>NW_027517592.1:0-671373 GCF_048772815.1 Callospermophilus lateralis | reverse complement strand
GCATTGTTTTGGATGAGAGCGGGAGGATATGTGTGCAGCATATATTTACATACACATTGGATTCATTTTCCAATTTTTCATTCGAAGTACTGAATCCCTGACACTAACCCATACCTAGTAGACTCAGACTATTCATCCTAATATAATGGGGAAAATTAACCCAACACAATAGAAATACAAGCACTTCAGAGGAGACATGTTCTATAGTTGGACTTGACATTTGCATTATATAAGGTAGGAGTTATACATCTAGTCAAATTTTAATTGAAATATTCTCCATGTGTTTTAAACTTAACAAATATGTGAATACTTGTTTCCAATTTCTGTAGCCTATTCACACATGTATATTTATATGCATATATAGAATCCTACCAGGTATCACACGTACATTTTTGTAAGGTGGATGTCTTGGCAGATACAAATTGTGAGAAGTGTTCACTCCTCCTAAATGCTGTTGGAAATGAAAATTCAACCTATAAGAGAGCGTCCTAGAAGGACAACATTATACATAAACTCATGTTCAGTAACATAAATATTTTTGCATCTGTGGATGATATATATTTACTGATGAATTTCGATTGGCATTTATATTGGTAATTTTTAATGTCTGTGAGTGTTGTGTGTGTGTGTGTGTGTGTGTGTGTGTGTGTGTGTATAGATATAGATATAGATATACTCTCCAAAGTTTTCCAAATATGAAATATATGTGTCTAGTATACACTCTCTAAATTCATTCATGTTCATGTATGTTGATTTATAATCCACTTTTCAGAAGATTATAATCAGAAATATTCATCCACCTGAAATACATATTTGTTTCCTAGTACTGACTGCTAACTTCAGTGAAGGGTGCATACAAATCCTCATTATTCTACAGTATCTGACCCAGTCTAACATCAATGCAAGTAGACTCCTATGGGACATGATATGTAATTTGTCATTCATTTGTATTCGACACTGGTACATTATTGTTTCTTCAGTTTTTGCACATCATAGGATATACATTTCATCCCCAAGTTCACAAATTAATAGGCATTTGTTTCAACATTAATCACTTCTTGCTTCAGAACACATGTATTGTCAGGGTTTCTTGCCTGGTCTTTTCATGAGACTTCTTTCCAAACACATTATTTTGAATTTCCATAATCATTTTGAAGCAAAACTCACACACTCTTCATGATTAACCAAAACACTAATATTTCCATTAGATATATAACTGGTTGGAATGAATGATTGTATATCAATATACAATTTCCTTTTATTTTTCAGATATCAGTTCAATTCATTATTTAAAGTTCAAATAAGTTATATTATTTATTCACAGTATGGTCTATTCGTGGTTTTTCTCTATGTTCATAGAAACAGGGTACACCTATTTGTACCCCCGATTCTAATTTTACATCTTCAATATATTGCTCCCTGAAATGGTGAAAGAAATACTCATGTCACCTCATTATCACAGTAATATTCTGGACAAAAAATGGAAAGGTCACACTTATGATTGTACCAAAGCCTAAATGGAAAGTGAACATGGATTTCTAAAAACATCCATGTCCAGGTTGCCTAATGCTGTCAATTGTCACTCCTATTGGTGACTACATATTTGTTTTTTCCTAATTTATATATTGAAACTCAACCCTGTTGAAAATGTCTAATTCTATCCCTCACTTTATACTTTGCCTGCTTTCGTAATGTTTCCATTGATATCTGCTTTTCTACATATTTTCCCCAGTTCAACATAGTGTCTGACTCTTCATATGTGCTGACATTTACATTCACTCTATAACCAAAAGTCTATTGCTAAAGAACTTTTGGTCCAAATCCTATACTCACTCGTCTTCCTAAACCTACCAACTATCTTCCTAATCCTACTGAATATCCCTTTTTGACTGGATGTTCTCTTCTAAATTCAATCATCCAATGTACAAGGTCCTATGCCATTGTATATCAAATTATCTGAGACATCTTTGCAGAACATAATTCAAAGCTAAGTATCCCAATCAAGGGCAAAACCCTTCTGGGCTTCAAAGCATACCTAGATTTCTTTTTTCATACTTATATTTCACCTCTATATTCTTGTAAATATTGCAGGTTCCCAATCCCATCATTCATCGCACAGAATCATTCGTCACCAAATCAAACCTGTTTTTAACCCCAAGTATACACTGTTCCCTCAATCATTTTACAGAAGAGCAGGGACAGAGGGGTTCTTACAATACAGGAAAGTTGGGGATCTTCCACCAGATGAGAACCTCAAATGTCCATGCACAAATGATACCTGGAGAAGTTGTAGGCAGGTATGAAGCACCTGAGAGAGCAAAAGTCAACTTCCATGGCAAACAACCTGGTCAGGATGAAGGGATGTGTCTGAATCTGCCTCTCTCTTCTTATTGTAGACAAGGTGGAACAATCCAGGCCTGAGTGGAGAGCTGTTCCTGGGTGCCAATTGTTGATATACATTCTACCTTATGAAAGTGTCACAGGAAGTAGGGGAAACCTCCATCTTATGTAACCCTTGGAAGCAACTGTTAGGACAAAGTGGTTGCCAAGGCAGTGACCTCATTCAGTTCCAAAGAATGTGACATACCTCATTTCCTTGGTGATGGAACTCTCTGAACTTGGTATCCAAGAAACCAGGCACCCAGAGGCAGTCCCAGTCCCACGCCCAGTGGGCTCACTTGTTTGGATTTACCAAGGACATAGCCAGTTTTCTTGGTACCTAATGATGTGAGGATGGCCAAATGCCAGGAGAGCTCTGAAGATGGACCTTTCCTGCGAAAACAGGTAGTGGCTAACCACTTTTTCCTGACATCTTCACAGAGTTGGTCAAGGAAACAAGATCTGAGAGAAGACAGGCCATTTCGGGGGAACATAGTATGGCCCACCAGTCAGAGGACACTCCGGATAGTCACAGACGTACTTGGGGGAAGGAGGTGCCTTTGTGGGAGTGGGTGTGGGTTTGTTGTATTGTCTCATGTTCTGAGAATAGATCGAAAAGGCGGTTTGTTTGGTTTGGAGCAGACAGTTTCTAGTAAGTCATTTGACAAGGCGAGTGTTTCTGTTTATGTGTATCCCACTGTGTCCGTTGTTGTAGACATTAGAAAAGAGAATGCATTAATGGATGTGTCCTGTCTAGTATAAATCTTCCCTATAATTCATCCTGCCCAATATATGAATGGACTGCAGCTTGTCTTATCGATGTGCAACACCTGCTATCTTTCTAAGTTGTTGTTTTCTTCCTGAATTCTGGCCACTCTCCAGAATGGGCTCAGGGATTTGTGTCCAAAATATGTACCACCTCCAAGCTCTGTGACATGGCCATGTAAAGGATAGTTGAAGAGAATGGCGAGCATCTCAGAAAACTCAGATATCAGTGTGACCAGGAAAGTCTCAGTGCAGAAACACTGCTTTGGGCTTTTTGCTTACTTATTGTTGTGTTGCACTGAATGTCAGGAAGGTCTTTGCCTCAGGCCACCCCTTTGTGAAGCCTGAAGAAAACAGTTTTCAAATGGAAATGAATGGGCCTCACCTGTGGTTCTTTGCTTAATTGCTTTGGAAAGGGATGTGTCTTTATCAGCCTCTTGGTCCTGTGTGTGGCTGTGACTTAGATTCTCAGCACCTGATGGATCTTAAGAATGATCCCATGTGAGCTTCCAAAACCAGAATGGCAAAAAATATCATTCATTGTGGATGAAGATTCTTGCCTTCCTCTGTTAGGTTCCTGCACTCCAACAAATATGAATAGGGATTCTGTGAGTCAAATGAGTTCTTCAAAGCCCTGCAGAGGTGCTTGTGTTTTCGCATGACTCTAAATCACCTAAAGAATCGATACCTAAAATCAGTGGCCCTCAAATTGGAGAATCATAGAAGTATTAACGGCAGGCTTATTTGTTCACTCCTGGTTCACAGCAACGGTGTCCAGGCTACCCTGACTTTAGGCAAATGAGGGGCAAACGAGCTGATTTTGGACACTGTCTTGGGCTGCACCCCTCATGGAAACCTCCAGCCAGAGTTTAAGATGATTGACTATATGGAATAAGGTGAGGGCCATGTGGGAGTGTTTTGGTTTTAATGTTGGTCATTTGTGTGGCATTGGAAAAAATGACTGGTTCCACGTGGGCTTGAACTCTGGTGTGATTCCCCTTAAACACTGGGTTTTGGAACTGAACTCAGAGAAGCATTGCTATGAATTTTGTTGGGATTTTAAGAGGCCACGCATGAAAGTCGCTCTTGGAAACTGAGACCTAGGCCCCGGGTAGATTTCCACAGAGGCCTGGGAATCTCAGCAAGGATATCACATGATTTTATTCTTAAAGAAATGGCAGCCATAGTTGAGAGTCAAAACACACATGCACCTCACATTGTAGACCTCAATGGGCCTGGCCTAATGTGACCTTTTGTCCATTCTTTGGGAAGCCTTGCCTGTGAGATTTCTCCAGAGATTTCATTGAAATGATCTTCCTCACCATTTAATCTTTGCTAAATGAATTGAAACCCACAGTGCCTCCAACTTCATGCTTGAAAAATGGCTAGATAAATACCATGAAATTTTTGAAATTCCTATGACCAGGTGGCACTGGAGAAACATTGGATGTCCTATTGCTGATCATGAGTATACCAGACAGTGCCTTGATTTACTGAGTTTCATGAAAATGGTGTAGAACAGAGATGCCAGTAAGTTGGAGCCTGCTGAGTAGTGGGTCTAGAGCAGTGCTGGGGAGGTGTTTGATAAAACATCCGTGGTAGGGCCATGTGGATCTACCATTGGATTCCAAATGGCTTGTAACTGACATGGTGCTGCCAGCAGACCCTTATATGTAAAGGCATCTTGTTATATGGAGAGTTTTAAGAGGAAAATTAAGAATCAGGTTGATATGGACAAGGGGGCAATGGGGCAAGCTGTGAGAGATAGAAGCCTAGTTGGTGCATTCTCTTGCAGACCCTGACCCACCACACGTGACAGAACTCCCTCCAGCACTGTGTCCCAGTTTAGCTGCTAGTATTTCGTGAAACAAATACCAAACTCACAGTGCAACAGCCTAAAAACCACAAAAAGTGGAGGAGGACCAAATGGCTTCACAGTCCACACGGGAGACTGGGAGACACTTAGTCCCCAGTGGCCTCAGTTTACCTATAAAGAGAGGATTCAGCACTGCTTCATCTTGTTCATTGGAAAATAAGAAACCATGTCCTCCAGGTCACATAGATGCAGACCCAGCTTTGATGGTCTCACTACAAAGGAAGCCAAATCTCATGAAAACAACATATATTTCAAGTGCGGAAGCTCAGAGGCAGTTTCTCAAACAGTTTTTAGGCCAGCAGAGTTACATGTTTGTGGAGTGTTTACCATGTCCCTTACTTTTGGAAACTCCTAAACCACCTCCAAGGTTGTGAACTCCTGAGCATTTTCCATTCCAGATATGTATTCACTGATTGTGTAACTCTTCTCCTCTAATTGTGTCTTACTTGGGGTGAAGGTAATGTCAAGGCATTGTTTTGGATGAGAGCGGGAGGATATGTGTGCAGCATATATTTACATACACATTGGATTCATTTTCCAATTTTTCATTCGAAGTACTGAATCCCTGACACTAACCCATACCTAGTAGACTCAGACTATTCATCCTAATATAATGGGGAAAATTAACCCAACACAATAGAAATACAAGCACTTCAGAGGAGACATGTTCTATAGTTGGACTTGACATTTGCATTATATAAGGTAGGAGTTATACATCTGTCAATTTTAATTGAAATATTCTCCATGTGTTTTTAAACTTAACAAATATGTGAATACTTGTTTCCAATTTCTGTAGCCTATTCACACATGTATATTTATATGCATATATAGAATCCTACCAGGTATCACACGTACATTTTTGTAAGGTGGATGTCTTGGCAGATACAAATTGTGAGAAGTGTTCACTCCTCCTAAATGCTGTTGGAAATGAAAATTCAACCTATAAGAGAGCGTCCTAGAAGGACAACATTATACATAAACTCATGTTCAGTAACATAAATATTTTTGCATCTGTGGATGATATATATTTACTGATGAATTTCGATTGGCATTTATATTGGTACTTTTTAATGTCTGTGAGTGTTGTGTGTGTGTGTGTGTGTGTGTGTGTGTGTGTGTGTGTATAGATATAGATATAGATATACTCTCCAAAGTTTTCCAAATATGAAATATATGTGTCTAGTATACACTCTCTAAATTCATTCATGTTCATGTATGTTGATTTATAATCCACTTTTCAGAAGATTATAATCAGAAATATTCATCCACCTGAAATACATATTTGTTTCCTAGTACTGACTGCTAACTTCAGTGAAGGGTGCATACAAATCCTCATTATTCTACAGTATCTGACCCAGTCTAACATCAATGCAAGTAGACTCCTATGGGACATGATATGTAATTTGTCATTCATTTGTATTCGACACTGGTACATTATTGTTTCTTCAGTTTTTGCACATCATAGGATATACATTTCATCCCCAAGTTCACAAATTAATAGGCATTTGTTTCAACATTAATCACTTCTTGCTTCAGAACACATGTATTGTCAGGGTTTCTTGCCTGGTCTTTTCATGAGACTTCTTTCCAAACACATTATTTTGAATTTCCATAATCATTTTGAAGCAAAACTCACACACTCTTCATGATAAACCAAAACACTAATATTTCCATTAGATATATAACTGGTTGGAATGAATGATTGTATATCAATATACAATTTCCTTTTATTTTTTCAGATATCAGTTCAATTCATTATTTAAAGTTCAAATAAGTATATTATTTATTCACAGTATGGTCTATTCGTGGTTTTTCTCTATGTTCATAGAAACAGGGTACACCTATTTGTACCCCCGAGTCTAATTTTACATCTTCAATATATTGCTCCCTGAAATGGTGAAAGAAATACCCATGTCACCTCATTATCACAGTAATATTCTGGACAAAAAATGGAAAGGTCACACTTATGATTGTACCAAAGCCTAAATGGAAAGTGAACATGGATTTCTAAAAACATCCATGTCCAGGTTTCCTAATGCTGTCAATTGTCACTCCTATTGGTGACTACATATTTGTTTTTTCCTAATTTATATATTGAAACTCAACCCTGTTGAAAATGTCTAATTCTATCCCTCACTTTATACTTTGCCTGCTTTCGTAATGTTTCCATTGATATCTGCTTTTCTACATATTTTCCCCAGTTCAACATAGTGTCTGACTCTTCATATGTGCTGACATTTACATTCACTCTATAACCAAAAGTCTATTGCTAAAGAACTTTTGGTCCAAATCCTATACTCACTCGTCTTCCTAAACCTACCGACTATCTTCCTAATCCTACTGAATATCCCTTTTTGACTGGATGTTCTCTTCTAAATTCAATCATCCAATGTACAAGGTCCTATGCCATTGTATATCAAATTATCTGAGACACCTTTGCAGAACATAATTCAAAGCTAAGTATCCCAATCAAGGGCAAAACCCTTCTGGGCTTCAAAGCATACCTAGATTTCTTTTTTCATACTTATATTTCACCTCTATATTCTTGTAAATATTGCAGGTTCCCAATCCCATCATTCATCGCACAGAATCATTCGTCACCAAATCAAACCTGTTTTTAACCCCAAGTATACACTGTTCCCTCAATCATTTTACAGAAGAGCAGGGACAGAGGGGTTCTTACAATACAGGAAAGTTGGGGATCTTCCACCAGATGAGAACCTCAAATGTTCTTGCACAAATGATACCTGGAGAAGTTGTAGGCAGGTATGAAGCACCTGAGAGAGCAAAAGTCAACTTCCATGGCAAACAACCTGGTCAGGATGAAGGGATGTGTCTGAATCTGCCTCTCTCTTCTTATTGTAGACAAGGTGGAACAATCCAGGCCTGAGTGGAGAGCTGTTCCTGGGTGCCAATTGTTGATATACATTCTACCTTATGAAAGTGTCACAGGAAGTAGGGGAAACCTCCATCTTATGTAACCCTTGGAAGCAACTGTTAGGACAAAGTGGTTGCCAAGGCAGTGACCTCATTCAGTTACAAAGAATGTGACATACCTCATTTCCTTGGTGATGGAACTCTCTGAACTTGGTATCCAAGAAGCCAGGCACCCAGAGGCAGTCCCAGTCTCAGGCCCAGTGGGCTCACTTGTTTGGATTTACCAAGGACATAGCCAGTTTTCTTGGTACCTAATGATGTGAGGATGGCCAAATGCCAGGAGAGCTCTGAAGATGGACCTTTCCTGCGAAAACAGGTAGTGGCTAACCACTTTTTCCTGACATCTTCACAGAGTTGGTCAAGGAAACAAGATCTGAGAGAAGACAGGCCATTTCGGGGGAACATAGTATGGCCCACCAGTCAGAGGACACTCCGGATAGTCACAGACCTACTTGGGGGAAGGAGGTGCCTTTGTGGGAGTGGGTGTGGGTTTGTTGTATTGTCTCATGTTCTGAGAATAGATCGAAAAGGCGGTTTGTTTGGTTTGGAGCAGACAGTTTCTAGTAAGTCATTTGACAAGGCGAGTGTTTCTGTTTATGTGTATCCCACTGTGTCCGTTGTTGTAGACATTAGAAAAGAGAATGCATTAATGGATGTGTCCTGTCTAGTATAAATCTTCCCTATAATTCATCCTGCCCAATATATGAATGGACTGCAGCTTGTCTTATCGATGTGCAACACCTGCTATCTTTCTAAGTTGTTGTTTTCTTCCTGAATTCTGGCCACTCTCCAGAATGGGCTCAGGGATTTGTGTCCAAAATATGTACCACCTCCAAGCTCTGTGACATGGCCATGTAAAGGATAGTTGAAGAGAATGGCGAGCATCTCAGAAAACTCAGATATCAGTGTGACCAGGAAAGTCTCAGTGCAGAAACACTGCTTTGGGCTTTTTGCTTACTTATTGTGGTGTTGCACTGAATGTCAGGAAGGTCTTTGCCTCAGGCCACCCCTTTGTGAAGCCTGAAGAAAACAGTTTTCAAATGGAAATGAATGGGCCTCACCTGTGGTTCTTTGCTTAATTGCTTTGGAAAGGGATGTGTCTTTATCAGCCTCTTGGTCCTGTGTGTGGCTGTGACTTAGATTCTCAGCACCTGATGGATCTTAAGAATGATCCCATGTGAGCTTCCAAAACCAGAATGGCAAAAAATATCATTCATTGTGGATGAAGATTCTTGCCTTCCTCTGTTAGGTTCCTGCACTCCAACAAATATGAATAGGGATTCTGTGAGTCAAATGAGTTCTTCAAAGCCCTGCAGAGGTGCTTGTGTTTTCGCATGACTCTAAATCACCTAAAGAATCGATACCTAAAATCAGTAGCCCTCAAATTGGAGAAACATAGAAGTATTAACGGCAGGCTTATTTGTTCACTCCTGGTTCACAGCAACGGTGTCCAGGCTACCCTGACTTTAGGCAAATGAGGGGCAAACGAGCTGATTTTGGACACTGTCTTGGGCTGCACCCCTCATGGAAACCTCCAGCCAGAGTTTCAGATGATTGACTATATGGAATAAGGTGAGGGCCATGTGGGAGTGTTTTGGTTTTAATGTTGGTCATTTGTGTGGCATTGGAAAAAATGACTGGTTCCACGTGGGCTTGAACTCTGGTGTGATTCCCCTTAAACACTGGGTTTTGGAAC
The DNA here is from genome assembly GCF_048772815.1 of Callospermophilus lateralis. NCBI lineage: Eukaryota > Metazoa > Chordata > Mammalia > Rodentia > Sciuridae > Callospermophilus > Callospermophilus lateralis. The sequence continues at coordinate 661,720 of NW_027517592.1, read as the reverse complement.
TGAACTCAGAGAAGCATTGCTATGAATTTTGTTGGGATTTTAAGAGGCCACGCATGAAAGTCGCTCTTGGAAACTGAGACCTAGGCCCCGGGTAGATTTCCACAGAGGCCTGGGAATCTCAGCAAGGATATCACATGATTTTATTCTTAAAGAAATGGCAGCCATAGTTGAGAGTCAAAACACACATGCACCTCACATTGTAGACCTCAATGGGCCTGGCCTAATGTGACCTTTTGTCCATTCTTTGGGAAGCCTTGCCTGTGAGATTTCTCCAGAGATTTCATTGAAATGATCTTCCTCACCATTTAATCTTTGCTAAATGAATTGAAACCCACAGTGCCTCCAACTTCATGCTTGAAAAATGGCTAGATAAATACCATGAAATTTTTGAAATTCCTATGACCAGGTGGCACTGGAGAAACATTGGATGTCCTATTGCTGATCATGAGTATACCAGACAGTGCCTTGATTTACTGAGTTTCATGAAAATGGTGTAGGACAGAGATGCCAGTAAGTTGGAGCCTGCTGAGTAGTGGGTCTAGAGCAGTGCTGGGGAGGTGTTTGATAAAACATCCGTGGTAGGGCCATGTGGATCTACCATTGGATTCCAAATGGCTTGTAACTGACATGGTGCTGCCAGCAGACCCTTATATGTAAAGGCATCTTGTTATATGGAGAGTTTTAAGAGGAAAATTAAGAATCAGGTTGATATGGACAAGGGGGCAATGGGGCAAGCTGTGAGAGATAGAAGCCTAGTTGGTGCATTCTCTTGCAGACCCTGACCCACCACAAGTGACAGAACTCCCTGCAGCACTGTGTCCCAGTTTAGCTGCTAGTATTTCGTGAAACAAATACCAAACTCACAGTGCAGCAGCCTAAAAACCACAAAAAGTGGAGGAGGACAAAATGGCTTCACAGTCCACACGGGAGACTGGGAGACACTTAGTCCCCAGTGGCCTCAGTTTACCTATAAAGAGAGGATTCAGCACTGCTTCATCTTGTTCATTGGAAAATAAGAAACCATGTCCTCCAGGTCACATAGATGCAGACCCAGCTTTGATGGTCTCACTACAAAGGAAGCCAAATCTCATGAAAACAACATATATTTCAAGTGCGGAAGCTCAGAGGCAGTTTCTCAAACAGTTTTTAGGCCAGCAGAGTTACATGTTTGTGGAGTGTTTACCATGTCCCTTACTTTTGGAAACTCCTAAACCACCTCCAAGGTTGTGAACTCCTGAGCATTTTCCATTCCAGATATGTATTCACTGATTGTGTAACTCTTCTCCTCTAATTGTGTCTTACTTGGGGTGAAGGTAATGTCAAGGCATTGTTTTGGATGAGAGCGGGAGGATATGTGTGCAGCATATATTTACATACACATTGGATTCATTTTCCAATTTTTCATTCGAAGTACTGAATCCCTGACACTAACCCATACCTAGTAGACTCAGACTATTCATCCTAATATAATGGGGAAAATTAACCCAACACAATAGAAATACAAGCACTTCAGAGGAGACATGTTCTATAGTTCGACTTGACATTTGCATTATATAAGGTAGGAGTTATACATCTAGTCAAATTTTAATTGAAATATTCTCCATGTGTTTTTAAACTTAACAAATATGTGAATACTTGTTTCCAATTTCTGTAGCCTATTCACACATGTATATTTATATGCATATATAGAATCCTACCAGGTATCACACGTACATTTTTGTAAGGTGGATGTCTTGGCAGATACAAATTGTGAGAAGTGTTCACTCCTCCTAAATGCTGTTGGAAATGAAAATTCAACCTATAAGAGAGCGTCCTAGAAGGACAACATTATACATAAACTCATGTTCAGTAACATAAATATTTTTGCATCTGTGGATGATATATATTTACTGATGAATTTCGATTGGCATTTATATTGGTACTTTTTAATGTCTGTGAGTGTTGTGTGTGTGTGTGTGTGTGTGTGTGTGTGTGTGTATAGATATAGATATAGATATACTCTCCAAAGTTTTCCAAATATGAAATATATGTGTCTAGTATACACTCTCTAAATTCATTCATGTTCATGTATGTTGATTTATAATCCACTTTTCAGAAGATTATAATCAGAAATATTCATCCACCTGAAATACATATTTGTTTCCTAGTACTGACTGCTAACTTCAGTGAAGGGTGCATACAAATCCTCATTATTCTACAGTATCTGACCCAGTCTAACATCAATGCAAGTAGACTCCTATGGGACATGATATGTAATTTGTCATTCATTTGTATTCGACACTGGTACATTATTGTTTCTTCAGTTTTTGCACATCATAGGATATACATTTCATCCCCAAGTTCACAAATTAATAGGCATTTGTTTCAACATTAATCACTTCTTGCTTCAGAACACATGTATTGTCAGGGTTTCTTGCCTGGTCTTTTCATGAGACTTCTTTCCAAACACATTATTTTGAATTTCCATAATCATTTTGAAGCAAAACTCACACACTCTTCATGATAAACCAAAACACTAATATTTCCATTAGATATATAACTGGTTGGAATGAATGATTGTATATCAATATACAATTTCCTTTTATTTTTCAGATATCAGTTCAATTCATTATTTAAAGTTCAAATAAGTTATATTATTTATTCACAGTATGGTCTATTCGTGGTTTTTCTCTATGTTCATAGAAACAGGGTACACCTATTTGTACCCCCGAGTCTAATTTTACATCTTCAATATATTGCTCCCTGAAATGGTGAAAGAAATACCCATGTCACCTCATTATCACAGTAATATTCTGGACAAAAAATGGAAAGGTCACACTTATGATTGTACCAAAGCCTAAATGGAAAGTGAACATGGATTTCTAAAAACATCCATGTCCAGGTTTCCTAATGCTGTCAATTGTCACTCCTATTGGTGACTACATATTTGTTTTTTCCTAATTTATATATTGAAACTCAACCCTGTTGAAAATGTCTAATTCTATCCCTCACTTTATACTTTGCCTGCTTTCGTAATGTTTCCATTGATATCTGCTTTTCTACATATTTTCCCCAGTTCAACATAGTGTCTGACTCTTCATATGTGCTGACATTTACATTCACTCTATAACCAAAAGTCTATTGCTAAAGAACTTTTGGTCCAAATCCTATACTCACTCGTCTTCCTAAACCTACCGACTATCTTCCTAATCCTACTGAATATCCCTTTTTGACTGGATGTTCTCTTCTAAATTCAATCATCCAATGTACAAGGTCCTATGCCATTGTATATCAAATTATCTGAGACACCTTTGCAGAACATAATTCAAAGCTAAGTATCCCAATCAAGGGCAAAACCCTTCTGGGCTTCAAAGCATACCTAGATTTCTTTTTTCATACTTATATTTCACCTCTATATTCTTGTAAATATTGCAGGTTCCCAATCCCATCATTCATCGCACAGAATCATTCGTCACCAAATCAAACCTGTTTTTAACCCCAAGTATACACTGTTCCCTCAATCATTTTACAGAAGAGCAGGGACAGAGGGGTTCTTACAATACAGGAAAGTTGGGGATCTTCCACCAGATGAGAACCTCAAATGTTCTTGCACAAATGATACCTGGAGAAGTTGTAGGCAGGTATGAAGCACCTGAGAGAGCAAAAGTCAACTTCCATGGCAAACAACCTGGTCAGGATGAAGGGATGTGTCTGAATCTGCCTCTCTCTTCTTATTGTAGACAAGGTGGAACAATCCAGGCCTGAGTGGAGAGCTGTTCCTGGGTGCCAATTGTTGATATACATTCTACCTTATGAAAGTGTCACAGGAAGTAGGGGAAACCTCCATCTTATGTAACCCTTGGAAGCAACTGTTAGGACAAAGTGGTTGCCAAGGCAGTGACCTCATTCAGTTACAAAGAATGTGACATACCTCATTTCCTTGGTGATGGAACTCTCTGAACTTGGTATCCAAGAAGCCAGGCACCCAGAGGCAGTCCCAGTCTCAGGCCCAGTGGGCTCACTTGTTTGGATTTACCAAGGACATAGCCAGTTTTCTTGGTACCTAATGATGTGAGGATGGCCAAATGCCAGGAGAGCTCTGAAGATGGACCTTTCCTGCGAAAACAGGTAGTGGCTAACCACTTTTTCCTGACATCTTCACAGAGTTGGTCAAGGAAACAAGATCTGAGAGAAGACAGGCCATTTCGGGGGAACATAGTATGGCCCACCAGTCAGAGGACACTCCGGATAGTCACAGACCTACTTGGGGGAAGGAGGTGCCTTTGTGGGAGTGGGTGTGGGTTTGTTGTATTGTCTCATGTTCTGAGAATAGATCGAAAAGGCGGTTTGTTTGGTTTGGAGCAGACAGTTTCTAGTAAGTCATTTGACAAGGCGAGTGTTTCTGTTTATGTGTATCCCACTGTGTCCGTTGTTGTAGACATTAGAAAAGAGAATGCATTAATGGATGTGTCCTGTCTAGTATAAATCTTCCCTATAATTCATCCTGCCCAATATATGAATGGACTGCAGCTTGTCTTATCGATGTGCAACACCTGCTATCTTTCTAAGTTGTTGTTTTCTTCCTGAATTCTGGCCACTCTCCAGAATGGGCTCAGGGATTTGTGTCCAAAATATGTACCACCTCCAAGCTCTGTGACATGGCCATGTAAAGGATAGTTGAAGAGAATGGCGAGCATCTCAGAAAACTCAGATATCAGTGTGACCAGGAAAGTCTCAGTGCAGAAACACTGCTTTGGGCTTTTTGCTTACTTATTGTGGTGTTGCACTGAATGTCAGGAAGGTCTTTGCCTCAGGCCACCCCTTTGTGAAGCCTGAAGAAAACAGTTTTCAAATGGAAATGAATGGGCCTCACCTGTGGTTCTTTGCTTAATTGCTTTGGAAAGGGATGTGTCTTTATCAGCCTCTTGGTCCTGTGTGTGGCTGTGACTTAGATTCTCAGCACCTGATGGATCTTAAGAATGATCCCATGTGAGCTTCCAAAACCAGAATGGCAAAAAATATCATTCATTGTGGATGAAGATTCTTGCCTTCCTCTGTTAGGTTCCTGCACTCCAACAAATATGAATAGGGATTCTGTGAGTCAAATGAGTTCTTCAAAGCCCTGCAGAGGTGCTTGTGTTTTCGCATGACTCTAAATCACCTAAAGAATCGATACCTAAAATCAGTAGCCCTCAAATTGGAGAAACATAGAAGTATTAACGGCAGGCTTATTTGTTCACTCCTGGTTCACAGCAACGGTGTCCAGGCTACCCTGACTTTAGGCAAATGAGGGGCAAACGAGCTGATTTTGGACACTGTCTTGGGCTGCACCCCTCATGGAAACCTCCAGCCAGAGTTTCAGATGATTGACTATATGGAATAAGGTGAGGGCCATGTGGGAGTGTTTTGGTTTTAATGTTGGTCATTTGTGTGGCATTGGAAAAAATGACTGGTTCCACGTGGGCTTGAACTCTGGTGTGATTCCCCTTAAACACTGGGTTTTGGAACTGAACTCAGAGAAGCATTGCTATGAATTTTGTTGGGATTTTAAGAGGCCACGCATGAAAGTCGCTCTTGGAAACTGAGACCTAGGCCCCGGGTAGATTTCCACAGAGGCCTGGGAATCTCAGCAAGGATATCACATGATTTTATTCTTAAAGAAATGGCAGCCATAGTTGAGAGTCAAAACACACATGCACCTCACATTGTAGACCTCAATGGGCCTGGCCTAATGTGACCTTTTGTCCATTCTTTGGGAAGCCTTGCCTGTGAGATTTCTCCAGAGATTTCATTGAAATGATCTTCCTCACCATTTAATCTTTGCTAAATGAATTGAAACCCACAGTGCCTCCAACTTCATGCTTGAAAAATGGCTAGATAAATACCATGAAATTTTTGAAATTCCTATGACCAGGTGGCACTGGAGAAACATTGGATGTCCTATTGCTGATCATGAGTATACCAGACAGTGCCTTGATTTACTGAGTTTCATGAAAATGGTGTAGGACAGAGATGCCAGTAAGTTGGAGCCTGCTGAGTAGTGGGTCTAGAGCAGTGCTGGGGAGGTGTTTGATAAAACATCCGTGGTAGGGCCATGTGGATCTACCATTGGATTCCAAATGGCTTGTAACTGACATGGTGCTGCCAGCAGACCCTTATATGTAAAGGCATCTTGTTATATGGAGAGTTTTAAGAGGAAAATTAAGAATCAGGTTGATATGGACAAGGGGGCAATGGGGCAAGCTGTGAGAGATAGAAGCCTAGTTGGTGCATTCTCTTGCAGACCCTGACCCACCACAAGTGACAGAACTCCCTGCAGCACTGTGTCCCAGTTTAGCTGCTAGTATTTCGTGAAACAAATACCAAACTCACAGTGCAGCAGCCTAAAAACCACAAAAAGTGGAGGAGGACAAAATGGCTTCACAGTCCACACGGGAGACTGGGAGACACTTAGTCCCCAGTGGCCTCAGTTTACCTATAAAGAGAGGATTCAGCACTGCTTCATCTTGTTCATTGGAAAATAAGAAACCATGTCCTCCAGGTCACATAGATGCAGACCCAGCTTTGATGGTCTCACTACAAAGGAAGCCAAATCTCATGAAAACAACATATATTTCAAGTGCGGAAGCTCAGAGGCAGTTTCTCAAACAGTTTTTAGGCCAGCAGAGTTACATGTTTGTGGAGTGTTTACCATGTCCCTTACTTTTGGAAACTCCTAAACCACCTCCAAGGTTGTGAACTCCTGAGCATTTTCCATTCCAGATATGTATTCACTGATTGTGTAACTCTTCTCCTCTAATTGTGTCTTACTTGGGGTGAAGGTAATGTCAAGGCATTGTTTTGGATGAGAGCGGGAGGATATGTGTGCAGCATATATTTACATACACATTGGATTCATTTTCCAATTTTTCATTCGAAGTACTGAATCCCTGACACTAACCCATACCTAGTAGACTCAGACTATTCATCCTAATATAATGGGGAAAATTAACCCAACACAATAGAAATACAAGCACTTCAGAGGAGACATGTTCTATAGTTCGACTTGACATTTGCATTATATAAGGTAGGAGTTATACATCTAGTCAAATTTTAATTGAAATATTCTCCATGTGTTTTTAAACTTAACAAATATGTGAATACTTGTTTCCAATTTCTGTAGCCTATTCACACATGTATATTTATATGCATATATAGAATCCTACCAGGTATCACACGTATATTTTTGTAAGGTGGATGTCTTGGCAGATACAAATTGTGAGAAGTGTTCACTCCTCCTAAATGCTGTTGGAAATGAAAATTCAACCTATAAGAGAGCGTCCTAGAAGGACAACATTATACATAAACTCATGTTCAGTAACATAAATATTTTTGCATCTGTGGATGATATATATTTACTGATGAATTTCGATTGGCATTTATATTGGTACTTTTTAATGTCTGTGAGTGTTGTGTGTGTGTGTGTGTGTGTGTGTGTGTGTGTGTATAGATATAGATATAGATATACTCTCCAAAGTTTTCCAAATATGAAATATATGTGTCTAGTATACACTCTCTAAATTCATTCATGTTCATGTATGTTGATTTATAATCCACTTTTCAGAAGATTATAATCAGAAATATTCATCCACCTGAAATACATATTTGTTTCCTAGTACTGACTGCTAACTTCAGTGAAGGGTGCATACAAATCCTCATTATTCTACAGTATCTGACCCAGTCTAACATCAATGCAAGTAGACTCCTATGGGACATGATATGTAATTTGTCATTCATTTGTATTCGACACTGGTACATTATTGTTTCTTCAGTTTTTGCACATCATAGGATATACATTTCATCCCCAAGTTCACAAATTAATAGGCATTTGTTTCAACATTAATCACTTCTTGCTTCAGAACACATGTATTGTCAGGGTTTCTTGCCTGGTCTTTTCATGAGACTTCTTTCCAAACACATTATTTTGAATTTCCATAATCATTTTGAAGCAAAACTCACACACTCTTCATGATAAACCAAAACACTAATATTTCCATTAGATATATAACTGGTTGGAATGAATGATTGTATATCAATATACAATTTCCTTTTATTTTTCAGATATCAGTTCAATTCATTATTTAAAGTTCAAATAAGTTATATTATTTATTCACAGTATGGTCTATTCGTGGTTTTTCTCTATGTTCATAGAAACAGGGTACACATATTTGTACCCCCGAGTCTAATTTTACATCTTCAATATATTGCTCCCTGAAATGGTGAAAGAAATACCCATGTCACCTCATTATCACAGTAATATTCTGGACAAAAAATGGAAAGGTCACACTTATGATTGTACCAAAGCCTAAATGGAAAGTGAACATGGATTTCTAAAAACATCCATGTCCAGGTTTCCTAATGCTGTCAATTGTCACTCCTATTGGTGACTACATATTTGTTTTTTCCTAATTTATATATTGAAACTCAACCCTGTTGAAAATGTCTAATTCTATCCCTCACTTTATACTTTGCCTGCTTTCGTAATGTTTCCATTGATATCTGCTTTTCTACATATTTTCCCCAGTTCAACATAGTGTCTGACTCTTCATATGTGCTGACATTTACATTCACTCTATAACCAAAAGTCTATTGCTAAAGAACTTTTGGTCCAAATCCTATACTCACTCGTCTTCCTAAACCTACCGACTATCTTCCTAATCCTACTGAATATCCCTTTTTGACTGGATGTTCTCTTCTAAATTGAATCATCCAATGTACAAGGTCCTATGCCATTGTATATCAAATTATCTGAGACACCTTTGCAGAACATAATTCAAAGCTAAGTATCCCAATCAAGGGCAAAACCCTTCTGGGCTTCAAAGCATACCTAGATTTCTTTTTTCATACTTATATTTCACCTCTATATTCTTGTAAATATTGCAGGTTCCCAATCCCATCATTCATCGCACAGAATCATTCGTCACCAAATCAAACCTGTTTTTAACCCTAAGTATACACTGTTCCCTCAATCATTTTACAGAAGAGCAGGGACAGAGGGGTTCTTACAATACAGGAAAGTTGGGGATCTTCCACCAGATGAGAACCTCAAATTCCATGCACAAATGATACCTGGAGAAGTTGTAGGCAGGTATGAAGCACCTGAGAGAGCAAAAGTCAACTTCCATGGCAAACAACCTGGTCAGGATGAAGGGATGTGTCTGAATCTGCCTCTCTCTTCTTATTGTAGACAAGGTGGAACAATCCAGGCCTGAGTGGAGAGCTGTTCCTGGGTGCCAATGGTTGATATACATTCTACCTTATGAAAGTGTCACAGGAAGTAGGGGAAACCTCCATCTTATGTAACCCTTGGAAGCAATTGTTAGGACAAAGTGGTTGCCAAGGAAGTGACCTCATTCACTTCCAAAGAATGTGACATACCTCATTTCCTTGGTGATGGAACTCTCTGAACTTGGTATCCAAGAAGCCAGGCACCCAGAGGCAGTCCCAGTCCCAGGCCCAGTGGGCTCACTTGTTTGGATTTACCAAGGACATAGCCAGTTTTCTTGGTACCTAATGATGTGAGGATGGCCAAATGCCAGGAGAGCTCTGAAGATGGACCTTTCCTGCGAAAACAGGTAGTGGCTAACCACTTTTTCCTGACATCTTCACAGAGTTGGTCAAGGAAACAAGATCTGAGAGAAGACAGGCCATTTCGGGGGAACATAGTATGGCCCACCAGTCAGAGGACACTCCGGATAGTCACAGACCTACTTGGGGGAAGGAGGTGCCTTTGTGGGAGTGGGTGTGGGTTTGTTGTATTGTCTCATGTTCTGAGAATAGATCGAAAAGGCGGTTTGTTTGGTTTGGAGCAGACAGTTTCTAGTAAGTCATTTGACAAGGCGAGTGTTTCTGTTTATGTGTATCCCACTGTGTCCGTTGTTGTAGACATTAGAAAAGAGAATGCATTAATGGATGTGTCCTGTCTAGTATAAATCTTCCCTTTAATTCATCCTGCCCAATATATGAATGGACTGCAGCTTGTCTTATCGATGTGCAACACCTGCTATCTTTCTAAGTTGTTGTTTTCTTCCTGAATTCTGGCCACTCTCCAGAATGGGCTCAGGGATTTGTGTCCAAAATATGTACCACCTCCAAGCTCTGTGACATGGCCATGTAAAGGATAGTTGAAGAGAATGGCGAGCATCTCAGAAAACTCAGATATCAGTGTGACCAGGAAAGTCTCAGTGCAGAAACACTGCTTTGGGCTTTTTGCTTACTTATTGTGGTGTTGCACTGAATGTCAGGAAGGTCTTTGCCTCAGGCCACCCCTTTGTGAAGCCTGAAGAAAACAGTTTTCAAATGGAAATGAATGGGCCTCACCTGTGGTTCTTTGCTTAATTGCTTTGGAAAGGGATGTGTCTTTATCAGCCTCTTGGTCCTGTGTGTGGCTGTGACTTAGATTCTCAGCACCTGATGGATCTTAAGAATGATCCCATGTGAGCTTCCAAAACCAGAATGGCAAAAAATATCATTCATTGTGGATGAAGATTCTTGCCTTCCTCTGTTAGGTTCCTGCACTCCAACAAATATGAATAGGGATTCTGTGAGTCAAATGAGTTCTTCAAAGCCCTGCAGAGGTGCTTGTGTTTTCGCATGACTCTAAATCACCTAAAGAATCGATACCTAAAATCAGTGGCCCTCAAATTGGAGAAACATAGAAGTATTAACGGCAGGCTTATTTGTTCACTCCTGGTTCACAGCAACGGTGTCCAGGCTACCCTGACTTTAGGCAAATGAGGGGCAAACGAGCTGATTTTGGACACTGTCTTGGGCTGCACCCCTCATGGAAACCTCCAGCCAGAGTTTCAGATGATTGACTATATGGAATAAGGTGAGGGCCATGTGGGAGTGTTTTGGTTTTAATGTTGGTCATTTGTGTGGCATTGGAAAAAATGACTGGTTCCACGTGGGCTTGAACTCTGGTGTGATTCCCCTTAAACACTGGGTTTTGGAACTGAACTCAGAGAAGCATTGCTATGAATTTTGTTGGGATTTTAAGAGGCCACGCATGAAAGTCGCTCTTGGAAACTGAGACCTAGGCCCCGGGTAGATTTCCACAGAGGCCTGGGAATCTCAGCAAGGATATCACATGATTTTATTCTTAAAGAAATGGCAGCCATAGTTGAGAGTCAAAACACACATGCACCTCACATTGTAGACCTCAATGGGCCTGGCCTAATGTGACCTTTTGTCCATTCTTTGGGAAGCCTTGCCTGTGAGATTTCTCCAGAGATTTCATTGTAATGAGCTTCCTCACCATTTAATGTTTGCTGAATGAATTGAAACCCACAGTGCCTCCAACTTCATGCTTGAAAAATGGCTAGATAAATACCATGAAATTTTTGAAATTCCTATGACCAGGTGGCACTGGAGAAACATTGGATGTCCTATTGCTGATCATGAGTATACCAGACAGTGCCTTGATTTACTGAGTTTCATGAAAATGGTGTAGAACAGAGATGCCAGTAAGTTGGAGCCTGCTGAGTAGTGGGTCTAGAGCAGTGCTGGGGAGGTGTTTGATAAAACATCCGTGGTAGGGCCATGTGGATCTACCATTGGATTCCAAATGGCTTGTAACTGACATGGTGCTGCCAGCAGACCCTTATATGTAAAGGCATCTTGTTATATGGAGAGTTTTAAGAGGAAAATTAAGAATCAGGTTGATATGGACAAGGGGGCAATGGGGCAAGCTGTGAGAGATAGAAGCCTAGTTGGTGCATTCTCTTGCAGACCCTGACCCACCACACGTGACAGAACTCCCTCCAGCACTGTGTCCCAGTTTAGCTGCTAGTATTTTGTGAAACAAATACCAAACTCACAGTGCGGCAGCCTAAAAACCACAAAAAGTTGAGGAGGACCAAATGGCTTCACAGTCCACACAGGGAGACGGGGAGACACTTAGTCCCCAGTGGCCTCAATTTACCTATAAAGAGAGGATTCAGCACTGCTTCATCTTGTTCATTGGAAAATAAGAAACCATGTCCTCCAGGTCACATAGATGCAGACCCAGCTTTGATGGTCTCACTACAAAAGAAGCCAAATCTCATGAAAACAACATATATTTCAATTGCGGAAGCTCAGAGGCAGTTTCTCAAAAAGTTTTTAGGCCAGCAGAGTTACATGTTTGTGGAGTGTTTACCATGTCCCTTACTTTTGGAAACTCCTAAACCACCTCCAAGGTTGTGAACTCCTGAGCATTTTCCATTCCAGATATGTATTCACTGATTGTGTAACTCTTCTCCTCTAATTGTGTCTTACTTGGGGTGAAGGTAATGTCAAGGCATTGTTTTGGATGAGAGCGGGAGGATATGTGTGCAGCATATATTTACATACACATTGGATTCATTTTCCAATTTTTCATTCGAAGTACTGAATCCCTGACACTAACCCATACCTAGTAGACTCAGACTATTCATCCTAATATAATGGGGAAAATTAACCCAACACAATAGAAATACAAGCACTTCAGAGGAGACATGTTCTATAGTTGGACTTGACATTTGCATTATATAAGGTAGGAGTTATACATCTAGTCAAATTTTAATTGAAATATTCTCCATGTGTTTTTAAACTTAACAAATATGTGAATACTTGTTTCCAATTTCTGTAGCCTATTCACACATGTATATTTATATGCATATATAGAATCCTACCAGGTATCACACGTACATTTTTGTAAGGTGGATGTCTTGGCAGATACAAATTGTGAGAAGTGTTCACTCCTCCTAAATGCTGTTGGAAATGAAAATTCAACCTATAAGAGAGCGTCCTAGAAGGACAACATTATACATAAACTCATGTTCAGTAACATAAATATTTTTGCATCTGTGGATGATATATATTTACTGATGAATTTCGATTGGCATTTATATTGGTAATTTTTAATGTCTGTGAGTGTTGTGTGTGTGTGTGTGTGTGTGTGTGTGTGTGTGTGTATAGATATAGATATAGATATACTCTCCAAAGTTTTCCAAATATGAAATATATGTGTCTAGTATACACTCTCTAAATTCATTCATGTTCATGTATGTTGATTTATAATCCACTTTTCAGAAGATTATAATCAGAAATATTCATCCACCTGAAATACATATTTGTTTCCTAGTACTGACTGCTAACTTCAGTGAAGGGTGCATACAAATCCTCATTATTCTACAGTATCTGACCCAGTCTAACATCAATGCAAGTAGACTCCTATGGGACATGATATGTAATTTGTCATTCATTTGTATTCGACACTGGTACATTATTGTTTCTTCAGTTTTTGCACATCATAGGATATACATTTCATCCCCAAGTTCACAAATTAATAGGCATTTGTTTCAACATTAATCACTTCTTGCTTCAGAACACATGTATTGTCAGGGTTTCTTGCCTGGTCTTTTCATGAGACTTCTTTCCAAACACATTATTTTGAATTTCCATAATCATTTTGAAGCAAAACTCACACACTCTTCATGATTAACCAAAACACTAATATTTCCATTAGATATATAACTGGTTGGAATGAATGATTGTATATCAATATACAATTTCCTTTTATTTTTCAGATATCAGTTCAATTCATTATTTAAAGTTCAAATAAGTTATATTATTTATTCACAGTATGGTCTATTCGTGGTTTTTCTCTATGTTCATAGAAACAGGGTACACCTATTTGTACCCCCGATTCTAATTTTACATCTTCAATATATTGCTCCCTGAAATGGTGAAAGAAATACTCATGTCACCTCATTATCACAGTAATATTCTGGACAAAAAATGGAAAGGTCACACTTATGATTGTACCAAAGCCTAAATGGAAAGTGAACATGGATTTCTAAAAACATCCATGTCCAGGTTGCCTAATGCTGTCAATTGTCACTCCTATTGGTGACTACATATTTGTTTTTTCCTAATTTATATATTGAAACTCAACCCTGTTGAAAATGTCTAATTCTATCCCTCACTTTATACTTTGCCTGCTTTCGTAATGTTTCCATTGATATCTGCTTTTCTACATATTTTCCCCAGTTCAACATAGTGTCTGACTCTTCATATGTGCTGACATTTACATTCACTCTATAACCAAAAGTCTATTGCTAAAGAACTTTTGGTCCAAATCCTATACTCACTCGTCTTCCTAAACCTACCAACTATCTTCCTAATCCTACTGAATATCCCTTTTTGACTGGATGTTCTCTTCTAAATTCAATCATCCAATGTACAAGGTCCTATGCCATTGTATATCAAATTATCTGAGACATCTTTGCAGAACATAATTCAAAGCTAAGTATCCCAATCAAGGGCAAAACCCTTCTGGGCTTCAAAGCATACCTAGATTTCTTTTTTCATACTTATATTTCACCTCTATATTCTTGTAAATATTGCAGGTTCCCAATCCCATCATTCATCGCACAGAATCATTCGTCACCAAATCAAACCTGTTTTTAACCCCAAGTATACACTGTTCCCTCAATCATTTTACAGAAGAGCAGGGACAGAGGGGTTCTTACAATACAGGAAAGTTGGGGATCTTCCACCAGATGAGAACCTCAAATGTCCATGCACAAATGATACCTGGAGAAGTTGTAGGCAGGTATGAAGCACCTGAGAGAGCAAAAGTCAACTTCCATGGCAAACAACCTGGTCAGGATGAAGGGATGTGTCTGAATCTGCCTCTCTCTTCTTATTGTAGACAAGGTGGAACAATCCAGGCCTGAGTGGAGAGCTGTTCCTGGGTGCCAATTGTTGATATACATTCTACCTTATGAAAGTGTCACAGGAAGTAGGGGAAACCTCCATCTTATGTAACCCTTGGAAGCAACTGTTAGGACAAAGTGGTTGCCAAGGCAGTGACCTCATTCAGTTCCAAAGAATGTGACATACCTCATTTCCTTGGTGATGGAACTCTCTGAACTTGGTATCCAAGAAACCAGGCACCCAGAGGCAGTCCCAGTCCCACGCCCAGTGGGCTCACTTGTTTGGATTTACCAAGGACATAGCCAGTTTTCTTGGTACCTAATGATGTGAGGATGGCCAAATGCCAGGAGAGCTCTGAAGATGGACCTTTCCTGCGAAAACAGGTAGTGGCTAACCACTTTTTCCTGACATCTTCACAGAGTTGGTCAAGGAAACAAGATCTGAGAGAAGACAGGCCATTTCGGGGGAACATAGTATGGCCCACCAGTCAGAGGACACTCCGGATAGTCACAGACGTACTTGGGGGAAGGAGGTGCCTTTGTGGGAGTGGGTGTGGGTTTGTTGTATTGTCTCATGTTCTGAGAATAGATCGAAAAGGCGGTTTGTTTGGTTTGGAGCAGACAGTTTCTAGTAAGTCATTTGACAAGGCGAGTGTTTCTGTTTATGTGTATCCCACTGTGTCCGTTGTTGTAGACATTAGAAAAGAGAATGCATTAATGGATGTGTCCTGTCTAGTATAAATCTTCCCTATAATTCATCCTGCCCAATATATGAATGGACTGCAGCTTGTCTTATCGATGTGCAACACCTGCTATCTTTCTAAGTTGTTGTTTTCTTCCTGAATTCTGGCCACTCTCCAGAATGGGCTCAGGGATTTGTGTCCAAAATATGTACCACCTCCAAGCTCTGTGACATGGCCATGTAAAGGATAGTTGAAGAGAATGGCGAGCATCTCAGAAAACTCAGATATCAGTGTGACCAGGAAAGTCTCAGTGCAGAAACACTGCTTTGGGCTTTTTGCTTACTTATTGTTGTGTTGCACTGAATGTCAGGAAGGTCTTTGCCTCAGGCCACCCCTTTGTGAAGCCTGAAGAAAACAGTTTTCAAATGGAAATGAATGGGCCTCACCTGTGGTTCTTTGCTTAATTGCTTTGGAAAGGGATGTGTCTTTATCAGCCTCTTGGTCCTGTGTGTGGCTGTGACTTAGATTCTCAGCACCTGATGGATCTTAAGAATGATCCCATGTGAGCTTCCAAAACCAGAATGGCAAAAAATATCATTCATTGTGGATGAAGATTCTTGCCTTCCTCTGTTAGGTTCCTGCACTCCAACAAATATGAATAGGGATTCTGTGAGTCAAATGAGTTCTTCAAAGCCCTGCAGAGGTGCTTGTGTTTTCGCATGACTCTAAATCACCTAAAGAATCGATACCTAAAATCAGTGGCCCTCAAATTGGAGAATCATAGAAGTATTAACGGCAGGCTTATTTGTTCACTCCTGGTTCACAGCAACGGTGTCCAGGCTACCCTGACTTTAGGCAAATGAGGGGCAAACGAGCTGATTTTGGACACTGTCTTGGGCTGCACCCCTCATGGAAACCTCCAGCCAGAGTTTAAGATGATTGACTATATGGAATAAGGTGAGGGCCATGTGGGAGTGTTTTGGTTTTAATGTTGGTCATTTGTGTGGCATTGGAAAAAATGACTGGTTCCACGTGGGCTTGAACTCTGGTGTGATTCCCCTTAAACACTGGGTTTTGGAACTGAACTCAGAGAAGCATTGCTATGAATTTTGTTGGGATTTTAAGAGGCCACGCATGAAAGTCGCTCTTGGAAACTGAGACCTAGGCCCCGGGTAGATTTCCACAGAGGCCTGGGAATCTCAGCAAGGATATCACATGATTTTATTCTTAAAGAAATGGCAGCCATAGTTGAGAGTCAAAACACACATGCACCTCACATTGTAGACCTCAATGGGCCTGGCCTAATGTGACCTTTTGTCCATTCTTTGGGAAGCCTTGCCTGTGAGATTTCTCCAGAGATTTCATTGAAATGATCTTCCTCACCATTTAATCTTTGCTAAATGAATTGAAACCCACAGTGCCTCCAACTTCATGCTTGAAAAATGGCTAGATAAATACCATGAAATTTTTGAAATTCCTATGACCAGGTGGCACTGGAGAAACATTGGATGTCCTATTGCTGATCATGAGTATACCAGACAGTGCCTTGATTTACTGAGTTTCATGAAAATGGTGTAGAACAGAGATGCCAGTAAGTTGGAGCCTGCTGAGTAGTGGGTCTAGAGCAGTGCTGGGGAGGTGTTTGATAAAACATCCGTGGTAGGGCCATGTGGATCTACCATTGGATTCCAAATGGCTTGTAACTGACATGGTGCTGCCAGCAGACCCTTATATGTAAAGGCATCTTGTTATATGGAGAGTTTTAAGAGGAAAATTAAGAATCAGGTTGATATGGACAAGGGGGCAATGGGGCAAGCTGTGAGAGATAGAAGCCTAGTTGGTGCATTCTCTTGCAGACCCTGACCCACCACACGTGACAGAACTCCCTCCAGCACTGTGTCCCAGTTTAGCTGCTAGTATTTCGTGAAACAAATACCAAACTCACAGTGCAACAGCCTAAAAACCACAAAAAGTGGAGGAGGACCAAATGGCTTCACAGTCCACACGGGAGACTGGGAGACACTTAGTCCCCAGTGGCCTCAGTTTACCTATAAAGAGAGGATTCAGCACTGCTTCATCTTGTTCATTGGAAAATAAGAAACCATGTCCTCCAGGTCACATAGATGCAGACCCAGCTTTGATGGTCTCACTACAAAGGAAGCCAAATCTCATGAAAACAACATATATTTCAAGTGCGGAAGCTCAGAGGCAGTTTCTCAAACAGTTTTTAGGCCAGCAGAGTTACATGTTTGTGGAGTGTTTACCATGTCCCTTACTTTTGGAAACTCCTAAACCACCTCCAAGGTTGTGAACTCCTGAGCATTTTCCATTCCAGATATGTATTCACTGATTGTGTAACTCTTCTCCTCTAATTGTGTCTTACTTGGGGTGAAGGTAATGTCAAGGCATTGTTTTGGATGAGAGCGGGAGGATATGTGTGCAGCATATATTTACATACACATTGGATTCATTTTCCAATTTTTCATTCGAAGTACTGAATCCCTGACACTAACCCATACCTAGTAGACTCAGACTATTCATCCTAATATAATGGGGAAAATTAACCCAACACAATAGAAATACAAGCACTTCAGAGGAGACATGTTCTATAGTTGGACTTGACATTTGCATTATATAAGGTAGGAGTTATACATCTAGTCAAATTTTAATTGAAATATTCTCCATGTGTTTTTAAACTTAACAAATATGTGAATACTTGTTTCCAATTTCTGTAGCCTATTCACACATGTATATTTATATGCATATATAGAATCCTACCAGGTATCACACGTACATTTTTGTAAGGTGGATGTCTTGGCAGATACAAATTGTGAGAAGTGTTCACTCCTCCTAAATGCTGTTGGAAATGAAAATTCAACCTATAAGAGAGCGTCCTAGAAGGACAACATTATACATAAACTCATGTTCAGTAACATAAATATTTTTGCATCTGTGGATGATATATATTTACTGATGAATTTCGATTGGCATTTATATTGGTACTTTTTAATGTCTGTGAGTGTTGTGTGTGTGTGTGTGTGTGTGTGTGTGTGTATAGATATAGATATAGATATACTCTCCAAAGTTTTCCAAATATGAAATATATGTGTCTAGTATACACTCTCTAAATTCATTCATGTTCATGTATGTTGATTTATAATCCACTTTTCAGAAGATTATAATCAGAAATATTCATCCACCTGAAATACATATTTGTTTCCTAGTACTGACTGCTAACTTCAGTGAAGGGTGCATACAAATCCTCATTATTCTACAGTATCTGACCCAGTCTAACATCAATGCAAGTAGACTCCTATGGGACATGATATGTAATTTGTCATTCATTTGTATTCGACACTGGTACATTATTGTTTCTTCAGTTTTTGCACATCATAGGATATACATTTCATCCCCAAGTTCACAAATTAATAGGCATTTGTTTCAACATTAATCACTTCTTGCTTCAGAACACATGTATTGTCAGGGTTTCTTGCCTGGTCTTTTCATGAGACTTCTTTCCAAACACATTATTTTGAATTTCCATAATCATTTTGAAGCAAAACTCACACACTCTTCATGATAAACCAAAACACTAATATTTCCATTAGATATATAACTGGTTGGAATGAATGATTGTATATCAATATACAATTTCCTTTTATTTTTCAGATATCAGTTCAATTCATTATTTAAAGTTCAAATAAGTTATATTATTTATTCACAGTATGGTCTATTCGTGGTTTTTCTCTATGTTCATAGAAACAGGGTACACCTATTTGTACCCCCGAGTCTAATTTTACATCTTCAATATATTGTTCCCTGAAATGGTGAAAGAAATACTCATGTCACCTCATTATCACAGTAATATTCTGGACAAAAAATGGAAAGGTCACACTTATGATTGTACCAAAGCCTAAATGGAAAGTGAACATGGATTTCTAAAAACATCCATGTCCAGGTTTCCTAATGCTGTCAATTGTCACTCCTATTGGTGACTACATATTTGTTTTTTCCTAATTTATATATTGAAACTCAACCCTGTTGAAAATGTCTAATTCTATCCCTCACTTTATACTTTGCCTGCTTTCGTAATGTTTCCATTGATATCTGCTTTTCTACATATTTTCCCCAGTTCAACATAGTGTCTGACTCTTCATATGTGCTGACATTTACATTCACTCTATAACCAAAAGTCTATTGCTAAAGAACTTTTGGTCCAAATCCTATACTCACTCGTCTTCCTAAACCTACCGACTATCTTCCTAATCCTACTGAATATCCCTTTTTGACTGGATGTTCTCTTCTAAATTCAATCATCCAATGTACAAGGTCCTATGCCATTGTATATCAAATTATCTGAGACACCTTTGCAGAACATAATTCAAAGCTAAGTATCCCAATCAAGGGCAAAACCCTTCTGGGCTTCAAAGCATACCTAGATTTCTTTTTTCATACTTATATTTCACCTCTATATTCTTGTAAATATTGCAGGTTCCCAATCCCATCATTCATCGCACAGAATCATTCGTCACCAAATCAAACCTGTTTTTAACCCTAATTATACACTGTTCCCTCAATCAATTTACAGAAGAGCAGGGACAGAGGGGTTCTTACAATACAGGAAAGTTGGGGATCTTCCACCAGATGAGAACCTCAAATGTCCATGCACAAATGATACCTGGAGAAGTTGTAGGCAGGTATGAAGCACCTGAGAGAGCAAAAGTCAACTTCCATGGCAAACAACCTGGTCAGGATGAAGGGATGTGTCTGAATCTGCCTCTCTCTTCTTATTGTAGACAAGGTGGAACAATCCAGGCCTGAGTGGAGAGCTGTTCCTGGGTGCCAATGGTTGATATACATTCTACCTTATGAAAGTGTCACAGGAAGTAGGGGAAACCTCCGTCTTATGTAACCCTTGGAAGCAACTGTTAGGACAAAGTGGTTGCCAAGGAAGTGACCTCATTCACTTCCAAAGAATGTGACATACCTCATTTCCTTGGTGATGGAACTCTCTGAACTTGGTATCCAAGAAGCCAGGCACCCAGAGGCAGTCCCAGTCCCAGGCCCAGTGGGCTCACTTGTTTGGATTTACCAAGGACATAGCCAGTTTTCTTGGTACCTAATGATGTGAGGATGGCCAAATGCCAGGAGAGCTCTGAAGATGGACCTTTCCTGCGAAAACAGGTAGTGGCTAACCACTTTTTCCTGACATCTTCACAGAGTTGGTCAAGGAAACAAGATCTGAGAGAAGACAGGCCATTTCGGGGGAACATAGTATGGCCCACCAGTCAGAGGACACTCCGGATAGTCACAGACCTACTTGGGGGAAGGAGGTGCCTTTGTGGGAGTGGGTGTGGGTTTGTTGTTTTGTCTCATGTTCTGAGAATAGATCGAAAAGGCGGTTTGTTTGGTTTGGAGCAGACAGTTTCTAGTAAGTCATTTGACAAGGCGAGTGTTTCTGTTTATGTGTATCCCACTGTGTCCGTTGTTGTAGACATTAGAAAAGAGAATGCATTAATGGATGTGTCCTGTCTAGTATAAATCTTCCCTTTAATTCATCCTGCCCAATATATGAATGGACTGCAGCTTGTCTTATCGATGTGCAACACCTGCTATCTTTCTAAGTTGTTGTTTTCTTCCTGAATTCTGGCCACTCTCCAGAATGGGCTCAGGGATTTGTGTCCAAAATATGTACCACCTCCAAGCTCTGTGACATGGCCATGTAAAGGATAGTTGAAGAGAATGGCGAGCATCTCAGAAAACTCAGATATCAGTGTGACCAGGAAAGTCTCAGTGCAGAAACACTGCTTTGGGCTTTTTGCTTACTTATTGTGGTGTTGCACTGAATGTCAGGAAGGTCTTTGCCTCAGGCCACGCCTTTGTGAAGCCTGAAGAAAACAGTTTTCAAATGGAAATGAATGGGCCTCACCTGTGGTTCTTTGCTTAATTGCTTTGGAAAGGGATGTGTCTTTATCAGCCTCTTGGTCCTGTGTGTGGCTGTGACTTAGATTCTCAGCACCTGATGGATCTTAAGAATGATCCCATGTGAGCTTCCAAAACCAAAATGGCAAAAAATATCATTCATTGTGGATGAAGACTCTTGCCTTCCTCTGTTAGGTTCCTGCACTCCAACAAATATGAATAGGGATTCTGTGAGTCAAATGAGTTCTTCAAAGCCCTGCAGAGGTGCTTGTGTTTTCGCATGACTCTAAATCACCTAAAGAATCGATACCTAAAATCAGTAGCCCTCAAATTGGAGAAACATAGAAGTATTAACGGCAGGCTTATTTGTTCACTCCTGGTTCACAGCAATGGTGTCCAGGCTACCCTGACTTTAGGCAAATGAGGGGCAAACGAGCTGATTTTGGACACTGTCTTGGGCTGCACCCCTCATGGAAACCTCCAGCCAGAGTTTAAGATGATTGACTATATGGAATAAGGTGAGGGCCATGTGGGAGTGTTTTGGTTTTAATGTTGGTCATTTGTGTGGCATTGGAAAAAATGACTGGTTCCACGTGGGCTTGAACTCTGGTGTGATTCCCCTTAAACACTGGGTTTTGGAACTGAACTCAGAGAAGCACTGCTATGAATTTTGTTGGGATTTTAAGAGGCCACGCATGAAAGTCGCTCTTGGAAACTGAGACCTAGGCCCCGGGTAGATTTCCACAGGGGCCTGGGAATCTCAGCAAGGATATCACATGATTTTATTCTTAAAGAAATGGCAGCCATAGTTGAGAGTCAAAACACACATGCACCTCACATTGTAGACCTCAATGGGCCTGGCCTAATGTGACCTTTTGTCCATTCTTTGGGAAGCCTTGCCTGTGAGATTTCTCCAGAGATTTCATTGAAATGATCTTCCTCACCATTTAATCTTTGCTGAATGAATTGAAACCCACAGTGCCTCCAACTTCATGCTTGAAAAATGGCTAGATAAATACCATGAAATTTTTGAAATTCCTATGACCAGGTGGCACTGGAGAAACATTGGATGTCCTATTGCTGATCATGAGTATACCAGACAGTGCCTTGATTTACTGAGTTTCATGAAAATGGTGTAGAACAGAGATGCCAGTAAGTTGGAGCCTGCTGAGTAGAGGGTCTAGAGCAGTGGTGGGGAGGTGTTTGATAAAACATCCGTGGTAGGGCCATGTGGATTTACCATTGGATTCCAAATGGCTTGTAACTGACATGGTGCTGCCTGCAGACCCTTATATGTAAAGGCATCTTGTTATATGGAGAGTTTTAAGAGGAAAATTAAGAATCAGGTTGATATGGACAAGGGGGCAATGGGGCAAGCTGTGAGAGATAGAAGCCTAGTTGGTGCATTCTCTTGCAGACCCTGACCCACCACACGTGACAGAACTCCCTGCAGCACTGTGTCCCAGTTTAGCTGCTAGTATTTCGTGAAACAAATACCAAACTCACAGTGCAGCAGCCTAAAAACCACAAAAAGTGGAGGAGGACCAAATGGCTTCACAGTCCACACGGGGAGACGGGGAGACACTTAGTCCCCAGTGGCCTCAGTTTACCTATAAAGAGAGGATTCAGCACTGCTTCATCTTGTTCATTGGAAAATAAGAAACCATGTCCTCCAGGTCACATAGATGCAGACCCAGCTTTGATGGTCTCACTACAAAGGAAGCCAAATCTCATGAAAACAACATATATTTAAAGTGCGGAAGCTCAGAGGCAGTTTCTCAAAGTTTTTAGGGCAGCAGAGTTACATGTTTGTGGAGTGTTTACCATGTCCCTTACTTTTGGAAACTCCTAAACCACCTCCAAGGTTGTGAACTCCTGAGCATTTTCCATTCCAGATATGTATTCACTGATTGTGTAACTCTTCTCCTCTAATTGTGTCTTACTTGGGGTGAAGGTAATGTCAAGGCATTGTTTTGGATGAGAGCGGGAGGATATTTGTGCAGCATATATTTACATACACATTGGATTCATTTTCCAATTTTTCATTCGAAGTACTGAATCCCTGACACTAACCCATACCTAGTAGACTCAGACTATTCATCCTAATATAATGGGGAAAATTAACCCAACACAATAGAAATACAAGCACTTCAGAGGAGACATGTTCTATAGTTGGACTTGACATTTGCATTATATAAGGTAGGAGTTATACATCTAGTCAAATTTTAATTGAAATATTCTCCATGTGTTTTTAAACTTAACAAATATGTGAATACTTGTTTCCAATTTCTGTAGCCTATTCACACATGTATATTTATATGCATATATAGAATCCTACCAGGTATCACACGTACATTTTTGTAAGGTGGATGTCTTGGCAGATACAAATTGTGAGAAGTGTTCACTCCTCCTAAATGCTGTTGGAAATGAAAATTCAACCTATAAGAGAGCGTCCTAGAAGGACAACATTATACATAAACTCATGTTCAGTAACATAAATATTTTTGCATCTGTGGATGATATATATTTACTGATGAATTTCGATTGGCATTTATATTGGTACTTTTTAATGTCTGTGAGTGTTGTGTGTGTGTGTGTGTGTGTGTGTGTGTGTATAGATATAGATATAGATATACTCTCCAAAGTTTTCCAAATATGAAATATATGTGTCTAGTATACACTCTCTAAATTCATTCATGTTCATGTATGTGGATTTATAATACACTTTTCACAAGATTATAATCAGAAATATTCATCCATCTGAAATACATATTTGTTTCCTAGTACTGAAAACTAACTTCAGTGAATGGTGCATACAAATCCTAATTATTCTACTGTAACTGACCCAGTCTAACATCAATGCAAGTAGACTCCTATGGGACATGATATGTAATTTGTCATTCATTTGTATTCGACACTGGTGCATTATGGTTTCTTCAGTTTTTGCACATCATAGGATATACATTTCATCCACAAGTTCACAAATTAATAGGCATTTGTTTCAACATTAATCACTTCTTGCTTCAGAACACATGTATTGTCAGGGTTTCTTGCCTGGTCTTTTCATGAGACTTCTTTCCAAACACATTATTTTGAATTTCCATAATCATTTTGAAGCAAAACTCACACACTCTTCATGATAAACCAAAACACTAATATTTCCATTAGATATATAACTGGTTGGAATGAATTATTATATATCAATATACAATTTCCTTTTATTTTTCAGATATCAGTTCAATTCATTATTTAAAGTTCAAAAAAGTTATATTATTTATTCAAGTATGGTCTATTCGTGGTTTTTCTCTATGTTCATAGAAACAGGGTACACCTATTTGTACCCCCGATTCTCATTTGACATCTTCAATATATTGCTCCCAGAAATGGTGAAAGAAATACTCATGTCACCTCATTATCACAGTAATATTCTGGACAAAAAATGGAAAGATCACACTTATGATTGTACCAAAGCCTAAATGGAAAGTGAACATGGATTTCTAAAAACATCCATGTCCAGGTTGCCTAATGCTGTCAATTGTCACTCCTATTGGTGACTACATATTTGTTTTTTCCTAATTTATATATTGAAACTCAACCCTGTTGAAAATGTCTAATTCTATCCCTCACTTTATACTTTGCCTGATTTCGTAATGTTTCCATTGATATCTGCTTTTCTACATATTTTCCCCAGTTCAACAAAGTGTCTGACTCTTCATATGTGCTGACATTTACATTCACTCTATAACCAAAAGTCTATTGCTAAAGAACTTTTGGTCCAAATCCTATACTCACTCGTCTTCCTAAACCTACCGACTATCTTCCTAATCCTAATGAATATCCCTTTTTGACTGGATGTTCTCTTCTAAATTCAATCATCCAATGTACAAGGTCCTATGCCATTGTATATCAAATTATCTGAGACATCTTTGCAGAACATAATTCAAAGCTAAGTATCCCAATCAAGGGCAAAACCCTTCTGGGCTTCAAAGCATACCTAGATTTCTTTTTTCATACTTATATTTCACCTCTATATTCTTGTAAATATTGCAGGTTCCCAATCCCATTATTCATCCCACAGAATCTTTCGTCACCAAATCAAACCTGTTTTTAACCCCAAGTATACACTGTTCCCTCAATCATTTTACAGAAGAGCAGGGACAGAGGGGTTCTTACAATTCAGGAAAGTTGGGGATCTTCCACCAGATGAGAACCTCAAATGTCCATGCACAAATGATACCTGGAGAAGTTGTAGGCAGGTATGAAGCTCCTGAGAGAGCAAAAGCCATCTTCCATGGCAAACAACCTGGTCAGGATGAAGGGATCTGTCTGAATCTGCCTCTCTCTTCTTATTGTAGACAAGGTGGAACAATCCAGGCCTGAGTGGAGAGCTGTTCCCAGGTACCAATGGTTGATATACATTCTACCTTATGAAAGTGTCACAGGAAGTAGGGGAAACCTCCATCTTATGTATCCCTTGGAAGCAACTGTTAGGACAAAGTGGTTGCCAAGGCAGTGACCTCATTCAGTTCCAAAGAATGTGACATACCTCATTTCCTTGGTGATGGAACTCTCTGAACTTGGTATCCAAGAAGCCAGGCACCCAGAGGCAGTCCCAGTACCAGGCCCAGTGGGCTCACTTGTTTGGATTTACCAAGGACAGAGTCAGTTTTCTTGGTACCTAATGATGTGAGGAGGGCCAAATGCCAGGAGAGCTCTGAAGATGGACCTTTCCTGAGAAAACAGGTAGTGGCTAAGCACTTTTTCCTGACATCTTCACAGAGTTGGTCAAGGAAACAAGATCTGAGAGAAGACAGGCCATTTCAGGGGAACATAGTATGGCCCACCAGTCAGAGGACACTCCGGATAGTCACAGACCTACTTGGGAGAAGGAGGTGCCTTTGTGGGATTGGGTGTGGGATTGTTGTTTTGTCTCATGTTCTGAGAATAGATCGAAAAGGCGGTTTGTTTGGTTTGGAGCAGACAGTTTCTAGTAAGTAATTTGACAATGCGAGTGTTTCTGTTTATGTGTATCCCACTGTGTCCGTTGTTGTAGACATTAGAAAAGAGAATGCATTAATGGATGTGTCCTGTCTAGTATAAATCTTCCCTATATTTCATCCTGCCCAATATATGAATGGACTGCAGCTTGTCTTATCGATGTGCAACACCTGCTATCTTTCTAAGTTGTTGTTTTCTTCCTGAATTCTGGCCACTCTCCAGAATGGGCTCAGGGATTTGTGTCCAAAATATGTACCACCTCCAAGCTCTGTGACATGGCCATGTAAAGGATAGTTGAAGAGAATGGCAAGCATCTCAGAAAACTCAGATATCAATGTGACCAGGAAAGTCTTAGTGCAGAAACACTGCTTTGGGCTATTTGCTTACTTATTGTTGTGTTGCACTGAATGTCAGGAAGGTCTTTGCCTCAGGCAACCCCTTTGTGAAGCCTGAAAAAAACAGTTTTCAAATGGAAATGAATGGGCCTCACCTGTGGTTCTTTGCTTAATTGCTTTGGAAAGGGATGTGTCTTTATCAGCCTCTTGGTCTGTGTGTGGCTGTGACTTAGATTCTCAGCACCTGATGGATCTTAAGAATGATCCCATGTGAGCTTCCAAAACCAAAATGGCAAAAAATATCATTCATTGTGGATGAAGACTCTTGCCTTCCTCTGTTAGGTTCCTGCACTCCATCAAATGAGAATAGGGATTATTTAGGTCAAATGAGTTCTTCAAAGCCCTGCAGAGGTGCTTGTGTTTTCGCTTGACTCTAAATCACCTAAAGAATTGATACCTAAAATCAGTAGACCTCAAATTGCAGAAACATAGAAGTATTAACGGCAGGTTTATTTGTTCACTCCTGGTTCACAGAAATGGTGTAAAGCCTACCCTGACTTTAGGCAAATGAGGGGGAAACGAGCTGATTTTGGACACTGTCTTGGGCTGCGCCCCTCATGGAAACCTCCAGCCAGATGTTAAGATGATTGACTATATGGAATAAGATGAGGGCTATGTGGGAGTGTTTTGGTTTTAATGTTGCTCATTTGTGTGGCATTGGAATAAATGACTGTGTCCACGTGGGCTTGAACTCTGGTGTGATTCCCCTTAGAGACTGGGTTTTGGAACTGAACTCAGAGAAGCATTGCTATGAATTTTGTTGGGATTTTAAGAGGCCATGCATGAAAGTCGCTCTTGGAAACTGAGACCTAGGCCCCGGGTGGATTTCCACAGAGACCTGGGAATCTCAGCAAGGATATCACATGATTTTATCCTTAAAGAAATGGCAGCCATAGTTGAGAGTCAAAACACACATGGACCTCACATTATAGACCTCAATGGGCCTCGCCTAATGTGACCTTTTGTCCACTCTTTGGGAAGCCTTGCCTGTGAGAGTTCTCCAGAGATTTTATTGAAATGAGCTTCCTCACCATTTAATCTTTGCTGAATGAATTGAAATCCACAGTGCCTCCAACTTCATGCTTGAAAAATGGCTAGATAAATACCATGAAATTTTTGAATTACCTATGACCAGGTGGTACTGGAGAAACATTGGATGTCCTTTTGCTGATCATGATTATACCAGACAGTGCCTTGATTTACTGAGTTTCATGAAAATGGTGTAGAACAGAGATGCCAGTAGTTTGTAGCCTGCTGAGTAGTGGGTCTAGAGCAGTGGTGGGGAGGTGTTTGATAAAACATTCGTGGAAGGGCCTTGTGGATCTACCATTGGATTCCAAATGGCTTGTAACTGACATGGTGCAGGCAGCAGACCCTTATATGTAAAGGCATCTTGTTATATGGAGAGTTTTCAGAGGAAAATTAAGAATCAGGTTGATATGGAAAAGGGGGCAATGCGGAAAGCTATGAGAGATAGAAGCCTAGTTGGTGCATTCTCTTGCAGACCCTGACCCACCACACGTGAAAGAACTCCCTCCAGCACTGTGTCCCAGTTTAGCTCCTAGTATTTCGTGAAACAACTACCAAACTCAAAGTGCAGCAGCAAAAACTCCACAAAAAATGGAGGAGGACCAAGTGGCTTCACAGTCCACACGGGGAGACACTTAGCCCCCAGTGGCCTCAGTTTACTTACAAAGAGAGGATTCAGCACTGCTTCATCTTGTTCATTGGAAAATAAGAAACCATGTCCTCCAGGTCACATAGATGTAGACCCAGCTTTGATGGTCTCACTACAAAGGAAGCCAAATCTCCTGAAAACAACATATATTTCAAGTGCGGAAGCTCAGAGGCAGTTTCTCAAAAAGTTTTTAGGCCAGCAGAGCTCCATGTTTGTGGAGTGTTTACCCTGTCCCTTACTTTTTGAAACTCCTCTACCGCCTCCAGAATGTGAACTCCTTAGCATTTTCCATTCCAGATATGTATTCACTGATTTTGTAACTCTTCTCCTCTAGTTGTGTCTTACTTGGGGTGAAGGTAATGTCAAGGCATTGTTCTGGATGAGAGCGGGAGGATATTTGTGCAGCGTATATTTACATACACATTGGATTCATTTTCCAATTTTTCATTCGAAGTACTGAATCCCTGACAATAACCCATACCTAGTAGACTCAGACTATTCATCCTAATATAATCGTGAAAATTAACCCAACACAATAGAAATACAAGCACTTCAGAGGAGACATGTTGTATAGTTGGACTTGACATTTGCCTTATATAAGGTTGGAGTTATAAATCTAGTCAAATTTTAATTGTAATATTGTCCATGTGTTTTTCAACTTAACAAATATGTGAATTCTTGTTTCCCTTTTCTGTAGCCTATTCACACATGTACATTTATATGCATATATAGAATCCTACCAGGTATCACACGTACATTTTTGTGAGGTGGCTGTCTTGGCAGATACAAATTGTGAGAAGAGTTCACTCCTCCTAAATGCTTTTGGAAATGAAAATTCAACCTATAGGAGAGCGTCCTATTAGAAAAACATTATATATAAACTCATGTTTAGTAAAATAAATATTTTTTGCATTTGTGGATGATATATATTTACTGATGAATTTCGATTGGCATTTATATTGGTACTTTTTAATGTCTGTGAGTGTTGTGTGTGTGTGTGTGTGTGTGTGTGTGTATATATATAGATATAGATATAGATATAGATATAGATATAGATATATAGATATAAATATAGATATACTCTCCAAATTTTTCAAAGTATGAAATATATGTGTCTTATTTTGCACTTCCTAAATTTTTCATATTCATGAATGTGGATTTATAATTATCTTTTCACAAGATTATTCTCAGAAACATTCATATACCCTACGAGACTCTTACCACTAATACTAATATAATGGAGAAAAAGAACCCAAACAGAATAGATACAAGCATTTCAGAAGAGACATGGTGTATAGTTGGACTTGCCTTTTGCATAATATAAGGTAGGAGTTATAAATCTATTCAATTTATTGAAATAATTTTCCATGTGTTATTTTTTTTGACACAACACAAAATTTAATCTTTGAAAAATAAATAAAATTGACACTTCCTTAACCAAGCTAATGAAGAAAAAAAACCTCAAATTACTAAAATTAAGGATCATAAAGGAACTTTTACAGAGTACACAACTAAAATACAGAGAATAATTGAAAACTAATTTGAAAATTTATAGTCTAATAAATTAAAATACCATGATGACATCAATAAAATTTTAGAGATATACCCAAACTTAATTAGTAGGACGTGAACAATTTAAACAAATCAATTTCAAGCAATGAAATAGAAGTTGCTGTCAACAGCCTACCAATCAAGCAAAGCCCAGGAACAGACAGATTCTCAGCCATGTTCTACAAGACCTTCAAAGAAGCATTCATCACAATACTCCTCAAATTATTCCATAAAATAGAAAAGGATGGAACTCCTCCAAACTCATTCCATGAGGCTATTATCACTCACATACCAAAATCAGACAAAGACACATCAAGGAAAGAAATCTTCAGAGCAATATTCCTGACAAAGATATATACAAAAATTCTCAATAAAATTCTTTTTTTTAAGCCAAAGTTAATCAAAAGGGATAAAGAGGGACACTACACACTATTCCATGTGTTTTTAAAGTTAAGAAATATATGAATTCCTGTCTCACTTTCTCTGTAGCCTATTAAGCACATGTATTTTTATATGCACAAATAGAATCCTACCTGGTTTCACACGTACATTCTTGTAAGGTGGCTGACTTGGCAGATACTATTTGTGAGAAGAGATCACTCCTCCTAAACGCTGTTGGTACAGAAAATTCAACCCATGGGTGAGCTTCCTAGATGAACAACATTATACATACATCCATGTTCAGTAAAATGAATATTTTGAGATATGCGGATGAGTTATTTTTCATGATGAATTTCGATTGACATATATATTGCGACATTATAATGTGTGTGTGTTTGTCTCTCTCTCTCTCTCTCTCTCTCTCTCTCTCTCTATATATATATATATATATATATATATATATATATAGTCTCCAGATTTTCCAAAATATGAAATATATGTCTTCTTATACACCACCTGAATTCATTCATATTCATATATGTGGATTTATAATCAACTTTTAACAAGTTTATTCTCAGAAATATACATTCACTGAAATACATATTTGTTTCCTAGTACTGAAAACTAAATTCAGGGAAGGGTTCTTACAAATCCTAATATTTCTAGACTAACTGACCAAGTTTAACATCAATGCAAATACATTCCTATTGGATATGATGTGTTTTTTAAAGTTCATTTTTATTCAAACTTGGTGCGTTATTATTTATTCAGTTTATGGACATCATAAAATATATCCTTTCATTCACAAGTTCACAAATTTATAAATATTTGGTTTACTTTCAATCACTTCCTCCTTTGGAACACATATATTCCTCTATGTTTCTTGACTGGTCTTTTCACTAGACTTCTTTCTAAACACATTATTTTCGATTCCATTATCATTTTTGAAGCAAAACTCACACACTATTCATGATAAACGGTAACCCTAATAATACCATTAGATATATAACTTGTTGGAATGAATGTACATATATCAATATATGATTTCGTCTATATTTTCAGATATTAAAACAATCCATTATGTAAATTTGGAACCAGTCACATAATTTTTTCACAGTATGATCTATTAATGCATCATCTCTATATTCATCAACACAGGGTAAACCTCTTAGTATCCCCAGTACTAATTTATATGTTTTCAAAATATTGCTCCCAGAAAAGGTGGAAGAAATACTCATGTCACCTGATCTACATATACATATTATCACAGTAATATTCTGGACACAAAATGCAAAGGTCACCATTATGATTGCAATAAAGCCTCAATGGAATGTGAACATGGATTACTAAAAACATCCATGTCCAGTTTGCCTAATGCTCTCAAATGTCAATCCAATTGGTGACTTCATTTTTGTTTCTTTTTAGGATTATGTATTCAACCTCAACCCTGTTGAAAATGTCAAATCTTATCACTCACGTTATACTTTGCCTGATTTCCTAATGTCTCTATTGATGTCTGCCTTCCTACATATTTTTCCCAGTTCATCATTGTGCCCAACTTTTCACATATGGTGCCATTTATATTCACTCTCTAACCGAAACCTATTGCTAAAGAACTTTTGGTCCAAATCCTAGACTCACTCTTCCTCCTAAACCTACTGACTATCTTTCTAATCCTACACACTATCCCTTTTTCACTGGATGTTCTCTTCTACATTCAATCATCTGAGGTACAGGGTCTTATGCCATTGTATATCGATTTGCATCGACCTCGGTGCAAAACATTACTCAAGCTAAGGATCCCAATCAAGAGCCCAAATCCTTCTGGGCTTCAAATATTACCTAGATTTCTGTTTTCATACTTATATTTTACCTCTATATTCTTATAAATATTGCTGGTTCCCAATACCATTATTCATCCAGCAGAATGATTCCTAAGCCAAATGGAACATGCTATTAACCCTAACCATACAATGTTCCCTCAATCTCACTTTACAGAAGAGCAGGGATAAAGTTGATATTACAATACAGGAAGTTAGGAGATCTTCCACCTGCTGAGTACCTCAAAATCCATGCAGAAATAATCCCTGGAGAAGATGTAGGCAGCTATGAAAGACCTGAGAGAACAAAAGTCATATTCCATGGCAAACAACATGGTCAGGATGAAAGGATGTGTCTGAGTCAGCCTCTCTATTCTTAATGCAGGGAAGATGGACCAAAGCAGGCCTGTGTGGAGAGCTGTTCCCAGGTGACTATGGTTTCTATACCATTCTAACATGTGAAAGTATCACAGGAAGTAGGGCAGCCTCCATGTCAGGAGACACTAGGATGCAACTGTTAGGACAAAGTAGTGGCCAAGACAGGGACCTCATTTATTTCCTGAAGGTAGTGACCTCACCTCATTTCCTTGGCGATGGAACTCTCTGAATTTTGTGATCCAGGAAGCCAGGCACCAGAGCCAGTCCAAGTTCCAGTCGCAGTGGGCTCACTTGTTTGGATTTACTAAGGACAGAGTCAGTCATTCTTGGTACCTACTGATGTAAGGGTTGCCAAATACTAAGAAAGCTCTGAAGAGGGGTCTTTCCTGAGAGGACAGGAATTGGCTCACCACTGCCTCCTGACAACTTCACAGAGTTGACCAAGGAGACCAGATCTGAGACAGAAAGGCCATTTGTGGGGAACATCGTATGGCCTACCAGTCAGAGGACACTCCAGATAGTGACAGACCTACTTGGGGGAAGGAGTTGCATTTGTGGGTGTTGGTTTGTGTTTGTGGTTTTTTTCCATGTTCTGAGAATAGGTAAAAAAGGAGGTTTGTTTGGATTGGAGTGGACTGTTTCCAGTAAGTCATTTGAAAAGGAGACTGTTTCTATGTCCGTGTATCCCACTGTGTTTTTCTTTGTGGATATTAGAAAAAAATAGCTCATTGGGTGTGTCCTGTCTAGTAGAAAGCTTCCCAGCATGCATCCTTTCCAATTAATGAATGGACTGAGGCTTGCCTTATCCATGGGCAACACGTGCTATCTACCTAATTTTTCATTTTTTCATGAACTCTGGCCACTCTCAAGATTAGTATCATGTATTTTTGTACAAGATATGTACCACCTCCAAGCTCTGTGACATGGCCATGTACTGGATAGCTGAAGGGAATGGCGAGCAACTCAGAAAACTCACATATTAGAGTAACAAGGAAAGTCTCCGTGGAGAAACCCTGCTTGGGGCCTTTTGATTACCTATTGTTCTGTTGCTCTGAATGTCAGAAAGGTCTTTGCCTCAGGCCACCCCTTTGTGAAGCCTGAAGAAAACAGTTTTCAAATGGAAATGAATGGGCATCACCTGTGGCTCTTTGCTTCATTGCTTTGGAAATGGATGTATCTGAATCAGCCTCTTGGCCCTGTGTGAGCCTGTGGTTTAGATTTTCAGCACCTGATGAATCTAAAGAAAGATCCCATGTGGGCATCCAAAACCTAAATGGAAAAAAGATCAGTCATTGTGGATGAAGCCTCTCGACTTCCTCTGTAAGATTCCTGACCTCCATCAAGTGAGAATAGGGATCATTTGTGTCAAATAAGTTCTTCAAAGGGCTGCAGAGGGGAGACAATAGGTGCTTGGGTTTTCTTATAACTCCAATTCACACTAAAAATCTATACCCCACAGTCAGTAGGCCTCAAATTTGAGAAGTGGAGTAGTATTAACGGCAGGCCTATTTGATCACTTCTGGTTCACACTAAGGTTGTCCAGGCCACCCTGACTTTAGGCAAATGAGGGACAAGGGAGATTATTTTTGACACTGTCTTGGGCTGTGCCCCTCATGGAAACCTCCAGCTAGAGGTTATGATTAGTGTCTATATAAAAAGATGAAGAGGGCCATGTGAGAGTGTTTTGGTTTTAATTGTCATCATTTGTGTGGCAATTTGAAGAGATGCCTGGGTCCACCTGGGCTTGAACTCTGTTGTGATTCCCCTTAGAGACTGAGTTGTGTAACTGACCTCAGAGAAGTATTGCCATGAATTGTGTTGGGATTTCAGGAGGCCACACATGAGATTCACCATTGGAATCTGAGATCTTGGCCCAGGGTGACTTTACACAGAGCACTGGGAATCTAAGCCAGGATATCACAAGATTTTATTCTGAAAGATTCCAGCCATAGTTAAAACACCAACAGGGAATCTTTAGATCACTTATAAGCAAATAAAAAAACAAAATTTTTTAACAAGAGTAAAAATACTTAGTTAATGTAATGCTACCCTGAATTTTTTGGGTGAGTTTTACTTTATATTCCCTGTTTGAGATCCTAGTAAACTTGAGAGAAAAAAAAAAAAAGAAAAAAACAAAACTTTTGAACATAACTTTAAATGAAATAAAATCTGACCTACTGCTTTCGTAGTCATTCTCACATGTAGTAAGATGGGACACAGAGCCTTATCTCAGGTAAGACAGGGCTCTTTATAAATCATAAGTGTTTTAGTTCTAAAGCTGATCTTCGTTTTTTAATATCCTTTTACAAAGTTTACATAAATTGTTTGAGGTCACATGAACATTAGCTAACACCATATAATATCACTTTTGAAACATGAATTAAAGAATGGCTGAATGTTTTTAACATTCAAATAGATTAGGCTCTCATTAATTTAAAAATACATTTAAATTGTTGCACAATGTAAAGTGTAACATAAAACTTTACATATCTTATTGATAACAGCTAAATAAATCCCCAATATATATTTTATTTACCATACAACTTCAGAACACCAGCTTGATATAATGCTCTTTTAATGTTTCTACCTTATCGAGTTGTATAACTGGAAGATATGAGCACATTAATAGCATCACAGTTACATTGATGTTTCTACATTAACCAAGTTTATCTTTTAAAGAAATGGCAGTACAGTGCTCTAAAATAACAGTTCTGTTTTAAACAGTTGTTTAATTTTTATGGTTGCTTGCTCTGGAAAAAATAAGACTTAATAAACACAATGTTATGAGTAATCTTATGTTTTAAGAAATTTTTGTCTCTTTAACAGATGACTAATTTTTACAATCTTACACAGACTTTAGTAGAAAGTCTGTATAAGATTGTAAACATTTTATACAGATTTTGTACTAAAAATTGATAGACCTTAGTATATCAATCAGATATCAAACAAAAACACTCATGAATGAGTAAATCCAAATCAAATTTACTTTACTTTTTAATCAAAATATTAGACAAATGTATTGAACAGTGTAAACCATTTTTTGGTTGAAGGAAAAGTCCTAGAACAAAGTCATATAGACCTTTGGTAGACAATAATATTTTATTAGATTTTTGAACACCTAGAAAAACTTATAGGCATAAATTTGAAGACATTTATATTTATCTGTTTATCCAATCTAAATTGAAACCTTTAAACCACGTGAATTAAAGATCTGTGGTCCACTTTTTAAAATTTGTTTTTATGAGCGCTTTTTTATATGAGTGCTCCTTATATATGTTAATTTGTGTATCATTTGAATGATATACGGACATATGTGTATATATATATATATATATATATATATATATATATATATATAGAGAGAGAGAGAGAGAGAGAGAGAGAGAGAGAGACATAAAACACATAACAAAAGTGTGCACACCTAATAATAGTGAAGGCCTTGTAGCTTTTCACAGGTGAAATCACCATTGCAATGTTTTTAAAACTCCACAGTTGGTCAAAGATAAAACTGATCAGAAAAACATTAACCTAGGTCTGTAGGATCAAAATCATAAACTCAAAAAAAAAAAAAAAGAATCTAAGAAAAAATTATGAGTCCTAGAAAAAATGACTGGCCGGTAATTAGTAAATACCATACAATTTACCATTTTTTTCCCTTAGGCCTCAGATCAGTCTCCTACTGAGCTTACAGGAGACTTTCATTTGCATTTCAACAGAAGTCCTGGCTGAGGTCTGGAAGGAGCAGGAAAAAACTGCTATTCTGAGCAGACACCTCAGGCCTAAGGCATTTTAACCATAATTTTCTGGTTAGGATGTTGAAAATTATGCTACAAGTTTAAGATACAATTCACAAAATTTTATATCTTTACATCTTGTTTTGTCAACAGATATCATACTATGATTTACTATCCTTGTCCAAATTAATGCACTGGTAAACACAGTGACATTTTCCCAGGCTACCCAATTCAGAATTGGAGAAAAAAAGACTGCATGATTGGGAAGTTACTTGCCAACTTGGAAGTAGAGTTCTTTAGTTTTCCATCCTAAGTATTTAAGTTCTCTGGCATGAATTATCTGAAATCAAAAACTAAACAATTACCTAAACCCGACTTTTAACTGCAATATTGTGCAATGCTTCAAAAAACGCATTCAGATACCAGATTTTTACAATAAAACATCATCATTTAGACACACATTCAGCTAAGATTATTCTCAAGAAACAATTTATAATATAAACACATTATTGCACATGTCTTAAAGTGCCAAAAACAAAGGCACAAGACAGACAGAAAGGAACTCCAGAATATGGCTGACAGACAGAAGCCTTTAAAACAGAGCAGATAAGAGAAAAATCTCCTGCACCAGTGGCACCACAGATGTCCCCACAAGGGGACCAGATGTTTTCACAGAGAAGCTACCTGAAATGTAAAATCAAGGGTCTCCATGGTGACTTTACTGCATTTAGTGTCCCCTTTTTATTTTTCTCTTTTAAAAGAAGACAGAGGTGTCATAATTCTTACAGTGCAGGGAAGGAAGGAGGGAATTCCCTGAAGCAACAGGGCTTTGGCAGTTGCTGGGGTCCCTCAGTCCCTCCTTTTACTTACAGGATTAGCTCTTCTGTTTCGGGTCCACTCCAAGCATGCACCATCTCCTAACATTTCAGTCATCAGCTCTCAAAAAGTTCTGGGACGGGGCCGGGTATCAAAATTTGTAACTTAAAGTTCGGTTTCTGACCCTGAAGCAAATTAATGCTAATTTAATAATGAGGACAGGGTTTTGAGAAAAAGAAAATGGAGGTTTATTGCTTTGCTAACAAAGGAAAAACAAGGGGACTCTGCCAAAAGGTTGTGACTCTCATGATCTGGAGGGACAAGGGATTTTAAAGAGTTTCACTTGTTAACCTGGGGTATACTCAGTTCTTCGTTCCCCAGCAGGCATTGCCCTGTGCAGTGGGTGTGCTCCAGGCAGCCAGCTAGGGGCTTCTTTCTTCCTGCTTAACAAAGGTGGGTAAAGTTCATCACAGTTCCTTAAAACACAGTCGAAAGGGTGTCAGGCTTACTTGCTTTGTTACCCTTTTTCACGTCCAATATCCTTAAAATTTTACCACAGAAATCAAACAAAAAAACGCACAAAAAAAAACCAACAAAAAACATATAGACCACAGAACAAAACACAGAAAAACAGAATCCTGGTGCCGAAACAGAAAAACAGAGGAGCAATGCAACATCTTGCTAAAGCTCCAGGGTAGGAGCGTGTGTGTGCCCATCGGCACCTCTCTACCCTTCCAGAGGAATTCCCTACAGAACAGAACAGAGGACAGCATGATTCTCATTACTGTCGTGGACAGGAGTGTATGTGAGCCTCCCCAGGCCACCTCTCTGTCATCAGAAGAGATCTCCCTTAACCAGATATCAGATGTTATAAAGGCACCACTTACCTATGGAGGCCTCCTCCACCAGGGGCTTGATAATAGTTTTAGTGTGGTGGTTCACTGCAGTGCTCCCCAGACTGACGGCTCACTCCAAGGCCTTGGAACATCTCAAGTTGTGCACCTCCTAGAGTGGTTCTCCAGCCCAGTGCCCTGGAGGGAAGGCCAGCTTCAGAATTTTCAGCAGTCTGGTTTCGTGATCTGCTCGGGCAGGGTCATCTCACCGGGGAACTCCAAAATTTTGGACTAGGATGCAAGAAAAGACCACTGACTCCAATTAAAATCAAATTAAGGCAAGCTTATTATTTCAACAGGCTGGGCTGCCTCTCCTTCCCAAAATGGCGGGAACAAGAGAGCAACCCCACCTTTCCTACAGCCCAGCTATGTAGCCCAGAAAGTTACACAAACGGGTGGTTACAGATAACAAAACTTTGAAAGCATCACACTAATGGTAGTTTACATTTTTTTTTTTTGCTGGCCCCAATATCAGAAATAATGAGGACCATTAGGGCCTCAGAGAGGGTTGTTGTCTGGCCAGGGAAGGCCAATATTTATGAGGTGTCACTAAAGTTTCAGAAAGTACTGTTATCTGGTCAGAGAGCCAGGTGTGGATGAGTTCAAGGCACGGGCAGGCGTTCCAAGCAGGTTCAGAATTTGCAGTAATTTAGAGTAAAGCCAAAATTATCTTTTCACGGCTTTGTGGCAAGATGGTTCCCAATTTTAATAAAAAATCAGGTTGGGTCTATCAAGCCTCTCCCTTACTTTTGGAAACTCCTCTGCAAACTCCAATGTTGTGAACTCCCGAGCATTTTAATTCCAGATATGTATTCACAGAATTTCTAACTCTTCTATTCCAATTGTGTCTTTCTTGGGGCGAAGGTAATATCAAGTCATTGTTCTGGATGAGAGTGGAAATATTTTTGTGTAGCACATATTTGCATACACATTTAGGAGATCACTCCTCCTAAACACTGTTGGAACAGAAAATTCAAACTATGGGGGAGCTTCTTAGTTGAACAACATTATTCATGAATCCAAGTTCATTAAACAAATAGTTTTGGATCAGTGGATGATATATATTTCAAGATGAATTTCAATTGGCATATACTATGCTACATTTTAATGTCTGTGTGTGTTTTTTGTTTATAATGTTTTACGATTTATATGGATTTAAAATCAAGTTTCCACAAGATTATTCTCAGAATATTCATCCACCTGAAATACATATTTGTTTCCTAGTACTGAAAACTAACTTCAGTAAATGGTGCATAAAAATCCTAATATGTCTACAGTAACTGACCCAGATTAATATCAATGCAAGTAGATTCCTAGGGGACATGATGTGTATTTTGATGTTCATTTTTATTCAACACTGCTACATTACTATTTCTGCAGCTTATGCACATCATACTGTATATATTTCATTCAAAAGTTCGCAAATTTATATGCATGTGTTTCACATTCAGTCACTTCCTGCTTCAGAACACATGAATTCCTCCATGTTTCTTGACTATTCTTTTCATGATACTTCTTTCCAAACACATTATTTTTGATTTCCATAATCACTTTTGAAGCAAAACTCACACACTTTTCAGGATAAAATATAACCCTAATATTACCATTAGATGTATAAGTGGTTGGAATGAATGATTGCATATCAATATGAGATTTCTTTTATATTTTCAGATATCAATTCAATCCATTATTTAAAGTGGAACCAGTTATATTATTTATACACAGTATGGTCTATTCATGCATAATCTGCATATTCATAGACACAGGGTACACCTATTTGTACCCCAAATACTAAATTATACGTCTACAAAACATTGCTCCAGAAACGGTGGAAGAAATATTCATGTCACCTGATCTACACATACATTTTATCACAATAATATTCTGGACACAAAATGCAATGGTCACACTTATGATTTTAAAAAAGCCTAAATGGAAAGTGAACATGGATTACAAAAAAACATCCAAGTCCTGGTTACCTAATGCTCTCGAATTCAATCCTATTTGTGACAACATATTTGTTTCTTCCTAAGATTATATATTCAAACTCAACCCTGTTGAAAATGTCTAAACCAATTACACACTTTATACTTTTGCTGATTTCCTAATGTCTCTATTTATGTCTGCTTTCCTACATATTTTCCCCTGTTCATCATTGTGACTGACTCTTCACATGTGCTGACATTTACATTCACTCTCTACCCGAAACCCTATTTGTAAAGAACTTTTGGTCCAAATCCTATACTCACTCTTCTTTATAAACCTGCTGACTACCTTGGTAATCCTACGGACTATTCCTTTATGACTAGATGTTCTGTTTGTTATTCAATCATCCGAGGTACAAGATCCAATTTCATTGTATATTGACTTATCTGAGACATCTGTGCAGAATATAATTCAAAGCTAAGTATCCCACTCAAGGGCCCAATGCCCTACTTGGCTTCAAATCTTCCCTAGATTTCTGTTATATTTTACCTATATATTCTTGTAAATATCACAGGTTTCCAATACCATTATTCATCCAGCAGAATGATTGCTAACCAAAATTGAACATATTATTAACCCTAACCATACACTGTTCCCTCAATCTAACTTTAGAGCAGTGCAGGGACAGAGTTGGTCTTACAAAAGAGGAATGTTGGGGATCTTCCACCTGCTGAGAATATCAAAGATCCATGCAGAAATGATCCCCGAAGAAGATGTAGACTTCTATGAAGGACCTGAGAGAGCAAAAGTTAGCTTCCATGGCAAACAACCTGGTCACTATGAAGGGATGTGTCTGAATAAGCCTCTCTCTTTTTAATATAGAGCAAATGGACCAAACCAGGCCTGTGTGGAGATCTTTTCCCCGGTACCAATGGTTGATATACCATTCTAACTTGTGAAAGTGTCACAGGAAGTAGGGGCAGCCTCCATCTCATGGGACCCTTGGAAGCAACTGTTAGGACAAAGTGGTTGCCAAGGCTGTGAGCTCATTCACTTCATGAAGGAAGTGACCTACCTCACTTTCTTGGTGATGGAACTCTCTGAACTTGGGATCCCTGAAAACAGGCAGCCAGAGTCAGGCCCAATAACAGTCACAGAAGTCTCACTTTTTGGATTTACCAAGGAGAGAGTCAATCTTTCTTGATATCTACAGTTGTGAGGATGGCCAAATGCCAGGAAAGATCTGAATTGGGGTCTTTCCTGAGAAAGCAGGTATTGGCTCACCGCTGGCTCCTGACAACTTCACAGAGTGGGCCAAGGAGTCCAGATTTGAGAATAGAGAAGCCATTTCGGGGGAACATAGTATGGCCCACAAGGCAGAGGACACTCTTGATAGTCACAGACCCTCTTGGGGGAAAAAGGTGCCTTTGTGGGAATGAGTGTGTGTATGTGGTTTTGTCTCATGCTCTGAGAATAGGTAGGAAAGGCGGTTTCTTTGGTTTAGAATGGACTGTTTCTAGTAAGTCATTTGACAAAGCAAGTGTTTCTATGTCTGTGTATCCAACTGTGTCCATGGTTGTAGACATTACAAAAGAAAATGCATCAATGGATGTGTCCTGTCTAGGAGAAAGCTTCCCCACATTCATCCTGCCCAATTTATGAAAGGACGGAGGCTTGCCTTATTGATGGGCAAGACCTGCTGTCTTCCTAAGTTTCTGTTTTCTTCTTGAATTCTGGCCACTCTCCAGAATAGACTCATGGTTTTGTGACCAAGATATGTAGCACCTCAAAGCTCTGTGACATGGCCGTGTACTGGATAGCTGAAGGGAATGGCGAGAATCTCAGGAAACTCAGATATCTGTGTGATCATGAGTGTCTCAGGGCCTTTGCTTACCTATTGCTTTGGGCCTTTGCTTACCTATTGTTCTGTAGCACTGAATGTCAGGAAGGTCTTTGCCTAAGGCACCACTTTGTGAAACCTGAATAAAACAGTTTTCTAATGGAAATGAATGAGCATCACCTGTCTCTCTTTGAGTAATTGCTTTTGAAAGGGATGTGTCTGAGCCAGTCTGTTGGCTGTGTGTGAGGCTGTGGCTTGCATTCTCAGCACCTGATGGATCTAAAGAAAGATGCCATGTGTGCATCCAAAACCAAAATGGCCAAAAGAGCAGTCATTGTGGATAAAATCTCTTGCCTTCCTCTGTAAGGTTCCTGACCTCTATCAAGTGAGAATAGGAATCCTTTGGGTCAAATGACTTCTTCAAAGCCCTGCGGAGGCTAGCCAATAGGTGCTTGGGTTTTCTCATGACCCCAATGCACATAACCCCACAGTCAGTAGGCCTCAAATTGGAGAAGCTGAGCAGTATTAATGGTAGGCCTTTTTGATCACTTCTGGTTCACAGA
Organism: Callospermophilus lateralis; assembly: GCF_048772815.1. Classification (NCBI taxonomy): domain Eukaryota; kingdom Metazoa; phylum Chordata; class Mammalia; order Rodentia; family Sciuridae; genus Callospermophilus; species Callospermophilus lateralis. The sequence continues at coordinate 619,443 of NW_027517592.1, read as the reverse complement.
AGGGGTGTCCAGGCCACTCTGACTTTATGGAAATGACGAGCAAGAGTGCTTATATTGGACACTGTCTTGTCCTGCGCTCCTCATAGAAACCTCCAGCTAGAGGTTATGATGAGTGTCTATATGGAAGAAGATGAGAGCCATGTGGGACTATTTTGGTTTTAATTGTGGTCATTTGTGTGGCAGTTGGAAGAGATGACTGGGTCCACCTGGGTTTGAACTCTGGTGTGAATCCCCTTAGAGACTGAGTTCTGGAAGTGACCTCAGAGAAGTATTGCCATGAATCGAGTTGGGATTTTAGGAAGCCATGCATGAGAGTCGCCCTTATAAACTTAGATCAAGGTCCAGGGTGGCTTTCCACAGAGCACTGGGAATCTCAGCCAAATTATCCCATGATTTTATTCTTAAAGACTTGGCAGCCATACTTGAGAGTCAAAACACACATGGAACTCACATTGTAGACCTCAATAGGCCTGGCTTCATGTAACCTTTTGGCCACTCTATGGGAAGCGTTGCCTATGAAAGTTCTCCAGAGTTTCACTGAAATGAGCTTCCTCAACATTTAATGGTTCTTGAAAGCCACAGTGCCTCCCAACTACATCCTTGAAAAATGGCTAGATAAATACTTTGAAATTTTTGAAATTCCCATGACCAGGTGGCACTGGAGTATCTTTGGATGTCCTGCTGCTGATCATGAGTGTACCAGAGAGTGCCTTGATTGACTGGAATTTATAAAAATAATGTAGAACAGAGATGGTAGTAAGTTGGAGCCTGCTGAGTAGTGGGCCTAGAGCAGTGGTAGCCACATGTGTGATAAAACATCTGTGGTGGGTCCATGTGATTAGCCCATTTGCTTCCAAATGGCTTGTGACTGACATGGTGCAGCCAGCAGACCCTTATTTGTAAAGGCATCTTTTTATTTGGAGAGCTTTCAAGGTAATGATCAGAATCAGGTTGATATGGTCAAGGGTGCAAGCTATGTGAGAAAGAAGCCTGGTTGTTTCATTCTCCTGCAGACCCTAACCCACCACACGTGACAGAACTCCCTCTAGCACTGTGTCCCAGTTGAACTTGTTGTTCAAAAAGCCCAGTGCAGCAGCAAGAACCAAAAGCCCCAGTGCAGCAGCAAGAACCACCACAAAAATTTGAGGAGGACCAAATGGCTTCACAGTCCACACGGGATGAAACTTAGCCTCCAGTGGCCACACTTTACCTACAAAGAGAGAATTCAGCACTGCTGCCTCAGGTTCATTTGAAAATAAGAATCCATGTTCTCCAGGTCATATAGATGCAGACCCAGCTTTGATGGTCTCACTACAAAAGAAGCTAAAACTCCTTAATACAACATATATTTCAAGTGCCCAGCTTCAAAGGCAGTTTCTCAAGAAGTCTTTAGGCCAGCAGAGCTCAATGTTTGTGGAGTGTTTACAATGTCCCTTACTTTTGGAAACTGCTCTACCACCTCCAAGGTTGTGAACTCCTGAGCATATTCCATTCCAGATTTGCATTCACAGATTTTCTAACTCTTCTCCTCTAATTGTGTCTTACCTGGGGTGAAGGTAATGTCAAGGCATTGTTGTGGATGAGAGTGGGAAGATTTTTGTGTAGCACATATTTGCATACACATTGGATTCATTTTCCAATTTCCCATTAAAAATACTGAATCCCTGACACGAACCCATACCCTACTAGACTCTGACTACTAATCCTAATATGATGGAGAAAAATAACCCAAACAGAATAGAAATACAAGCAGTACAGAGAAGGCATGGTGTATAGTTGGACTTGCCTTTTGCATTATGTAGGGTAGGTGTTATAAATCTAGATAATTTTTAATTGAAATAGTTCTCCATGTGTTTTTAAAGTTAACAAATATGTGAATTTCTATCTCCCTTTCTCTGTAGCCTATTCAGCAAATGTATTTTTATATGCACATATAGAATCCTAGCTGGTATCACATGTACATACTTGTTTGGAGGCTGACGTGGCAGAAAAAAATTATGAGAAGAGATAACTCCTCGTAAATGCTGTTGGATCTTAAAATTCAACCTATGGGTGATCTTCCTAGTTGAACAACATTATTCATAAATCCATGTTCAGTAAAATTAATATTTTTGGATCAGTGGACGATATATATTTCACCATGAATTTCGATTGGCATATATACTGCTACTCTTTAATGTCTGTGTGTGTTTTGTGTTTGTGTGTGTATATATATATATATATATATATATATATATAATCTCCAGATTTTTTAAAATATAAAATATATGTGTCTTATTATACACTCCCTAAATACATTCATATTCATGTATGTGGATTTATAATCAAATTTTTACAAGGTTATTCTCAGAAATATTCATCCCCCTGAAACACATATTTGTTTACTAGTACTGAAAACTAACTTCAATGAAAGGTGCATACAAATCCTAATATTTCTGCAGTAACTTACCCAGGTTAATATCAATGCAAGTAGATTCCTATGGGACATGATGTGTATTTTGACATTCATTTTTATTCAACACTGGTACAGTACTATTTTTTCAGTTTATGCACATCAAAGGATAAATGTTTCATCCAAAATTTCAAAATTTAAAACTTTTGATTCACTTTCAATCACTTCCTGCTTCAGAACACATGTATTCCTCCATGTTTCTTGACTGGTCTTTCATGAGACTTCTTTGCAAACACATTATTTCCGATTTGCATAATCAATTTTGAAGCAAAACTCACACACTCTTCATGATCAACCATAACACTAATATTACCATTAGATGTACAACTGGTTGTAATGAATGTATGTATGCCAATATCAATATAAGATTTCCTGTATATTTTCAGATATCAATTTATTCCAATTCCAATTTCTAATGTTGGGTCCAGTTATATTATTTATTCACAGTTTGGTCTATTCATTCATCATCTCTATATTCATCAAAACAGGGTACACCTATTTTTTTCCCCAATACTAATTTATAGGTTGTAAAAATATTGCTCCCCATAATGGTGGAAGAAATACTCATATCACCTGATCTACATATACATTTTTATCACAGTAATATTCTGGACACAAATGTAAAGGTAACACTTATGATTGTACCAAAACCTAAATTGAACGTGAATATATATTACTAAAACCATCCATGTCCAGGTCGCCTAATGCTCTCAAATTTCAATCCTATTGGTGACTACATATTTGTTTCTTCTAATATCATATATTCAACCTCAACCCTGTTGAAAATGTCTAATCCTGTTACTCACTTTATACTTTGCCTGATTTCCTAATGTCTCTATTTTATATCTGCTTTCCTACATATTTTCCCCAGTTCATCATTGTGACTGACTCTTCATATGTGCTGATATTTTCATTCAGTCTCTAAACGAAACCCTATTGCTAAAGAACTATATTTCCAACTCAAAGACTCACTCTTCAACCTAAACCTACTATTTTCCTAATCCTACTGACTATCCCTTTTTGACTGGATGTTCTCTTCGACATTCAGGCATCTGAGGTACTAGGTTTTATTCCATTGTATGTAGATTTACCTGCGACCACATTGCAGAATGTAATTCAAAGCTAAATATCATAATCAAGGGCCCAATGCCCTTCCTGGCTTCAAATCTTACCTAGATTTCTCTTTTCATACTTATATTTCAAATACATATTCTTATAAATATTTCAGGTTCCCAATACCATTATTCATCCAGCAGAATGATTCCTAACACAAATAAAACATGTTGTTAACCCTAACCATACACTGTTCCCTCAATCTAAATTTACAGAGGGAAGGGACAGAGTTGGTCTTACAGTAAAGAAATGTAGGGGGTCTTCCACCTACTGAGACCCTCAAAGTTCCATGCTGAAATGATCACTGGAGAATATATACGCAGCTATGAAGGACCTGAGAGAGCAAAAGTCATGTTCAATGGCAAACAACCTGGTCAGGATGAAGGTTTCTGTCTGAATCAGCCTCTCTATTCTTAATGTAGAGAAGATGGACCAAACCAGGCCTGTGTGGGTAGCTGTTCCCGGGTGCCTATGGTTGATATAAGATTCTAACTTGTGAAAGTGTCACAGGAATTAGGGACAGCCTCCTTTTCATGTGAGACTTGGAAGCCACTGGTTGGACAAAGTGATTGCCAAGGCAGTGACCTCATTCAGTTCCTGAAGGTAGTGACCTCACATCACTTCCTTAGTGAAGGAAATCTCAGAACTTGAGATTCATGAAGCCAGGCACCCAGAGTCAGTCCCAGTCCCAGTCCCAGTGGTCTCACTTGTTTGGATTTACCAAGGACAGAGTAAGGCTTTCTTGGTACCTATTGATGTGAGGATTGCAAAATGCCAGTAAAGCTCTGAAGAGGGGCCTTTCCTGAGAAAGCAGGTAGTGGCTCACCTCTGGGTCCTGACACCTTCACAGAGTTGGCCAAGGAGACCAGATCTGAGACATTTCAGGCCATTTAGGGGGAAAATAATATGGCCCACCAGTCAGAGGACACTCCGGATAGTAACAGACCTTCTTGGGGGAAGGAGCTGCCTTTGTGGGTGTTGGTTTGTGGTTTTGTCTCATTTTCTGAGAATAGGTAGGCAAGGCGCTTTATGTGCTGTGGAATGAACTGTTTATTGTAAGTCATTTGACAAGGCGAGTGTTTCTATGTCTGTTTACCTCACTGTGTCCGTGGTTGTACTCATTAGAAAAAAGAATGCATCAATGGATGTGTCCTGTCTAGTAGAAAGCTTCCCAGAATTCATCCTGCCCAATTTATGAATGGAGTTCAGATTGCCTTATCAATGGGTAACACCTGCAATCTTCCTAAGTTACAGTTTTCTTCCAGAATTCTGGCCCCTCTCCAGAATAGTCTCATGGTTTTGTCTCTAAGGTATGTACCACCTCCAAACTCTGTGACATGGCCATGTACTGGATAGCTCAAGTGAATTGTGAGCATCTCAGAAAAATCAGAAATATGTGTGACCACTAAATCTCAGTGGAGAAACCCTGCTTTGGGCCTTTTTTTTTTTAATTAATTTTTATTGTAGGTTGTTCAAAACATTACATAGTTCTTGATATATCATATTTCACACTTTGATTCAAGTGGGATATGCACTCCTTTTGCTTACCTATTATTCTGTTGCTATGAATGTCACCAAGTTCTTTGCCTCGGGCCACCAATTTGTGAAGCCTGAAGAAAACAGTTTTCAAATGGAAATGAATGGGCATCACCTAGGGCTCTTTGCTTAATTGCTTTGGAAAGGGGTGTGTCTGAATCAGCCTCTTGGCCCTGTGTGAGGCTGTGGCTTAGATTCTCAGCACCTGATGGATCTAAAGAAAGATCCCATGGATGCATACAGAACCAAAATAGCCAAAAGAGCTGTCATTGTGGATGAAGACTCTCGCCTTCCTTTCAAAGGTTCCTGACATCTATCAAGTGAGAATAGGGATCCTTTGGGTCAAGTGAGTTATTCAAAGCCCTGCAGAGGCTAGCCCATACGTGCTTGGGTGTTCTCATTACTCCAATTCACATAAAGAATCTAAACCCCACAGTCAGTAGGCCTCAAATTGGAGAAGCCAAGCAGTATTAATGGCAGACCTATTTGATCACTCCTCGTTCACAGTCAGGGTTTCCAGGCCACACTGATTTTAGGCAAATCGGGGGAAAGGTAGGTTATTTTGGACATTGTCTTGGTCTGTGTCCCTCATGGAAAACTCCATCCAGAGGTTATGATGAGGGTCTACATGGAAGAAGATAAGGGCCATGTGGGAGAATTTTGTTTTGAATTGTGGTAAGTTGTGTGGCAGTTGGAAGAGATGCCTGGGTTTACCTGGGCTTTAACTCTGGTGTGATTCCCCTTAGAGTCTGAGTTCTGGAACTGACCTCAGAGAAGCATTGTCATCAATTGTGTTTGAATTTTACTAGGCCATGCATGAGAGTTGCCCTTGGAACCTGAGATCTAGCCCAGAGTGGCTTTCCACAGAGCACTGGGAATCTCAGCCAGGATATCACATGATTTTATTCTGAAAGACTTTGCAGCCACAGTTGAGTCAAAACACGCATGGACCTCACATTGTACACCTCAATGGGCCTGGCTTCATGTGACCTTTTGGCTACTCTTTGGGAAGCCTTGCCTGTGAGTGTTCTCTAGAGCTTTCATTGAAATGAGCTTCCTCAACATTTAATGGTTCCTGAATGAATTGAAACCCCCAGAGCCTCCAACTTCATCCTTGACAAATGGCTTGATAAATACCATGAAATTTTTGAAATTCCCATGACCAGGTGGCACTGGAGAACTTTTGGATGTCCTGTTGCTGATGATGAGTGTACCAGACAGTGCCTTGATTTACTGGGTTTCATGAAATTTGTGTAGAACAGTGATGCCAGTAAGTTGGATCCTGCTCATTAGTGGGCCTAGAGCAGTGGTGTGAAGGTGTGTGATAAAACATGTGTGGTGGTGACATGTGGATCTGCCATTGGCTTCCCAAAGGCTTGTGACTGACATGGTACAGCCAGCAGACCCTTCTATGCAAAGGTGTTTTTTATATAGAGAGGTTTCAGGGCAATGTTCAGAATCAGGTTGCTATGGAAATGGGGGCAACTTATGTGGAATTGAATCCTGGTTGGTGCATTCTCATGCAGACCGTGACCCTCCACACGGGACAGAACTCTCTCCAGCACTGTGTCCCAGTTTAGCTCCTTGTATTTCATGAAGCAAATACCAAACTCCCAGTGCGCCTGTGAGAAACACCACGAAAATTGGAGAATGACCAAATGGCTTCACAGTCCACACGTGGAGACACTTACAACCCAGTGACCATAGTTAAACTACAAAGAGAGTATTCAGCATGGCTGCCTCATGTTCATTGGAAAATTAGAAACAATATCCTCCAGGTCACATTGTTGCACACCCAGATTTGATGGTCTCCCAACAAAGGAAGCTAAAGCTCCTAACAACAACATATATTTTTAAGTGCCCAACCTCAGAGGAAGTTTCTCAAGAAGTCTTTACACCAGCAGAGCTCCATGTTTGAGAAATGTTTACCCTGTCCCTTACTTTTGAAAACTCCTCTACCACCTCGGAGGTTGTGAACTCCTGAGCATTTTTCATTCCTGATATATATTCACAGATTTTCTAACTTTTCTCCTCTAATTGTGTCTTACTCGGAACAAAGGCAATGTCAAGGCAATGTTCTGGATGAGAGTGTGAACATTTTTTTGTAGCACATATTTACATACACATTGCATTCATTTTACAATTTTCCATTCAAAATACTGAATCTCTGACATGAACCCATACCCTACTAGACTCTGACTACTACTCCTAATATGATGGAGAAAAATAACACAAACAGAATAGGAATACAAGCAGTTAGGAGAAATCATAGTGTATAGTTGTACTTGTATTTTGCATGATTAATGGTAGGTGTTATAAATCTAGTCAATATTTAATTTAAATAGTTCTCCATGTGTTTTTAAGGTTAACAAATATGTGAATTCCTGTCTCCCTTTCTCTGTATCCTATTTAGCACATGTACTTTTAAATGCACATATAGAATCATACCTGGTATCACATGTACATTTTTGTGAGGTGGCTGATTTGGCAAATACAATTTGTGAGAAGTGATCACTCCTCTTAAACGCTGTTGGAACTGAAAATTCAACCTATAGGTGAGCTTCCTAGTTGAACAACATTATACATAAATCCATGTTCAATTAAAGAAATATTTTTGCATCTGTGGATGATATATATATCATGATAAATTTCGATTGGCATATATATTGCTAATTTAATGTCTGTGTGTGTGTGTGTGTATTTTGTGTGTGTGTGTGTATGTGTGTGTGTGTGTGTATATATATATATATATATATATATATATATATATATATATATATATATATGTATATATACTCTCCAGAAATATATGTGTCTTATATACACTCTTTAAATTCATTCATGTTCATGTATATGGATTTATAATCAACTTTTCACAAGATTTTTCACAGAAATATTCATCCACCTGAAATACATATTTGTTTCCAGTACTTAAAACTAACTTCAGTTTATTTTGCATACAAATACTATTATTTTTACAGTAACTGACCCAGTTTAACATCAATGCAAGTAGATTCCAGTGGGACATGATGTGTATTTTGAAGGTCATTTTTATTCAGCACTGGTACAATACTATTTCTTCAATTTATGCACATGATAGGATATATATTCCATCCACAAGTTAGCAAACTTATAGGCAGTTGTTTCACTTTCATCACTTCCTGCTTCAGAACACATAAATTCCTCTAGGTTTCTTGACTGGGCTTTTCATGAGACTTCTTTCCAAACACATTATTTTTAATTTCCATGATCACTTTTGAAGCAAAACTCACACACTCTTCATGATAAACCATAATCCTAATATTACCATTAGATGTATTAGTGGTTGAAATGAATGTATGTATATCAATATAAGATTTCCTGTATATTTTCAGATATCAATGGAATCCATTATTTAAATTTGGAACCCATTGTATTATTTATTCACATTATGGTCTATTCATGCATTATCTCTATATTCAGAGTCACAGGATATACCTATTTGTACCCCCAATACTAATTTATACATCTTCAAAATATTGCTCCCAGAAATGGTGGAAGAAATACTCACGTCACCTTATCTACATATACATTTTATCACAGTAATATTCTGGACACAAAAAGCAAAGATGACACTTATTATTTTACCAATGTAAAGGTCAGGCGAGTGTCGGAGGAAGAGACTACCAGAGACTGTCTCATGCAACAGCCAAGGATTTATGGGGGTCCAGCATGCTGGGGTCAGAGCTCCCTTGAATAGAGCACAGAGTCCTGAGAACAGCTTAAGCAGAGCTTATATACTTTCCTTGGAGAGGGCAGATAGGAAAGTTTATTGATGGGTCAGGGCGAGTGGGCGGTTTGCGTCCAAATGGGTGAGGAAGTACATTCTGCAGTTTTGCAGTTGGGTACAGCACTTTCAGGGAACTAGATTAGCAAACAGTTCTCAAGACATCAACAGTGTTTTGTTAAGCATACCGAAAAACTGGAAGTGACAAGTACCTATTTTATTAACCTTTCATTCCCCACTTCTTCTTTTGGTTACTTTTAATCATAAAAATGATCATTGGGGGTGTCACATTTTATGTTTACTAGTGTGGTATATTGTTTTCTGATTACCATAAGTTTAACTTGTCCAATTTGAGCATGGAGAAAGGAAACTACACGGTTGATCAAACAGGGTCCTACAATTACCAATAATATGAGGATTATTAATGGACCGGCCAGGGCTGATGAAAATGTAGTTAATGAGGGGGCTTTGTGAACCAAGACTCAAACCACCTTTTTTGGGCCTCTCTCTCTTGTTGATGCTCTTCAAGGCATCTTCTTAATTTAATCATAGATTCTTTTACAACTCCAGTATGGTCGGCATAAAAACAACATTCTTCCCTCAATGCAGGATGAAGGCCCCTTCTCTCATGAAGAGGAGGTCCAACCCTCGACTGTTCTGTAAAATAACTTCAGAGAGAGAGGTTAAAGATTCGTGTAAAGCTGTGAAGGAGGTTTTTAATATCTTTAAGTTTTGGTCTATTACTGCTTCTAATTGGGTCATTTGTTGTGTCCCATGGACCAGGGCAGTGGTTCCTGTGCCCACCCCTGCAGCAACTCCTATTCATAATAGGATGACTAAAGTGAGGGATACAGGTTCCTGGCAGAACCGGGTTGTTTGCCCCCCTATTTGATATTTAAATGTACCTGCGCCATGATAGAGCACTCTGGAAAACATCTGCACCATTACATAATTAATCACATCTGTTGACCATTTTATGAAAACATAAACAATGTTTAAGTGTATAGAATTGTACTGCTGTAGAGATGGACAAGGCAAGGTACCTAAGATAGCACAGAAGACAGGAAAACAGTCTTATTTGGTTGCATCCGGATTTAGAGGGCATTGCTTCTGTTGTAATCAATTAATCCCTGAACCCAAAGTTTAGGTTGTTTCAGAATTTTGTACCCAGCATGTAAGGGAAGGGGCTCAGAAGTTCACAGTCTGCAGAAGTTCACAAAAAGCAGTTTTTGTTTCTGTTTTTTTTTTCCTCTGTTCTGGGAAAGTTAACTTCTTAAGGACACCTGGGAGGGGGAGAGCTTTTTTCTTCTTTTTTTTTCTTTTCCTCCCTGCCAGCTGTTACCATGGAGCCCAGTTGGTAACTTCTATATCTTAGAAATGTAGCCATCTCTATGAAGCCCCAGCTCTAGGGCAGAGGCCTTCTTCATATATTTTGTTAAAAACTACTATGGGGGTGTCTAGCTTAGGAGTGCTGATTTTTCCAGCCAGTGGCCAAGTAGAACAGAGCAACACGAATAGAGGAAGTTTATCTACATTGAACTCTTTTATAGGAACTGTGTTGCTGAAAGGCTTAAAGTCAGCCATGGTGAAGACTTCTGGAGAAGGTCATTTAAGACTTTTCTGTGGGCCTGATACAGAGGGGAAGACAGGGAAGGCAGGGGATGAGAGCAGCTCCGTGGATCTGAGGATGAGGAAAAAGAGATATAAAAGAATTATGGGAAAGGGGTTTGGGATTTTCCTGGCAACAAAACTTGAGCAGTAGAACAGGTAGAGCAGAGGGGAAGACGGGAGTGAGTATCCCAAAAAGCCTGTGAGGGACTTTAAATTCTTAGTAACCTGTTTTCAGTGATGACAAAGCAACTTTAAAGGCCATTTTAATTACATCTTTGATAGGCGTCTGAGGGCACTCCTTAGCTGGTTTGAGCTTTGGGTTAGCTGGTAAGAGGACCTGGTGGGACCCGGTGTGGGCACTGACAGGAGGAGAGAGGAGTGAGTGGGTGGAAGGGTACCTCAGTACCTGCAAGCTCAGCAAGGGGCAATGGTCTGAGAACCGACGGAAATTTGGGTTTTTGATCTAGTAACTGGAGCTGAGAAATCATTTTGCTGATGTGGGAGTGACAGCAGAGAGTCTGGGGCAGAAGGCTGCGGGTGAGTATCTATTGGAGAAGCATAGTTCAGGATTTGAGCATAGGAGGGAAAAGGCCTACACGTAGGGGAATTTTCTTCCACACTTTTGAGCACTTGTCGAAGTTTAAAAGGTCACGCAAAATTTGAGGATCTAGAGACCCTTCTGGTGGCCATCGGTTTTTGTTATCTAACTGGTAATATGGCCAATGCTGTGTACTGAATTTGATGAGGAGTTTTGCTTCCACCAGGTAGCCCCTGTATCCTCACATCCCCATTATTTACAGAAGAAGTTGGCTTTTCCCCCACACAGTCGTGGCTGTTTTTGGCTTTGGTAGTCCGCCAGGCAAACATAGTAATCTAGGCTAGCCAACCTGCATCTGGCTCGCGTGTCCCTACATCCATATTGTTTGTTTCCATTATCTATTGTATGGAAAGTATTTAATGGAATTTTTGGGGATCCTCTTCATCAGGGATTTCCCAATAGGAAAGACGTATAGCCAGCTGACAAATTTCTTGGTGGAGAGATGGCCACCAGGTCCCTAAGTGGGCTGTATGTGCGATAGACCATACTTCTTGTCTAGTAGGATTTGTGATCAGCCATCGCTGCTGAACGGGTTGATGAGGGTTAGGACTACTGGTGACCAATTGGAGAGTCTATAGTCTTATTCACATGGCGAATATACAATTTGAAAATGTTACCAGTCTTTTTCATTTTTCAGCCAGATTCTGGACAGGGCACAGGCTTGAGATGAGAATTAGGAACCAGGAAGTGATTCCGTCTAACTTTAGCACTGTAGGTGTTATAAGTAGCACCTGGTATGGTCCTGTCCAGCCGGGTTCCAGGGATGACACCTGATGTTGTCTTATGTAGACAAAGTCTCTTACTTGATATAGATGTGGAGTACCCTCTTCAGCAGGTTGGTAGGCAGTGGCCAGCTGTTTCCACAGGTATTGCTGAGTTCCTTCCAGAACTTTAAGTCTGTCAAGCAAGGTGGTGTGGAAGGGATCGTTAGATCTTTGAGTTAGGGTTAGGTCCCTTACTGGAGATGGGGCCCCATAGAGAATTTCATAGGGGGTGAGGTTACACAAAGAAACAGAGGGAGTATTTCTTGCATGAAATAGTGCATAAGGCAGGAGCATAGTCCAATCTTTTATGCTACTCTTTAAGCTTAATTCCGTTTAGGTCTCTTTAATGGTTCTATTTAATTTTTTTACCTGTCCTGAACTCTGGGGTCTATAAGCACAATGTAACTTCCAATTAATCCCCAGGGTCCTGGCTAACCCCTGAGTTACCTGGGCCATGAACGCTGGTCCATTATCAGACCCTATTACCTTAGGCAGGCCGTACCTTGGAAAAATATCTTTCAGGATCTTCTTGACCACCATTTGCGCCTTTTTTTTGGGGGGTGGGAGGCTTCAATCCATCCTGAAATATATCTACAAAGAGTAGGAGATATTTAAGTCCATACCATGCTTGCTTAATTTCAGTAAAGTCCACTTCCCAGAATTGTCCTGGTCTGGTTCCTCGTAGGTGCTTTCCTGCAGGAAAGTTGGAAGGGTAAGCATTAACCTATTGACAGACCCGACAGGCTTTTTTTTACCTGTTCAGTTATTTCCTTTCACTGTGAGTCGGTTAGTGGAAAACTCTGTTCTTGATCCTTCAGGAATGCCTGCAATTTCTTTGAACCAAGGTGAGTGAACTGATGTACATTTTTAACGTAGTGTAGGGCTTTCTGAAATTTCAGGCTTTGCTCAGTGAAGTTGAGGAGTACAGTGTCAGTGTCCTTAGATATTATCAAAAGCTTGCTGGATCTCAGGGGTCCATTAGAATTGGGCATCTCCTTTAACAGCGGGTGTAAATGAGAAGTTAAGGACCCAAACACAGGAATCCTTAACCTGCAAAACCCAGCAGTCCCAAGAAACTCTCTGTGTTGTCTGCTGTTAGATGGGGGTGGTTTCTGCACAACCGTTTGATTTCTGGGCTCAGTGAGCCATCGTTTACTGCCCCTAAAGGAATAGCCCAGGAAGATTACTTCTTGCTGGCAAATTTGGGCCTTTTAGGAAGAAGCTCTATACCCGAGTTGAGGAAGCTCACATAATACTGCTTGGGTCCCAGATTCACAGATATCCTTGGTGTTGGGTGCCAGTAGCAGGTCATCCACGTATTGAAGCTGGGTGACTTCGGGGTGCGTAGTTCTGAAGCTGTTGAGATCTCTTTGGAGGGCTTCATCAAAGAGAGTGGGGGAGTTTTTCAACCATTTTGGGGAGTCTAGTCCAAGTTAGTTGACCACACGTTCCAGTTTCTGGGTCTACCCACTAGCAAGCAAACAGCAACTGACTATATTTATGCAGAGGCAAGCAAAAGAAAGCATCTTTTAAGTCCAGAACAGTATACCATTTCCTCTCAGGGTTCAGAGTGATAAGCAGATTGTACGGATTAGGTACACTGGGGTGAATGTCCTACACTCTGTTGTAGGTCTCTCTTATGTCTTTAATGGGGGATAGTCCCCGGCTCCTGGCTTTTTATACTGGTAGCGGGGGAGTGTTTTAGGATGATTGACAAGGCCTTAGGACCCTAAGGCCAGATATTTCTGAATATGGGGCCTTATCCCATCTTTAGCTTTTTTGCTCAGAGGATATTTTTTGACATTGATTGGGGAGGCTGAGGTTTTGAACTCCACTGTTTTTGGAGGTTGTTTCATGGCTAGTCCTAACCCAGCAGTTTTTTTCCAGGCATCTGGGTAATCTGTTATCCATTTCTGGGGTAGCTTGCCTGTTTGATCAGTCTTGGGGGGTGTGAAGAGTTGCTGTTCATCTTCTACTGACATATTTAAAGCCGTGAATATAGGAGTTTATACTAAAGGATTTAGAAATATCATTTTGGGGCCTTCATGGTTAAAAGTCATTTTGGCCCGGAGCTTGGTGAGCAGATCTCTGCCCATCAATGGGGCCAGGCATTCTGGAATTATTAGGAAGGAGTGATGGATTTTTCCTTTCCTCATGTCCATGGTTTTCTTAGTTGTCTAATTCCCATATTTACTGGTGTTAGCACTTTGAACTAGAGAGCTTTTATTTGATAGAGGGCCCAGTGGGGCCTTAAGGACTAAGTATACTGCCCCTGTATCCACTTCAAAGTTTACTGGGGTCCCCTCCACATCAAAAGTTACCCTGGGTTTATTGGGAGTCTAGCAATCTGGGGCTCAGTGCTCACTTGAATAGAGCAGAGAGCAATGAGAACAGCTTAAGCAGAGCTTATATACTTTCCTTGAAGAGGGCAGGGAGGGAAGCTTATTGATGGGTCAGGGCGAGTGGGCGGTTTGCGTGCAAACAGGTGAGGGTGTACATTCTCTGTTTGGCAGTCGGGGACAGCACATTCTGGGGAAAAAATTAGCAAACAGTCCTCAAGGTTTCAACAGTGTTTTGTTAAGCATACAGAAAAACAGGAAGTGACAAGTACCTATCTTATTAACCTTTCACCAAATCCTAAATGGAAAGTGAGCATGGATTTCTAAAAACATCCATTTCCAGGTTGCTTAATGCTCGCAAATCAATCCTATTGGTGACTACATATTTGTTGCTTTCTAAGATTATATATTCAACCTCAACCCTGTTGAAAATAACTAATACTAACCCTCACTTTATGCTTTTCCTGATTTCCTAATGTCTCCATTGATATCTGCTTTCATACATATTTTCCTGAGTTCATCATTGTGACTGACTCTTTACATGTGCTGAAATTTACATTCACTCTCTATCCGAAACCCTATTGCTACAGAACTTTTGTTCGAAATCCTATACTCACTCTTTTTTCTATACCTACCAACTATCTTCCTAATCCTACCGACTATCCCTTTTTGACTGGAAATTCTCTTTGACAATCAATCATCCAAGGTCCAAGGTCCTATGCCATTGTATATCAATTTATCTGAGACATCTGTGCAGAATATAATTCAAAGCTAAGTATCCCAATCAACAGCCCAATGCCCTTCTTGGATTCAAACCTTATCTAGATTTCTGTTTTCATACTTATATTTCACCTATATATTCTCGTAAATATCGCGAGTTCCCAATACCATTGTTCATTCCTCAGTATGATTTCTAACCTAAATCAAACCTGTTATTACTCTAACCATACACTGTACCCTCAAACTAACTGTACAGAAGAGCCGGGAGAGAGTTTGTCTTACAATACAGTAATGTAGGGGCTCTTCCACCTGCTGAGAACATCAAAGGTACAAGCAGAAATGATACCCTGGAGAAGTTGCAGGCAGCTATGAAGGACCTAATAGAGCAAAAGTCATCTTCCATGACAAACAACCTGGTCAGTATTAAGGGATGTGTCTGAATCAGCCTCTCCTTTCTTAATGTAGAGAAGATTGATCAAACCATGCCTGTGTGGAGAGCTGTTCCCAGGTGCCTATGGTTGATATACCATTCTAACTTGTGAAAGTGTCACAGGAAGTAGTGGCAGCCTCCATCTCATGGGAACCTTGGATGAATCTGGTAGGACAAAGTGGTTGCCAAGGCAGTGACCTCATTCAGTTCCTGAAGGAAGTGACCTCACCTCACTTTCCTGGTGATGGAAATCTCTGAATTTGGGATCCAGGAAGCCAGGCACCGAGAGCCAGTCCAAGTCCCAATCCCAGTGGTCTCACTTGTTTGGATTTACCAAGGACAGAGTCAGTCTTCCTTGGTACCTACTGATATGAGGATTGCCAAATGCCTGAAGAGCTCTGAAGAGGGGCCTTTACTGAGAAAGCAGGTAGTGGTTCACCGCTGGCTGTTGACAACTTCACAGAGTTGGCCAAGGAGACCAGATCTGAGACAGTACAGGCCATTTTAGGGGAACATAGTATGGCCCACTATTCAGAGGACACTCCGGATAGTCACAGACCTACTTGAGTTAAGGAGGTGCCTTTGTGGGTGTGGGTGTGAGTTTGTGGTTTTGTCTCATGTTCTGAGAATAGGTAGGAAAGGCTGTTGTTTTGATTGGAGTGGACTGTTTCTAGAAAGTCGTTTGACTAGGCGAGTGCTTCTATGTCTGTGTATCCCACTCTGTCCATGGTTGTAGACATTCGAAAAGAGAATGTATCAATGTATGTGTCCTGTCTAGTGGAAAACTTTCCAGCATTCATCAGGCCTAGTTGATGAATGGACTGTGGCTTTCCTTATGGATGGGCAACACCTACTAACTTCCTAAGTTCCTGTTTTCTTCCTGAATTCTGGCCACTCTCCAGAATAGCCTCATAGTTTTGTGTCCAAGATACATACCACCCCCAAGCTCTGTGACATGGCCATGTACTTGATAGCTATAGGAAATGGGAACATCTTAGAAAACTCAGACATCATTGTGACCAGTAAACGCTCAGTGAAGAACCCATATTTTGGTTCATTTGCTTACCTATTGTTCTGCTGCCCTGAATGTCAGGAAGGTCTTTGCCTCAGGCCACCCCTTTGTGAAGCCTGAATAAAACAGTTTTAAAATGGAAATAAATGGGAATAACTTGTGGTTCTTTGCTTTGGAAAGGGATGTGTTTGAATCAGCCTCCTAGCCCTGTATGAGGTTGTGGCTTAAATTTTCAGCACATGATGGATCTAAAGATAGATAACATGTGTGCAATCAAAACCATAATGGCAAAAATTCAGTAATTGTGGATGAGTCTCTTGCCTTCCTCTGTTAGGTACCTGACCTCTATCAAGTGAGACAGGGATCCTTTTGGTCAAATGAGTTTTTCAAAGTCCTGCAGAGGTGGTTGTGTTTTCTCGTGACTCCA
This sequence comes from Callospermophilus lateralis, assembly GCF_048772815.1. Classification (NCBI taxonomy): domain Eukaryota; kingdom Metazoa; phylum Chordata; class Mammalia; order Rodentia; family Sciuridae; genus Callospermophilus; species Callospermophilus lateralis. The sequence goes on along the minus strand of NW_027517592.1, from coordinate 602,675 downwards.
AATCACATAAAAAAATCTATACCTGAGAGTCAATAGTGCTCAAATTGGAGAAGCAGAGCAGTATTAACGGCAGGCCTATTTGATCACTTCTGGTTCACAGGAAGGGTGTCCAGGCCACCCTGACTTTAGGCAAATGAGGGGCAAGGGAGAATATTTTGGACACTGTCTTGGGATGCGTCCCGCATGGAAACCTCCAGCCAGAGTTTATGATGAGTGTCTATATTTAACAAGATGAGGGCCATGTGGGAGTGTTTTGGTTTTAATTGTGGTCATTCGTGTGGCGGTTGGAAGAGATGACTGGATCCAAATGGGCTTGAACTATGGTGTCATTCCCCTTAGAGACTGAGTTCTGGAACTTAACTCAGAGAAATATTGCCATGAATTGTGTTGGGATTTAGGAGGCCACGCATGAGAGTCACCCTTGGAAACTGAGATCTAGGCCCAGTGTCGCTTTCCACAGAGCACTGGGAATCTCAGGAGGATATCACACAATTTTTTTCTGAAAAACTTGTCAGACATATTTGATAGTCAAAACACACATGGACCTCAATTGTAGACCTCAATGGGCCTTGCTTCATGTGACCTTTTGGCCACACTTTGGGAAGCCTTGCCTGTGACATTTCTCCAGAGCTTTCATTGAAATGAGCTTCCTCACCATTAAATAATTTCTGAATGAATTGAAACCCACAGTGTCTCCAACTTCATCCTTGAAAATTGGCTAGATAAATACCATGAAATTTTTGAAATTTCCTTGACCAGGTGGCACTGGAGAACATTTGGATGTCCAGTTGCTGATCATGAGTGTACCAGACAGTGTGTTGATTGACTGGTTTTCATGAAAATGGTGTAGAAAAGAGATGCCAGTCATTTGAAGCCTGTTGAGTAATGGGCCCAGAGCGGGGGTGAGCAAGTGTGTGATAAAACATCTGTGGTGGGGTCATGTGGATCTGCCATTGGCTTCCAAATGGCTTGAGACTGACATGGTGCAGCCAGCAGATCCTGTATGTAAAGACATCTGGTTATATAGAGAGGTTTCAGGGCAATGTTCAAAATCAGGTTTCTATGGTCAAGGGAGCAACCTATGTGGTATACAAGCCCTGTTGGTGCATTCTCCTGCAGACCCTGACCCACCACACGTGAAAGAACTTCCTCCAGCCCTTTGTCCCAGTTGAACTCCTTGTATTTCATGAAGCAAATACCAAACTCCGAGTGCAGTATCAAGAAACGTTTTGAAAAGTGGAGTATGACCTAATGGCTTAGCAGTCTACATGGGGAGACACTTAGACCCAGTGGCCATAGTTTACCTACAAAGAGAGAAATCAACACTGCTGCTTCATGTTCATTGGAGAATTATAAACCATGTCCTCCAGGTCACAGATGTGCAGACCAAGCTTTGATTGTCTCACTAGAAAGGAAGCTAAAGCTCCTGACAACAACATATATTTCAAGTGCCCAACCTAGAGGCAGTTTCTCCAGAAGTCTTTAGGCTGGTAAATCTCCATGTTTGTGGAGATTTTACACTTTCCCTTACTTTTGGAAACTCCTCTACCAACTCCAAGGTTGTGAACTCCTGAACATTTTTTATTTCAGATATGCATTCAAAGATTGTCTAACTCTTCTCCTCTAAATGTGTCTTACTTGGGGTGAAGGTAATGTCAAGGCATTGTTCTGAATGAGAGTGGGAAAATTTTTGTGTAGCACACATTTGCATACACATTGATTCATTTTACAATTTTCCATTTGAAATACTGAATTCTTGACACTATCTCATACCCTACTAGACTCTGACTACTAATCCTAATATGATGGAGAAAAATACCCAAACAGAATGAAAATACAAGCAGTTTACAGCAGGCATGGTGTATTGTTGGACTTCCTTTTTGCATGATAGAGGGTAGGTATTCTAAATCTACTCAATTTTTAATTGAAATAGTCCTCCATGTATTTTTAATGTTAACACATATGTAAATTCCTGTCTTCCTTTCTATGTAGCCTACTCAGCACATGTATTTTTATATGCAAATATAGAATCCTACGTGGTCTCACACGTACATTTTTTTGAGTTGGCTGACTGGGCAGAAACAGGTTGTGAGAAGAGATCTCGTAAACGCTGGTGGAACTGAAAATTAAAACTATGGGTGAGCTTCCCAGTAGAACAATTTATACATAAATCCATGTTCAGTAAAATAAATATATTTTCATCTGTGGATGATATATATTACTGATAAATTACGTTTGGCATATATATTGATACTTTTTAATGTATTTTTGTGTTTTTCTGTATATATATATATATATATATATATATATATATATATATATATATATACACACACACACACACTCTCCAGATTTTATAAAATATGAAATATATGTCTCTTATATACACTCCATCAATTCATTCATGTTCATGTATGTGGATTTATAATCAACTTTTCACAAGATTATTCTCAGAAATATTCATCTACCTGAAATACATATTTGTTTCCCAGTATGAGAACTAACTTCAATCAATGGTGCTTACAAATCCTAATGTTTTTACAGTAACAGACCCAGTTTAACATCAATGCAAGTAGATTCCTATGGGACTTAATGTCTATTTTGACCTTTATTTTAATTCAACACTGGTACATTAGTATTTCTTCAGTTTTTGCACATCATAGGACATATATTTCATCCACAAGTTAGCAAATTAATAAGAATTTGTTTCACTTCCTGCTTCAGAACACATGAATTCTTCCATGTTACTTGACTGGTCTTTTCATGAGACTTCTTTCCAAACACATTATTTTCGATTTCCATAATCAATTTTGAAGCTAAACTCACACACTCTTCATGATAAACTATAACATTAATATTACCATTAGATGTAAAACTGGTTGGAATGAATGTATGCATATCAATATAAAATTTCCTGTATATTTTCACATTTCAATTCAATCCATTATTTAAAGTTGGAACCAGTTATGTTATTTATTCACTGTATGGTCTATTAATGCATTATCTCTATATTCATAAACACAGTGTACACCTATTTGTCCCCCCATTACTAATTTGTACCTCTTCAAAATATTGCTCCCAGAAATGGTGGAAGAAATACTGATGTCACCTTATCTATATATACATTTTATCACAGTAATATTCTGGACACAAAAAGCAAAGGTCAAACTCATGATTGTATCAAAGCCTAAATGGAAAGTGAGCATGGATTACCAAAAACAACCATGTCCTGGTTACCTAATGCTCTCAAATGTCAATCCTATTGATGACTACATATTTGTTTCTTCCTAAGATTATATATTCAACCTCAAGCCTGTTGGAAATGTCTAATTCTATCACTCACTTTACACTTTGCCTGATTTCCTAATATCTCTATTGATATCTGCTTTCCTACATATTTTCCCTAGTTCATCATTGTGATTCATACTTCACATATGCTGACATTTACATTCACTCTCTACACGAAACTCTATTGCTAAAGAACTTTTGGTCCAAATCCTATACTCACTCTTCTTTATAAACCTACTGACTATCTTACTAATCCTACTGACTATCACTTTTTAACTCGATGTTCTCTTCAACAATCAATCATTCAAGGTAAAAGGTCCTATGCCATTTTATATCAATTCATCTGAGACACATGTGCAGAACATAATTCAAACCTAAGTATCCCACTCAAGGGCCCAATGCCCTTCTGGCTTCATATCTTACCTACATTTCTGTTTTCATACTTATATTTCACCTATATATTCTTGTAAATATCACAGGTTCCCAATACCATTATTCATCCGGCAGAGAGATTCCTAACCCAAATCGAACATGTTATTAACCCTAAATATACACTGTTACCTCAATCTAACTTTACAGAAGAGGAGGGACAGAGTTTCTCTTTAAATACCGGAATGTAGGGAATCTTCCACCTGCTGAGAACATCAAAGGTCCATGTAGAAATAATCCCTGGAGAAGATGTAGGCAGCTGTGAAGTTCCCGAGAGAGCAAAAGTCATCTTCCATGGCAAACAACCTGGTGAGGATGAAGGGATGTGTCTGTATCAGCCTCTATCAACTTAATGTAGAGAAGATAGACCAAACCAGGCCTGTGTGAAGAGGTGTTCCCAGGTGCCTATGGTTGATATACCATTCTAACTTTTGAAAGTGTTACAGAAAGTAGGAACAGCCTCCATCTCATGGGCCCTTAGAAGTAACTATTTGGACAAAGTTGTTGCCAAAGCAGTGACCTCATTCAGTTTCTGAAGGAAGTGACTTCACCTCACTTCCTTTGTGATGGAACTCTCTGAACTTGGGATCCAGGAAGAATGGCACCCAGAGCCAGTCACAGTCCCAGGCCCAGTGGTCTCACTTGCTTCAATTTACCAAGGACAGAGTCAGTCTTTCTTAGTGCCTACAGATGTGAGGATGTTCAAATGCCAGAAAAGCTCTGAAGAGGGGCCTTTCCTGAGAAAGCAGGTAGTGGCTCACCCATGGCTAATGACAACTTCACAGAATTGGCCAAGGAGACCAGATTTGAGACACGACAGGCCATTTTGGGGGAATATAGTATGGCCCACCATTCAGAGGACACTCTGGGTAATCACAGAACTACTTGGAGCAAAGTTGGTGCCTTTGTGGGTGTGGGTGTATGTTCATGGTCTTGTCTCATGTTCTGAGAATAGGTAGGAAAGACTGTTTGTTTGGATTGGCGTGGACTGTTTCTAGTTAGTCGTTTTGCAATGCGAGTGCTTCTATGTCTGTGTATCCCACTGTGTCCGTGGTTGTAGACATTAGAAATAAGAATGCATCAAAGGATGTGTCCTGTCTAGTAGAAAGCTTCCCAGCATTCATCTTGCCCAATTTATAAATGGACTGTGGCTTTTGTTATCAAAGGGCAACACCTGATATCTTCATAAGTTTCTGTTTTCTTTCTGAATTCTGGACACTCTGCAGAATAGCTTCATGGTTTTGTGTCCAAGATATTTACCACCTAAAAGCTCTGTTATATGGCCATGTAGTGGGTAGCTAGTGTGACCAGGAAAGTCTCAGTGGAGAAACCCTGATTTGGGCTTTTTGCTTACCTATTGTTCTGTTGCCCTGAATATCAGGAAGGTATTTACCACAGGCCAATTCTTTGTGAAGCCTGAAGAAAAAAGTTTTCAAATGGAAATGAATGGACATCACCTGTAGCTCTTTGCTTAATTGCTTTGGAAATGGATTTGTCTGAAACAGCCTCTTGGCCCTGTGTGAGGCTGTGGTTAGATTCTCAGCACCTGATGGATCCCATGTGTTCATCCAAAACCAAAATGATCAAAAGAGCAGTCATTGCGGATGAAGTCTCTTGCCTTCCTCTGTAAGGTTCTTGACCTCCATCAAGTGAGAAGAGGGATTCTTTGGGTCAAATGCATTCTTTAAAGCCAAGGAGAGGCAAGCCCAAAGGTGCTTGCATTTTCTCATGCTTCCAATTCACATAAAGAATCTAAACCCCACAGTCAGTCGTCCTCAAATTGGAGAAGCAGAGCAGTATTAACGGCACACTATTTGATCACTCCAGGTTCACAGGAAGGTGTTCAGGCCACCCCGACTTTAGGCAAATGAGGGGCAAGGGAGCTAACTTTGGACACTATCTTGTTCTGCATCCCTCATGGAAACCTCCAGCCAGAGTTTATAATGAGTATCTATATGGAAGAAGATGAGGGCCTTGTGGGAGTGTTTGGGTTTTAATTTTGGAAGTTTGTGTGGCGGTTGAAAAAGATGACTGGCTCCACCTGGTCTTGAACTCTGGTGTGATTCCCTTTAGAGACTGAGTTCTGGAACTGACCTCAGAGAATTATTGCCATGAGTTGTGTTGGGATTTTAGGAGGCCATGAATGACAGTCGCCCTTTGAAACTGAGATCTGTGCCCAGAAAGGCTTTCCACAAGGCACGAGGAATCTCAGCCAGAATATCACATGATTTTATTCTGAAAGACTTGGCAGCCATAGTTGAGAGGCAAAACACACATGATCTCACATTGCAGACCTCAATGGGCCTGGCTTCATGTGACCTTTTGGCGACCCTTTGGGAAGCCTTGCCTGTGAGTGTTCTCCAGAGCTTTCATTGAAATGAGCTTCCTCAACATTTAAAGGTTCCTGAGTGAATTGAAAATCATAGTGCCTCCAACTTCATCCTTGAAAAATGGCTAGAGAAATACCATGGAATTTTTGAAATTTTCATGACCAGGTGGCACTGGAGAACTTTTTGATGTCCAGTTGCTGATCATGAGTATACCAGACAGTGCCTTGATTGACTGCGTTTCTTAAAAATGGTGTAGAACAGAGATGCCAGTAAGTTGGAGCCTGCTGAGTAGTGGGCCTAGAACAGTGGTGGGCAGGTGTGTGATAAAACATCTGTGTTGGGGCCATGTAGATCTGCCATTGGCTTCCAAATGGCTTGTAACTGACATGGTGCAGCAAGCAGACCCTTATATGTAAAGGCATCTTGTTATATGGAGAGGTTTCAGGGCAATGTTCAGAATCAGGATGCTATGGTCAAGGGGTCAAACTATGTGAAATAGAAGCCTGACTGGTGCATTCTCCTGCAGACCCTGAGGCACCACATGTGACAGAACTCCCTCCAGCACTCTGACCAAGTTGAACTCCTTGTATTGTGAAGCAAATAACAAACTCCCAGTGCTCTACTAAGAAAAGTAGAGCATGATCAATTAGCTTCACAGTCCACACAGATTGACCCTTAGACTCCAGTTGCCACAGTTTACCTACAAAGTGAGAATTCAGCACTGCTGCCTCATGTTCATTGGAAAATAAGATACCATGTCCCCCAGGTCACAAAAATGCAGACCAGTTTTGATGCTCTCACTATAGAGGAAGCTAAAGCTTCGGACCACAACATACATTTTAAGTGCCCAAACTCAGAGGCAGTTTCTCAATATGTCTTTAGGGCTGCAGAGCTCCATGTTTGTGGAGTGTTTACCCTGTCCCTTACTTTTGGAAACTCCTCTACCACCTCCAAGCTTGTGAACACCGAGAATATTCCATTCCAGATATGTATTCACAGATTTTCTAACTCTTCTCCTCTAATTGTGTCTTATTAGGGGAGAAGGTAATGTCAAGGCATTGTTCTGAATGAGAGTGGGAAGATTTTTGTATCACACATATTTGCAAACACAATGGGTTTATTTTCCTATTTTCTATTCGAAATACTGAATCTCTGACACTAATCCATAACCTACTAGACTCTGACTACTAATCCTAATATGATGGAGAATAGTAACCCTAACAGAATGGAAATACAAACAGTTCAGAGAAGGCATGGTGTATACTTGGACTTCCCTTTTGCATTATATGGGGTTGGAGTTATAAATATAGTCAATGTTTATTGAAATATTTCTCCATGTGTTTTTAACGTTAACAAATATGTGAATTCCTCTCCCCTTTCTCTGTCACCTATTCAGCACATGTATTTTTATATGCTCATATAGAATACTACCTGGTATCACACAGACTTTCTTCTGAGGTGGCTGACTTGGCAGATACAAATTGTGAGAAGAGATCACTCCTCCTAAACCCTTTTGGAACTGAAATTTCAACCTATGGGTGAGCCTCCTAGTTGAACAACATTATACATAAATCCATTTTCAGTAAAATGTATTTTTTTGGATATGTGAAGGATATATATTTCATTTTGAATTTTGATTGGCATATATATTGCTACTTTTTAATGTCTGTGAGTGTGTTTCTGTGTGTGTATATATATATATATATATATATATATATATATATATCACTCTCCAGATTTTTCAAAATATGAAATATATGTGTCTTATTATACACTCCCTAAAATCATTCATATTCACGTATGTGGATTTATAATCAACTTTTCACAAGATTATTCTCAGAAATTCAGATTATTCATTCACCTGAAATACATATTTGTTTCCTAATACTGAAAACTAACTTCAGTAAATGCTGCATACAAAGCATAATATTTCATCATTGCCTGATGGCCATGAATAGAGTGCATCACACCCAGTGTAACGCGCCACTGCACAGGTGAATAACGAGATAGAACCACAAAAAACTATCTTGTTAAGAACTTACAGCAAAATGGGGGTGCACCAAAACCTATAAGAAAGATTTTTAGCACTGAGATCTGGTAATTGGGTCTGAAAAACGAGCCAAATGTGCAACCGGAGATCCGGTCTGACTGATCCTCAAAACAATAGAGTGTCTGGGTTCCAATAGACACCCTCCACACCCAACAAATGACAGGCCCAGAATACAGATTGAACTGCAGAGAAGCATCACTCAGGGGAAATCTAGTCTAGCAGGAGAAACCAGGACTAGCAGGAGAAACCAGGGGACTAGAGGCCAGGCTCTTGTGACTGGGAAGCTGGAGAACACAGAAGCGCAGGTGACAGTCCACCTGCTGTCCGCGTGACTGGGCGTCTGGAGAACACCGGCGTGCAAGAGACCGACTGCGCCACTGGGTGGCTAGTGATTGCCCACCCGCCAGTGACCTAGAGCTGAAACCAACTGGAGACAGTCCAGTTCCATCCCCGTTTTCGAACATTTCGGCAAGGAGCCTGGGCCCGCCAAAGCAGAGGGGTGACGTCACTGGAGCTCGGCCTTCGGAATTCCCTACAAGTGGAATCCACTTTAGCAGGCATAGTCTACCAACACAAAGGAGAGACAACAGAGATACACAACACCGAAACAAATCTATAGAATAAAACAGAAACACAGCAATCAAATAGAGCTGGAAAGTAACATGAGCATCATGAAAAAACAAGGGAAAGAAAGGAGTACAAACAATGCAGGACAACTTAATTCTACAGGAGGACCTAGAAGCATCAGAAACAGGGATAGGGAAAGAACTTAAGGCATTCCTAACTCAGATGGAAAGGAATATTAGAGAAGACATGAGGCAGCAAGTCCAAGCAATAAAAGTATATTTTGAAAATGAATTAAACAAACAAACTCAAATGGCAAACAACGAGCTTTACCAGGAGATAGAGATCTTAAAAGAAATCAAACAGTAATACTAGAAATGCAGGAAAGTATTAAACAAATTAAAAACTCAAACGAGAATATTACAAATAGACTAGATCAAGCAGAAGTCAGAATATCAGATAATGAAGACAAAGTTTATCAACTTGAAAAGAATATAATCAACACAGAAAAGAGGCTTAAATCCCACTAGCAATCTATTCAAGAGATATTGGATGTCATAAAAAATGAGAGTCATTGGGATAGAAGAAGGCATAGAGATTCAAACCAAAGGAATGGAGAACATATTAAATAAAATAATTCTAGAAAACATCCCAGAGATGAAAGATGGATCGGATTGTCAAATCCTGGAAGCCTACAGGACCCCAAACATTCAAAATCATAATAGACAAACTCCAAGACATATAATTATGAAGATAGCCAACATACAGAACAAGGAGAGAATATTAAACACTATAAGAGAAAGGAGGCAGATTACATTCAGGGGAAAACCAATTAGGTTAATGACTGATTTTTCATCACAGACTTTGAAAGCGAGAAGATCCTTGAACAATGTATTTCAAATGCTGAAAAATAATGGATTCCAACCAAGAATACTGTATCCAGCAAAATTAAGGTTCAGATTTGAAAACGAAATTAAAGTCTTTCACAATAAACAAAAGCTAAAAGAATTCGCAGCCAGAAAACCAGCACTGCAAAGCATTTTGAGCAAAATACTACAAGAAGAGGAATTGATAAATAGTGCCGAAAACTAACAGCAGGAGGTATCTCAGTAAAGGGGGAGGAAAATAACCAAAAAAGTAAAAACTAGCCAAACTAAAACATAATAAATAAATAAACATGATTGGAAGAACAAATCATATTTCAATTATAACCTTAAATGTTAATGGATTATATTCACCAATCAAGAGAATGGGCTAGTAACCTGGATCAAAAAAAATAAATCCAACAATATGCTGCCTTAAGGAGACTCATATGATAGGAAAAGACATACACAGGGTGAAGGTAAAAGTTTGGGAAAAATCATACCACTCACATGGCCCTCAGAAGCAAGAAGGAGTGGCCATACTCATGTGGAATAAAATCAACTTCAAACCTAAGTTAATCAAAAGGGATAAAGAAGGACACTATATTCTGTTAAAAGAAACCATCCACCAACAAGACATAACAATTATGAATTTGTATGCACCAAGCAATGGAGCTGCAATGTTCATAAAACAAACTCTCCTCAAGTTCAATAGCCAAATAGACTACAACACAATAATTATGGGTGACTTCAAGACACCACTCTCGGCATTAGACAGATTCTCTAGACAAGAACTGAATAAAGAAACTATCAAACTCAACAGCACAATTTGTAACCTAGACTTGAACGACATATATAGAATATATCAGCCATTATCAAGTGGATACACGTTCTTCTCAGTTTCACATGGATCCTACTCAAAGATAGACCATATATTATGCCATAGGGCAATTCTTAGTAAATATAAAAGCATGGAGATTATACCATGCACTATATCTGATAATAATGGAATGAAACTGGAAATCAATGATGAAAGAAGGAAGGAAAAATCCTACATCACATGGAAAATGAACAACATGCTACTGAATGATCAATGGGTTACAGAAGACATAATGGAGGAGATAAAAAAAATTCTTAGAGACAAATGACAATACAGACACAACATACCAGAATCGATGGGACACAATGAAAGCAGTTTAAGAGGGAAGTTCATTTCTTGGAGTTCTTTCCTCAAAAAAAGAAAAAAATCAACAAATAAATGAACTCACACTACACCTCAAAAACCTAGAAAAGGAAGAGCAAAACAACAGCAAATGTAGTAGAAGACAAGAAATAATTAAATTTAGAGCAGAAATCAACAAAATTGAAACAAAAAAAAATTAAAAAATTTGATAAAACTAAAAGTTGGTTCTTTGAAAAAATAAATAAGATTGACAGGCCCACAGCCATGCTAATGAAGAGAAGAAGAGAGAGAACTCAAATTACTAACATACGGGATGAAACAGGCAATATCACAACAGACACTACAGAAATACAGAAGATAATTAGAAAGTATTTTGAAACACTATATTCCAATAAAATAGAAGATAGTGAAGATATCGATGAATTTTTTAAGTCATAAGATCTGCCCAGATTGAGTCAGGAAGACACACGCAATTTAAACAGACCAATAACAAAGGAAGAAATGAAAGAAGCCATCAAAAACTACCAACCAAAAGAAGCCATGGACCGGATGGGTATACAGCGGAGTTCTACAAAACCTTTAAAGAAGAATTAATACCAATATTTTTCAAGCTATTTCAAGAAAAACAAAAAGAAGGAGCTTTTCCAAATTCATTCTATGAGGATAAATCACCCTGATCCCGAAACCAGACAAAGACACTTCAAAGAAAGAAAACTACAGACCAATATCTCTAATGAACTTCGATGCAAAACTTGTCAATAAAATCCTGGCGAATCGAATACAAAAGCATATCAAAAAAATTGTGCACCATGATCAAGTAAGATTCATCCGTGGGATGCAAGGCTTGTTCAATATACGGCAATCAATAAATGCCATTCACCACATCAATAGACATAAAGACAAGAACCATATGATCATCTCAATAGATGCAGAAAAAACATTTGACAAAGTTCAGCATCACTTTATGTTCAAAACACTAGAAAAACTAGGGATAACAGGAACTTACCTCAACATTGTAAAAGCTATATATGCTAAACCTCAGGCTAGCATCATCCTGAATGTGGAAAAACTGAAGGCATTCCCTCTAAAATCTGGAACAAAACAGGGATGCCCTCTATCACCACTTCTATTCAATTTAGTTCTTGAAATACTAGCCAGAACAATTAGACAGACAAAAAAAATTAAAGGCATAAAAATAGGAAAAGAAGTATTTAAATTATCGCTATTTGCAGATGTCATGAAAATATATTTAACAGACCCCAAAGGGTCTACAATGAAACGGCTAGAGTTAATAAATGAATTCAGCAAAGTGGCAGAATATAAAATTAACACGCATAAATGAAAGGCATTCCTGTATGTCAGCAACACAACTTCTGAAATGGAAATGAGGAAAACCACTCCATTCACAATATCCTCAAATAAAATAAGATACTTGGGAATCAACCTAACAAAAGACGTGAAAGTTTTATATACTGAAAACTACAGAACCCTAAAGAGAGAGAGAGAAGAAGATCTTAGAAGATGGAAAAACAAAAGACCCAGAATAGCAAAAGCAATTCTAAACAGAAAATATGAATCTGGAGGTATAGTGATACCAGAGTTCAAACTGTACTAAAAGCAATAGTAACAAAAACAGCGTGGTACTGGTAACAAAATAGGCAGGTGGAACAATGGTACAGAATAGAGGACACAGAAACCAATCCTCAAAATTACAACTTTCTTATATTTGAAAAAGGGGCTAAAAGCATGCAATGGAAGTAGGATAGCATCTTCAAACAATGGGGTAGGGAAAATTGGGGAAAGGTGGGGCAAGGGAGAGAAGTGAACAACAGCAGATGAGGTAGAGAAAGAAGATGGGAGGGGATGGGAGGGGGTATAGTAGGGGATAGTAGGGGATAGGAAATGTAGCAGAATACAACAGTCACTAATATGACATTATGTAAAAATGTGAATGTGTAACCGATGTGATTCTGCAACTCGTATTTGGGGAAAATTGGGAGTTCATAACCCAATTGAGTCAAATGTATGAAAGATGATATAGGATGAGCTTTGTAATGTTTTGAACAACCAATAAAAAATAAATAAATAAAGGTTTAAAGTTGAGTGGGAAGAAATCAGCTAAAAAAGAGTTGAGATGCATTCATTTTGCTAAGCAGAAACTTTGTTTTGTGTACTTGTAACTATCACAAATTTATTTTACCAGAAAACTGGCTTTTAAAAATGCACATAATTGAGATTAAAGGATAATCCACTTACCTTCAAGAAAAACTCATAGCATTTCCTATATTTTTCATATTTTATTTTTTTGTGAATATTTTGTCATGGACCAGGTCTAGACTTAGGCTATTCTTCCAGAATACTACCTCATCTGACAAGTTGGTACAATGTGTTGGATTGTTCTTTTCATCTTTTATTTAATAGTTTCTAGATGATAATGTGTATTTTTCCATATGTTTGTTTGGACATACATACCCAACTATATCTTTGCATTTTCTGTTTTACTGGGGAAGAGACTCATCAAAAGCTCTTTATTATATGTATCAACAATCAAACATTTAGAGCATGCAATTATACATAATTTTGCATGAAAATATTTTTGTACCATTTTTATAAAGATTTAGAATTATTAATACTGTCCCTACTGTAATTAGTAACTCCTTACAAAAAGAATTAATCAATTGACTTTATATCAATTATGAATATGAAAATTACTAAAATAAGTATTTGGCAATTAATATGCAATTGATAGAAAGTGAAATCACAAGAAAGCCATTTAAAATGTCAGTGCATATGGTCCTTAAATAATAGGTTGTTCAAAAAAAAAATTCTCTAATTCAAAAGAGTTAATATGCCATATTACAGCTAAATGTGATATAAAAACCTTAAATTATCAGTATTGATAAATAAGAATGATACCTGTTTACTTAAATATGTTTATTTGATTTTCACTGTAAGATGTTAATTCTGGAAGACTTGAGAATTAAGAAAGACTTGGTCTATATTATTTCTAACAGGCTAATCAAAGTACTTTTAAATATATATGTATATATATATATATATATATATATATATATATATATATATATGTAACACATATGCATGAATATAGATACATATGCATAATAAATGTATTGTAATATATTTATCAGGTGGTTATAATTTTTAAATTTTCTCAAGAAAAGAATGACTATAAAAAACAGTTTTAAATGTAAATTTCATAGCATAGTACTGTTTGTAATGCTATGAGAGAAAAATACTTATGGAGGGAAAATGAAAAAGGAAGAGAGAGAAGGGGGAAAATGAGGAAGAAATTGAGTAAAGAAGAGGGAGAGGAGTGTTTGATGAAAAGATAAAAGTGGAGGGGCTGGGTTTGTGACTCAGTGTTAACATGCTTGTCTAGCATGTGTGAGGCAGTGGGTTATATTCTCACCACCACATACGAATAAATAAAATGAAGGTCTATCAACAACTGAAAAAATAAAAAAAGGAGAAATATTACCAAAATTCCAAGATTTTATGAATGTTAAATACAAAAAATTATGTTGCATAGCCTTATGTAAATTCTAGACTCCCCAAAATAATCATTAAATGCTAGATTATTAGTGTTATAACTAAAAATCCATTGCTCTTTCTTCTACATTCTGTGGCATGCTAGTGCTAAAATAAATTGTATTATAACACCAAAATAAAATTCTAATATTTATACAGTAACTGACCCAGTTTAACATCAATGCAAGAAGATTCCTATGTGATATAATGTGTATTTTGACGTTCATTTTTATTCAACACTGGTACATTACTATTTCTCCAGTTAATGCACATCATAGGATGTATATTTCATCCACAATTTAGCAAATATATACACATTTGTTTTGCTTTCAATCACTTTTGCTTCAGAACACATGTATTCCTCCATGTTTCTTGACTTCTCTTTTTGTGACACTTCTTTCCAAACACATTATTTTCGATTTCCATTATCACTTTTGAAGCAAAACTGACACACCCGTCATGATAAAACATAACACTAATATTACCATTAGATGTAAAACTGGTTTAAATGAATGATTGTACATCAATATAAGATTTCTTGTATACTTTCAGATATCAATTCAATCCATTATTCAAAGTGAAACCAGTTATATCATTTATTCACAGTATGGTCTATTCATGCATTGTCTATATATTGATAGACACATGGTACACATCTGTGTACTCCCAACAATAATTTCTATATCTTCAAAATATTGCTCCCAGAAATGGTGGAAAAAATATGCATGTCAACTGATCTACATATACATTTTATCACAGTAATATTCTGGACACAAAATGCAAAGGTCACACTTATGACTGTCCCAAAGCCTAAATGGAAAGTGAACATGGATTACTAAAAACATCCATGTCCAGGTTGCCTAATGCTCTCAAATGTCAATCCTATTGGTGATTACATATGTGTTTCTTCCTAAGACTACATTTTCAATCTCACCCTGTTGAAACTGTCTAAACCTCTCACTCATTTTATAATTTGCCTGATTTCCTACTCTCTATTCACATCTGCTTTCCTACTTTTTTCCCCAGTTCATCATTGTGACTGACTCTTCACATGTGCTGACATTTATATTCAATCTCTACCAGAAACCCTATTGCTAAAGAAATTTTGGTCCATATTCTATACTCAGTCTTCTTCGTAATCCTACCGACTATATTCCTAATCCTAGCAAAAATCTCTTTTTTAACTGGATGCTCTCTTCTACATTCAATCATCGAAGGTACAAGGATCTATGCCATTGCATATCAATTTATCTGAGACATATGTGCAGAACATAATTCAAAGCTAAGTATCCCACTCAAAGGCCAAATTCCCTTCTAGGATTCAAATCTTACCTAGATTTATATTTCAATACTTATATTTCACCTATATTTTCATGTAAATATCGCAGGTTTCCAATAACATTGTTCATCAAGCAGAATGATTCCTAACCCATATTGAACATGTTATTAATCCTAACCATACACTGTTCCTCAATCTAACTTTACAGAAGAGCAGAGACAGAGTTGGTATTACAATACAGGAATGTATGGATCTTCCACCTGCTGAGAACCTCAAAGGTCCATGTAGAAATAATCCCTGGAGAATGTGTAGGATGCTATGAACGACCTGAGAGGGCAAAAGTCATCTTCCATGGCAAAAAACATGGTCAGGATAAAGGGTTGTGTCCTAATCAGAATCTCTCTTCTTAATGTAGAGAAGATGGACCAAACCAAGCCTCTGTGGAGAGCTGTTCCCCAGTACCTATGGTTGATATACCATTCTAACTTATGAAAATGTCAGAGGAAGTAGGTGCAGCCTCCATCTCATGGGACCCTTGGAAGCATCTGTTAGGACAAAGTGGTTGCCAAGGCTGTGACCTCATTCAGTTCCTGAAGGAAGTGACCTACCTCACTTTCTTGGTGATGGAATCTCTGAACTTGGGATCCAGGAAACCAGGCACACAGAGCCAGTCCCAGTACCAGTCCCAGTGGTCTCACTTGTTTGGATTTACCAAGGACAGAGTCAGTCTTTCTTGGTACCTACTGATGTGAGGATGGCCAAATGCCAGAAAAGCTCTGAAGAGGGGCCCTTCCTGAGAAAGCAGAAAGTGGTTCACCAATGGATCCTCACAACTTCACAGAGTTGGCCAAAGAAAACAGAT
The DNA here is from genome assembly GCF_048772815.1 of Callospermophilus lateralis. Lineage (NCBI taxonomy): Eukaryota > Metazoa > Chordata > Mammalia > Rodentia > Sciuridae > Callospermophilus > Callospermophilus lateralis. Next base: position 586,278 of record NW_027517592.1, on the reverse strand, counting down.
CTGAGACAAGACAGGCCATTTTGGGGTAACATAGTATGGCCCACCATTCAGAGGACACACTGTATAGTCACAGACCTACTTGGGGAAAGGAGGTGCCTTTGTGGGTGTGGGTGTGAGTTTTTGGTTCTGTCTCATTTTCTGAGAATAGGTGGAAAAGGCGGTTTTTTTTGGTTTGGTGTGGACTCTTTATAGTAGGTCGTTTGACAAGGTGAGTGTTTCTTTATCTATGTATTCCACTGTGTCCATGGTTGAAGACATTAGAAAAGAGAATGCATCAAGGATGTGTCCTGTCTATTAGGAAGCTTCCCAGCATTCATCCTGCCCGATTTATTAATGGACTGTGGCTTGTCTTATAGATGTGCAACACCTACTAAATTTCTAAGTTCAAGTTTTCTTCCTAAATTCTGGCCACTCTCCAAAATAGTCTTATGGATTTGTGTCCAAGATATGTACCCCTCCAAGCTCTGTGACATGGCCATGTACTGGATAGCTGAAGGAAATGGGAGCATCTCAGAAAACACAGATATCAGTGTGACCAGTAATGTCTCAGTGGAAAAACCCTTCTTTTGGCCTTTTGCTTACCTATTGATCTGTTGACCTGAATGTCAGGAGGTCTTTGCCTCAGTCCACCCATTTGGGAAGACTGATGAAAACTGTTTTCAAATGGAAATGCATGCGCATCACCTGTCGCTCTTTGTTTAATTGCTTAGGATAAGGATGTGTCTGATTCAGCCTCTTGGCCCTGTGTGATGCTGTGGCTTAGATTCTCAGCACCTCATGGATCTAAAGAAAGATTCCATGTGTGTATCCAAAACAAAAATGGTAAAAAACCACGCTGACTTTAGGAAAATAAGTGGCAAGGGAGCTCTTTTGAACACTGTCTTGGGCTGCGCCCCTCATGGAAAACTCCAGCAAGAGGTTATGATTAGTGTCTATATGGAAGAGGATGAGGGCCTTGTGGGAGTGTTTTGGTTTTAATTGTGTTTATTTGTGTGGTGGTTGGAAGTGATGACTGGGTCCACCTGGGCTTGAACTCTGGTGTGATACCCTTAGAGACTGAGGTCTAGAACTGACGTCAGAGAAGTATTGCCATGAATTGTGTTGGGGTTTTAGGAGGCCATGCATGAGAGTCGCTCTTGGAAACTGAGATCTTGGACCAGGGTAGCTTTCCACAGAACACTGGGAATCTCAGCCAGGATATCACATGATTTCATTCTGAAAGACTTGGCAGCAATAGTTGAGAGTCAAAACTCACATGGACCTCATATTGTAGACCTCAATGGGCCTGTCTTCATGTGACTTTTTGGTCACTCTTTGGGAAGACTTTCCTCTGAGAGTTCTCCAGAACTTTCATTGAAATAAACTTCCTCAACATTTAATGGTTCCTGAATAAATTTAAACCCACAGTGCCTCCAACTTCATCCTTTAAAAATGGCTAGATAAGTACCATGACATTTTTTAAATTCCCATGACCAGATGGCACTGGAGTAACTTTGGATCTTATGCTGTTGATCATGAGTGTACAAGACAGTGCCTTGATTGACTTGGTTTCATGAGAATGGTGTAGAACAGAGATGCCAGTAATTTGGAGACTGCTGAGTTGGGGCCTAGAGCAGTGATGTGCAGGTGTGTGATAAAACATCTGTGTTGGGGCCATGTGGATCTGCCATTGGCTTCCAAATGGCTTGTGACTGACATGCTGCAGCCAGCAGACCCTTATGTGTAAAGGCATCTTGTTATATGGAGATTTTTCAGGGCAATGTTCAGAATCAAGTTGCTATGGTCAAGGGGGCAAGCATGTGCGATAGAAGCCTGGTTGGTGCATTTATATGCAGACCCTGACACACCACATGTGACAGAAATCCCTCCAGCACTGTGCCCCAGTTGAAATCCTTGTATTTCAAGAAGCAAATACCAAACTCCAAGTGCAGCAGCAAGAAACACCACGAAAACTGGAGGATTACCAACTGGGTTCACAGTCCAAACAGGGAGACACTTAGCCCCAAGTTGCCACAGTTTACCTACAAAGAGAGAATTCAGAACTGCTGCCACATGTTCATTAGGAAAATAAGAAACAACATCCTCCAGGTCACATAGATGAAGACCCAGCTTTGATGGTCTCACTACAAAGAAAGCTAAAGCTTCTGACAACAACGTATATTTCAAGTGCCCAACCTCAGAGGCAGTTTCTCAAGAAGTCTTTAGGCAAGCAGAGCTCCATGTTTCTGGAGTGTTTACCCTTTCCCTTACTTTTGGAAACTCCTCTACCACCTTCAAGGTTGTGAACTCCTGAGCATTTTCCATTCCAGATATGTATTAACAGATTTTCTAATTCTTCTCCTCTAATTGTGTCTTACTTGGGGCGAAGGTAATGTCAAGGCATTTTTCTGGATGAGAGTGGAAAGATTTTTGTTTAGCATATGTTTGCATACACATTGGATTCATTTTCCTATTTTCCATTTGAAATACTGAATCCCTGACACTAACCCATACTGTACTAGAATCTGACTACTAATCCTAATATGATGGAGAAAAAGAATCCTAACAGAAAAGAAATAGAAGCTGTTCAGAGAAGGCATGGTATATATTTGGACTTGCCTTTTGCAAGTAGGTGTTATAATTCTAGTCAATTTTTAATTGAAATAGTCCTCCATGTGTTTTTAAAGTTAACAAATATGTGAATTCCTGTCTCCCTTTCACTGTAGACTATTCAGCACATCTATTTTATATGCACATAAAGAATCCTACCTTTTATCACGTGTATATTTTTGTGCGGTAGCTGATTTGGCAGATACAAATTTTGAGAAGAGATCACTCCTCCTAGATGCTGTTGGAACTGAAAATTGAACCTATGGGTGAGCTTCCTAGGAGAACAACATTATACATAAATCCCTGTTAAGTAAATTGAATATTTTTAGATCTGTGAATGATGTATATTTCATGGTGAATTTGGATTGGCATATATGTTGCTACATTTTAAAATTTGTGTGTGTGTGTGTGTGTATACACACATACACACTCTCCAGATTTTTCAAAATATGAAATATATGTGTCTTATTTACACTCCCTAAATTCATTCATGTTCAAGTATGTGGATTTATAATCAACTTTTCACAAGATTATTTTCAGAAATATTCATCCACCTGAAATTCATATTTGTTTTCTATTACTGAAAACTAACTTCAGTGAATGGTGCATACGTATCCTGTTGATAGTCACAGCCGAAGGGGCCACAGCAAACTTCCAGGTGCCAGCAAACTTTCAGCTGCAGGCTGATGATTGGCTCACAGCGGCCTTAGCAACTTCTAGCTCATTGTCTCCTCTGTGGTGATGCTCATTGGAGATGCTCATTGAGATGTTTCCCCGCCTTTCAGACTTCCAGCTTATGATTGGCTCACAGCAGCCCCAGCAACATCTAGCTGATTGGCTCCTCTGCGGTGATGCTTATTGGGCTGTTTCCCTGCCCATTCAGACCATGGAGCTGCTCATTGGGGGACTTTTTTGGCTCTGCCCACGTGACCCAGCCAATCTGCCTCAAGAGCAGGAGGATTGTGAGAAGTGGATAGAGGCTTTTGTGGGAGGGAGAGGCTTTTGGGAAGCTGGTGTTGGGAGTTGGGGTTCTGAGGATTTTTCCTGAGAGGCTGTTTTGCTTGGCGTGTGTGGTTCTAAAAATAAAGTTAGTTTCTTTTGACAAGTGGATTCTGATTGTGCCCAGCCAGACAGCGGCATTTGGTGGCTCATATGGGGAGCGACTGAGGGTAACTGATAAGGTAAACTGCTCGCTCTTGAGGGCAGGGCGAGAGGATGGGTAGCCATTTTATGATTCCTATTTTGTTTTAAGTTGCGTGTCCCTGGAGATGAGTGAGATGGAAGAAAAACTGCTCACAACTGAGGAAAAACTATTTGTGTCTGAGGAACAGATAGGGAGAAAGGCTATAATAATTTTTTTGTTGTTCCATTTTTATTTCGTTCTATCTCTTTTTTTGTTTGGTGTTATCTTGTTGGTTTGTATTATAGTAGAAATATGGGATCAAAAATTAGTAAAAAACAAACCAAAAAAGTGTTAAGTAAATTGTTAGAGGAAGGAGGCATCCCAGTAAAATCAAGAGCAGTCATGGCAATTGTTGATACAATACAAAAATGTAGACCATGGCTTTTTAAGGAGGAGTTGTTAAATATATCACAATGGAACCATCATGGTGCAGATTTAAAAAGAATAGAAAAGAAAAGCCCAGGGATTCTGCCAGTTGGCACATTGCCATTGTGGACATTCATATCTTGTTTGCTTAGTTCAAAGCCTTCAGTTCAGTCAATGGTAGAGGAAGAAGAAGACATATTGATTCAAGTAAAACAGATGGTGTCTCAAGTTAGTCAGACAGAAGAAAAAATTCAAGTAAAAGAGAAGGTCTCTCGAGCTAGTCAGATAGAGGAAACTATTCAAGTAAAAGAGAACGTCTCTCGAACTAGTCAGACAGAGGAAAAAATTCAAGTAAAAGAGAAGGCCTCTAAAGCTAGTTAGACAGAGAAAGAAAGTGTAAAACAGTAAAAAACATCAGGGGAAATTTACAACAGGAGACTGCTACTAACACCTTTCTATCACCAGATGACATAAGTGTCCAACTAACAAGGCCACTTTCTTATGCTGGGAGGCCCCCAACTCCCGCAGTTGATAGTTAGGATCCTGAGACAAGATCTCAAATATTAACATGCCCTGTATTTGAGGGAGGAGGGCAGCGTGTTTACCATGCTTTAAATTTCAAAACAGTGAAGCAGCTAAAAGAGGCTGTAACAACCTATCGTCCTCAAGCACCCTTCAATGTAATCATGGTCGAATCCATTAACAACTTGAACATGAAGCCAGTGGATTGGGATAATATGTGTAATGTTGTGCTAAATGGAGGACAATGCATGTTATGGAAGGTTGCCAATGAGGAATGTTGAAAGGAGACAGCTAGGCGAAATGCAGGAGCTGGTTATCCTCAGAGAAATCTAGATATGTTGTTAGGAAAGGGACCTTATGAAGATCAGCCGCAGCAAATTGCATATGATCATGGTGTATGTGCAGAAATTGGTGTAGATGCAATTAAGGCATGGAAGACTTTACAAGAACATGGAGGTTTACAAGGTCAATTATCTAAGGTAATACAAGGAGCTAATGAACCTTATGCTGAATTTGTAGATAGGCTTATTCAAAGAGCTACCAGAGTTTTTGGGAATACAGAACAAGCAATGCCATTACTAAAACAACTGGCTTATGAGCAAGCGAATCGTTGTTGCAGAGATATCATTAGACCATGGAAAAATGAAGATTTAAACACATTGATTTAATTATGTAGAGACATTAATGAACAAGAGCAAGTCATGGCAGCTGCAGTAAAACAGGCTTTAGTTGCCAGATACATTAATGAACAAGGGCAAATTGTGGCAGCTACAGTAAAACAGGCTTTAGATGCCAGACCAAGAACATGCTACCAATGTGAAGAAACAGGACATTTTAAAAGGAATTGGCCCATAGAAGGAGGGTTTAACAATATTAGTTATCAAAGGAGTAGAATACCAGGTATTTGGCCACAATGCCATAGAGGGAGACATTGGGCTAATGAGTGCTGTTCTCAAACCACCATAGAGGGTACTCAATTATCAAAAAATGAACAAGGACCAGGTGTTTATCCACGATATCATGGAGAAAGGCATTGGGCTCAATTGCCAAATAAATGGACAGGGGGTTCCAATGCTCCGGGGCCCCAAACCACAAATATACAGAGCACTGGAGGAACCCAGCAACCCCAACAGGGTAGTGCCCAGGACACATTGTCCATCAGATCCCTCATCAGACAAACCAGAGGGAGCACAGTGTTGGACATCTGTGCCTCTGCCAGATCAGTACTAACTCCAGAGATGGGAGTTCAAATCATTCCCACAGGGGTAAAAGGACCTCTTCCCAAAGGAACCATGGGCTTATTATTGGGATGCAGCTCTTCTACTCTAAAAGAACTTATGATAAGTCCTGGGGTGATTGATCCCGATTATGAAGGTGAAATAAAAATTATAGCCAGTTCTCCAAAGGACATATCAGTAATTTCACAAGGAGATAGAATAGCACAGTTACTAATAATACCCAGCCTATATGATAAATTTTCCAGTCCTACTGTAGAAAGATGTTCCAAGGGATTAGGCTCCAAAGGTGTAGATTTGGCTATGCTTTCTTTAAATTTAGATTCTCGCCCCATGCTAAAACTAAATATTCAAGGGCATGAATTGAATGGGCTACTGGATACAGGTGCAGACATTAGCATCATCTCTCGTCAAGAATGGCAAAAACATTGGCCATTACAACAAGCCACTCAAACGCTTCGAGGCCTATAAGTGGCGACTAATCCCCATAGAAGTAAAATGGTATTAGATAGGAATGATCCTAAAGGATGTGAAGGAACTATACAGCCATATGAATTGGATCATCTTCCCATAAATTTATGGGGACGAGATGTCCTAGATCAATTAGGTTTGACATTAACAAATAACATCAACCAAAATGCAGCCACTATTATGACTAGACAAGGTTTTAGGAAAGAAAAAAGATTAGAAAAACAAGAATAAGTCATAGCAGCACCAATACAAATAGATCAAGGAACAGAGAGACATGGGTTGGATTTTCAGAAAGGGCCACTGAGACAATAAAAATTACCTGAAAATCAGAAAGACAGTATGGGTTCCTCAGTGGCCCCTGACTGAAGAAAAGATACAAGCAGTCCATGACCTGGTAAAACAACAATTAGCAGAAGGACATATACAACCGACTGTATATCCCCAAAATACTCCCATTTATGTCATCAAAAAGAAATCTGGTAAATGGAGACTATTGCAAGATTTTAGAGCCATTAATAATGAGATGGTTATTATGGGACCTGCTCAATCAGGGATTCCTCAATTGTCTGCTTTGCCAATAACCTGGTATGTTTTAGTTATAGATATTAAATATTGTTTTTTTTTTTCAATTATAATTCATCCTAAGGATAGTCCAGGTTTTGCTTTTACTATCCCTGCACTGAATCATGAAGGTCCTGATCAGAGATATGAATGAAAAGTACTCCCTAAAGGGATGGCTAACAGCCCAACTATGTGTCATATTTATGTTAACAAAGTAATCCAGCCACTTAGAAATCAAAATTCTGAACACAAATATTTCACTATATGGATGATGTATTATTAGCACACAAAGCTAAAAACACATTGCTAGAAAGTTATGCCACACTTACAAACTTATTAAAAATTATAATGTAGAGATAGCAATAGATAAAGTACAATTAAATTTTCCAATTAATTATTTAGGAGTTCTGTTATCCTCAACAATGGTCAGTCCACCAAAAATTCAAATACGAGTAGATCAACTCAAATCACATAACGACTTTCAAAAGTTATTAGGAGACATTAATTGGATAAGGCCTTATCTAGGTATATCAACAGGAGAGTTGGGACCTTTATTTGATATCCTAAAAGGTCTATCAGATAAAAATTCACCCTGCATGTTAACACCTGAAGCAAGAAAGGCAATAAAAATCAATGAAACATATATGGAAAATATGCATTTGGATAGAATTGATATAAGTTTGCCTTTATTATTTATTGTACTACCAACAAAAAATATTCCTACAGGAGTATTTTGGCAAGAAGGTCCATTATTATGGATACATTTATCTTATTCTCCTTACACTATTCTTACTAGGTATCCTGAGGCTTTAGGATAATTAATACTCAAAGGAATTAAAGCAGCAAAGGGAGTGTTTGGAATTTCTTCCAATAAAATTTTTACTCCATATACTCTGAATCAAATTGATGAGTTAGCTAATGAGTTAAATACTTGGGCAATAATCATGGTCCAATCTAATGTTTCATTTGATAACCACTTACCATCTAACCCTTTATTTTCTTTTTGGTCATCGCATCCTGTAATTTTTCCAAAATTGAGAAGAAAAACACTTATCATGAATGCTTCAAATATATTCACTGATGTATCAAATAATGGTACAGCAGCAATAGTTATACCTGATAAAACTTATAAATTTTTAGTACCCAAACAATCAGCTCAAAAGGTAGAGCTTAATGCAGTATTACAAGCTTTTGAGATATTTAAATATTCTGTATTTAATTTATTTTCCGATAGTCAGTATATAGTTAATGCTATAGTATCCCTTAAAGTTGCTGGTAAGATTTCTCCTTTCTCTACTGTTTTCTCTTTACTTTCCAATATAAAAAGTCTAATCTGGGACAGAAAAGATCTATTCTTTATAAGACATATCAGGGCACATCCAAAAAGAAGATGATTTGACTCAAGGCCTTATCAGCTGATATCCAAAATTCCAGTTTGACTATCCTTACATCTGAGATAGAACCAGGATGCTTTTTTCATTATCTATTTTATTATTGCCCTTTCCCACATTCTATTTTGTTTTTTGAGCTCATACAGACCTAGTTTAATGTTTTGCTGATCAGTTCTATTTTTTGACAAAAGAGTTTTTGAACATTGCAATGGAGATTTCACGTGTAAAAAGTTATAAGGCCTTTACTATTAGGTTATGTGTTGTATGTATTATATTATGTGTGCACACTTGTGTTTTGTGTTATATGTTTGAATGTTCGTATGTCCATATATGATATATGATGAGCGCTCATAAAAAAAATGGATCCAAATATTTTTTTATTCACATTATTTAAATGGTTTAATTTAAATTGGGTAAAGAGCTGTTGAGGTTTGTTTTAAAATTTGAAAAAAAGGAGGTTAACAGATCTGTTTCCTTTCTTTCACCTTTCCTTTTCATTATATTTAATAATTATCTTCAAGACAATGTAAATAGTTAAGAAAATTGTTTTCTTTCAGTGCCTTCTGGAATGTTACATAATTTTTCTTTAGCCATTATTGCCAGAATTCCTATCTTCATCCCAGTGCTGGTGAAATCAAAGATAAAACCAATCTACAGCTTCTGCAATAGCCATCACTGAAATGCTTGCAGAACTTGCCTAGACACATTGAGAACTCTCCTGTATGCATTGTAAACTACCTGTTTGTGCAGCGACTTGTGGTAGTGTTCGGGTATATTTGCTGATGATGTCATCGGTGGTACAATTTTTCCAAAAGGAGCTGTCAATTGGCTTGGTGTATCTTCCTCTCTTCTGTGTGTCATTATCGTCCAGCTAATGTTTGGGGGCCATTAGAGGTGAGGCAAAGAACCTCACCACCCCCCGGTGGTACAAAGACCTCTCCACAGGTGTTGCTGTAAACTGGACCGGTAGTCAGTGATGGGTAAGATCCAATTGCAATGGTACCAACTTAACGGGTAAGGACCATATGTACTATTGGACAACCTAAGGCAGGCACTGTCCCTAAGCCACATGTGTGTTGTTTAAACAGAGAGGGGGAGATGTTGAGAGCCACATCCGAAGGGGCCCCAGCAAAATTCCAGAAGCCAGCAAACTTCCAGCTGCTGGCTGATGATTGGCTCACAGCAACATCTAGCTGATTGGCTCCTCTGCGGTGATGCTCATTGGGCTGTTTCCCTGCCCTTTCAGACCACGGAGTTGCTCATTAGGGGACTTATTTGGCTTTGCCCACATGACCTAGCCAATCGGCCTCAAGAGCAGGAGGATTGTGGGAGGTGGAGAGAGGCTTGTGTGGGAGGAAGAGGCTTTTGGGAAGCCAGTGGTGGCAGTTGGGGCTCTGAGGGTTTTTCCTGAGAGGCTGTTTTGTTTGGCGTGTGTGGTTTTAAAAATAAAGTTAGTTTCTTTTGACAAGTGGCTCCTGATTGTGCCCAGCAAGACTGCGGCATTATCCTAATATTTCTACAGTAACTGCCCCAGTTTAACAGCAATGCAAGTAGACTCTTATGGGACATGATTTGTATTTTGATGTTCATTTTTATTCAACACTGGTACATTACTATTTCTTCAGTTTATGCACATCAGAGGGTATATATTTCTTGCACAAGTTGGCAAATTTATAGGCATTTGTTTCACTTTCAATCACTTCCTGCTTCAGAACACATGCATTACTCCAGGTTTCTTAACTGGTCTATTCGTGAGACTTCTTTCCAAACATATTATTTCCGATTTTCTTTATAATTGTTTAAGCAAAACTCACACACCCTTCATGATAAACCATAACTATCATTTCACAATTAGATGTAGAACTGTTTGGAATGAATGATTGTATATCAATATAAGATTTCTTATATATTTTCTGATATCAATTCAATCCATGATTTAAAGTGGAACCAGTTATATTATTTATTCACAGTATGGTCTATTCATGCATTATCTATATTCATAGACACAGGGTACACCTCTTTGTACCCCCAATACTAATTTATACGTTTTCAAAATATTGCTCCCAGTAATAGAGGAAGAAATACTCATGTCACCTAATCTAAATATGCATGTTATCACAGTAATATTCTGGACGCAAAATGCAAAATTCACACGTGTGATTGTACCAAAGCCTAAATGGACACTGAACATGGATTACTAAAAACATCCATGTCCAGCTTGCATAACGCTCTCAAATGTCAATCCTATCGGTGACTACATATTTGTTTCTTCCTAATATATTCAACCTCAAAACTGTTGAAAATGTCTAATACTATCACTCACCCTGTACTTTGCCTGTTTTCCTAATGTCTCTATTGATATCGGCTTTCCTACATATTTTCCCCAGTTCATCATTGTGACTGACCCTTCACATGTGCTGACATTGATATTCACTCTCTAACCAAAACCCAATTGCTAAAGAACTTTTGGTACAAATACTAAATTCACCCTTGTTCCAAAATCTACTGACTATCTTCCTGATCCTATTGATTATCCCTGTTTGAGTGGATGTTCTCCTCTACATTCAATCATCCAAGGTACAAGTCCTATGGCATTGTATATCGACTTATCTGAGACATGTGTGCAGAACGTAATTTAAAGCTATGTATCGCAATCAATTGCCCAATGCACTTCTGAGTTTCAAATCTCACCTAGATTTCTGTTTACATACTTATTTTTCACCTCTGTATTCCTATAAATATTGCAGGTTCCCAATACCATTATTCATCCCACAGAATGATTCCTAAACCAAATCGATCCTGTTATTATCCCTAACCATACACTCTTGCCTCAATCTAACATTACAAAAGAGCAGGGACAGAGTTCATCTTACAATACAGGAATGTAGGGGATCTTACACCTGCTGAGAACCTCAAATTTCTATGCAGAAATGATCCCTGGAGAAGATGTAGGCAGCTATGAAGGACCTGAGAGAGCAAAAGCCATCTTCCATGGCAAACACCTTGTGATAACGAAGGGATGTGTATGAATCAGCCTCTCTTTTCTTAATGTAGAGAAGATGGACCAAACCAGACCTGCGTGGAGAGGTGTTCCCGGGTGGCCATTGTTGATATACCATTCAAACTTGTCAAAGTGTCACAGGAAGTAGGGGCAGCCTCCATCTCATGAGACCCATGAAAGCAACTGTTAGGACAAAGTGGTTGCCAAGGCAGTGATCTCATTCAGTTCCTGAAGAAGGTGACCTACCTAACTTCGTTGGTGATGTAACTCTCTGAAATTGGGATCCAAGAAGCCAGGCACCCAGAGCCAGTCCCAGTCCCAGTCCCAGTGGTCGAACTTGTTTGGATTTACCAAGGACAGAGTCAGTCTTTCTTGGTACCTAATGATATGAGGATGGCCAAATGCCAGTAGAGCTCAGAAAAGGGGCCTTTCCCTAGATAGCAGGTATTGGCTCAATGCTGCCTGCTGACAACTTCGTAGAGTGGGCCAAGAAGAACAGATCTGAGACAGGCCAGGCCATTTTGGGGCAACATAGTATGGCCCACCAGTCAGAGGACACTCCAGATAGTCACAGACCTACTTGGGGGAAGGAGGTGCTTTTGTGGATGTGGATGTGAGTTTGTGGTTTTGTCTCATGTTCTGAAAATAGGTAGGAATGGTGGTTTGTATGGTTTGGAGTTGACTGTTTCTAGGAAGTCGTTTGGCAAGGCGAGTGTTTCTATGTCTGTGTATCCACTGTGTTCGTGGTTGTAGTCTTTAGAAAAGAGAATGCATCAATGGAGGTTTCCTGTCTAGTTGGAAGCTTCCCAGCATTCATCCTGCCCACTTTATAAATGGACTGTGGCTTGCCTTATGGATGGGCAACACCTACTATCTTCCTAAGGTCCTCTACACATCTTGATTTCTGGCCTCTCTCCAGAATAGGCTCATGGTTTTGTGGCCAAGATATGTACCACCTCCAAAATCTGTTACATGGCCATGTAATGGATAGCTGAAGGGAATGGGAACATCTCAGAAAACTCAGATATCAGTGTAACCAGTAAAGTCTCAGTTTAAAAACCTTGCTTTGGCCCATTTGCTTACCTATGGTTATGTTGCCCTGAATGTCAGGAAGGTATTTGCCTCAGGCCACCCCTTTCTGAAGCCTGAAGAAAACATTTTTCAAATGGAAATGAATGGGCATCACCTGTGGATCTTTGCTTAATTGCTTTGGAAAGAGATGTGTCTGAATCAGCCTCTTGGCCCTGTGTGAGGTTGGGGCTTTGATTCTCAGAAGGTGATAGATCTTAAGAAAGATGCCATGTGTGCTTGGGTGTTCTATTGCCTCCAACTCACATAAAGGATTTATACCCGACAATCAGTAGGATTAAATTGGAGAATCAGAACAGTATTAACGGCAGGCCTATTTGATCACTCCTGGTTCACAGGAAGGGTGTCTAGGTCACCCTGACTTTAGGCAAATGAGGGGCAAGGGAGTTTATTTTGGAAACTGTCTTGGGCTTCGCCCCTCATGGAAAATTCCATTCAGAGGTTACGATGAGTGTCTATATGGAAGATGATGAGGGCCATGTGGCAGTGTTTTGGTTTTAATTGTGGTCATTTGTGTGCTGGTTGGAAGAGATGACTGGGTACACCTGGACCTGAACTCTGGTGTGATTCCCCTTAGAGACTGAGTTCTGGAACTGACTTCAGGGAAGTATTGCCATTAATTTTGGTGGGATTTTAGGAGGCCACACATGAGAGTCGCCCTTGGAAACTGAGATCTAGTCTCAGGGTGTCTTTCCACAGTGCACTGGGAATCTCCACCAGGATATAAGACGATTTTATTCTGAAAGACTTGGCAACCATAGTAAAGAGTCAAAACACATATTGAACTCACATTGAGTAGACATCAATGGGTCAGGCTTCATGTGACATTTTGGCCACTCGTTGGGAAGCGTTGCCTTTTAGAGTTCTCCAGAGCTTTCATCCTCACCATTTAATGGTTCCTGAATGAATTGAAAAACCAGTGCATCCAACTTGATACTTGAAAAATGGCTAGATAAATACCATGAAATTTTTGAAATTCCCATGACCAGGTGGCACTGGAGAACCTTTGGATGTCCTGTTGCTGATCATGAGTGTACCAGACAGTGCCTTGAATCACTGGGTTTCATGAAAATGGTGTAGAACAGAGATGCCAGTAAGTTGGAATTTGCTGAGTAGTGGGCCTAGAACAGTGGTGGGCAGGTGTGTGATTAAACATCTGTGTTGGTGTCATGTGGATTGGCCATTGGCTTCCAAATGGCTTTTGACTGACATGGTGCAGCCAGCAGACCCTTGCATGTAAAGGCATCTTGTTATATGGAGAGGTTTCAGGGCAATGTTCAGAATCAAGTTGCTAGGGACAAGGGGGAAGTCTATGTTGGATATAAGACTGGTTGGTGCATTCTCCTGGCAGACCCTGACCCACCACACATGACAGAACTCCCTCCAGCACTGTGTCCCAGTTGAACTACTTGTATTTCGTGAAGCAAACACCAAACTCCCATTGCAGCAGCTAGAAAGACCATGAAAAATGGAGGATGACCACATGGCTTCAGAGTCCACACAGGAAGACACTTAGCCCCCATTGGCCACAGTTTACATACAAAGAGAGAATTCTGCACTACTGCCTCATGTTCATTAAAGAATAAGAAAACATGTGCTCCAGGTTACATAGATGCAGACCCAGCTTTGATGGTCTCACTGCAAAGGAAGCTAAAGCTCCTGACTACAACATATATATCCAGTGCCCAAACTCAGAGGCAGTTTCTCATAAGTCTTCCGGTCAGCAGAGCACCATGTTTGTGAAGTGTTTACCCTGTCCCTTACTTTTGGAAACTCTTCTACCACCCCCAAAGTTGTGAACTCCTGAGCATATTCCATTCCAGATAAGTATTTATAGATTTTCTAACTCTTCTCCTCTAATTGTGTCTAACTTGGGGCGAAGGTAATGTCAAGGCATTGTTCTTGATGAGAGTGGGATGATTATTTTAGCACATATTTGCATAAACATTGGATTGATTTTCCTAATTTTCATTCGAAATACTGAATCACTCCCACTAACCCATACCCTACTAGACTCTATATTCTGACTCCTAATCCTAATATAATGGAGAAAAATAACCCAAAATGAATAGACATACAAGCATTTCAGAGGAGGCATGGTGTATAATTGGACTTGCCTTTTGCATTATGTAGAATTGGAGTTATAAATCTAGTCAATTTTTTGTTGAAATAGTTCTCCATGTGTTTTTTTAACTTTTGTTGTTTGTTGTTCAAAACATTATATAGTTCTTGATATATCATATTTCACACTTTGATTCAAGTGAGTTATGAACTCCCATTTTTATCCAGTATATAGTTTGCAAAATCATATCAGTTACGCATCCATTGATTTACATATTGCCATACTAGTGTCTGTGTATTTTGCTGCCTTTCCTATCCTCTACTATCCCCCCTCCCCTCCCCTCCCCTCCCATCTTCTCTCTCTACCCCCTATACTGTAATTTATTTTTCCCCCTTGTATTTTTCCCTTTCCCCTCACTTCCTCTTGTCCGTAATTTTGTATAACCCTGAGGGTTTTCTTCCATTTCCATGTAATTTCCCTTCTCTCTCCCTTTCCCTCCTACCTCTCATCCCAGTTTAATGTTAATCTTCTTCTCATGCTCTTTATCCCTACTCTGTTCTTAGTTACTCTCCTTATATCAAAGAAGACATTTGGCATTTGATTTTTAGGGATTGGCTTCCTTCACTTAGCATAATCTGCTCTAATGCCATTCATTTCCCTGCAAATTCTATGATTTTGTCATTTTTTAATGCTGAGTTAAACTCCACTGTGGCCTCTGGCGTGCGTCCAGGTTTCCGTTCCTGTCTTCCTGTTTGTTAATTTCTGGCCTATTTATTGTTGTGACCAGGACCTTAATCAATGCCTTAGTCTGTCTTTTGCATCTCTCATCTTCCCTTTGCTCCCTTTCTTTCTCTTTGTTTCTCTCATATAGTATACTTTCTCGGCTTCTCTGACTAAATCTCCCAAAGTCATATCTTGTGATCCCTCTAAGAGTTGTAACTTTCTTTTAATATCCAGGGCAGCTTGCCCAATGAAGGCCATCATGACAGATGCCTTTTGATCCTCTGCCTGAGGATCAATAGGGGCTCGAGCCTTTGACTGAGGGGGAAACCTGTCCTCAGGGAAGACTTAAAAAAGCGGAGCTTGCGATTGCCTCAGCAGACACCACCGAAAGACAGATCCAGGAGGAGAGTGGGGATGACACATGGTGAGTGACCCACCATGGGACAAGCAGTTTCGTCACATGATTTGTTTTTGTCAGGCCTCAAGGAGGCCCTCAAGACATAGGGGGCACATGTTAAGAAAAAGGACTTAAAATTATTCTTTTCATACATAGGAGAATTGTGTCCATGGTTTCCCCCTGAAGGGTCCATTGATGGTAGAAAATGGCTTAGAGTAGGAGACTGTTTAAACCATTTTTTTTGTTGTTGTTGAAGAAAAAGTCCTAGAACAAAGGTATATTAGACCTTTTGTAGACATTAATATTTTATTAGATTTTTAAACACCTAGAAAAATTTGTAAGTTTAAATTTAAAGACATTTATATTTATCTGTTTATCCAATTTAAATCGAACCATTTAAATCACGTGAATTAAAGATCTTTGGATCCACTTTGAAATAGTAAGCTTGCCTTAATTTGATTTTAATTGGAGTCAGTGGTCTTTTCTTGCATCCTGGTGTAATATTTTGTAGTTTCCCATCGAGATGACCCTGCCCCAATAGATCACAAGACCAGACTACTGGAAATTCTGAAGCTGGCCTTCCCTCCAGGGCTCCGGCATGAAGAGGCAATTTCCAAGGCCTTGGTGTGAGATTTTGGTCCAGGGAGCACTGCAGTGAACCACCGCCCTAAAACTATTAGCAAGCACATGGTGGAGGAGGCCTCCATAGGTAACTGGCGCCTATATAACATCTGATATCCGGTTAAGGGAGATCTCTTCTGATGACAGAGTGGTGTCCTGGGGAGACACACATATACTCCTGTCTGGTACAGTAACGAGAATCATTCTGTCCTCTGTTATATTCTGTAGGGAATTCCTCTGAAAGCATAGAGAGGTGCCAATGGGCACGCAGGAGCTCCTATCCCAGAGCTTTAGCAAGACGTTGCATAGTTCCTCTGTTTTTCTGTTTCTGCGCTGGTTTTCTGTTTTTTTGTGTGTTTTGTTCTGTGTTTCATATGTTTTTTTTTTTTTGGTTTGTTTTAGTGTGTTTTGTTGTGTGAATTCTGTGGTAAAACTTAACTGAAAATGGGTAATAAAGCAAGTAAACTGACACCCATTTGGACTGTGTTTTAAAGAACTGTGATGAACTTTAATACCCTTTGTTAAGCAGGATGAGAGAAACCCCTAGCTGGCTGCCTGGAGCACACCCACTGCAGAGGGCAATGCCTGCTGGGGACCTAAGAACTGAGTATCTCCCAGGTTAACACGTGAAACTCCTTAAAACCCCTTGTCCCTTCAGATCGATAGAATCACAACCATTGGGCAGAGACCCCTGTTTTTCTCCTTTGTTAGCAAAGCAGTAAATCTCCCTTTTTCTTTTTCTCAAACCCTGTCCTCATTATTAAATTGGTATTAATTGGCTTCAAAATCAGGAACCAAACTTTAAGTTACAATTTTTGGTACCCCCCACACCCCGGAACTCTTTGAGAGCTGACTACTGAAATGTTAGGAGATGGAGCGTGCTTGGGGTGGAACCGAACAAGAGGAGCTAATCCTGTAAGTGAAAGGAGGGACTGAGGGACTTCCAGCAGCTGCCCAAGCCCTGTTGCTTCAGAGAATTACCTACTTCCTTCCCTGCACTGTAAGGATTTTGCCATCTCTGTTTTCTTAAAAAATAGAAAAAGAAAAAGGGGACACTAAATACAGTAAAGTCACCATGGAGACCCTTGATTTTACATTTCAGGTTGTCCCTCTGTGAAAACATCTGGTTCCCTTGTGGGAAAATCTATGGTGCCACTGGTGTAGGAGATTTTTCTCTTATCTGCTCTGGTTTAAAGGCTTCTGTCTGTAAGCCATAGTCTGGAGCTCCTTTCAGTCTGTCTTGTGTCTTTGTTTCTGGCCCTTTAAGACATGTGCAATAATGTGTTGATATTATAAATCATTTCTTGGGAATGATCTTAGCTGAATGTGTATCTAAATGATGATGTTTTATTGTAACAATCTGGCATCTGAATGGGTTTTTGAAGCATTGCACAATCTTGCAGTTAAAAGTCGGGTTTAGGAAATTGTTTAGTTTATGATTTCAAATAATTCATGCCAGAGAACTTAAATACTTAGGATGGAAAACTAGAGAACTCTACTTCCAAGTTGGCAAGTAACTTCCCAATCATTCAGGCTTTTTTTTCACCAATTTTTAATTGGGTAGCCTGGGAAAATGTCACTGTGTCTACCAGTGCATTAATTTGGACAAGGATAGTAAATCATAGTATGGTATCTGTTGACAAAACAAGATATAAAGATGTAAAATTTTGTAAACTGTGTCTTAAACTTGTATCATAAAATTTTGTGAATTTTGTCTTAAAATTGTATTATAATTTTCAACATCTGAACCTGAAAATTATGGTTGAAATGCCTTAGGCCTGAGGTGTCTGCTCAGAATAGCAGCTTTTTCCTGCTCCTTCCAGACCTCAGGCAGGACTTATGTTGAATGGCAAATGAAAGAGGCCTGCAAGCTCAGTAGGAGAGTGATCTGAGGCCTAAAAAAAATTAAATTGTATGGTATTTACTAATTAATGGCCAGTCAATTTTTCTAGGACTCTTATTTTTTCCTTAGATTCTTTATTTTTTTTTTTTGAGCTCATGATTTTGATCCTAAAGACCTAGGATGATGTTTTTCTGACCAGTTCTATCTTTGACTAACTGTGTAGTTTTTGAAACATTGCAATGGATATTTCACCTGGAAAAGCTACAAGGCCTTTACTGTTATTATGTGTGCACAATTTTGGTATGTGTTGTATGTCTATATATTCATTTGTCCGTATATCATATATATGATACACAAATTAACATTTATAAAGAGCACTCATTAAAACAAAAACGCTCATAAAAACAAATTTTAAAAAGTGGATCCAAAGATCTTTAATTCAAGTGATTTAAATAGTTGAATTTAAATTGGATAAAGAGATAAAAATAAATGTCTTTAAATTTAAGCTTACAAGTTTTTCTAGGTGTTCAAAAATCTAATAAAATATTAATGTCTACAAATGTTCTAATATGCCTTGGTTCTAAGACTTTTCCTTCAACAAAAAAATGGTTTACACTGTTCAATATATTTGTCTAATATATTGATAAATAAGTAAAGTAAATTTGATATGGGATTACTCATTCATGAGTACTTTTGTTAGATATCTGATTGATTTACTAAGGTCTGTATAAGTTTGTACTAATGTCTGTATAAGATTGTAATAATCAGTCATGTGTTAAAGAGACAAAAATTTCTTAAAACATAAGTTTACCCATAACATTGTGTTTATTAAGTTTTATTTTTTCTAGAGCAAGCAACCATAAAAATTAAACAACTGATTAAATAAGAACTGTTATTTTAGAGCACTGTACTGCCATTTATTTAAAAGCTAAACTTGGTTAATGTAGAAACTTCAATGTAATTGTGATGCTATTAATGTGCTCATATCTTTCAGGTATACGAATCTGTAAGGTAGAAACTTTAAAAGAGCATTATTTCAAGCTGGTGTTCTGAAGTTGTATGGTAAAAAAATATATTGGGCATTCATTTACTTCTTATCAATAAGATATGTAAAGTTGTATGTTACTTTTTACATTGGGGAACAATTTAAATGTATTTTTATGTTAATGAGAGTCTAATCTATATAAAGGTTAAAAACTTTCAGCCTTTCTTAAATTCATGTTTTAAATGTGATATCATATGGTGTTAACTAATGTTCATGTGACCTCAAATAATATATGTAATCTTTGTAAAATGATATTTAAAAAAACAAAGATCATCTTTAGAAGTAAAACACTTAAGTTTTATAAAGAGCCCTGCCTTACCTGAGATAAGGCTCTGTGTCCCATCTTACTATATGTGAGAATGACTACGAAAGCAGTAGGTCAGATATTATTTCATTTAAAGTTATGTTCAAAAGTTGTTTTTTTTTTCTGTCAAGATTTCTAGGATCTCAAACAGGGGATATAATGTATAACTCAGCTTAAAACTTCAGGGTAGCTATTACACGAACTAAGTATTTTTACTCTTGTTAAAAAATTTTATTTTGTAATTTCCTTATAAGTGATCTAAAGATTCCTTGTTAGTGTTTTACAGAAGTGTTGCTTTAAGAACACAACATGGGTTAATTTAAGATAATAAGTCATCACCTTCAAGACAGACAGAATAATACAGATCCCAGTTAACAAAAAAGATAAATAATTATAAAGTTATAGACATTAAAGCCCAGTACTCTTAATATAAGGCTGTTAAAATTTATTTGCTGGATGATTAAGATTAGGATTTATATTAAAGTTTCATGAAAAGGGACAAGAAAACCAATATTTGGCTCTTGCCCTCTGAGTCAGTCTGAATCCAGAGAACAAGGGACTTCTCAAAGACCTTTGCAACTCTGGGCCTCATATCTTCCCAATTAGGGAGATTAATGAGACCCCTGGAGAACAGAAAGCCAATCAGTGCATTTGCTAAGAAGAGGAGAGTCATCAGAGAAGGGAGACATCCCTGATGCTTCCAAGGGTAGCCACATGGTCAAGCAAGACCTGGACCCACCTAGCGCAAATGGCACTAGCAGAACTGAGAAGCTGCTCTCAAGTTTCCCCAGGAATGACTCCCATAAAAGCTCAGCTGACTGTTAACAATAGATAGAAACAAAAGTCAGTTTGACTGTTTCATGATAAACACTTAGGAAAGACAGTTAAAACCAAAATACAGCCATTCCTGGGCATTTTAAATAATAATATTAATAATAATAATAATAATTTTTTATACACATTATGTTAGCCTCCCAAAATAAGAAAGACTGGAGGCTACAAAGAAGGATTCCCAGAAAGGAATGCCTGATAACTATAAAAAGAGACTATCAAGAGGAGCTGCCAGAGGCAGAAATTTTTAGTTTAAGGCCTACAGATATTCCTAACCTACAGGTAGGGTTGGTGTTTGCTAGTACGATTATCCAGCCCTGAGTAACAGAATTAAAGGTTTCTCTATTACACACAGAGGTCATACTAGTAAAATGATTTTGCAAGATCAGATGATATTAAATCATTAAACTGTATCTTATGGAGAGGGATAACTGTAACACTAAATGTTAAATATTAAGTTGACAGTCCTGATAACTGGGAATATTAAAGCCTGCTGAGGGAACTTCTATACAGTGACATGTTCCAGCTGCTGCAACATTTTTTCAGTACTCATGGTTCTTGTTTCTCACACAGAAGAACCCATCCCCAGATGAATTTACAACCTGTTCTTCCCCAACCAGACTTCAAAACGAACTGATTTCTAAAAGGCAACTCATGTTCCTCAACTGACTTCTAAAAAGCAACTCATGTCCCTTATACTGTGCCCACTCACGTCACTCTCTCTCAGCTCAGAAGAAGCCAAAATGAGTGACGCCTCTCGTCTTACAACTATGGAGCCAAAAATAAATAGAATATCAATATAAGTAATTAATTAAGTCAGGTAAAACCAGGAATCCAATTTTGGGTGAGTTCTAAAAATTTGGAGACTGTTACCTGAGGGATTAAAATTCCCTCATTGCTCTTTCCCTACCCTATCAAAAATTTGGAAGGGACACATTAAAAAAGGGGGAATGATTTGCATTTCTCTGACTGCTAGAGATGGTGAGCATTTTTTCATATACTTGTTGATTGATTGTATGTCCTCCTCTGAGAAATTTCTGTTCAGGTCCTTGGCCCATTTTTTGATTGGGTTATTCGTTATCTCATTGTCTAATTTTTTTAGTTCTTTGTATATTCTGAATATTAGCGCTCTGTCTGAAGTGTGAGGAGTAAAGATTTGTTCCCAGGACGTAGGCTCCCTATTTACCTCTCTTATTGTTTCTTTTGCTGAGAAAAAACTTTTTAGTTTGAGTAAGTCCCTTTTGTTGATTCTAGTTATTAACTGTTGTGCTATGGGTGTCCTATTGAGGAATTTGGAGCCCGACCCCACAGTATGTAGATCATAGCCAACTTTTTCTTCTATCAAATGCCATGTCTCTGATTTGATATCAAGTTCCTTGATCCACTTTGAGTTAACTTTTGTGCATGGCGAGAGTAAGGGATTCAGTTTCATTTTGTTGCAAATCTCACTCCAGTAAGATTGGCAGCCATTAGGAAGTCAAACAGCAACAAGTGCTGGCGAGGATGTGGGGAAAAGGGTACTCTTGTACATTGCTGGTGGGACTGAAAATTGGTGCGGCCAATTTGGAAAGCAGTATGGAGATTTCTTGGAAAGCTCGGAATGGAACCACCATTTGATCCAGCTATTCCCCTACTCGGTCTATTCCCTAAAGACCTAAAAAGAGCACACAATAGGGACACTGCTACATCCATGTTCATAGCAGCACAATTCACAATAGCAAGACTGTGGAACCAACCTAGATGCCCTTCAATAGACGAATGGATAAAAAAAAAATGTGGCATTTATACACAATGGAGTATTACTCTGCATTAAGAAATGACAAAATCATAGAATTTGGAGGGAAATGGATGGCATTAGAGCAGATTATGCTAAGTGAAGCTAGCCAATCCCTTAAAAACAAATGCCAAATGTCTTCTTTGATATAAGGAGAGTAACTAAGAACAGAGTAGGGACGAAGAGCATGAGAAGAAGATTAACATTAAACAGGGATGAGAGGTGAAAGGGAAAGGGAGAGAGAAGGGAAATTGCATGTAAATGGAAGGAGACCCTCAGGGGTATACAAAATTACATAAAAGAGGAAGTGAGGGGAAAGGAGAAAAATTTAAGGGGGAGAAATGAACTACAGTATAGGGGGTAGAGAGAGAAGAGGGGAGGGGAGGGGGGAGGGGGGATAGTAGAGGATAGGAAAGGCAGCAGAATACAACAGACACGATAATGGCAATATGTAAATCAATGGTTCTGCAACTGATGTGATTTTGCAATCTGTATATGGGGTAAAAATGGGAGCTCATATCCCACTTGAATCAAAGTGTGAAATATGATATATCAAGAACTATGTAATGTTTTGAACAACCTACAATAAAAATTAATTTAAAAAATATTAAAAAGCAAAAAAAAATTGGGGGGGGAATGATAAACCCAACCTGATCATTTATTAAAATTGGGAGCCATCTTGCCACAAAGTCATGAAAAGATAATTTTGCTTTCCTATAAATTACTGCAAATTCTGAATCTGCTTGGAATGCCTGTCCGTGCCTTGAACTCACCCATGCCTGGCTCTCTGACCAGATAGCAGCCCTCTCTGAAAATTTAGTGACACCTCATAAATATTGGCCTTCTCTGGCCAGACAACGACTCTCGTGAGTCTCTAATGGTCCTCATAAATTCTGATGATGGGGCCAGCAAAAAAAAAAATTGTAAACTAGCAATAGCGTGATGCTTCTCCGAGTTCTGTTATCTGTAACCCCCCTTTTGTGTAACTTACTGGACTATAAAGCTGGGCTGTAGGAAAGGTGGGGTTGCTGTCTTGTTTCTGCCATTTTGAGAGGGATAGGCAGCTCAGCCAGTGGAAAAATAATAAGCTTGCTTTAATTTGATTTTAATTGGAGTCAGTGGTCTTTTCTCCTGTCCTGGTCAAACAGGTAAACACTCCACAAACATGGAGCTCTGCCGGCCTAAAACTTATTGAGAAACTCTCCCTGACCTTGGGCACTTGAAATATATGTTGTTGTCAGGAGCTTTAGCTTCTTTGTAGTGAGACCATCAGAGCTGGGTCTGCATCTATGTGACCTGGAGGACATGGTTTCTTATTTTCCAATGAACATGAGGCAGGAGTGCAGAATTCTCTCTTTGTAGGGAAACTGTTGTCACTGAAGGCTAAGTGTCTCCCCATGTGGTATGTGAAGCCATTTGCGCATCTTCCACATTTCATGGTGTTTCTTGCTGCTGCACTGGGGGTTTAGTATTTGCTTCATGAAATACAAGGAGATCAACAGGGACTCAGTGCTGGAGGGATTTCTCACACGTGTGGTGGGTCAGGGTCTCCAGGAGAATCCAACAATGAGGCTTATATCCCACATAGCTTGCCCCCTCAACCATTGCAACCTGATTCTGAACACGGCACTGAAACCTCTAAATATAACAAGATGCCTTTATATGAAGAGATCAGACATATAGGGATTACTGGCTGCACCATGTCTGCCACAAGACATTTGGAAGTCAATGGCAGATCCAAATGGCCCCACCAGAGATATTTTATGACACAACTGCACACCACAGCTCTGGGTCACTACTCAGCAGGCGCCAACATACAGGATTCTTTCTTCTACACCATTTTCATGAAACCCAGTCAATCAAGGCACTCTCTGGTACACTCATGATCAGCAACTGGACATCCAAATGTTCTTCAGTGCCACTTGGTCATAAGAATTTCAAAAATTTCATGGTATTTATCTAGCCATTTTTCAAGGATGAAGTTGGATGCACTGTGAGTTTCAATTCTTTCAGGAACCATTAAATGGTGAGGAATTTCATTTCAATTAAAGCTCTGGAGGACTCTCACAGGCAAGGCTTCCCATGGAGTGGCCAAAAGGTCACATGAAGCCAGGCCCATTGAGGTCTACAATGCTAGGTCCATGTGTGTTTTGAATCTCAACTATGGTTGCCAAGTCTTTCAGAATAAAATCATGTGATATCGTAGCTGAGATTCCCAGTGTTCTGTGGAGAGCCACCTGGGCCTATATCTCAGTTTCCAATGGGGACTCTCATGTGTGGCCTCCTGAAATCCCAACACAATTCATGGCAATTCTTCTCTGAGGTCAGGTCCAGAACGCAGTCTCTAAGGGGAATCACACCAAAGTTCAAGCCATGGTGGACACAGTTATGTCTTCCAACTGCCACACAAATGACCACAATTAAAACCAAAACACTTTCACATAGCCCTCGTCTTCTTCCATGTAGACACTCATCAAATCCTCTGGCTGGACGTTTCCAAAAGGGGTGAAGTCCAAGACCCTGTCCAAAATATGCTCCCTCGCCCCTATGTTGCCTAAGGTCAGTGTGGCCTAAACACCTTTCCTGTGAACCAGGAGTGATCAAATAGGCCTGACCTTATTACTGCTCCACTTCTCCAATTTGAGGCCTACTGACTGCCAGGTATAAATTCTTTATATGAATGGGAGTCATGAAAAAACCCAAGCATCTATGGTCTAGCCTTTGCAGGCCAGGATGGAGGTCAGGAACCTTACAGAAGATGGCGAGAGACTTCATACACAATGACTGCTATTTTGACCATTTTGTATTTGTAGCACACATGGAATCTTACCTTAGATCCATCAGGTGTTAAGAATCTAAGCAGCAGCCTCACACAGGTTCACAAGGCTGATTCAGACACATCCCTTTTGGAAGCAATTAAGCAAAGAGCCACAGGTGATGCCCATTCATTTCCATTTGAAAACTGTTTTATTAAGGCTTCACAAAGGGGTGGCCTGAGGCAAAGACCTTCCTGACATTCAGGGCAATGAAGCAATAGGTAAGCAAATGGCCCAAAGCAAGGATTCTCCACTGAGACTTTACTGGTCACATTGATATCTGAGTTTTCTGAGATCCTCCCATTCCCTTCAGTTATCATGTACATGGCCATGTCACAGTGCTTGGAGGTGGTACATATCTTGGACACAAAACCATGAGCCAATTCTTGAGAGTGGCCAGAATTCAGGAAGAAAACAGAAACGTAGTAAGATAGTAGGTGTTGCCCATCCATAAGGCAAGTCACAGTCCATGCGTTAATTGGGCAGGATGAATGCTAGGAAGCTTTCTACAAGACAGGAAACATCCATTGATGCATTTTCTTTTCTAATGTCTACAACCACGGACACAGTGGGAGAAACAGACATAGAAACACTCGCCTTGTCAAACAATTTACTAGAAAAAGTCCATTCCAATCCAAACAAACCACCTTTCCTACCTATTCTCAGAACATGAGACAAAACCACACACTCACACCCACACCCACAAAGGCACCTCCTTCCCCCAAGTAGGTTTGTAACTATCCAGAGTGTCCTTTGACTGGTGGGTCATACTATGTTCCCCTGATATGGCCTATCCATTCTCAGATCTGGTCTCCTTGGCCAACTCTGTGACGTTGTCAGGAGCATGTGGAGAGCCAATACCTACTTTCTCAGGAAAGGTCCCTGGCATGTGGCCATCCTCACATCAGTAGGTACCAAGAAAGACTGATTCTGTCCTTAGTAACACCAAACAAGTGAGCCCACTGGGACTGGGACTTGGATTGGCTCTCAGTGCCTGGCTTCCTGGATCCCAAGTTTAAAGTGTTCCATCACCAAGGAAGTGAGGTAGGTTACTTCCTTCAGGAATTTAATGAGGTCACTGCCTTGGCAAACACATTGTCCTAACAGTTGCTTCCAATGGTTCCATGAGATGGAGGCTGCCCCTACTTCCTGTGACATTTTCACAAGTTAGAATGATATATAAATCAAAGGCACCAAGAAACAGCGCTCCACAAAGGCCTGGTTTGGTCCGTCTCCTGTACATTAAGAGAGAGGCTGATTCAGCCACATCCCTTCATCCTGACCAGGTTTTTTGGCAATGGAAGATGACTTTTGCTCTCTCAGGTCCTTCATAGCTGCCTACATCTTCTTCAGGGATCATTTCTGCATGGACCTTTGAGGTTCTCAGCAAGTGGAAGATCCCCTACATCCCTATATTTTAAGGCCAACTCTGTCCCTGCTCTTCTCTAAAGTTAGATTGAGAGATCACTGTGTGGTTACGGTTAATAACAGTTTCGATTTGGGTTAGGAATCATTCTGCAGGATGAATAATGGTATTGGGAATCTGTGATATTTATAAGAATATAGACGTGAGTTAAAATTATGGAAACAGAAATCTAGGTAAGATTTGCATCCCAGAAGGGCATTGAGACCTTCATTGGGATACTTAGCAATGTTATACTTTCTGCACAAATGTCTCAGATAAATCCATACACAATGGCATAGGACGTTGTACCTTGGATGATTGAATGTCGAAGAGAACCTCCAGTCAAAAAGGGATAGTCGGTGGAATTAGGAAGATAGTCAGTAGGTTTAGAAAGAAGGGTGAGAATAAGATTTGGAAAAAAGTTCTTTACCAATAGGGTTTCGGTTAGAGAGTGAATATTAATGTCAGCCCATGTTAAGTGTCAGTCACAATAATGAATTTTGGAAAATATGTAGGAAAGGAGGTATCAATAGAGACCTTAGGAAATCAGGCAAATTATTAAGTGAGTCATAGGATTAGGCATTTTCAACAGGGTTGAGGTTGAATATATAACCTTAGGAAGAAAGAAATATGTAGTCACCAATAGAATTGACATTTGAGAGCATTAGGCAACCTGGACATGAATGTTTTTAGTAATTCATGCTCACTTTCCATTTAGGCTTTGTTGAAAATAAATAAAATAGGTACTTGCCTCTTCCTGTTTTTCTGTATGCTTAAGAAAACACTCTTGAAATCTTGAAAACTTTTTGCTAATCTTGTTCCCAGAATGTGCTGTCCCCAACTGCCAAACTGCAGAATGTACACCCTCACCCGTTTACATGCAAACCGCCCACTTGCCCTGACCCATCAATAAACTTCCCTCCCTGCCCTCTTCAAGAAAAGTATATAAGCTCTGCTTAAGCTGTTCTCAGTGCTCTCTGCTCTATTCAAGTGAGGTCTGAGCCCCAGAATTTTGGGTGCTTTGCTGTTGCATGAGACAGTGTCTTGGTGGTCTCTTCCTCCAATGGTCGCCTGACCATTACATCTGAGGGCCCCAGCGAGTTCCAGCAGCGTTGGACGAAAGACCCCCAATAGGCTCATCTCAGGTTAAGTAAGGCGCCACTTTCTTGTTTCAGGTTTCAGGTTAGGGATGGGCAAAATGGCTATTGGTGATGAGCATGAGCTCTCTCTGACGGTGGCTGACAGAAGTGTCACAGAGCCACAGGCCACGTCTCTGGGGGACGCCCCAGAGAACTCGGGAAACCGAGTAACAATAGTCTCCTAAACTCAGTGATATTTTGTTTTGGATTCGGTATTGTCAGCCCATCAGGTTTTCCTGGCTACTCAGTCCTGTTCTCAGTATTGGACGTCCATTGCCTGTCTTTATTGTCTTGTCTTGTCTGTGTCGTGTGTCATTGCTTTCACTATTTGTGTATCTTTCATATGGGACAGAACACTTCAATGCCTCTGTCCCTGAACCTTGATCACTGGACCAAAGTCTGCTTAAAGGCTCAGAATCTTCTTTTTTTCAGTAAAACGTCAGATCTGGAAGACTCTATGTGTCTCAGAATGACCCACCTTTGGAGTCGGATGGCCCCCAGAAGGATCTTTCTACTTCACACTAATTCAAAAACTCAGAGATATTGTCTTTCAGCCGGGGCCACATAGCCATCCAGATCAACAGCAATATATCTTTAGTTTGCAGGACCTCTGCAAATCTCCTCTTCCATGGTTGAAGCCTTTCCTTGTCCCTGTCCCCGCTCCTACTGGTTCTCCCACTTTTCTATCTCTCAAACCCTCTGCTCCCCCTCCTCCACCCTCTGTTGTCCCTGAGTCTCAAGACTCTACTGGACTCTCTTCCCCCTCCTTATGCCCTGCCCTTGTCCTCCAACCCCAAACACCCTCTAAGTGATTCCCCTGCTGCTGACTCAGACTCTCCACCATTGGAGGAATATAGGCCAGCCCAGCGCCCTCCAGGTGACTACCCCACGGCACACACAGCCCCTCCTTCCTTGGAGGTAGCTGGCCCGGCCAAAAGAACACAAAGTACTCGCTGGGGGGGTTAAAATTTGAAGTGGATACAGGGTAAGTATACTCAGCCCTTAAGGCCCCATTGGGCCATCTATCAAACAAAAAGGACTCTAGTTCAAGGGGCTAATGGGAGTAAATATGGGGCTTAGACAACTAAGAGGACCATGGACCTGGGGAAAGAAAAAATCAATCACTCGTTCCTAGTAATCCCAGAATGCCCGACCCCATTGATGGGCACACATCTGCTCAAAAAGCTCCAGGCCAGAATAACTTTTAACCCTGAAGGCCCCCAAGTGAAATTTCTAAATTTTTCAGTAAAAACTCCTATAGTCACGGCTTTTACTATGTCAGTAGAAGATGAACATCAACTTGTCAAACCCCCCAAGACTGATCAAACAGGCAAGCTACCCCGGAAATGGATAACAGATTACACAGATGCCTAGGAAAAAACTGCTGGGTTACACGTAGCCGTGAAACATCCTCCAATAACAGTGGAGTTAAAAACTTCAGCCCCCCCATCAATGTCAAAAAATATCCTCTGAGCAAAAAAGCTAAAGATGGGATAAGGCCCCATATTCAGAAATATCTGGCCTTAAGGGTCCTAAGGCCCTGTCATTTGAACTGGAACACTGCCCTGTTACCAGTATAAAAATCCAGGAACCGGGGACTATCGCACCGTTCAAGACCAAAGAGAGATCTACAACAGAGTGCAGGACATTCACCCCACAGTACATAATCTGTACAATCTGCTTAGCACTCTGAACCATGAGCGGAAATGGTATACTGTTCTGGACTTAAAAGATGCTTTCTTTTGCTTGCCTCTGCATAAAGATAGTCAGTTGCTATTTGATTTCGAGTGGGTAGACCCAGAAACCGGGACGTCTGGTCAACTAACATGGACTAGACTCCCACAGGGGTTCAAAAACTCCCCCACTCTCTTTGATGAAGCCCTCCACAGAGACCCCAACAACTTCAGAACTATGCACCCTGACGTCACCCTGCTTCAATATGTCGATGACCTGCAACTGGCAGCCAACACCAAGAAAAACTGTGAGTCTGGAACCCAATTATTATTATACGAGCTTGCTCAACTCTGGTATAGTGCTTCTGCCAAAAAAGCCCAAATTTGCCAGCAAGAAGTAATCTTCCTGGACTATTCCCTTAGGGGCAGTAAGCGATGGCTCACTGAGACCAGAAAACAATCCATTGAGCAGATACCACCCCCATCTAACAGCAGACAACTCAGAGAGTTTCTTGGGACTGCTGGCTTATGTAGCTTATGGATACCTGGGTTTGCGTCCTTATCTGCTCCTTTATACCCGCTGTTAAAGAGAGATGCCCAATTCTAATGGACCCCTGAGCACCAGCAAGCTTTTGATAACATCTAAGGACACTGACACTGAAACCCTCAACTTCACTGAGCCCAGCTTGCATTTTCAGAAAGCCCTAAACTAAGTTAAAAATGTACATCAACTCACTCACCTTGGTTCAAAGAAACTGCAGGCATTCCTGAAGGATCAAGAACAGAGTTTTCCACTAACCGACTCAGAGCGAAAGAAATAACTGAACGGGTAACAAAAGCCTGCCGGGTCTGTCAATTGGTTAATGCTTACCCTTCCAACTTTCCTGCAGGAAAGCACCTACAAGAAACCAGACCAGGACAATTCTTGGAAGTGGACATTACTGAAATTAAGCCAGGAAGTTATGGACTTAAATATCTCCTAGTCTTTGTAGATACATTTTCAGGATGAATTAATTGAAGCCTTCCCCCCCCCCCCACACACACACACAAAAAAAAAAAAACAACAACAACAAAATAAATGGCACAAATTGTGGTCAAGAAGATCCTGAAAGATATTTTTCTAAGATACGGACTGGCTAAGGCAATAGGGTCTGATAATGGACTGGCGTTAATTGCCCTGATAAGTCAGGGATTAGTCAGGACCCTGGGGATTAATTGGAAATTACATTGTGCTTATAGACCCCAGAGCTCAGTACAGGTAAAAAAAAAATAATAGAACCATTAAAGAGAATTAACAAAATCAAGCTTAGAGATCGGCATAAAAGATCGATCTATTCTCCTGCTTTATGCACTGTTTCATGCAAGAAATACTCATACTCCTCTGTTTCCTTGTGTAACCTCACCCCCTATGAAATTCTCTATGGTCCCTCTTCCAGTAAGGGACCTAACCCAAACTCTAAGACCTAACGATCCCTTCCACACCCCCTTGCTTGACAGACTTAAAGCTCTTGAAAGAAATCAGCAATATCTGTGGAAACATCTGGCCACTGCCGACCAACCTGGGGACGAGGGGACTCCATATCGATACCAAGTAGGAGACTTCGTCTACATTAGACGACATCAGGTGTCATCCCTGGAACCCCACTGGAAAGGACCATATAAGGTGCTACATATAACACCTACAGTGGTAAATGTAGACGGAATCACTTCATGGATCCATGTCTCTCATCTCTGGCCTGCGCCCTGTCCAAAATCTGACTGGAAACTGGAAAAGACTGGTAACACTTTCAAAGTGCGTATTCGCCATGTGGATAAGGCTACAGACTCTCCCCTTGGCCAAGAGTAGTCCTAACCCTCATCAGCCTGTTCAGCAGTAATGGCTGATCACAAATCCTACTGTACAAGAAGTATGGTCTATCTTGCATACAGCCCCTTTAGGGACATGGTGGCCATCTCTCCACCCAGACATTTGTCAGCTGGCTATAGGTCTTTCCTATTGGGATATCCCTGATGAAGGGGATCCAACTAAAATTCCAATAAATCCTTTCCGTATCATAGGTAATAGAAACAAACATTATGGATGTAGGGACACGAGAGCCAGATGCAGGTTGGCTAGCCTAGATTACTATGTTTGCCCAGCGGACTATCAAAGCCACAAACAGACATGGCTGTGTGGGGGAAATGCCGACTTCTTCTGTAAGTCATGGGAATGTGAGCATACAGGGGTGCCTGGTGGAACCCAAACTCCTCATCAAATTCAATACACAGCATTGGCCATATTACCAATTACACAACCAATACCGATGGCCCCCAGAGGGGTCTCTAGATCCTAAAATTCTCCGTGACCTTTTTAACTTCGGCAAGTGCACAAAGGGTGGAAGGAAATTCCCCTAAGTGGAGGCATTTTCCCTCCTTCGCTCACATCCTGAACTATGCTTATCCAATAGATCCTCACCCTCAGCTTTCTGCTCCAGACTCTCTGCTGCCACTCCCACCTCAGCAACCTGATTTCTTCCCTCCAATTACTAGATCAAAAACCCAAACCACCGGTTCTCAGATTATTGCCCCCTTGCTGAGGTAGCAGGTACTGAGGTACCCATCCACCCACTCACTACTCTCTTCTCCTGTCAGTGCCCGCACCAGGTCCCACCAGGTCCTCTTACCAGCTAACCCAAAGCTCAAACCAGCTAAGGAGAGCCCTCAGACCCCTATCCAAGATGTAATGAAAATGGCCTTTAAAGTTGCTCTGTCATCACTGAAAACAGGTTACTAAGAATTTAAAGTCCCTCACAGGCTTTTTGGGATACAAACTCCCATCTTCCCCTCTGCTCTATCTGTTCTACTGCTCAAGTTTTGTTGCCTGGAAAATTCCAAACCCCTTTCCCATTATTCTTTTACATGTCTCCTTCCTCATGCTCAGACCCAAGGTGCTGCTCTCAGACCCGCCTTCCCTGTCTTCCCCGTCTATACCAGGCCCACAGAAAAGTCTTAAATGACCTTCTCCAGCAGTCTTCACCATGGCTGACTTTAGGACTTTCAGCCAAAGAGTCCCTATAAAAGAGTTCAATGTAGATAAACTTCCCCTTTTCGTGTTTCCCTGTTCTATTTGGCCACTGGCTGGAAAAATCAGCACTCCTAAGCTAGACTCCCCCTTACTAGTTTTTCACAAAACATGTGAACAAGGCCTCTGGCCTTGAGCTGGGGCTTCACAGACATGGTTACATTTCTAAGATAAATAAGTTACCAAATGAGCTCCATTGTTACAGCTGGCAGTGAGAAAAAAAAAAAGAGAAGAAAAAAGCTCTCCCACTCCAGGTGTCCTTAAAATGTTAACTTGCCCAGAACAGATGAAAAAAACAATAGAAACGAAAACTTCTTTTTGTGAACTTATGCAGACTGTGAACTTCTGAGCCCCTTCCCTTACATGTTGGGTACAAAATTCGGAAACTACCTAAATTTGGAGATCAGGTGACTAATTGATTACAACAGAAGCAATGCCCTCTAAATCCGTTGCAACCAAATAGGTATGTTTCGCTGTCTTCGGTGCTATCTTAGGTGCCTTGAATTGTCCGTCCTTACAACAGTATAATTCTATATACTTAAACATTGTTTATGTTTTCATAAAATGGTCAACAGATGTGATTAATTATGTAATGTTCAGATGTTTCCCAGAGTGCTCTATCATGAGGCAGGTTAATTTAAATATCAAATACGGGGGCATACAACCCGGTTCCTCTGGGAACCTGTATCCCTCACTTTAGCCATCCTATTAGGAAAAGGAGCTGCTGCAGGTGTGGGCACAGGAATCACTGTCCTAGTCCATGTGACACAACAAATGACCCGATGAGAAGCAGCAATAGACCAAAATTTAAAGATATTAAAAACCTCCATCACAGTTTTATAGGAATCTTTAACCTCTCTCTCTGAAATTGTTTTACAGAACATGCGAGGGTTGGACCTCCTCTTCGTGAGAGAAGGGGGCTTTTGTGCTGCATTGAGGGAAAAAGTTGATTTTATGCCGACCATACTGGAGTTTTAAAAAAATCTATGAGTAAATTAAGAAGACGCCTAGAAGAGCATCAACAAGAGAGAGATGCACAAAAAGGGTGGTTTGAGTCTTTGTTCACACAGTCCCCCTGGTTAACTACGCTTTTATCAGCCCTGGCCAGTCCATTAATAATCCTCATTTCATTGCTAATTGTAGGACCCTGTTTGCTCAACCATCTAGTTTCCTTTCTACAAGCTTAAATTGGATAAGTTAAACTTATGGTAATCAGACAACAATATACCTCACTAGAAGACATAAAATGTGAGACCCCGCAATGCTCATTTTTATGATTAAAATTAACCAGAATAAGAAGTGGGGAATGAAAGGTTAATAAAATATGTACTTTTAACTTCTTGTTTTTCTGTATGCTTAACAAAATACTGATGAAATCTTGAAAACTGTTTGCTAATCTTGTTCCCAGAATGTGCTGTCCCCAATTGCCAAACTGTTGAATGTACTCCCTCTCCCATTGGCATGCAAACCACTCACTCGACCTGACCCATCAATAAATTTCCCTCCCTGCTCTCACCACGTAAATTGCATAAGCTCTGCTTAAGCTGTTCTTAGGGCTCTCTTCTCTATTCAAGTGAGCTCTGAGCCCCAGCATGCTGGACCCCCAATAAACCCTTTGCTGTTGCATGAGACAGTCTCTTCGTGGTCTCTTTTCCGACGCTCGCCCGACTTTACATTGGTACAATCATAAGTGTGAACATTCCTATGTGTGTCCAGAATATTACTATAATAAATAATATATGTAGATCAGGTAATAGGAGTTTTTCTTCCACCATTTATGGGAGCAATATTTTGAAGATATATGAATTAGTATTTTGGGTAGAAATAGGTGTACCATTTGTCTATGAATATAGAGATAATGCATGAATAGACAATACTGTGAATTAATAATATTACTGGTTCCAACTTTAAATAATGGATTGAATTGATATCTGAAAATATACAGAAAACCTTATATTGATATACTACATTTAATCCTACCCATTATACATCTGAATGAAATATTAGGGTTATGGATTTTCATGAAGAGTGTTTGAGTTTTGCTTCAAAAGTGATTATGGAAATTGAAAATAATGTGTTTGGAAAGAAGTCTCATGAAAAGACCAGTCCAGAAACCTGGAGGTATGCATGTGTTCTGAAGCAGAAAGTGATTTAAAGTGAAACAAACGCCTATATATTTGCTAACTTGTGGATGATAAATATATACGATGATGTGCAGAAATTGAAGAAATAGTAATGTACCAGTGTTGAATAAAAATGAACGTTAAAATACACATCATGTCCCATAGGAATCTACTTGAATTGATGTTAAACTGCGTCCGTTAATGTAGAAATATTAGAATTTGTATGCACCATTCACTGAAGTTAGTTTTCAGTACTAGGAAACAAATATGTATTTCAGGTAGATGAGTATTTCTGAGAATAATCTTGTGAAAAGTTGATTATAAATCCACATACATGAACATGAATGAATTCAGGGAGTGTATAATAAGACTCATACATTTCATATTTTGAAAAATCTGGAGAGTATATATATATGTATGTATATATATATATATATACACACACACACACACACACTCACACAAACTGAGACTATAAAAATAGCAATATATATGCCAATTGAAATTCACCATGAAATATACATCATCCACAGATTCAAAAATATTCATGTTACTGAAGATAGATTTATGTATAATGTTGTTTAACTACTAAGTTTACCCATACATTGAATTTTCAGTTCCAACAGCATTTAGGAGGAGTAATCTCTTCTCACATTTTGTATCTGCCAAGTCAGCCACCTCACAAGAATGTACGTGTGATACCAGGTAGGATTCTATATGTGCATATAAAAATACATGTGCTGAGTAGGCTACAGAGAGAGGGAGACAGGAATTCACATATTTGTTAACTTTAAAAACACATGGATAACTATTTCAACAGAAAATTGACTAGATTTATAACACATACCCTTTTTTATGCAAAAGGCAAGTCCAACTATACACCATGCCTCCTCTGAACTGCTTGGATTTCTATTCTGTTTGGGTTATTTTTCTCCATCATATTAGGAGTAGTAGTCAGAGTCCA
This sequence comes from Callospermophilus lateralis, assembly GCF_048772815.1. Lineage (NCBI taxonomy): Eukaryota > Metazoa > Chordata > Mammalia > Rodentia > Sciuridae > Callospermophilus > Callospermophilus lateralis. Next base: position 551,089 of record NW_027517592.1, on the reverse strand, counting down.
GTAGGTTATGAGTTAGTGTCAGGGATCAGTATTTCAAATGGAAAATAGAATAATGAATCAAATGTGTATGCAAATATATGCTACACAAAAATCTTCCCACTCTCATCCAGAACAAATCCTTGACATTACCTTCGCCTGAAGTAAGTCACAATTAGAATAGAAGAGTTAGAAAATCTGTGAATACATATCTTGAGTGGAAAATGCTCAGAGTTCAGAACCTTGGAGGTGGTAGAGGAGTTTCCAAAAGTAAGGGACATGGTAAACACTCCTCTAACATGGAGGTCTGCTGGCGTAAAGACATCTTGAGAAACTGCCTCTGAGGTTGGGCACTTGAAACATACGTTATTTTCAGGAGCTTTAGCTTCCTTTGTAGTGAGACAATAAAATCTGGGTCTGCATCTATGTGACCTGGAGGATATGGTTTCTTATTTTCCAGTGAACATGAGGCAGCAGTGCTGAATTCACTCTTTGTAGGTAAACAGTGGCCACTGGGGTCTAATTGTCTCCCCATGTGGACTGTGGAGCCATTTGGTCATCCTCCACTTTTCGTGGTGTTTCCTGCTGTTGCACTGGGAGTTTGGTATTTGCTTCACAAAATACAAGAAGTTCAACAGGGACACAGTGCTGGAGGGAGTTCTGTCACGTGTTGTGGGTCAGGGTCTGCAGGAGAATGCAACAACCAGGCTTCTTTCCCACATACTTTGCCCCCTTGTCCATAGCAACATGATTCTGAACATGGCCCTGAATCCTCTCCATATAAAAACATGCTTTTACATATTCGGGTCTCCTGGCTGCACCATGTTAGTCACAAAAAATTTGGAAGCCAATGAGAAATCCACATGGCCATAACACAGATGTATTATCACACAACTGCAGACCACTTCTCTAGGCCCAATACTCTGCAGGCTCTAACTTGCTTGCCCCCATGTCCATAGCAACTTGATTCTGAACATGGCCCTGAAATCTTTCAATATAAAAACATGCTTTTACATATACAGGTCTCCTGGCTGCACCATGGCAGTCACAATGAATTTGGAAGCCAATGGCAGAACCACATGGTCACAACACAGATGTATTATCACAAAACTGCACACCATTTCTCTAGGCCAACAACTCTGCAGGCTATAACTCAATGGCATCTCTGTTCTACACCATTTTCATGAAACCCAGTGAATTAAGGCAGGGTCTGGTACACTCAAGATCAGCAACAGGACATCCAAAGGTTCTCCAGTGCCACCTGGTCATGGGAATTTTAAAAATTTCATGGTATTTATCTGGCCATTTTTCAAGGATGAAGTTGGAGGCACTGTGGGTTTCAATTCATTCAGGAACCATTAAATGTTGAGGAAGTTCATTTCAAAGAAAGCTCTGGAGAACTCTCACAGGCAAGGCTTCCAAAAGAGTGGCCAAAAGGTCACATGAAGCCAGGCGCAGTGAGGTCTCCAATGTGAGGTCCATGTGTGTTTTGACTCAAAACTATCCCTGCCAAGTCTTTCAGAATAAAATCATGTGATATACTGGCTGAGATTCCCAGTACTCTTTGGAAAACCACCCTGGGCCTAGATCTCAGTTTCCAAGGGTGACTTTCATGCGTGGCCTCCTAATATCCCAACACTTTTCATGGCAATACTTCTCTGAGGTCAATTACAGAACGCAGTCTCTAAGGGGAATCAAACCAGAGTTCAAGCCCAGGTTGACCCAGTCATCTCTTCACACCGCCAATCAAATGAACACAATTAAAAACAAAACACTATCACATGGCCCCATCTTCTTCCTTATAGACACTCATCATAACCACTGGTTGGAGCTTTCCATGAGGGGCACATTCCAAAAGAGTGTCCAAAATAAGCTCCCTTGCCCCTCATTTGGCTCAAGTCAGGGTGGGAAGGACACCCTTCCTGTGAACCAGGAGTGATCAAATAGGCCTGTCATTAATACTGCTCCGCTTTTCCAATTTGAGGCCTTCTGACTGTGGGGTTTAGATTCTTTATGTGAACTGGAGTCATGAGAAAAGACAAGCACCTCTGCAGAGATTTGAAGAACTCATTTGACCAAAAGGATCGCTATTCTCACTTGATTGATTTCAGGAACCTACAGAGAAAGGCAATAGAATTCATTCACAATGACTGAAATTTTTTGCGAATTTGGTTTTGGTTTCACACATGGGATCTTTCTTTAGATCCATCAGGTGCTGAGAATCTAAGCCACAGCCTCACACAGGGTAGAGAGCCTGATTCAGACACATCCCTTTCCGAAGCAATTTAGCAAGAGCCACAGGTGATGCCCATTCATTTCCATTTGAAAACTGTTTTCTTCAGGCTTCACAAAGGGGTAGCCTGAGCCCAACATCTTCCTGACATTCAGGGCAACAGAACAATAGGTAAGCAAAAGGCCCAAAGCATGGTATCTCCACTGAGATTTTTCTGGTCACACTCATATCTGAGTTTTCTGAGATACTGGCGATTCCCTTCAGGTATCCAGTACATGGACATGTCAAAGACCTTGGAGTTGGTACATATCTTGAACACAAAACAATGAGACTATTCTGGAGAGTTGCCAGAATTCAGGAAGAAAACAGGGACTTAGGAAGGTAGTAGGTTTTGCCAATCCATAAGGCAAGCTGCAGTCCATTTATAAATTGGGCAGGATGAATGCTGGGAATCTTTTTACTACACAGGACACATCCATTGTTGCATTGTCTTTTCTCATGTCTACAACCACGGACACAGTGGGATACACAGACATGGAAACACTCACCTTGTCAAATGACTTACTAGAAATAGTTCACTGAAAACCAAACAAACCGCCTTTCCTACCTATTCTCAGAACAAGAGACAAAACCACACACCCACACTCACAATGGCACCTCCTTCCCCTAAGTAGGTCTGTGACTATCCGGAGTGTTCTCTGACTGGTGGGCAATACTATGTTCCCCCGAAATGGCCTGTATTCTCTCAGATCTGGTTTCCTTGGCCAACTATGTGAAGTTGTCAGGAAAAAGTGGTGAGCCACTACCTGCTTTCTCAGGAAAGGTCCCTCTTCAGAGCTCTCCTGGCATTTGGCCATCCTCACATCAGTAGGTACCAAGAAAGACTGACTCTGTCCTTGGTAAATCCAAACAAGTGAGCCCACTGGGACTGGGACTGGAACTGCATCTGGGTGCCTGGCTTCTTGGATACCAAGTTCAGAGAGTTCCATCACCAAGGAAATGAGGTATGACACTTTCTTTGGAACTGAATGAGGTCACTGCCTTTGCAACCACTTGGTCCTAACAGTTGCTTCCAAGGGCCCCATGAGATGGAGGCTGCCCCTTCTTCCTCTGACACTTTCACAATTTAGAATGGTATATCAACCATAGGCACACACACAGGCCTGGTTTGGTCCATCTTCTCCACAATAAGAAGAGAGAGGCTGATTCAGACACATCCCATCATCCTGACCAGGTGGTTTGTCATCGAAGATGACTTTTGCTCTTTCAGGTCCTTCATACCTGTCTACAACTTCTCCAGGTATCATTTCTGCATGGACCTTTGAGGATCTCAGCAGGTGGAAGGTCCCCTACTTTTCTGTATTGTAAGAACAACTTTGTCCCTGCTCTTCTGTAAAATGAGATTGAGGGAACAGTGTATGTTTTGGGTTAATAACAGGTTTGATTTCGATTTGTGTTAGGAATCATTCTTCTGGATGAATAATGGTATTGGGAACCTGGTATATTTACAAGAATGTAGAGGTGAAACATAAGTATGAAAACAGAAATCCAGGTATGATTTTAAACCCATAAGGGCATTGGGCCCTTGATTGGGATACTTAGCTTTGAATTATGTTCTGCACAGATGTCTCAGATAATTTGATATACAATGGCATAGGACCTTGTACCTTGGAAGATTGAATGTAGAAGAGAACATCCCTTCAAAAAGGGATAGTCGGTAGGATTAGGAAGATAGTCGGTCGTTTTAGGAAGAAGAGTGAGTATATGATTTGGAACAAAAGTTCTTTAGCAATAGGATTTCAGTTAGAGAGTGAATGTATATGTCAGCACATATGAAGAGCCAGTCACGATGATGAAGTGGGGAAAACATGTAGAAAAGAAGATATCAATAAAGATATTACGAAATCAGGGAAAGTATAAAGTGAGTGAGAGGATTAGACATTTTCAACAGGCTTGAGGTTGAATCTTAGAAAGAAACAAATATGAAGTCACCAATAATATTGACATTTGAGAGCATTAGGCACCCTGGACATGGATGTTTTTAGTAATCTATGTTCACATTTCATTTAGGCTTTGCTTGGTTCATTCATAAGTGTAACATTTACATTTTTGTCCAGAATATTATTGTGATAATATGTATATGTAGATCAGGTGACATAAGTATTTCTTCCACCATTTTTGGTAGCAATATACTGAAGACATAAAATTAGTATTGGGCGTACAAAGAGGTGTACCCTATGTCTATGAATATAGAGATAAAGCATGAATAGACCATACTGTGAATAAGTAATATAACTTGTTCCGACTTAATATAATGGGATGAACTGATATCTGAAAAATTACTGGAAATCTTATATGCATATACAATCATTCATTCCAACCAGTTATTCATCTAATGTCAATATTAGTGTTTTGGTTTATCATGAAGAGTGTGTGAGTTTTACTTCAAAAGTGATTATGGAAATCAAAAATAATGTGTTTGGAAAGAAGTCTCATGAAAAGACCAGTCAAGAAACCCTGACAATACATGTGTTGTGAAGTAGGAAGTGATTAAAGTTTAAAGAAATGCCTACAAATTTGTGAACTTGTGGATGAAATACATATCTTATAATGAGCAAAAACTGAAGAAATAATAATGTACCAGTGTTGAATATAAATGAACATCATATTATATATCATGTCCCATTGGGATCTACTTGCATTGGTGAAAGACTGGATCAGTTCCTGTAGAATTATTAACATTTGTATGCACCATTCACTGAAGTTAGTTTTCAGTACTAGGAAACAAATATGTATTTAAGGTGGATGAATATTTCTGAGAATAATATTTTGGAAAGTTTATTATAAATCCACATGCATGAACATGAATGAATTTAGAGAGTGTATATAAGACACATATATTTCATATTTTGAAAAATCTGGAGAGTGTATATATATATATATATATATATATATATATATATATATATATATATATATACACACATGCCCACACACACAAAAAAAAACCACACACAGATATTTAAAAGTAGCAATATATATGCCAATCAAAATTCATCTTTAAATATATATCATCCACAGATGCAAAAATATTTATTTTACTGAACATGAGTTTATGTATAATGATGTTCTACTAGGAAGTTCCCCTATAGGTGGAATTTTCAGTTCCAACAGCAATTTGGAGGAGTGATCTCTTCTCACAATTTGTATCTGCCAAGTCAGCCACCTCACAAAAATGTACATGTGATACCAGGTAGGATTCTATAAGTGCATATGAAAATACATGTGATGAATAGGCTACAGAGAAAGGGAGACAGGAATTCATATATTTGTTTAATTTAAAAACACATGGTGAACTATTTCAATTAAAAATTGACTAGATTTATAACACCTACCATTTATCATGCAAAAGGTAAGTACAAGTATGCAGCATGCCTCCTCTGAACTGCTTGTATTTCTATTCTGTTTGGGTATTTTTCTCCATCATATTAGGATTAGTAGTCAGAGGATAGTAGGGTATGGGATAGTGTCAGGGATTCAGTATTTCGAATAGAAAATTGAAAATGAATGCAATGTGTATGCAAATATGTGCTACACAAATATCTTCCCACTCTCATCCAGAGCAATGCCTTGACATTACCTTCGCCCCATGTATGACACAATTAGAGCAGAAGAGTTAGAAAATCTGTGAATACATATCTGCAATGGAAACTGCTCAATTTTCACAAATTTGGAGAAGGTAGAGGAGTTTCCAAAATTAAGGGACAATGTAAACTCTCCACAAACATGGAGCTCTGCTGGCCTAAAGAGTTCTTAAGAAACTGCCTCTGAGGTTGGGCACATGAAATATATGTTGTTGTCAGGAGCTTTAGCTTCCATTGTAGTGAGACCATCCAAGCTGGTCTGCATTTTTGTGACCTTTGTGAGCACATGGTTTCTTGTTTTCCAATGGACATGAGGCAGCCTTGCTAAATTCTCTCTTTGTAGGTAAACTGTGACCAATGGGGGCTAAGTGTCTCCCCGTGTGCACTGTGAACCCATTTGGTCATCCTCCACTTTTCGTGCTGTTTCTTGCTGCTGCACTCGCAATTTGGCATTTGCTTCATGAAACAAGGAGTTCAACTGGGACACAGTGCTGGAGCGAGTTCTGTGACGTGTGGTGGGTCAGGGTCTGCAGGAAAATGCACCAACCATGCTTCTATCCCACCAGCTTGCCTCCTTGAGCATAGCAACCTGATTCTGAACATTGCCCTGAAACTCCTACATATAACAAGATGCCTTTTGAGAGAAGGGTCTGCTGGCTGCACCATATCAGTCATAATCCATTTGGAAGCCAAAGGCAGATCCACATGGCCAAACCACAGATTTTTTATCACACACCTGCCCACAACTTCTCTAGGTCCACTACTCAGCAGGCTCGAACTTACTTGCATCTCTTTTCTATACCATTTTCATGAAAACCAGTCAATCAAGGCACCTTCTGGTATATTCATAATCAGAAACAGGACATCCAAAGGTTTTCCAGTGCCACCTGCTCATGGGAATTTTAAACATTTCATGGTATTTGTCTAACCATTTTTAAAGGATGAAGTTGGAGGCACTGTGGGTTTCAATTCATTCAGGAACCATTAAATGTTGAGGAAACTCATTTTAATGAAAGCTCTCGAGAACTCTCACAGGCAAGGCTTCCAAAAGAGTGGCCAAAAGTTCACATGAAGCCAGGCCCATTGAGGTCTACAATATGAGGTCCATGTTTGTTTTGACTCTCAACTATTGCTGCCAAGTCTTTCAGAATAAAATCATGTGATATCCTGGCTGAGATTCCCAGTGCTCTGTGGAAAGCAACCCTGGGTCAAGACTCATTTTCCAAGGACTCCATGCGTGGTCTCCTAAAATCCCAACACAACTCATTGCAATACTTCTCTAAGATCAGTTCCAGAATGCAGTCTCTAAGGGTAATTACGCCAGAGTTCCAGCCCACGTGGACCAATTCATCTCTTCCAACCGCCACACAAGTGACCACAATTAAAACCAAAACACTCCCACATGGACCTCATCTTCTTCCATATAGACACTCATCATTACCTCTGGCTGGAGGATTCTATGAGGGGCACAGCCCAAGACAATGTCCAAAAGAAGCTTCCTTACCCCTCATATGCCTAAAGGCCCGGACTCCCTTCCTGTGAACCAGGAGTGATCAAATAGGCCTGCCGTTAATACTGCTCCACTTCTTCAATTTGTGGCCTATTGACTGTGGGGTTTAGATTCTTTTTGTAAATGGGAGTCATGAGAAAACCCAACCACCTATGGGCTAGACTCTGCAGGGCTTTGAAGAACTCATTTGACCCAAAGGATCCCTATTCTCACTTGATGGAGGCAGGAACATTACAGAGGAAGATGAGAGACTCCATCCACAATGACCGCTCTTTTGGCCATTTTGGTTTTGGATGCACACATGGGATCCTTCTTTAGACCCATCAGGTGCTGAGAATCAAAGCCACAGCCTCACACAGGGCCAAGAGGCTGATTCAGACACATCCCATTCTAAAGCAATTAAGCAAAGAGCCCAAGGTGATGCCCATTCATTTTCATTTGAAAACTGTTTTCTTCAGGCTTCAAAAAGGGGTGGCCTGAGTCAAAGAACTTCCTGACATTCAGGGCAACAGACAAATAGGTAAGCAAAAGACCCAAAGCAGGGTTTCTCCATTGAGACTCTCCTGGTCCCAATGATATCTGTGTTTTCTGACATGCTCTCATTCCCTTCAGCTATCCAGTACATAGCCATGTCACAGATCTTGGAGGTGGTTCATATGGTGGACATAAAATCATAAGCCTATTCTGAAGAGTGGCCATAATTCTACGAAGAAAACAGGAACTTTGGAAGATAGTAGGTGTTGCACATTTATAAGGCAATCCACAGTCCATTCATAAATTAGGCAGGATGAATGCTGAGAAGCTTTCTACTAGACATGACAAATCCATTCATGCATTCTCTTTTCTAATGTCTACAACCACAGACACGGTGGGATACACAGACATAGAAACACTTGCCTTGTCAAAGCACTCAGTAGACACAGTCCATTCCAAACCAAACAAACTGCCTTTCCTACCTATTCTCAGAACATGAGACAAAACCACAAACTCACACCCACAACCACAAAGGCACCTCCTTCCTCCAAGTAGGTATGTGACTATCTGGAGAGCCCTCTGACTGGTGGACCATTTTATGTTCCCCCGAAACGGCCTGTCCTGTCTCAGATCAGGTCTCTTTGGCTAACTCTGTGAAATTGTCCGGGACCAGCAGTGAGACACTACCTGCTTTCTCAGGAAAGGCCCCTCTTCAGAGCTCACCTGGCATTTGGCCATACTCACATCAGTATTTACTAAGAAAGACGGACTCTGTCCTCTGTAAATCTAAACAAGTGAGCCCACTGGGACTGGAACTGGGACTGCCTCTGGGTGCCTGGATTCCAAGTTTAGAGTGTTCCTTCAACAAGAAAATTAGATGAGGTCACTTCTTTCTGGAACTGATTGAATTTGCTGCCTTTGCAACCACTTTGTCCTAACAGTTGTTTCCAAGGGTCTCATGAGATGGAGGCTGCCCCTATTTCCTGTTACAATTTCACAAGATAGAAAGTTATATCAACCATAGGCACCTGGGAACAGCTCTCTACATAGGCCTGGTTTGGTCCATCTTCTCTACATTAAGAAGATAGAGGCTGATTCAGACACATCCCTTCGTCATGACCAGGTTGTTTGCAATTGAAGATGACTTTTTCTCTCTCAGGTACTTCATAGTTCCCTATATCTTCTCCAGGGATTATATCTGCATAGACCTTTGAGCTTCTCAGCAGGTGAAAGTCTCCCTACATTTTTGTATTGTAAGACCAACTCAGTCCTGCTCTTTTGTAAAGATAGATTGAGGGAACAGTATATGGTTAGGGTTAATAACAGGTTCGATTTGTGTTAGGAATCATTCTGCTGGATGAATAAGAATATTGGGATCCTGTGGTATTTATAAGAATATAGAGGTGAAATATAAGTATGACAATGGAATTCTAGATAAGATTTGAAGCCCAGAAGTGCACTGGGCACTGGAGTGGGAAACTTAGCTTTGAACAATGTTCTGCACAGATATCTCAGATAAATCGATATATAATGGCAAAGGACCATGTACCTTGGTTGATTGAATGTGTAAGAAAACATCCAGTCAAAAAGGGATAGTCGGTAGGATTAGGAAGATAGTGTAGGTTTAGATAGAAGAGTGAGAATAGGATTTGGACCAAAAGTACTTTAGCAATAGAGTTTTGGTTAGAGAGTGAATGTAAATGTCAGCACATGTGAAGAGTTGGTCACAGTGATGAACTGGAAAAAATATGTAGGAAAGCATTTATCAATAGAAACATTAGGAAATCAGGCAAAGTATAAAGTGAGTGATAGGATTAGACATTTTCAACAGGTTGAGATTTAATATATAATCTTAGGAAGAAACAAATATGTAGTCACCGACAGGATAGACATTTGAGAGCATTAGGCAACCTGGACATGGATGGTTTTAGTAATCCATGCTCACTTCCTATTTAGGATTTGGTACAATCATAAGTGTGACATTTGCGTTTTGTGTCCAGAATATTACACTGAAAAAATGTATATTTATATCAGGTGACATGAGTATTTCTTCCACCATTTCTGGAAGCAATATGTTGAAGACATATAAATTAGTATTGGGGGTACAAATACGTGCACCCTGTGTCTCTGAATATAGAGAAAATGTATGAATAGACAATAGTGTGAATAAAGAATATAATTGGTTTCAACTTTAAAAAATGGATTGAAGTGGTATCTGAAAATATAAAGAAAATTTTATATTGATAAACATACATTCATTCAAACCAATTATACATCTATTTGTAATATTAGGGTTATGGTTTATCATAAAGGGTGTGAGTTTTGCTTCAAAATTGATTATGAAAATCGAAAATAATGTGTTTGGGTAGAAGTCACATGAAAAGACCAGTCAAGACACCTGGAGGAATACATGTGTTCTGAAGCAGGAATTGATTGAAAGTGAAACAAATGCCCATAAATTTGTGAATTTGTGGATGAAATATATATCCTATGATGTCCATAATGCGAATAAATATTAATGTACCAGGGTTTAATAAAAATGAACGTCAAAATGCACAGCTTGTCATATCGGAATCAAGGTGCATTGATGTTAAACTTGGTCAGTTACTGTAGAAATATTAGTTAAATCTGTTTTTCAGGTGGATGAATATTTCTGAGAATAATCTTGTGAAAAGTTGATTATAAATCCAAGTCCATGAACATGAATAAATTTAGCGAGTGTAAATAAGACACATATATTTCATATTTTCAAAAATCTGGAGAGTGTATATATATATATATATATATATATATATATATATATATATATATATTTACACAAAACACACACACACAGACATTAAAAAGTAGCAATATATATGCCACTCAAAATTCATCTATAAATATATATCATCCAAAGATGCAAAAATATTTATTTTACTGAACATGAGTTTATGTATAATGTTTTTCTACTAGGAAGCTCCCCTATAGGTGGAATTTTCAGTTCCAACAACGATTTGGAGGAGTGATCTCTTCTCACAATTTGTATCTACCAAGTCAGCCAACTCACAAAAATGTACATGTGATACCAGGTAGGATACTATAAATGCATATAAAAATACATGTGATGAATAGGCTACAGAGAAAGGGACAGGAATTCATATATTTGTTAATTTTAAAAACACATGGAGAACTATTTCAATTGAAAATTGACCAGATTTATAACACCTACCATTTATCATGCAAAAGGCAAGTCCAAATATACAACATGCCTCCTCTGAAATGCTTGTATTTCTATTCTGTTTGCGTTACTTTTCTCCATCATATTAGGATTAGTAGTGAGAGTCTAGTAGGGTATGTGAATATTTCTGAGAATAATCTTGTGAAAAGATGATTATAAATCCACATTCATGAATATGAAAAATTTAGGATGTGTAAAATAATACACATATATTTCATATTTTGAAAAATCTGGAGAGTGTGTGTATATATATATATATATATATATACACACACACAAACACACAAACATTCACAGACATTAAAAAGTAGCACTATATGCCAATTTAAAATCACCATGAAATATATATCATCCACAGATCCAAATAAATTCATTTTACTGAACATCGATTTATGTATAATGTTGTTCAACTAGGAAGCTCACCCACAGGTTGAATTTTCAGTTCCAACAGCGTTTAGGACGAGTGATCCCTTTTCACAATTTGTATCTGCCAATTCAGCCTCCACACAAGAACGTACGTGTGGTAACAGTTAGGATTCTAAATGTGCATATAAAAATACAGGTGCTGAATAGGCTTCAGAGAAAGGGAGACAGGAATTCACATATTTCTTAACTTTTAAAATACATGGAGAACTATTTCAAAAAAAATTGACAAGATTTAAAACTCCTACACTATATAATTCAAAAGGCAAGCCCAACTATCCTCCATGCCTCCTCTGAACTGCTTGTAGTTCTATTCTTTTGGGGGTATTTTTCTCCAACATATTAGGATTAGTAGTCAGAGTCTAGTAGGGTATGTGTTAATGTCAGTGATTCAGTATTTTGAATGGAAAATAGGAAAATGAATCCAATGTGTATGCAAATATGTGCTTCAGAAAAATCTTCCCACTCTCATCCAGAACAATCCCTTGACATTACCTTCGCCCCAAGTAAGACACAATTAGAGGAAAAGAGATAGAAAATATGTGAATACATATCTGAAATGGAATTTGATCAGGAGTTCACAACCATGGAGGTGGTAGAGGAGTTTTCAAAAGTAAGGGACAGGGTAAGCACTCCACAATCACAGAGCTCTGCTGGCCTAAAGACTTCTTGAGAAACTGCCTCTGAGTTTGGGCACTTGAAATATATGTTGTTTTCAGGAGCTTTTGCTTCCTTCTAGTGAGACGATCAAAGCTGGGTCAGCATCTATGTGACCTGGAGGACATAAATTGTAATATTCCAATGAACATGAGGGAGCAGTGCTGAATTCTCTCTTTGTAGGTATACTATGGCCACTTGGGGCTAAGTGTGTCCCCGCGTGGATTGTATATTCATTTGTTCCTCTTCCACTCTTCATTGTGTTTCTTGCTGCTGCACTGCGACTTTGGTATTTGCTTCACGAAATACATGGAGTTCAACTGGGACACAGTGGTCTAAGTGTCTGCCCGTGTGGACTGTGAAGCCATTTAGTAATCCTCCACTTTTCCTGGTGTTTCTTGCTGCTGCACTGCGAGTTTTGTATTTGCTTCATGAAATACAAGGAGTTCAACTGGGACACAGTGCTGGAGGGAGTTCTATCACATGTGGTGGCTCACACATGAGCATTCATGAAACCGGCCTCTATACCACATAGCTTGCTCCCTTGACCATAGCAACCTGATTCTGTAAATTACCCTAAAACCTCTCCATATAACAAGATGTGTTTACTTATAATGGTCTCCTGGCTGCACCATGTCCGTCTCATGACATTTGGAATCCAAAGGCAGATCCACATGGCCCCATCACAGATGTTTTATCACACACCTGCCTACCGCTGCTCTAGGCCCTCTACTCATCAGGCTCCAAATTACTGTCATCTCGGTTCTACACCATTTTCATTAAACCCAAACAATCAAGGCACTGTCTGGTACACTCATGATCAGAAATAGGACATCCAAAGGTTCTGTATGCCACCTGTTCATGGGAATTTCAAAAATTTAAACTATTTATCTAGCCATTTATCAAGGATGAAGTTGGAGGCACAGTGGATTTCAATTCATGCAGGAACCATTAAATGGTGAGTATGATCATTTCAATGAAAACTCTGGAGAACTCTCACAGGCAAGGCTTCCCAAAGAGTGTCCAAAAGGTCACCTGAAGCCAGGCTCATTGAGGTCTACAATTGAGATCCATGAGTGTTTTGATCTCAACTATGGCTGCCAAGTCTTTCAGAATAAAATCTTGTGGTATCCTGACTGAGATTCCCAGTGCTCTGTGGAAAGCTACCCTGGGCCTACATCTCAGGTTCCAAGGGCGACTCTCATGCATGGCCTCCTCAAATCCCAACACAACTCATGGCAATACTTCACTAAGCTCAGTTCCAGGACACAGTGTCTAAAAGGAGTCACACCAGAGTTCAGGCCCAGGAGGACCCAGTAATCTCTTCCAGCTACCACACATATGACCACAATTTAAATCAAAACACTCCCACATGGGCCTCATCTTCTTCTACACAGACACGCATCATAACCTCTGGCTGGAAGTTTCCATGAGGGGTGCAGCCCAAGACAGTGTCCAAAATAAGCTCCATTGCCACTCATTTGCCAAAAGTCAGGGTGGCCTAAACACCCTTCCTTTGAACCAGGAGTGATCAAATAAGCCTGCCTTTAATACTGCTCTGCTTCTCCAATTTGAGGCCTAATGACTGTCAGGGGTAGATTTTCTATGTGATTTGGAGTCATGAGAAAACCCAAGCACCTATGGGCTATCCACTGTAGGGCTTTGAAGAACTCATTTGACCCAAATGATCCCTATTCTCACTTGACGGAAGTCAGGAACTGAAAATGTCGGGCGAACTTCGGAGGAAAAGACCACCAAGAGACTGTCTCATGCCACAGCAAAGGGTTTATTGGGGGTCCAGCATGCTGAGGCTCAGAGCTCACTTCAGAGGAGCAAAGAACAAAGAGCCCCGAGAACAACTTGAGCAGAGTTTATATACATTCTTTAGAGAGGGCAGGGACTTTACATACATCATAGACTCCTTTATAAAATCATCATATACCGCGGGAAAATCAAATAATAACTCTAAAACATGATTAGCACATTCATTGGTGGGAACAGGTTGGGCAGCGGGTGATTGGTCAGCCGTGAGAAGGAGTATACATTTAAACTGATTGGTTGAAGCACTGAGATGTATACGTGCAAATCTGCATGGTTTCTGGGAAGGGGTGGTTAAGTAACGAGGTGGTCAGGGAAGATTTCAACACACATCTAATGGGAAGATCCGGGAATTGTCTTAAGTGCCACAGGAATTTCAGGTTCTGAGTGCAGCTTGGAAAATGTACAAAACCTGGTTCTTTACGTTTCAATTTCAATTTCTTTTATTCTTTCATTTCCCACCCCTTTTTCTGACTACTTTTAATCTTAAAAGTAATGAATCAAAATTATTGTGGGGTTTCACATTCTATTCCTACCAGTGCAGCATATTTCTGTCTGATTATCATGAGTTTCACCTGCCTAATCTGAGCCTGGAGAAAGGAAACTATGTGGTTAGGCAAACAAGGTCCCACAGTTAGCAACACCATAAGGATGATCAGGGGTCCAGCTAAGTCTGATATTAGTGTAGTTACCAGGGGTACTCGGTTAACCATGACTCAAAGCACCCTTGTTGAATCTCCCATTCTCTCTGGCGCTCTTCAAGGTATTTTCTTAATTTACTCATGAATTATTTTGCAACTCCAATATGGTCAGCATAAAAACAACATTCTTCTCTCAGTGCAACACAGAGGCCCTCTCCCTCATCAAGAGGAGGTCTAATCCTCACCTGTTCTGTAAAACAACTTCAGAGAGAGAGGTTAAGGATTCCTGCAAAGCTGTGATGGAGGTCTCTAACGTCTTCAAGTCTTGATTTATTGCTGTTTCTAATTGGGCCATTTGTTGTTAACCACGCATCATAGAAGCTGTTCCCATACCCACTCCTGCAGAAGCTCCTATCCCCAATAGGATGGCTAGAGTAAGGGACAATGGTTCCCCTTGATATCGGGTTGTTTGTCCCCCTAGTAGACCTTCAAATGATTAGGCATTATGATAGAGTACCCTGGAGAGTATCTGCACCATTACACAATAATTTACAGGGCTGTCAAAGACCTGGGCTGAAATACAAGGAGTTCTGACTGTGTGGAGTTCAGTACCATAAAGGTTCCTTTAATTAGTTCCCAGGGGGAGGAGTCAGATGTACTCTGGACTGGGGAAGTAGGCAAAGACGGAATCCAGGAAGTATTAGATGGTAGAGGGGTTCTGGTAGATCTAGGCATGGAAGGTTTAGGAGGCTTAATCCCTGGCTTGAGGGGATTGGGTCCTATTGCTGTGGGATTTTCTTTCTTTTTAAGCCAGACGGTGAACCAGAGACCAAATTCATCACCTGGGCCATAAATATAGAATCGCATTCCCCACGTATTTCCCATAGGCCAGGTTTTTCTGAGGTAGCCCCTTCCTTTGGAAGTGAAAGTTATATTGAGGGGGTAACATAGAGTATTCTTTCCACAGTGAGTTTTTGACACCACTGGGCAAGCAGCACATTTCTTGGGATCAATCCAGGTGTCATTTCATCCTACCGGAATCATACCTTTCTGAGGAGTTTGGGTTCCACCATGCAGCTTTTGTTTGTTCACAACCCCAAGATCTACAATAAAAGTCACTGGGTCCTCCACAGGTTTGGGCCTGTTTTATGACTTTGGAAATCAGGTGGGCACACATAATAGTCAAGACTGGCTAGTTTACACCTGAGCTGGGGGAGATGACATCCACAATTCATGGGTTAAGGTGGTCTATGTTGCCCTAGTTAGGGTTTGAGTGGGATCTGTGTGGGGTCCTCTATGTCAGGGAGATCCCAGTCAGGGAAGCCTATGGCAAGCTGACAAATTTCCGGGTGGAGAGATGGCCACCAAGTCCATAAGGTGGCTGTTTGTGAAATAGATCACACTACTTGCCCATTAGGATTCATTACTTGCCCTTGTTGCTGAGCACGCTGATGGGGATTAGGGCTGCTGGTGGTCATGGGAAGAATCCATAGCCCTACCCACATGACGGACACGCAACTTGAGATGGATACCAGTCTGTAGAAGTTTCCAGCCAGAGTCTGTACAGGGCTCAGGCATGAGATGGGAGGCATTGATCCAGGAAGTGATCCCATCCACTTTCACCACTGTGGGTGTTATAAGCAGCACCTGGTATGGTCCTTTCCAGTGGAGTTCCAGGGATGACACCTGACGCCATCTCACGTAGACGAAGCCTCCCACTTGATATCAATGTGGGGTTCCCTCGTCTCCAGTCTGATAAGCAGAGGCCAAATGTTTCCACAGGTATCGCTGGGTGCTGGGTTTGTTAAAGGGCTTTAAATCTGTCAAGCAAGGGGGTGTGAAAGGAATCATTAAGTCTCATAGTTGGGATTAGGTCCCCTACTGGAGGAAGGGCACCATTGAGAATTTCATAAGAGGTGAGGTTACACAAAGAGGCGGGGGGGGGGTATTTCTTTCACAAAACAGTGCATAACGTTGGAGCATAGTCCAATTTTTTATGCCAGTATCCAAGCTTAATTTTGTTAAGTACTCTTTGATGGTTCTATTCATCCTTTCTACCTGTCCTGAGCTATAGGGTCTATAAGCACAATGTAACTTCCAATTAATCCCCAGGGTCCTGGCAAATCCCTTACTTTCCTGGGGCATGAATGCCGGTCCGTTAGCGGACCCTATTACCTTAGGCAGGCCGAACCTTGGAAAAATGTCTTCTACGATCTTTTTGACTACCATCTGAGCTGTTTCTTTCTTCATGGGGAAGGCTTCGACCCATCCTGAAAAAGTATCTACAAAGACTAGGAGATATTTAAGTTCATACCTTGCTGGCTTAATTTCAGTAAAGTTCAATTCCCAGAATTGTCCTTGTCTGGTTCCTTGTAAGCGCTTCCCTGCAGGAAGCTTGGAGGGGTAAGCATTAACTACTTGGCAGACTTGACAAGCTCTAGTCACCTGCTCAGCTATTTCTTTCCTCTGTGAGTCAGTCAATAATAAGTCCTTTCTCCGGTCCTTTAAGAGTGCCTATATCTTCTCTGAGTCTAAGTGGGTGAGCTGGTGTACGTCTTTGACATAAAGGTGGGCTTTTTGAAATTGTAAACTTGGCTCTGTAGGATCCCAGAGTTCTGTATCTGTCTCCTCAGATGATAAGTTGCCTGAATGTTCCGGTGCGGCCAAGTCTCCTGATTGTTGTTCCCCCTGGTGTGGAAAAAGTTAACACAGTCACTCCATTTAGGGCTGCCAATTAAGCTTCCTCATCTGCCCTTGTTTTTCCAACCGCCAAGGGTTCGTTTCCCTTCTGGTGCCCTGGGCAGTGCACTATAGCTAGTTCCTTAGGGCCCTGCACTGCTGAGAGAAGTTGGAGGATCTCATCTTTGTTCTTTATTTCTTTCCAGGTGGAGGTTAATAACCCCCTTTGATGGTAAATAGCCCCGTGCACATTTGCAGTGGCAAATGCATAGTGGCTATCAGTGTATATGGTGGCCCTTTTGCCTGTTGCTAGTTCCAATACTTTTGTAAGGGCAATCAGTTCTGCTTTTTGGGCTGATGTCAGTTCTGGGAGACCAGAGGAACAGATGACATTAATTTTGCTAACTACTGCTTCTCCAGCCCACCGCTTACCATCTTGGAGGAAGCTGCTGCCATCCATAAACCATACAACTTCAGGGCAAGGCAGTGGCTGATCCTTCAAGTCTCGTCGTATACTGGTTTCCTCTGCCAGTATGTGTTGACACTCATGAGCAACGGGTCTTGATGATTCTTCTGGCAGCAGTGTAGCCGGGTTGAGTGGAGCAGCGGGTCCCAGCGTGATTCTGTCTTTGTCAAGCAAGAGGTTCTGGTAGTGGGTTATTCTAGAGTTTGATAGCCACATCTCTGGAGGCTGACAGATGATGCACTCCAGGGCATGGGGGACTATAATCGTTAGCTTCTGTCCCAACGTTAATTTATCAGCATCTTTTATTAGAAGGGCTGCCGCTGCTATAGCTCTTAAGCAATGGGGCGACCCACTAGCCACTGGGTCCAGTTTATTTGATAAGTATTCTACCGGCCTTTTCCAAGGTCCCAAAGTCTCAGTGAGCACAACCCGTGCTATTCCTTTCTTTTCCTCGATGTAGAGACTGAAGGGTTTTTCTATATCTGGGAGTGCTAAGGCCGGAGCAGATAGCAGCACCTTTTTTCTGACATTATCAAAAGCTTGTTGGTGCTCAGGGGTCCATTGGAAGTGGGCATCCCCCTTTATCAGCGGGTATAAAGGGGCAGCCAGAGACGCGAACCCAGGAATCCATAACCTGCAAAAGCCGGCAGTCCCAAGAAACTCCCTGAGTTGTCTCTTATTAGATGGGGGCAGTATCTGCACAAAGGTTCGTTTTGTGGGCTCAGTGAGCCATCCTTTGCCACCCCTAAGAGAATAACCCAGGAAGATTACTTCTTGCTGACAAATTTGGGCCTTTTTGGCAGAAGCCCTATATCCAAGCCGAGCAAGCTTGGAAAATAATGCTTGGGTCCCAGACTCATAGTTCTCTTTGGTGTCGGCTGCCAGTAGCAGACCATCCACATATTGGAGTATGGTGACATCGGGGTGTGCAGTTTTGAAGTCATTGAAGTCCTTGTGGAGGGGTTCATCAAAGAGAGTGGGAGAGTTTTTGAACCCCTGTGGGAGTCTAGTCCAGGTTAGTTGGACAGATGTTCCTTTTTCGGGGTCTATCCACTCAAAAGCAAACAGCAACTGAGTGTCCTTATGTACGGGCAAGCAAAAGTGAGCATCTTTTAAGTCTAGCACAGTGTACCATTCCTGCTCCAGATTCAGAGCGCTAAGCAAATTATATGGATTCGGTACAGTGGGGTGAATGTCCTGCACTCTGTTGTTGATCTCTCTTAGGTATTGAAGCGTCCGGTAGTCCCCAGTTCCTGGCTTTCTTACTGGTAGCAGGGGGATATTCTAGGACAAATGACAGGGCCTTAAGACCCCAAGAGCCAGGTATTTCTGAATATGGGCCCTTATCCCATCCTTAGCTTCTTTGATTAGAGGATATTGTTTAACACTGATTGGAGAGATAGAGGCTTTTAATTCTACTACTATTGGAGGTTGTTATATGGCTAGACCTAACCCAGCAGTTTCTGCCCAGGCATTAGGATAATCTTTTATCCATTTCTGGGGTAGTTTGCCTGTTTGATCAGTCCTAGGAGGCGCGAAGTGTTGATGTTCATCTTCTACGGATGTTGTCAAAGCCATGACTATGGGAGTTTTTACTGAAGGCTTTAGAAACTCCACTTGGGGACCATCAGGGTTAAAGGTTATTCTAGCCCAGAGTTTGGTAAGCAGATCCCAGCCCATCAATGGGGATGGGCATTCTTGGATTACTTGGAAAGCGTGGTGGACTTTTCCATTTCCTAGGTCCATAGTCCTCTTAGTTGTCCCAGCCCAATATCTACTGCCATTAGTACTTTAACAGGGGACCATTTATTTGATAGGGGCCCCAGTGGGGTCTTAAAGGTTGATTATACTGCTCCTGTATCCACTTCAAAGTTCACTGGGGTCCCCTCCACTTTAAATGTTACCCTGAGCTCGGAGAGGGGATCCGAGCCCCGACTTTCCTAGTCCTCTTCTAGAGTCAGCACGGCGGACTGGCATCTCTGCTTCTTTCGGGGGCACTCTTTGGCCTAGTGTCCTGTTTTCTTTACAGTAGGCACACTGATCTGAGGCCAGGGGCAGCCATTGGCGGGGGCCCAGGTATCCCTTTCTGACTCCCTGCTTTTTAACTTCTGGCATATTTGGTGCTCTGACCAGAACCTTAGTCAATGCTTTAGTCTGCCTTTTGCTCCTTTCATCCTCCTTTTGTTCCCTTTCCGTCTCTCTCCTCTGTTCCCTTTCCTCCTCAGTTTCTCTCTTATAATATACTTTCTCAGCATCTCTTACTAAATCTCTCAAGGTCTTATCTTGTAATACATCTAGACGTTGTAACTTTCTCTTAATATCTAGGGCAGCCTGCTCGATAAAGGCCATTGCAACAGATGCTTGTTCATCCTCTGCCTGAGGATCAAAAGGAGTATATTTCCTATATGCTTCCATAAATCTCTCCAGAAACATAGAGGGAGACTCATTAGGCCCTTGGATAATCTCTCTTACCTTGGCCAAATTAGTCGGCCCTCTGGCGGCCACTCGGAGACCCGCTATTAGAGTCTGGCGATAAGTGGACAGATGCTACCTACATTTAAAGGTGTTTGGGTGCCAGTTGGATCGGTTCATTGGCCCGTAGGGACGGAGAGGAAGCATCATAGGGGCTTCCGAGTTTTCTATTATCCGTCACCGGCGGGTTCCTTTAGGTGGCCCAGCTTCCTCCATGGGAGGAGGGGTTGCTGCTGCTGCAGAGAAGTCCCCTGGAGTGCTTGGGTCTGGCCCAATTGCCTCTAGCGGCGGAGAGGCTGAGTCAGCGGCGAGAATATCATCTGGAACGTGTTGGGGGTTGGAGAGCGAGGGTAGAGGATAAGGAGTGGGAGGAGTGTCCAGTCTTGTGACTCAGGGAGAATGGAAGGAAGAGGGGGAGGAGTGGAAGGTTTGAATGATAGGATGCTGGGGGAAGGGGTATATGGCTGTTGATCTGGGTGGCCACGTGGCCCCAGCTGAAAGACAATATCTCTGACTTTTCGGATTAGAGGGAAGTAGAAGGATCCTTCTGGGGGGCCACCTGACTCTGAGAATAGGCCATTCTGAAGCACAGAGAATCTGCCAGGTACGGCATTTTACTGAAAAAGAAAGATTCTGGGCCCTTGAGCGGACATCAGTCCAATGATCAAGTGTCAGGGACAGAGAAGTGGAAGTGCTTTGTCCCATAATGAGAGTTACTCAAACAGGGACAGTGAAGACACAAACGCAACACAGACAAAGACAAACAGTAAACGTTTAACATGAGTCCAAGACAAAGATTAGAACTGAGTAACTGCCAAAACCTGATGGGTTAGACAATAAAGACAGCCGGAAAACTCAACATGAGTTCAGAACAATGACCAAAACTGAGTAGCCGGCAAAACCTGATGGGCTGGCGAACCGAATCCTAAAGCAAAATATAAACGAGTTGAAGAAATTAGTATTCCTTGATTTCTCTAGTCCTCTGGAGTGTCCCCCAGGAACGTGGCCTGTAGCTCTGTGACACATCTGTCAGCCACCATCAGAGAGAGCTAATGCTCTTCACTGACAGCCACTTTGCCAATACATAACCTGAAACCCAAAACCAGAAAGAGGTGCCTTACTTACCCCGAGAGGAGTCCATTGGGGTCTTTTGTCCGCCGCTGCCGGATATCTCACCTGGGGCCTCCAGATGAATAGGTGGGGCGAACGTCAGAGAAAAAGACCACCAAGAGGCTTTCTCATGCAACAGCAAAGGTTTTATTGGGGGTCCAGCATGCTGGGTCTCAGAGCTCACTTTAGAGGAGCAAAGAACAAAGAGCCCTGAGAACAACTTGAGCAGAGTTTATATACATTCCTTAGAGAGGGCAGGGACTTTACATACATGATAGCCTCCTTTAGCAATTCATCATATACCATGGGAAAATCAAATAACAACTCTAAAGCATGATTAGCACTTTCATTTGCGGGAACAATTCGGGCAGGGGGTGATTGGTCAGCCCTAAGAAGGGGTATAAATTTAAACTGATTGGTTGAATACCTGAGATGTATACTTGCTGAGCTGCAGGGATTCTGGGAAAGGGTTGTTAAGTAACTAGGTAGTCAGGGAAGATTTCAACACACATCTAATGGGCAGATCCGGGAATTGTCTAAACTGCCACAGGAAAGTGCAGCTTGGAAAGTTTACAAACCTGGTTCTTTACATTTCAATTTCAATTTCAATTTCTTTTATTCTTTCAGAACCTTACAGAGAAAGGCAAGAGGCTTAATCCACAATGACTGCTCTTTTGGCCATTTTGGTTTTGGATGCACACATGGGATCTTTCTTTCGATCCATCTGGTGCTGATAATCTAAGTCACAGCCTCACACAGGGCCAAGAGGCTAATTAAGACACAACCAATTTCAAAGCAATTACTACTCTGAGGTCAGTTACAGAACTCAGTCTCTGAGGAGAATCACACCAGTGTTCAAGGCTAGGTGCACCCAGTCATCTTGTTCAACCACCACATAAATGACCACAATTAAAACCAAAACAATTCCACATGGCCCTCATCTTCTTCCATAGAGTCACTCATCATAACCTCTGGCTGGAGGATTCCTTGAATGGCGCAGCTCAAGAGAGTGTCCAAAATAAGCTTCCTTGCCCCTCATTTGCCTAAACTCAGGGTGGCCTGGACACCCTTCCTGTGAACTAGGATTGATCACATACGTCTGCCGCTAATACTGCTCTACTTCTCCAATTAGAGGCCTACTGACTGTCAGGTATAAATTCCTTATGTGATTTGGATTCATGATTAAACCCAAGCACCTCTGAAGAGCTTGGAAGAACTCATTTGACCCAAAAAATCCCTATACTCCCTTGAAGAAGGTCAGGAACCTAACAGAGGAAGGCAAGAGACATCATCCACAATGACTTATGTTTTTGCCATTTTGGTTTTGGATGCACACATTGGATGTTTCTTTAGATCCATCAGGCGCTGAAAATCTAAGCCATAGCCTCTCACAGGGCCAAGAGGCTGATTCAGACACATGGCTTTCCAAAGCAATTAAGCAAAGAGCCACAGGTGATGCCCATTCATTTCCATTTGAAAACTGTTTCCTTCAGGCTTCACCAAGGGGTGGCCTGAGGCCAAGACCTTCCTGACATTCAGGGCAAAAGATCAATAGGTTAGCAAAAGGCCCAAAACAGGGTTTCTCCACTGAGGCTTTTCTGGTCACACTGATATCTGAGTTTTCTGAGATGCTCCAATTCCCTCCAGCTATCCAGAACATAGCCATGTCGCAGAGTTTGGAGGTGGTACATATTTTGGACACAAAACCATGAACCTATTCTGGAGAGTGGCCAAAATTCAGGAAGAAAACAGAAACTTAGTAAGATAGTAGGTGTTGCACATCGATAAGGCAACCTGCAGTCCATTACTAAAATGGACAGGATGAATGCTGGGAAGCTTTCTACTAGACAGGACACATCCATTGATGCATTCTCTTTTCTAATGTCTACAACCATGGACACAGTGGGAGACACAGACACAGAAACACTTGCCTTGTCAAAGTTCTTTCTAGAAATAGTCCACTCCAAACCAAACACACCGCCTTTCCTACCTATTCTCAGAACATGAGACAAAACCACAAACTCACACACACACTCAAAAAGGCACCTCCTTCCTCCAAGTAAGTCTGTGACTATCCAGAGTGTCCTTTGACTGGTGGGCCATTTTATGTTCCCCCGAAAAGGCCTGTCTTGTCTTAGATCTGGTCTCCTTGTCAAACACTGTGAAGTTGTCAGGAGCCTGTTCTGACCACTACATGCTTTCTCAGGGCAGGCCCGTCTTCAGAACTCTCCTCGCATTTGGCCATCCTCACATCAGTAGGTACCAAAAAAGACAGACTCTGTCCTTGGTAAATCCAAACATGTGAGCCCACTGGGACTGAGACTGGGACTGGCTCTGTGTGCCTGGCTTCCTGGATCCCAAATTCAGAGAGTTCCATCACCAAGGAAGTGAGGTAGGTCACTTATTTCAAGAATTTAATGAGTTCACTGCCTTGGCAACCACTTTGTTATAACAGTTGCTTCCAAGGGTCCCATGAGATGGAGGATACCCTACTTCCTCTGACACTTTCACTAGTTAGAATGGTATATCAACCATATGGAACCAGAAACAGCTCTCCACATTGTCCTGGTTTGGTCCATATTCTCTCCATTAAGAATAGAGAGGCTGATTCAGACACAACCCTTCATCCTGACAAGGTTGTTTGCCATGGAAGATGACTTTTGCTCTCTCAGGTCCTACATAGCTGCCTAATACTTCTCCAGGGATCATTTCTGCTTGGACCATTGAGTTTCTAAGCAGGTGGAAGATCCCCTACATTCCTGTATTGTAAGACAAACTCTGTCCCTGCTCTTCTGTAAAGGTAGATTGAGGGAACAGTGTATGGTTAGGGTTAATAACAGGTTCGATTTTGGTGAGGAGTCATTCTGTTGGATGAATAATGGTATTGGGAACCTGCGATATTTACAAGAATATATAGGTAAAATATAAGTATGGAAACAGAAATCTAGGTATGATTTGAAGCCCAGAAAGACATTGGGACCTTCATTGGGATACTTAGCTTTGAATTATGTTCTGCACAGATGTCTCAGATAAATCGATATACAATGTTATAGGACCTTGTACCTTGGATGATTGAATGTCGAAGAGAACATCCAGGATAAAAGGGATAGTTGGTAGTATTAGGAAGACAGTTTGTACGTTTAAAAAGAAGAGTGAGTATAAGTTTTGGACCAAAAATTCTTTAGCAATAGGGTTTCGGGTAGAGAGTGAATATGAATGTCAGAACGTGTGAAGAATCAGTCACAATGATGAACTGGGGAAAATATGTAGGAAAGCAGATATCCATAGAGACATTAGGAAATCATGCAAAGTGTAAAGTGAGTGATTGGATTAGACATTTTCAATATGATTGAGTTTCAATATATAATCTTAGGAAAAAACAAATATGTAGTCCCCAAAAAGATTGACAAGTGGGAGCATTAGGCAGCCTGGACATGGATGTTTTTAGTAATCCATGTTCATTTTCCATTTAGACTTTGGTACAATCATAAGTGTGATGTTTGCATTTTCTGACCAGAATATTACTGTGATAAAATGTATATGTGGATCAGGTAACATGAGTATTTCTTCCACCATTTCTTGGAGCCATATTTTGAAGATGTATAAATTAGTATTGTGGGTAAAAATAGATGTACCCTGTGTCTATGAATATAGAGATAATGCATGAATAGAGCGTAGTGTGAATAAATAATATTACTTGTTCCAACTTTAAATGATGGATTAAATTGATATCTAAAAATATTCAGGAAATCTTATATTGATATACATACATTCATTTCAACCAGTAATACATCTAATGGTAATATTAGGGTTGTGGTTTATCCTGAAGTGTGTGTGAGTTTTGCTTCAAACTGATTATGGAAATCAAATATAATATTTTTGGAAAGAAGTCTCATGAAAAGACCAGTCAAGAAACATGGAGGAATACTTGTGTTCTGAAGCAGGAAGTGATTGACATTGAAACAAATGTCTAAAAATTTGTGAACTTGTGGATAAAATATATATCCTACGATGTGCATAAACTGCAGAAATAGTAATGTACCATTGTTGAATAAAAATGAACGTCAAATTATATGTCATGTCCCATAGGAGTCTACTTGCGTTGATATTAAACTGGGTCAGTTACTCTAGAAATATTAGGATTTGTGTGCAGCTTTCACTGAAGTCAGTTTTCAGTACTAGGAAACAAATATATATTTCAAGTTGATGAATAATTCTGAGAATAATCTTGTGAAAAATCGATTATAAATCTAAATACATCAACATGAATAAATTTAGGGAGTATATATAAGACACATATATTTCATATTTTGAAAAATCTGGAGAGTATGTATATATATATATATATATATATATATATATATATATATATACACAAAACATACACACAGACTATAAAAAGTAGCAATACATATGCTAATCGAAATTCATCATTAAATATATATAATTCACATATGCAAAAATAATTATTTTACTGAACATGGATTTTTGTATAATGTTTTTCTATTAGGAAGCTCACCCATAGGTTGAATTTTCAGTTTCAACAGCGTTTAGGAGGAGGGATCTCTTCTCACAATTTGTATCTTCCAAGTCAGACAAAACAAAAAAATTAACCTGTGATACCAGGTAGGATTCTATATGTGCATATAAATATACATGTGCTGAATAGTCTATAGAGAAAGGGAGACAGGAATTCACATATTAGTTAATTTTAAAAACACATGGAGAATTATTTTAACCAAAAATTGACTAGATTTATAACACCTACCCTTTATCATGTAAAAGGCAAGTCCAAATATACACCATGCCTCCACTGAACTGCATGTATTTCTATTTTGTTTTGGTTATTTTTCCTCCATCATATTAGGATTAGTAGTCAGAGTCTAGTAGGGTATGGGTTAGTGTCATGGTTTCAGTATTTTGATTGGAAAATAAGAAAATGAATCCAATGTGTATGCAAATATGTGCCACACAAAAATATTCCCACTCTCATCCAGAACAATGAATTGCCATTACCTTCACCCCAAATAAGACACAATTAGAGGAGAAGAGTTAGAAAATCTGTGAATACATATATGGAATGGAACATAATCAGGAGTTCACAACCTTGGAGGTGGTAGAGGAGTTTCCAAAAGTTAGGGTCAGGGTAAACACTCCACAAACATGGAGCTCTGCTGGCCTAAAAACTTCTTGAGAAACTGTCTCTGAGTTTGGGCACTTGAAATATATGTTGTTGTCAGGAGCTTTAGCTTCATTTGTAGTGAGACCATCAAAGATGGGTCTGCATCTATGTGACCTGGAGAACATGGTTTCTTTTTTTTTAATGAACATAAGGGAGCAGTGCTGAATTCTCTCTTTGTAGGTAAACTGTGGCCACTCGGGTCTAAGTGTCTCCCCATGTGGACTGTGAAGCCATTTGGTCATCCTCCACTTTTTGTGGTGTTTCTTGCTGCTGCACTGGGAGTATGGTATTTACTTAACGAAATACAATGAGTTCAACTGGGACAAAATGCTAGAGTGAGTTCTGTCATGTGTGGTGGGTCAGGTTCTCCAGGAGAATGCACCAACAAGTCTTCTATCCAACATAGCTTGTCCCCTTGACCATAGCAACCTGTTTCTTAAAATTGACGTTAAACCTCTCCATATAACGAGATGCCTTTACATATAAGGGTCTGCTGGCTACACTATTTCAGTCACAAGCCATTTGGAAGCCAATGGAAGATCCACATGACCCCACCACAGATATTTTATCACACATCTGCACACCACTGCTCTAGGCCCACTACTCAGCAGGCTCCAACTTACTGGCATCTCTGTTCTACACCATTTTCATAAAACCAAGTCAATTAAGCCACTGTCTGGTACACTCATGATCAGAAACAGGACATCCAAAGATTCTCCAGTGCCACCTGGTCATAGGAATTTCAAATATATCATGGTATTTATCTGAGATTAGGAAGATAGACGGTAGGATTAAAAAGAAGGGTGAGTAAAGGATTTGGACATTAAGTTCTGCTTCTCCAATTTGACGCGTATTGTCATGCATGGGCGACTCTCATGCCTGGCCTCCGAAAATCCCAACACAATTCATAGCAATACATCTCTAAGGTCATTTCCAAAACTCCGTTTCTAAGGGGAATCACACCAGAGTTCAAGCCCAGGTGGACCCATTCATCTCTTCCAACCGCCACACAAGTGACCACAATTAAAAACAAAACACTCCCACATGGCCCTCATTTTCTTCCATGTAGACACTCATCATAATCCCTTGCTAGAGGTTTCCATGAGGGACACAGTCCAAGACAGTGTCCAAAATAAGCTCCCTTCCCCCTCATTTGCCTAAAGTCAGGGTGGCCTGGGCACCCTTCCTGTGAACCAGGAGTGATCAAATAGGACTTCCATTAATGCTGCTCTGCTTCTCGAATTTGAGGCCTACTGACTGTGGGGTTTAGATACTTTATGTGAATTGGAGTCATGAGAAAACCCAAGAATCTCTGGGCTTCCCTCTGCAGGGCTTTGAAGAACCCATTTGAGTGAGTCTAGGAGTTGGACCAAAAGTTCTTTAGCAATAAGGTTTTGGTGAGAGAGTAAATGTAAATGTCAGCACATTTGAAGGGTCATTCCCAATGATGAACTGGAGAAAAGGTATTTGAAAGCAGATATCAATGGAGACATTAGGAAATCAGGCAAAGTACAAAGTGAGTGGTAGGATAAGACATTATTAACAGGGTTGAGTTTGAATATATAATCTTAGGAAGAAACAGATATGTAGTCACCAATAGGAATAATATTTGAGAGCATTAGGGAACCAGGACATGGATGTTGTTAGTAATACATGCTCACATTCAATTTAGGCTTTGGTACAGTCATAAGTGTGACCCTTGCATTTTGTGTCAGGAATATTACTGTGATGAAATGTATATGTATATCAGGTGACTAGAGTATTTTTTCCACCATTTCTGAAAGCAATATTTTAAAGACTTATAAATTAGTATTGGGGATACAAATACATAGACCCTGGGTCTATGAATATAGAGATGATGCCTTAATAGACCATACTGTGAATAAATAATATAACAGGTTCCACTTTTAATATTGGATTGAATTGATATCTGAAAATACATAAGAAATTTTATGTTGATATACAATCATTCATTCCAAACAGTTATACATCTAATGGTAATAATAGAGTTATGGTTTATCATGATGTGTGTGTGAGTTTGCCCCAAAAGTGATTATGGAAATCGAAAACAATGTGTTCAGAAAGAAGTCTCATGAAAAAACCAGTCAAGAAAGCTGGAGGAATACATGTGTTCTGAAGCAGGAAGTGATTGAAAGTGAAACAAATGCCTATAAATTTGCTAAATTGTGGAAGAAATATATATCGTATGATGTGCATAAAATGAAGAAAACTAATATACCAGTGTTGAATAAAAATGAACGTCAAAATAGACATCATGGAACATAGGAATCTACTTGCACCGATGTTAAACTGGGTAAGTTACTGTAGAAATATTAGCATTTGTATATACCATTCACTGAATTTAGTTTTCAGTACTAGGAAACAGATATGTAGTTCAGGTGGATGAATATTTCTGAGAATAATCTTGTGAAAAGTTGATTAGAAATCCAAATATATGAACATTAATGAATTTAGGAGTGTATAATAAGACACATATATTTTACATTTTGAAAAATCTGGAGAATATATATATATATATATATATATATATATATATATATATATATATATACACACACACACACACAAAACCCACACAGAGCAATTAAAAAGTAGCAATATATATGCCAATCAAAATTCATCGTGAAATTTATATGATCCACATATCCAAAAATATTTATTTTACTGAACATGGATTTATATATAATGTTGTTCACCTAGGAAGCTCCCCCATAGGTTGAATTTTCTGTTCCACAATTTGTATCTGTCAAGTTGGCCACCTCACAAGTATGTACGTGTGATACCAGGTAGGATTCAATATGTGCATATACAAATACATGTGCTTAATAGGCTACAGAGAAAGGGAGACAGGAATTCACATATTTGTTAACTTTAAAAACACACGGAGAACTACTTCAATTAAAAATTGACTAGATTTATAACTCCAAACCTATGTATTGCAAAAGGCAAGCCCAACTATACACCACCCCTCCTCTGAACTGCTTGTATTTCTATTCTGTTTGAGTTATTTTTCTCCATCACATTAGGATTAGTAGTCAGAGTCTAGCAAGCTATGGGTTAGTGTCAGGGAATCAGTATTTCGAATGGAAAATTGGAAAATGAACACAATGTGTATGCAAATATGTGCTACACAAAAATCTTCTTATTCTCTTCCAGAAAAATTTATTGTAATTAACTCCGCCCCAAGTAATACAGAATTAGAGAAGAAGAGTTAGAAAATCTGTGAATACATATCTGGAATGGAATATGCTCAGGAGTTCACAACCTTGGAGGTGTTAGAGGAGTTTCCCAAAGTAAGGGACACAGTAAACATTTCTCAAATGTGGAGCTCTGGTGCCCTAAAGACTTCTTGGGAAACTGCCTATGTGGTTGGGCACTTGAAATATATATTGTTTTCAGGAGCTTTTGATTTCTTTCTAGTGAGACCATCAAAGCTGGGTCTGCATCTATGTGACCTGGAGGACATGGATTCTTATTTTCCAATGTACATGAGGTAGCAGTGCGGAATTCTCTCTTTGTAGGTAAACTGTGGCCATTGTGGGCTAAGTGTCTCCCTGGGGGACTGTGAAGCCATTTGGTCATCCTCCAATTTTCATGGTGTTTCTT
Organism: Callospermophilus lateralis; assembly: GCF_048772815.1. Classification (NCBI taxonomy): domain Eukaryota; kingdom Metazoa; phylum Chordata; class Mammalia; order Rodentia; family Sciuridae; genus Callospermophilus; species Callospermophilus lateralis. The sequence continues at coordinate 520,957 of NW_027517592.1, read as the reverse complement.
GCTGCTGCACTGGGACTTTGGTATTTGCTTCACGATATACAAGGAGTTCAAATGGGACACAGTGGTGGAGGAAGTTCTGTCTTGTGCGGTGGGTCAGGGTTCTCAGGAGAATGCACCAAGCAGGCTTCTATCCCTCATAGCTTGCCCCCTTGTCCATAGAAACCTGGTTCTGAACATTGCCCTGAAACCTCTCCATATAACAATATGCCATTTCATTGAACATTCTGCTGACTGCACCATGTCAGTCACAAGCAATTTGGAAGCTAATGGCAGATTGACATGGCCTCACAAAGATGTTTTATCATACACCTTCCCACCTCTGCTCTAGGCCCACCACTCAGTAGGCTCCAACTTACTGGTATCTCTTTTCTACACCATTTTTATGAATCCCAGTCAATCAAGGCACTGCCTGATAGATTCATGAATGATGTAGGACATCCAAATGTTCCCAGTGCGACCAGGTCATGGGAAATTCAAAAATTTCATGGTATTTATCTAGGCATTTTTCAAGGATGAAGTTGGAGGCACTGTGGGTTTTAATTCATTCGGGAACCATTAAATGGTGAGGATGCTCATTTCAATGAACGCTATCGAGAACTCTCACAGGCAAGACTTTCCAAAGAGTGGCCAAAAGGTCACATGAAGCCAGGCTCATTGAGGTCTACAATGTGAGGTCCATGTTTGTTTTGATTCTCAACTATGGCTGACATGCCTTTAAGAATAAAATCATGTGATATCCTGGCTGAGATTCTCAGTGCTCTGTGGAAAGGTACCCTGGGCCTATATCTCAGTTTCCATGGGCGACTCTCATGCGTGTCCTCCTAAAATCCCAACACAAGTCATGGCAATACTTCTCTGAGGTCAGTTTCAGAACTCACTCTCTAAGGGGAATCACGCCACTGTTCAAGCCCAGGTGGACCCAGTCACCTCTTCCAACCGCCACACAAATGAAAACAATTGAAACCAAAAAAATCCCACATGGCCCTCATTTTATTTCATATAGACACTGAACATAACCTCTTGCTAGAGGTTTCCATGAGGAGCACAGTACAAGACAGTATCCAAAATAAGCTCCCTTGCCCCTCGTTTGCCTAAAGTTTGAGTGGCCTGGACACCCTTCCTGTGAAACAGGAGTGATCCAATAGGCCTGCATTTAATACTGCTCCACTTCTCCAATTTGAGGCCTACTGACTGTGGGATTTAGATTATTTATGTGTATTGGAGTCATGATAAAACCCAAGCACCAATGGGCTAGCCTCTGCAGGGCTTTAAAGAACTCATTAGACCCAAAGGATCCTTATTCTCACTTGATGGAGGTCAGGAAACTTACAGAGAAAGACAAGAGAATTCACCCACAATGACTGCTCTTTTGGCCATTTTGGTGTTGGATGCATACATGGGATCTTTCTTTACATCCATCAGGTGCTGACAATCTAAGCCACAGCCTCACACTGGGCCAAGAGCCTGATTCAGACACATCCCTTTCCAAAGCAATTAAGCAAAGAGACACAGGTGATGCCCATTCATTTCCATTAGAAAACGGTTTTCTTCAGGCTTCACAAACGGGTTGGCCTGAGGCAAAGTCCTTCCTGACTCAGGGGAAAAGAACAATTGTTAAGCAAAAGGCCCAACCACGGTTTCTCCACTGAGATGTTAGTAGTCACACTAATATCTGAGTTTTCTGAGATGCTCGCCATTCCCTTCAGCTATCCAGTATATGGCCATGTGACAGAGCTTGGTGGTGGTACATATCTTGGACACAAAACCATGAGCCTATTCTGGAGAGTGGCCAGAATTCAGGAAGAAAACTGGAACTTAGGAAGATAGCAGGTGTTACCCATTGATTATGCTTGCCCTGGTCCATTCATTAATTGGGCAGGATGAATGCTCGGAAGCTTTCTAATAGACAGTACACATCCATTGATGCATTCTTTTTTTCTAATGTCTACAACCACGGACACAGTGAGATACACAGACATAGAAACACACGCCCTGTGAAACGACTTAGTAGAAACATTTCACTCCAAACCTCAAAACCGTCTTTCCTACCTATTCTCAGAACATGAGACAAAACCACAAACCCACACCAACACCCAAAAAGGCACCTGCTTCCCTCAAGTAGGTCTGTGACTATCCAGAGTGTCCTCTGACTTCTGGACCATACTATGTTCTCCCAAAATGGCCTGTCCTTTATCAGATCTGGTCTCCTTGGTCAACTCTGTGAAGTTGTCAGGAGCTAGTGGTGAGCCACTACCTGCTTTCTCAGGAATGGCCCCTCTTCAGAGCTTTTCTGGTATTTGGCCATTCTCACATCAGTAGGTACCAAGAAAGATTGACTCTGTCCTTGGTAAATCCAAACAAGTGAGCCCACAGGGACTGTGACTGAGACTGGCTTGGATGCCTGGCTTCCTGGATCCCATGTTCAGAGAGTTCCATCACCACGGAAGTGAGGTGAGGTCACTTCCTTCAGGAACTGAATGAGTTCACTGGCTTGGCAACCACTTTGTCCTAACAGTTGCTTCCAAGGGTCACATGAGATGGTGGCTGCCCCAACTTCCTGTGACACTTTCACAAGTTAGATTGGTATATCAACCATAGGAACCTGGGAACAGCTCTCCACAGAGGCCTGGTTTGTTCCATCTTCTCTACATTAGGACGAGAGAGGCTGATTTGGACACAACCCTTCATCCTGGCCAGGTTGTTTGTCATGTAAGATGACTTTTACTCTCCCAGGTCCTTCATAGCTGCCTACATCTTCTCCAGAGGACATTTCTGCATGGACCTTTGAGGTTCTCAGCAGGTGGAAGATCCACTACATTCCTGTATTGTAAGACTAACTCTGTCCCTCCTCTCTGTAATGTTAGATTGAGGGGAAAGTGTACGGTTAGTGTTAATAACATTTTCGATTTGGTTAGGAATCATTCTGCTGGATGAATAATGGTATTGGGAACCTGTGATATGTATGAGAATATATAGGTGAAATACATGTATGAAAACAGAAATCTAGGTAAGTTTTGAAGCCCAGAAGAGAATTGGGCCCTTGATTGGGATACTTAGCTTTGAATTAGGTTCTGCACAGATGTGTCAGATTAATCAATATTCAATACCCTAGGACCTTGTACCTTGGATGATTGAATGTAGAAGAGAACATCCAGTCAAAAAGGGATAGTCGGTAGTTAAAGGTTAATAAAATAGGTACTTGTCACTTCCTGTTTCTCTGTATGCTTAACAAAACACTTTTGAAATCTTGAGAACTCTTTGCTAATCTTGTTCCCAGAATGTGCTCTCCCCAACTGCCAAACTGCAGAATGTACTCCCTCACCCGTGTGCACGCACACTGCCCACTCACCCGGACCCATCAATAAACTTTCCTCCCTGCCCTCTCCAAGAAAATTATATAAACTCTGCTTAAGGTGTTCTCAGGGCTCTCATCTCTTTTCAATTGAGCTCTGAGCCCCAGCATGCTGGACCCCCAATAAACCCTTTGCTGTTGCATGTGACAATCTCTTTGTGGTCTCTTCCTCCAAGGCTTGCCCGACCTTTTCATATGGAGGTTCCACTGAAATCCAGCAGCGGCGAATGTGAGACCCCATGTGTCGTGGCTTTCACTATTTGTGTATCTTTCATTATGGGACAGAGCACTTCAATGCCTCTGTCCCTGACCATTGATCACTGGCCCAAAGTCCACATAAGGGCTCAGAATCTTTTTTATTTAGTAAAACACTGGACCTGGAAGACGCTCTGTGCCTCAGAATGACCCACCTTTCGAGTCGGATGGCCTCTAGAAGGATCTTTCTACTTCCCACTAATTTAAAAAGTTAGAGATATTGTCTTTTAGCCAGGGCCACATAGCCATCTGGATCATTCCGCCATATATCTTAACTTTGCAGGACCTCTGCAAATCTCCTCCTCCATGGGTGAAGCCTTTCCTTACCGCTGCCCCTGCTCCTACTCCTTCCCCCATGATCTCTCAAACCCTCTGCTCTTCTTCCTTCTCCACCCTCTGTTCTCCCTGAGTCACAAGATTTGACTCTACTGGATTCTCCTCCCCCTCCTTATCCCCTGCCCTCTTCCCCCAATCCCCAACACCCTCTAAGTGATTCCCCTGCTGCTGACTCAGCCTCTCTGCAATTGGAGGAGCACAGCACCCTCCAGATAGCTCCCCAGTGGCACACACAGCCCTTCCTTCCCTTGAGGAAGCTGGCCCGGCTATAGGAACTCGCCAGCAGTGAATAGTTGAAAACACTGGAACTCCCATGATGCTCCCCCTCCATCCCTATGGGCCAAAGATTGACGACGGCCATGGGGGAAAAAATGCAAGCCTACCAGTTTTGGCCATTCTCCTCTTCAGACGTACATAATTGGAAATATAACAATCCCCCTTTTTCTGAGCACCCCACCTGGCACACAGGTCTGGTTGAGTCATTGATGTTTTCACACTAGCCTACTTGAGATGACTGCCAACAACTCATAGGGACTGTCTTCATGACAGGGGATCAAAATAGAATACTCCTGGAAGCTGGAAAAAAATATCCTCTGACCAGATGCGTGACTGACACAACTTCCCAAGATAATCAAAGCCAGCTTTCCTTTGAACCAACCCAACTGTGGCCCCCAAATCTTTGAAGGTAGGGAGCATCTGTTCACTTATCACCGGGCTCTAATAGTGGGTTTCCGTGCGGCCGCTAGGCGACCAACTAATTAGGCCAAGGTAAGAGAGATTATTCAAGGGCCTGAAGAACCTCTCTCTATGTTTCTAGAGAGAATTATGGAGGCATATAGAAGATACACTCCTTTCAATCCTCAGGCAGAGGATCAAAAGTCATCTGTCACAATGGCCTTTATTGGGCAAGCTGCCCCGGATATTAAAAGAAAGTTAAAATGCTTAGATGGATTACAAGATATGACTTTGAGAGATTTAGTCAGAGAAGCTGAGAAGGTATACTTTAAGAGAGAAACTGAGGAAGAGAAGGGAACAAAGGGAGGATAAAAGAAACAAAAGACAGACTAAGGCGCTGACTAAGGTCCTGGTCACAACAACAAATAGGCCAGAAATTAAGAAACAGGGAGACAGGAAGGGATACCTGGGCCCACGCCAGAGGCCACTCCTTGCCTCAGATCACTGTGCCTACTGTAAAAAAAAGGACACTGGGCCAAAGAGTTCCCTAGAAAGAGACAGCCACTCCTGCCAGCCATTCTGACTCTTGAGGATGACTCCAAAAGTCGGGGCTAACATCCCCTCCCGGAGCTCAGGGTAACTTTTGAAGTGTAGGGGACCCCAGTAAACTTTGAAGTGGATACAGGGGCAATATACTCAGCCCTCAAGGCCCCATTGGGCCATCTATCAAATTAAAGGTCTCTAGTTCAAGGGGCAAATGGCAGTAAGTATCGGGCTTGGACAACTAAGAGGACCATAGACCTGGGAAAAGGAAAATGCATCAATCCTTCCTAGTAATCACAGAATGCCTGGCCCCATTGATGGGCAGAGATCTGCTCACCAAGCTCTGGGCCAAAATAACTTTTAACCCTGAAGGCAACCAAGTGGGATTTCTAAATCCTTCAGTAAAAACTCCTATAGTCATGGCTCTAACTATGTCAGTAGAAAATGTACATCAACTCACTCAACTTTGTTCAAAGAAACTTGCAGGCATTCCTGAAGGATCAAGAACAGAGTTTTCCACTGACCAAATCACAGCAAAAGGACTGAATGGGTAACAAAAGCCTGTCGGGTCCATCAATTGGTTTATGCTTACCCTTCCAAGCTTCCTGGAGGAAAGCACCTAGGAGGAAAAAGACCAGGACAATTCTGGGAAGTGAACTTTACTGAAATTAAGCATGCAAGGTATGGACTTAAATATCTCCTAGTCTTTGTAGATACATTTTCAGGATGGATTAAAGCCTTCCCCACCAAAAAAAAAGAAAGAAAGAAAGAAAGAAAGAAAGAAAGAAAGAAAGAAAGAAAGAAAGAAAGAAAGAAAAAGAAAGAAAGAAAGAAACAGCACAAATGGTGGTCAAGAAGATCCTGGAAGATTTTTTTCCAAGATACGACCTGCCTAAGGTAACACAGTCTGATAATGGACCTGCATTCATGACCCAGGTACGTTAGGGGTTAGCCAGTACCCTGGGGATTACATTGTGCTTATAGACCACAGAGTGCAGGACAGGTAGAATGAATGAATAGAACCATTAAAGAGACCTTAATGAAATTAAGCTTAGAGACCGACATAAAAGATTGGACAATGCTTCTGCCTTATGCAATGTTTCATGCAAGAAATTCTCTCTCTGTTTCTTTGTGTAACCTCACCCACTATGAAATTCCCTATGGGGCCCCTATTCCAGTAAGGGACCTAACCCCAACTCTAAGACCTAACGATCCCTTCCACACCACCATGCTTGACAGACTTACAGCTGTTGAAAGAACTCAGCGATACCTGTGAAAACAGCTGGCCACTGCCTACCAACCTGGAGATGAGGGGACTCCACATCAATATCAAGTAGGAGACTTTGTCTATGTAAGACAACATCAGGTGTCATCCCTGGAACCCCACTGGAAAGGACCATACCAGGTTCTACTTATAAGACCTACAGTGGTAAAGGTAGACAGAATCACTTCCTGGATCCTGGCCTCTCATCTCAAGCCTGCACCCTGTCCAGACTCTGCATGGAAACTGGAAGAGACTGGTAACCCTTTCAAATTGTGTATTCGCCAGGTGGATGAAGCTATAGAGTCTCTCCTTGACCACCAGTAGTTCTAACCCTCATCAGCCCTTTCAGCAGCGATGGCTGATCACAAATCCTACTGGAGAAGAAGTATAATCTATCTCACATATAGCCCACTTTGGGACCTGGTGGCCATTTCTCCACCCAGACATTTGTTAGCTGGCTATAGGTCTTTCCTATTAGGATATCCCTGATGAAGAGGATACCACTAAAATTTCATTAAATACCTTTTGTACCATAAATAATGGAAACAAACATTATGGATGTCGGGACAGGTAAGCCAGGTGCAGGTTGGCTAGCCTAGATTACTATGTTTGCCCGGCAGACAATCAAAGCCACAAACAGCAACAGCTGTGTGGAGGAAAAGCCAATTTCTTCTGTAAGTCATGGGGATGTGAGCATACAGGGGCTTCCTGATGGAACCCGAACTCCTCATCAAATTCTGTACACAGCATTGGCCATAAGACCAATTAGATAACCAAAACCCATGGCCCCCAGAGGGGTCTCTAGATCCTCAAATACTGTGTGACCTTTTTAACTTCTGCAAGTGCTCAAAAGGGTAAAAGGAGATTCCCCTATGTGGAGGCCTTTTCCCTCCTTTGCTCACATCCTGAACTATGCTTCTCCAATAGATCCTCACCCTCAGCCTTCATCTCCAGACTATCTGCTGTCACTCCAAACTCAGCAACCTGATTTCTTCCCTTCAATTACTAGATCAAAAACCCAAACCAACACCGGTTCTCAGACCATTGCCCCCTGGCTGAGAAGCAGGTACTGAGGTACCCCTCCACCGACTCACTCCTCTCTTCTCTTGTCACTGCCCGCACTGGGTCCCACCAGGTCCTCTTTCCAGCTAACCCATAGCTCAAACCAGCTGAGGAGAGCCCTCAGACCCTTATCCAAATGTAATGAAAATGGCCTTTAAAGTTGCTCTTTCATCACTGAAAACAGGTTACTAAAAATTTAAAGTCCCTCACAGGCTTTGTGGATACTCACTCCCTTCTTCCCCTCTGCTCTACCTGTTCTACTGCTCAAGTTTTGTTGCTAGGAATATCCCAAACCCCTTTCCCATTATTCTTTTACATCTCTCCTTTCTCATTCTCAGATCCATGAAGCTGCTCTAAGCCCCGACTTCTCTGTCTCCCCCCTCTGTACCAGGCCCACAGAAAAGTTTTCACTGACCTTCTCCAGGAGTCTTCACCATGGCTGACTTTAGGACTTTCAGCAAAAAAGTCCCTATAAACGATTTCAGTGTAGATAACCTTCCTCATTTAATGTTGCCCTGTTCCACTTGGCCACTGGCTAAAAATAATCAGCACTCCTAAGCTAGACACCCCCTTACTAGTTTTTCACAAAATATGTGAACAATTCCTCTGGCCTTGAACTGGGGCTTCACAGAGATGGCAACATTTCTAAGATAAAGAAGTTACCATCTGGGCTCCATGGTAACAGCTGGCAGGGGGAAAAAAAGAAAGGGAAGTAAAAGCTCTCCCCCACCCAGTTGTCCTTGAAAAGTTAACTTGCCCAGAACAGAGAAAAAAAAAAACAGAAACAAAAACAGCTTTTTGTGAACTTCTGCAGAGTGTGATCTTCTGAGCCACTTCTCTTACATGTTGGGTACAAAATTCTGAAACTACCTAAACTTGGAATTCAGAAGATTAATTGATTACAACCGAAGCAATGCCCTCTGAATCTGGGTGCAACCAAATAGGACTGTTTCACTGTCTTTGGTGCTATCTTAGGTGCCTTGCCTTGTCCGTCCCTACAACAGTATAATTCTATATACTAAAACATTGTTGATGTTTTCATGAAATGAAAAACGGATGTGATTAATTGTGTAATGGTGCATATGTTACCCAGAATGCTCTATCATGACGCAGGTTCATTTGAAGATCGAATAGGTGGGACATACAACCCGGTTTCACTGGGAACATATGTCCCTCACTTTAGCCATCCTATAAAGAATAGGAGTTGCCACAAGGGTGGGCACAGGAACCACTGCCCTGGTCCATGGGACACAACAAATGACCCAGTTAGAAGCAGAAATAGACCAAAACTTAAATATATTAGAAACCTCCATAACAGCTTTGCAGGAATCTTTAACCTCTCTCTCTGAAGTTCTTTTACAGAACAGTTGAGGGTTGGACCTCCTCTTCATGAGTGAAAGGGACCTTTGTGCTGCATTGAGGGAGGAATGTTGTGTGAAGTTGTCAGAAGCCAGTGGTGAGCTACTACCTGCTTTATCAGGAAAGGCCCCTCTTCTTAGCTTTCCTGTCTTTTGGCCAGTAGGTACCAAGAAAGACAGACTCTGTCCTTGGTAAATCCAAAAAAAGTGAGACCACTGGGACTGGGACTGGGACTGGTTGTGCTTGCCTGGCTTTCTGAATCCCACGTTTAGAGAGTTCCATCACCCAGGACGTTATGTGAGGTAACCTCAATCAGGAAGTGAATGAAGTCACTGCCTTGGCAACCACTTTGTCCTAAGAGTTGCTTCCAAGGGTCCCATGAGATGGAGGGTGCCCCTACTTCCTGTGACATTTTCACACGTTGGAATGGTATATCAACCATAGGCACCCGAGAACAGCTCTCCACACAGGCCTGGTTTGGTCAATCTTCTCTACATTAAGATGAAAGAGGCTGATAAAGACACATCCCTTCATTCTGACCAGGTTGTTTACCATGGAAGTTGAGTTTTCCTCCCTCAGGTCCTTCATAGCTGCCTACAACTTCTCCAGGGTATCATTTCTGCATGGTCCTTTGAGGATCTCAGCAGGTTGAAGATCCCCTACATTCCTGTAGTGTAAGACCAACTTTTTCCCTGCTATTCTGTAAAGTTACATTGAGGGAACAGTGTATGGTTAGGGTAATAACAGGTTTTATTTGGGATAGGAATCATTCTGCTGGATGAATAATGGTATTGGGAACCTGTGATATTTACAAGAATATATAGTTGAAATATAAGTATAAAAACAGAAATCTAGGTAAGATTTGAAGCCCAGAAGAGCATTGGGCCCTTGATTGGGATACTTAGCTTTTAAATATCTTCTAAACAGATGTCTCAGATAAATCGATATACAATGGCATAGGACCTTGAAAATTGGATGATTGAATGTAGAAGAAAACATCCACTCATATAGGCATAGTTGGTAGGATTAGGAAGACAGTCAGTAGGTTTAGGAAGAAAAGTGAGTATAGGATTTGGACAAAAAGTTCTTTAGCAATAGGGTTTGCGGTAGAGAGTGAATGTAAATGTTACCACATGTGAAGAGTCAGACACAATGATGAACTGGGGAAAATATATGGGGAAGCAGATATCAATGGAGATATTAAGAAATCAGGCAAAGTATAAATTGAGTGATAGGATTAGACATTTTCAACAGGGTAGAGGTTGAGTATAAAATCTTAGAAAGAATCAAATATTTAGTCACCAATAGGATTGACATTTGAGAGAATTAGGCAATCTGGACATGGATATTGTTAGTAATCCATGCACACTTTCCATTTAGGCTTTGGCACAGTCATAAGTGTGAACTTTGCATTTTGTTTCCAGAATATTACTGTGATAAAGTGCATATATAGATCAGGTGACATCAGTATTTCTTCCACCATTTCTGTGGGCAATATTTTGAAGGTGTATAAATTAGTATAGGGTGTACAAATAGGTGTTCCCTGTGTCTAGGAATATAGATAAAATGAATGAATAGACCATACTGTGAATAAATAATATTACTGGTTCCAACTTTAAATATTGGATTGAATTGATATTTACAAATTTACAGGAAATCTTATATTGAGATACATACATTCATTACAACCATTTATACATCTAATGGTAATATTAGGTTTATGGTTTATCATGAAGAGTGTGTGAGTTTTGCTTTAAAAGTGATTATTGAAATCTAAAATAAAATGAAGTATCATGAAAAGACCAGTCAAAAAACATAGAGGAATACTTGTGTACTGAAGCAAGAAGTGATTAAAAGTGAAACAAAAGCCTATCAATTTGCAAAATTGTGAATGAAATATATATCCTATGATGTGCATAAACTGAAGAAATAGTCATGTAACAGTGTTGAATAAAAATGAAGGTCAAAATACACATCATGTCCCATAGGAATCTACTTGCATTGATGTTAAAGTGGGTCAGTTACTGTAGAAAAATTAGGACTTCTATGCACCATTCACTGAATTTTGATTTCAGTACTAGGATACAATATGTATTTAAGGTGGATGAATATTTCTGAAAATAACTTTGTGAACATTTGGTTATAAATCCACATTCATGAACATGAATGCATTTAGGGATTGTATAATAAGACACATATATTTTACATTCTGAAAAATCTGGAGAGTGTGTGTGTATATATATATATATATATATATATATATATATATAGAGAGAGAGAGAGAGAGAGAGAGAGAGAGAGGCATTAAAAGGTAGCAATATATATGCCAATCGAAATTCATCATGAAATATATAACATCCACAGATCCAAAACTATTCATTTTACTGAACATGGATTTATGTATTATATTGTTCAACTAGGAAGCTCACCCATAGTTTTAATTTTCAATTCCAACAACGTTTAGGAGGAGTGACCTCTTCTAAAAATTTGCATCTGCCAAGTCAGCCATCTAACAAAAATGTACATGTGATACCAGGTAGGATTCTATATGTACATTCAAAAATACATGTGCTGAATAGCCTACAGATAAAGGGAGATAGGAATTCACATATTTGTTAACTATAAAACACATGACAAACTATTTCAATTTAAAATTGACTAGATTTATAACACCTACCCTTTATCATGCAAAAGGTAAATCCAACTATACACCATGCCTCTCTAAACTGCTTGTATTTCTATTCTGTTTGGGTTCTTTTTCTCCATCACTTTAGGATTGCTGCAATCTGGCTGGGCACAATTCAGGAGCCACTTGTCAAAAGAAACTAAAATTACTTTTAGAACCACACATGACTAAAAATTAGCTCCTCGGGAAAAACCCTCAGAGCCCAACTGCCACTACTGGCTTCCCACAAGCTCTCAACCTCCACACTCCTTCTCTTGAGGTCGATTGGCTGGGTCGTGTGGGCAGAGCCCTAAAAAGTCCCACAATGAGCAGCTCCGTTGTCTGAAAGGGTGGGGAAACAGCCCAATGGCATTACCACAGAGGAGCCAATCAGCTAGATATTGCTGGGGCTGCTGTGAGCCAATCATCAGCTTGCAGTCTGAAAGGGTGGGGAAACTGCTCAATGAGCATCTCCAATGAGCATCACCGCAGAGGAGCCAATTAGCTTGATGTTGCTGGGGCCGCTGTTAGCCAATCATCAGCCGGCAGTCTGAAAGTTTGTTTGGCCCCTTGGGCTGTGCCTCTCAACACCTCCCCCTCTCTGTTTAAACAACAAGCATGTGGCTTAGGGACCATGCCTGCCTTAGGTTGTCCAATAGTACATATGGTGCTTACCCATTATCGAATGAGCTGACCTCAAGGTATCAGCCTCCAGTCTTAGATTGGTACCATTGCAATTGGATCTTACCCGTCACTAGCTACAGGTCCAGTATACAGTCACACCTGTGGAGAGGTCTTTGTACCAGCGGGGGGTGAGGTTCTTTGTCTCACCTCTGTTGGCCCCCAAATTTTAGCTGAACGACCATGACAGCAGAAGGGAGGAAGATACACCAAGCCAATTGACGGCTCCTTTTGGAAAAATTGTACCACCGATGACATCATCAGCAAAAATACCCCAACACTACCACAAGTCAATTCACCAACATATTGTTCACAATGCATGCAGGTGAGTTCACAATGCATACAGGTGATACATAGTCGAGGCAAGTTCTGCAAGCAGTTCAGTGATGGCTATTGCAGAAGCTGTAGATTGGTTTTATCTTTGTCTTTACAGGCACTGGGATGAAGATAGGAATTCTGGCAATAATGGCCAAAGAAAAATTATGTAACATTCCAGAAGGTACTAAAAGAAAACAATTTTCTTAACAATTTACATTGTCTTGAAGAGAATTATTAAATATAATGAAAAGAAAAGGTGAAAGTAAACAAACATATCTGTTAACCTCCTTTTTTGTACACATTTTAAAACAATCCTCAACAGGTGTTTACCCAATTTAAATTAAAACATTTACATCAAGTGTATAAAAATATATTTGGATCCATTTTTTCATGAGCGCTCATCATATATGATATATGGACATACGTACATTCAAACATATAACAAAAAACACAAGTGTGCACACGTAATATAATACATACAACACATAACATAAGAGTAAAGGCCTTATAACATTTTACAGGTGAAATCTCCATTGCAATGTCTAAAAACTCTATAGTCCAAAAATAGAACTGATCAGCAAAACATTAACCTAGGTTTGTATGAGCTCAAAAAACAAAATAGAACTTCATGACATGGGAAAGGGTAATAATAAAATAGATATTGAAAAAAGCATCCTGGATTTGTCACAGATGTAAGAATAGCCAAACTGGAGTTCTGGATATCAGCTGTTATGGATTTGAGCCAAATCATATTTTTTTAATCTGTAGAAATCGCTTTAGTTAGTCTCTCTGGAATCCAAATCGGCTGCTGTTCTCCCTGTGGAAACACACAAACAGACCTCCAACTCCAGACAATTACTGGGTCAGGACATTTCCATTGTCCTGTTAGAATATCCTTCCAAAGTACCTTGGGCTTATGTACATTTTTTGGACACATATGCCTTTCCACAGGAATAAGCCTGATGAATCCAAATTTCCAAAGTTTAGAGTAAAAAGGGTTATTTTAAGTTTATCTTTGGGGAATATATACCCCTTCCCAATTCCTTTTTTTTTTTTTTGTTAATTAGTACGTTTTAATAGTTTGATGAGCTCATTTAACTATGCCTTGTCCCTGCGGATTGTATGGGATTCCTGTTATATGAGTAATGCAAAATGATGAGCAAAATTCTTTAAAAGAGGTAAAAGTATAACCAGGGGCAACATCTGTTTTTAACTGTTTTGGAATGCCCACAGTGGCAAATTTTTGTAAGCAATGAGCTATAACATCTTTAGTTTTTTTTCTCCGGCATGAAGGGAGTCCATCAAAAATTCAGAAGAAGTATCAACTGTAACATGCAAATATTTTAATTTTCCAAATTCTGGCAAGTTTGTGACGTCCATCTGCCAAATATGGTTAGGTATCAATCCTCTAGGATTGACTCCAAGATTAACTTGTGGTAAAATGGTCACACAATTTTGACATTGTTTTATTATTTGTCTAGCTTGTTCCTTAGTTATTTTAAAGCGCTTATGTATAGTATTAGCATTGACATGGAATTTTTTATGAAAATTTGTAGCTTCTTCTACTGTAGAGAAAATATGTATGTCATGCGTAGTTTTATCTGCTAAATCATTACCCAAACTAAGGGCTCCAGGCAATCCTGTATATGTCCTGATATGCCCTATAAAGGACGGATCTTTTCTGTCCCAGATTAGACTTTGTATAGTGGAAAGAAAAGAGAAAACAGGAGAGGAAGGGGAAATTTGTTTCTTCCTAAGATTATATATTCAAACTCAACCCTGTTGAAAATGCATAATCATATCACTCACTTTATACTTTGCCTGATTTCATAATGTCTCTAAAGATATGTGGTTTCCTGCATATTTTCACCAGTTCACCATTGTGACTGACCCTTCACATGAACTTATGTTCACTTTCACTCTCTAACCACAACCCTAATGCTCCAGAACTTTTGTTCCAAATCCTATACTCACTCTTCTTCCTAAACCAACTCTGTACCTAATTCTACCTACTATCCGTTTTTGACTGGATGTTCTCTTCAACATTCAATCATCCAAGCTACAAGGTCCGATGCCATTGTATATCTATTTATCTGAGACATCTGTACACAATGTAAATCAAAGTTAAGTATCCCAATCAAGGGCCCAATGCCCTTCTGAGCTTCAAAATTACCTAGATTTCGGTTTTAATTCATATATTTAACCTCTATATTTTTATAAATATCTCAGGTTCCCAATACCATTATTCATCCCACAGGATTATTCCTAACTCAAATCAAACATTTTATTAGCCCTAAGAATACACTGTTCTATCAACCTAAATTTAAAGAAAAGCAGGGACAGAGTTGGTCTTACAATACAGGAATGTAGGGGATCTTCCACCTGCTGAGAACCTCCAAAGTCCATGCAGAAATGAATCCTGGAGAAGATATAGTCAGCTATGAAGGATCTGCGAGAGCAAAAGTCATCTTCCATGGCAATCACCCTGGTCAGGATGAAGGGATGTGTCTGAATCAGCCTCTCTCTTCTTAATGTAGAGGAGATTGACCAAACCAGGCCTGTGTGGATAGCTATTCCCGGGTTCCTAAGGTTGACATACCATTCTAACTTGTGAAAGTTTCAAAGGAAGTAGGGGAAGCCTCCATCTAATGGGACACTTGGAAGCAACTATTAGGACAAAATGGTTTACAAGGCAGTGAATTTATTCAGTTCTTGAAGGGAGTGACCTCACCTCACTTTCTTGGTGATGGATCTCTCTGAACTTGGGATACTGGAAACCAGGCACATAGAGCCAGTCCCAGTCCCAGTCCCAATGGGCTCACTTGTTTGGATTTACCAAGGACAGAGTCAGTCTTTCTTTGTACCTACTGATGTTAGGATGGCAAAAGCAAGGAGAGCTCTGAAGAAGGGCCTTTCCTGAGAAAGCAGGTAGTGGCTAAACACTAGCTACTGACAACTTAACAGAGTTGGTCAAGGAGAACAGACCTGAGACAGGACAGGACTTTTTAGGGGAAAATTGTATGGCCCACCAGTCAGAGGACACTCCCTAGAGTCACAAACCTACTTGGGGGAAGGAGGTGCCAATATGGGTGTGGTTTTGGGTTTATGATTTTGTCTCATGTTCTGAGAATAGGTAGGAAAGGTGGTTTGTTTTTTGGGGTTGAACTGTTTCTAGTAAGACGTTTGACAAGGCGAGTGTTTCTATGTCTGTGTATCCCACTATGTCCGTGGTTGTAGACATTAGAAAAGAGAATGCATCAATGGATTTGTCCTGTCTTGTAGAAAGCTTCCCAGCATTCATCCTGCCCAATTAATGAATGGATTGCAGCTTTCCTTAAGGATGGGCAACACCAACGATCTTAGTAATTTTCAATTTTCTTTCTGAATTCTCGCCAATCTCCAGAATAGGCTCATGGTTTTGTGTCCAAGATATGTACCACCTCCAAGCTCTGTGACATGGCCATGTACTGGATAGATGAAGGGAATGGCGAGCATCTCAGAAAACGCAGATATCAGTGTGACCAGTAAACTCTCAGTGGAGAAACCCTTCTTTGAGCCTTTTGCTTACATAATATTCTGTTGCCTTGAATGTCAAGAAGTTCTTTGTTTCGGACCACCCCTTTGTGAAGCCTGAAGAAAACAGTTTTCAGATCTAAATGAATGGGCATAACCTGTGGCTCTTTGCTTACTTGCTTTGGAAATGGATGTGTCTGAATCCAACTCTATGCCCTGTGTGAGGCTGTGTCTTAGATTCTCTGCAACTGATAGATCTAAAGAAAGATCCCATGTGTGCATCCAAAACCAAAATGGCCAAAAGAGCAGTCATTGTGGGTGAAGTTTCTCTCCGTCCTCTGTTAGGTTCTTGACGTCCATCAAGTGAGAATTGGGATCCTTTGGGTCAAATGAGTTTTTCAAAGCACTGCAGATGTGGTTGGGTTTTCTTATGACTGAAATTCACATAAAGAATCTACACCTGACAGTCAGTAGGCCTCAAATTGCAGAAGAAGATCAGTATTAATGGCAGGCGTATTTGATCAATCCTGGTTCACTGGAAGGGTTTCCAGGCCACCCTGACTTTAGGCAAATTAGCGGCAAGGGAGCATGTTTTGGACACTGTCTTGGGCTATGCCCCTCATGGAAACGTCCAGCCAGAGGTTATGATGAGTGTCTATATGGAAGAAGATGAGGGCCATTGGGGAGTGTTTTGGTTTTAATTGTGGTCATTTGTGTGGCATTTGGAAGAGATGACTGGGTCCACCTGGGCTTGAACTCTGGTGTGATTCCCCTTAGAGACTGAGTTCTGGAACTGAGCTCAGAGAAGTATTGCCATTAATTGTGTTGGGATTTTATGAGACCACGCATAAGAGTCGCCCTTTAAACTGAGATCTAGCATTGAAGTGCTCTGTCCCATAATGAAAGATCCACAAACAGTGAAAGCAATGACACATGAAACAGACAAGACAAGACAATAAAGACAGGCAATGGACGTCCAACACTGAGATCAGGACTGAGTAGCCGGCAATAACCAATGGGCTGGCAATACCGAATCCAAAACAAAATATCACTGAGTCGAGGAATCTATTATAACTAAATTTCCCAAGTCCTCTGGGGCGTCCTCCAGGAACGTGGCCTGTGGCTCTGTGACACGTCTGTCAGCCACTGTCGGAGAGAGCTCACACTCTTCATCAATAGCCATTTTTCCAAGTCCTAACCTGAAACCTGAAACCAGGAATAGGAGACTTACTTACCCCAAGAGTAGCCCGTTGGGGTCTCTCATCCGCCGCTGCCAGATATCAGTGGAAACTTCATGTGTAAAGGTCGGGCGTGCATTGGAGGAAGAGACCACCAAGAAACTGACTCATGAAACAGCAAAGGGTTTATTGGAGTTCCAGCATGCTGGGGCTCAGAGCTCACTTGAATACAGCAGAGAGCCCTGAGAAGAGCTTGAGCAGAGCTTATATACTTTCCTTGCCGAGGGCAAGGAGGAAAGTTTATTGATGGGTCAGTGGGAGTGGGCAGTTTGCATGCAACCAGGTGAGAGAGTAAATTCTGCAGTTTGAAAACTGGGGACAGCACATTCTGGGAACAAGATTAGCAAACAGTTCTCAAGATTTCAACAGTGTTTTGTTAAGCATAGAGAAAAACAGGAAGTGACAAGTACCTATTTAATTAACCATTCAATAACAACTATACCTTTTTAAATGGATGTTCTCATCTACATTCAATCTTCCAAGGTACAGGGTCCTATGACATTGTATATCAATTTACCTGAGACATCTGTGCAGAACGTAATTCAACGCTAAGTATCCCAATTAAGGGCCCAATGCCATTCTGGGATTCAAATCTTACTTAGATTTCTGTTTTCCTACATATATTTCAACTATATATTCTTATACATATCGCAGCTTCTCAATAGAATTATTCATAAACAGAATGATTCCTAACCCAAATCAAACATGTTATTAACCCTAACCCTACAGTGTTCCCTCAATCTAACTTTAAAGAAGAGCACGGACAGAGTTGGTCTTATAATACAGGAATGTAGGGGATCTTTCACCTGCTGAGAACCTCAAAGGTCCATGGAGAAATAAGCCATGGAGAAGATGTAGGCAGCTATGAAGGACCTGAGAGAGCAAAAGTCATCTTCCATGGCAAACAACCTGGTCAGGATGAAGGGATGTCTCTGAATCTGCCACTCACACCCTGTGAACTGCGCCACTTCACAGGTGAATAACGAGTTAGAACGACAAAAAATTATCTTGTTAGGATCTTACAGAAAAATGGGTGTGCACCGAAACCTAGAAGAATGATTTCCACCAATGAGGTCCGGTAATTGAGTCTCAAACACGAGCCAAATGTGCGACCGGAGATCCGGGCTGACAAATCTGTGTGGCCTGCCCCGTGGCTAGAGACAGCAGGGCACCACCTAGAAGCGACCAGCTGGCAGGGAGAAACGTTGCTGCAGATTCTGTGGAATCCTGCTGGCTGACCTCCAACTGAGCCCCGGGCTGAGTTTGGGATTTCAAACGGGGAAGGAAGTGCTACAGTTCTATCCCCCCACAATAAAAACTCCACCAAGGAAACCAACGGTCACCATCTTGGAGAGCAGAAGTAACCACCGCCACTCTCCAACAGATTGCAACAATAAAACAGGTTTGTGTTACTCAGCTCATCTCCCATACAGCAGGGAATTCACATAAAATCTCTCTTAGGCTTTCCATTGGAGAGATTATCAGAGAGAGCCTGCATAAAGACGTCGGGAAAACTACAGGCACCTGACCTTCAACTTCCCCTCCCATCAGCGGCGAAAACGAAACCTGTCTAGCCAGAGCTGGGAGAGGGGCAAGAGGAAAAAATCAAAACAATAGAGTGCCGGGGTTCCCCATAGACACCATTCACACCCAAGAAACGGCAGGCCCAGAGGACAGTATGAGCTGCCGAGAGGCATCACTCAGGGGAAATCTGATCTAGCATGAGAAACCAGGACTAGCAGGAGATAACAGGGGACTAGAGGCCAGGCCCGCGTGACTGGGCGGCTGGAGAACGCCCACCCACTGGTCACAAACAGCCCGCTGCTGGTGCGACTGGGTGGCTGGTGCCCGCCTGCCTACCAGCGACCAATCGCCCGCTGGCTGCACGTGCAACTGGGTGGCTAGAGATCTCCCGCCCACCAGTGACAGCCCACCCGCTGACTGTGTGACTGGACAGCTGGAGACCGCCCGCCCGCCGGCGACCGGGAGTTGAAAACAAACAGAGACAGATCAGTCCCAGCCCACTCCCATTTGAACACCCTGCAAGGAGCCTGGGGCCCGCCATAGCAGACAGGTGACATCACTGGAGCTCGGCCATCGCAATTCCTTCCAAGCAGAATTCACTTTAGCAGGCATAGTCTACCAACACAAAGGAGAGACAACAGATATATTAAACCAAAACAAATCTATAGAATAGAGCAGAAAAACAGCAATCAAATAGAGATGGAAAACAACGTGAACATCATGAAAAAACAAAGGAAAAAAATGTGTACAAACAATGCAGGACAACTTAATTCTACAGGAGGACCTAGAATCATCAGAAACAGGGATAGGGAAAAAAACTCAAGGCTTACCTAACTCAGATGGAAAGGGATATTAGAGAATACATGAATCAGCAAGTCCTAGCAATAAAAGTATATTTTGAAAATGAATTAAACAAATTCAAATGGCAAAGAACAAGCTTTACCAGGAGATAGAGATCTTAAAAAAATCAAACAGTAATCCTAGAAATGCAGGAAACTATTAATTAAAACTCAAACGAGAATATTACAAATAGACTAGATCAAATAGAAGTCAGAACATCAGATAATGACGACAACGTTTATCAACTTGAAAAGAATATAGTCAACACAGAAAAGATGCTTAAGTCCCAAGAGCAGTCTATTCAAAAGATATGGGATGTCATAAAAAAAACAAATTTCACAGTCATCGGAATAGAAGAAGCCATAGAGATTCAAACCCAAAGAATGGACAACATATTAAATGAAATAATTCTAGAAAACTTCCCAGAGATGAAAGATGGAATGGATTGCCAAATCCTTGAAGCCTACAGGACCCCAAACATTCAAAACCATAATAGACCAACTCCAAGACATATAATTATGAAGATAGCCAAAATACAGAACAAGGAGAGAATATTAAAAGCTACGAGAGAAAGGAGGCGGATTACATTCAGGGGTAAACCAATTAGATTAACGACTGATTTTTCATCACAAACTTTGAAAGTGAGAAGATCCTGGAACAATGTATTTCAAACACTGAAAAATAATGAATTCCAACAAAGAATACTGTATCCAGCAAAATTAAGCTTCAGATTTGACAATAAAATTAAAATCGTTCACAATGAATAAAAACTAAAAGAATTCACACCCATAACACCAGCACTGCAAAGGATTTTGGGCAAAATACTACAAGAAGAAGAATTGAAAAATAGTGCCCCAAACTAACAGTGGGAGGTATCTCAGTAAAGGGGGAGGAAAATAACCAAAAAGTAAAAACTAGCCAAACTAAAATAAATAAATAAATTAACATGAATGGATGTACAAATCATATTTCAATTGTAACCTTAAATGTTAATGGCCTAAACTCACCATTCAAGAGACATAGGGTAGTAACCTGGATCAAAAAAACAAATCCAACAATATGCTGCTTTCAGGAGACTCATATGATAGGTAAAGACATACACAGGCTGAAAGTAAAAGGTTGGGAAAAATCATACCACTCACAGGGCACACGGAAGCAAGCAGGAGTGGCCAAACTCATATCAAATACAATCAACTTCAAACCTACGTTAATCAAAAGGGATAAAAAAGGACACTATATAACGTTAAAAGGAACCATCCACCAACATAACATAACAATTACCAATTTGTATGCAGCAAACAAATGAGCTGCCACACTCATAAAACAAACTCTTCTCAAGTTCAAGAGTCAAATAGACTACAACATAATAATTATAGGTGACGTCAACAGACCGCTCTCACCATTAGACACATCCTCTAGACAAAAACTGAATAAAGAAACTATAGAACTCAACAGCACAATCAATAACCTAGACTTAACCGACATATATAGAATATATCAACCATCATCAAGTGGATACACCTTCTTATCAGCAGCAGATGGATCCTACTCAAAGATAGACCATATATTAGGTCATAGGGCAACTCTTAGTTAATATAAAGGCGTGGAGATAATACCAAGCACCATATCAGATCATAATGAAATGAAACTGGAAATCAATGATAAAAGAAGGAAGGAAAAATCCTACATCACATGGAAAATGAACAATATTCTACTGAATGATCAATGGGTTACAGAAGACATTAAGGAGGAGACAAAAAAATTCTTAGAGACAAATGACCATACAGACACAACCTACTGTAATCTATGGGACGCAATGAAAGCAGTTTTAAGAGGAAAATTCATTTCTTGGAGTTCTTTCCTCAAAAAAAGAAAAAAACAACAACAAATAAATGAACTCACACTACACCTCAAAAACCTAGAAAAGGAAGAGCAAAACAACAGCAAATGTAGTAGACGACATTAAAATAAGAGCAGAAATCAACGAAATTGAAACAAAAAATCATTGAAAAAATTGATAAACTAAAAGTTGGTTCTTTGAAAAAATAAATAAGATTGACAGGCCCTTAGCCATGATAACGAAGAGAAGAAGAGAGAGAACTCAAATTATTAACATAGGGGGTGAAAAATGCAATACCACAACAGACACTACAGAAATATAGAAGATAATTAGAAAGTATTTTGAAACCCTATATTCCAATAAAATAGAAGATAGTGAAGATATCAATAAATTTCTTAAGTCATACGATCTGCCCAGATTGAGTCAGGAAGACACACACAATTTAAACAGACCAATGACAAAGGAAGAAATAGAAGAAGCCATCAAAAGATAACCAACGAAAAAAAGCCCTGGACCGGATGGGTAAACAGCGGAGTTCTACAAAACCTTCAAAGAAGAATTAATACTGATTCTTTTCAAGCTCTTTCAAGAAATAGAAAAAGAAGGAGCTCTTTCAAATTCATTCTATGAGGCCAAAATCACCCTGATCTTGAAATCAGACTAAGACACTTCAAAGAAACAAAACTACAGACCAATATCTCTAATGAACTTGGATACAAAAATTCTCAATAAAATCCTGATGAATCGAATACAAAAGCATTTCAAAAAAAATTGTGCACCATGATCAAGTAGGATTCACCCCTGGGATGCAAGGCTGGTTCAATATACGGAAATCAATAAATACTATTCACCACATCAATAGACTTAAAGACAAGAACCATATGATCATCTCGATAGATGCAGAAAAAAACATTTGACAAAGTACAGCATCCCTTTATGTTCAAAACACTAGAATAACTAGGGATAACAGGAACTTACCTCAACATTGTAAAAGCTATATATGCTAAACCTCAGGCTAGCATCATCCTAAATGGAGAAAAACTGAAGGGATTGCCTCTAAAATCTGGAACAAGACAGGGATGCCCTCTATCACCACTTCTATTCAATTTAGTTCTTGAAATTCTAGCCAGAGCAATTAGACAATAGAAATTAAAGGCATAAAAATAGGAAAACAAGAACTTAAATTATCACTATTTGTGGATGACATGATAATATATATAACAGACCCAAAAGGGTCTACAAAGAAACTGCTAGAGATAATAAATGAATTAAGCAAAGTGGCAGGATATAAAATCAACACGCATAAATCAAAGGCATTTATGTATATCAGGAGCAAAACTTCTGATATGGAAAGGAGGAAAACCACTCCATTCACAATATCCTCAAAGAAAATAAGATACTTGGAAATCAACCTAACAAAAGAGGTGAAAGATTTATATAATGAAAACTACAGAATCCTAAAGAGAGAGATAGAAGAAGATCTTAGAAGATGGAAAAATGTACCCTGTTCATGGATAGGCAGAACTAACATCATCAAAATGGTGATATTACCCAAAGTTCTCTACAGGTTAAAATGGATGCCAATCAAAATCCCAACGGCATTTCTTGTAGAAATGATAAAGCAATCATGAAATTCATATGGAAAAACAAAAGACCCAGAAGAGCAAAAGCAATTCTAAGCAGGAATTTGAATCTGGAGGTATAGCAATACCAGAGTTCAAACTGTACTACAAAGCAATAGTTATAAAAGCAGCGTGGTACTGGTACCAAAACAGGCAGGTGGATCAGTGGTAGAGAATAGAGGACACAGAAATCAATCCACAAAATTACAACATTCTTATATATGATAAAGAGGCTAAAAGCATATTGGGAGATGGATAGCATCTTCAACAAATGGTGCTGGGAAAATTGGAAATCCATATGCACCAAAATGAAACTGAATCCCTTTCTCTCGCCATGCACAAAAGTTAACTCAAAATGGATCAAGGAGCTAGTGATGAAATCAGAGACACTGCATGTGATAGAAGAAAAAGATGGCTATGATCTACATACTGTGGGGTCGGGCTCCAAATTCATTAATAGGACACCCATAGCCCAAGAGTTAATAATAACAATAAACAAATGGGACTTACTTAAACTAAAAAGTTTTTTCTCTGCAAGAGAAACAATAAGAGAGGTAAATAGAGATTCTACATCCTGGGAACAATTTTTTACCCCTCACACTTCAGATAGAGCTCTAATATCCAGAATATACAAAGAACTCAAAAAATTAAACAATAAGATAACAAATAACCCAATCAACAAATGGGCCAAGGACCTGAACAGACACTTCAGAGAGGAGGACATACAATCAATCAACAAGTACATAAAAAAATGCTCACCATCTGTATCAGTCAGAGAAATGCAAATAAAAACGACCCTAAGATACCATCTCACTCCAGTAAGATTAGCAGCCATTATGAAGTCAAACAACAATAAGTGTTGGCGAGGATGTGGAGAAAAGGGTACACTTGTACACTACTGGTGGTACTGAAAATTGATAAGGCCAATTTGTAAAGCAGTATGGAGATTTCTTGGAAAGCTGGGAATGAATGCACCATTTGACCCAGCTATCACCCTTCTCGGACTAGAGGGTCTTAACAGAGCGTACTATAGGAATACTGCCACATCAATGATCATAGCGCCACAATTCACAATAGCTAGACTGTGGAACCAACCTAGATGTCCTTCAATAGATGAATGGTTAAAAAACTGTGGCATCTATACACAATGGAGTATTACTCAGCACTAAAAAATGGCAAAATCATAGACTTTGCAAGGAAATGGATGGCATTAGAGCAGATTATGCTAAGCTAAGCTAACCAATTCTTAAAAAAATGCCAAATGTCTTCTTTGATATAAAGAAAGCACCTAAGAACAGAACAGGGAGGAAGAGCATGAGAAAAAGATTAACATTAAACAAAGACGAGTGGCGGGATAGAAAGGGGGAGAGAAGGGAAAGCATATGGAAATGGTAGGAGACCCTCAATGTTACACAAAATTACATATAAGAGCTTGTGAGGGGAAATGGGGGGAAAACAATGGAGAGAATTGAACAACAGCAGATGAGGTAGAGAGGAAAGATGGGAGGGGAGGGGAGGGGGGATAGTAGGGGATAGAAAAGGTAGCAGAATACAACATCACTATTATGCCATTATGTACAAATGTGAATGTGTAACCAATGTGCTTCTACAATTCGTATTTGGGGAAAAATGGGAGTTCATAACCCAATTGAGTCAAATGTATGAAAGATAATATATCATGAGTTTTGTAATGTTTTGAACAATCAATAAAAATAAATAAATAAATAAAGGTTTAAAATTGAGTGGCAAGAAATCAGCTAAAAAAGTGTTGAGATGCATTCATTTTGCTAAGCAGAAACTTTGTTTTGTGTAGTTGTATCTATCACAAATTTATTTTACCAGAAAACTGGCTTTTGAAAATACACTTAATTGAGATTAAAGGATAATCCACCTACCTTCATGAAAAATTCATAGCATTTCCTATATTTTTCATATTTCAATTTTTGGTAAATATTTTGTCATGGACCAGGTCTAGTCTTAGGCTATTCTTTCAGAATACTGCCTCATCTGATAAGTTGGTACAATGTGTTGGATTGTTCTTTTCATCTTTTATTTAATAGTTTCTAGCTGATAATGTGTATTTTTCATTATCTTTATTTGGACATACATACCCAACGATATCTTTGCATTTTATGTTTTACTGGGAAGAGACTCATCAAAAGCTCTGTATTATATGTATCAACAATCAAACATTTAGAGCATGCAATTATTCTTAATTTTGCATGAAAATATCTTTGTACCATTTACTTATAAAAATTTAGAACTATTAATAATGTCCCTACTGTACTAAGTAACTAATTACCAGAAAAATTAAACAATTCACTTTATATCAATTATGAATATGAAAAGTACTAAAATAAGTATTTGGCAATTAATACATAATTGATAGAAATTGAAATCATAAGAAAGCCATTTAAAATGTCAGTGCATATGGTCCTTAAATAATAGGTTGTTCAAAAAAATTTCTCTAATTCATAAGATATAATATGCCATATTACAGCGTAACGTGATAAAAAACATTAAATTATCAATATTCATAATAAAGAATGATACCTTTTTTCTTAAATATGTTTATTTGATTTTCATTGTAAGATGTTAATTCTGGAAGACTTCAGAATTAAGAAAGTCTTGGTGTATATTATTTCTAACAGGCTAATCAAAGTACTTTTAAATATATATGTATGTATATATATATATATATATATATATATATATATATATATATACATAATATATGTAATGCATATGCATGAATATAGACACATATGTATAATAAATGTATTGTAATATATCTATCAGGTGATTATAATTATTAAATTTTTTTAAAAAAAATAGTGACTATAAAAAACAGTCTCAAATTTAAATTTCATAGCATACAACTGTTTGTAATGCCATGAGAGAAAAATAGATATGGAGGAAAAACGAAAAAGGAAGAGAGAGAAGGGGAAAAATGAGGAAGAAAGTGAGTAAAGAAGAGGGAGAGGCGTGTTCGATGTTAAGACAAAAGTGGAGCGGCTGGGTTTGTGATTCAGTGTTAACATGTTTGCCTAGTATGTGTGAGGAACTGGGTTCTATTCTCAGCACCACATACAAATAAAGAAAATGAAGATCCATCAACAACTTAAAAAATAAAAAATAAAAAACTAGAAATATTACTAAAATCCCAAGCATTTATGAATGTTAAATAATAAAATATATGTTACATAGCCTTATGTAATTTCGAGACTCCCCAAAAAAGTCATTAAATGTTGGATTATTAGTGCTATAACTAAAAATCCATTGCTCTTTCCTCTACATTCTGTGGCATTCTAGTGCTAAAATAAATTGTAGTATAACACCAAAAAAAAAAATCCTAATATTTCTACAGTAACTGACCCAGTTTAACATCAATGCAAGTAGATTCCTATGGGACATGATATGTACTTTGAAGTTTATTTTTATTCAACACTGGTACATTTCTATTTCTTGAGTTTATGCACATTATAGGATATATATTTCATCCACACGTTCACAAATTTATAGGCATTTATTTCACGTTCAATCACTTCCTCCTTCAGAAAACATGTATTCCTCCGTTTCTGACTGGTCTTTTCTTGAAACTTCTTTCCAAACACATTATTTTCGATTTCCATTATCACATTTGAAGCAAAACTCACACACCCCTCATAATAAACCATAACCCTAATATTACCATTAGATGTACAACTGGTTGGAATGAATGATTGTATATCAATATAAGATTTCTTACTTAGTTTCAGATATCAATTCAATCCATTATTTAAAGTGGAACCAGTTATATTATTTATTCACAATGTGGTATTTTCATGCATTATCTCTATATTCATAGACACAGGGTACACCTCTTTGTACCCCCAACACTAATTTATACGTCTTCAAAATATTGCTCCCAGAAATGTTGGAAGAAATACCCATGTCACCTGATCTACATATGCATTTTATCACTGAAATATTCTGGACACAAAAAGCAAAGGTCACACTTATGATTGTATCAAAGCTAAATGAAAAGTGAACATGGATTACTAAAAACATCCATGTCCAGGTTGCCTAATGCTCTCAAATGAAAATCCTATTGGTAACTACAAATTAGTTTCTTCCAAAGATTATATATTCAAACTCAACCCTGTTGAAAATGTCTAATCCTCTCACTCACTTTATACTTTGCCTGTTTTTGTAATGTCTCTATTGGTATCTGCTTTTCCACAGTTCATCATTGTGACTAAATCTTCACATGTTCTGAAACTTACATTCACACTCTAATCGAAATCCTATTGCTAAAGAACTTTTGGTCCAAATCCTATATTCACTCTTCTTCTTAAAACCTACCTACTATCTTCCTAATCATACCGACTATCACTTTTTGACTGGAGGTTCTCTTCTACATTCAATCATCCAGTTACAAGGTCTTATGCCATTGTATATCGATTTCTCTGAGACATTTTTGCAGAATGTAATTCAACGATAGGTATCCCAATCAAGGGCCCAATGATTTCTGGGCTTCAAATCTTACTTAGATTTCTGTTTATGTACATATATTTCATGTCTGTATTCTAATAAATATCACAGGTTCCAATAACATTATTCATCCAGCAGAATGGTTCCTAACCGAAAATGAAAATGTTATTAACCGTAACCATACACTGTTCCCTCAATCTAACTTTACAGAAGAGCAGTGACAGTGTTGGTCTTACAATACAGGAATGCATGGGATCTTCCACCTGCTGAGAACCTCAAAGGTACATGCAGAAATGATCCCTGGAGAAGATGTAGGCAGCGATGAAGGACCTGAGGGAGCAAAAGTCATCTCAATGGCAAACAACCTGGTAGAATTAAGGAATGTGTCTGAATCAGCCTCATTCTTCTTAATACAGAGAAGATAGACCAAACCATGCCTGTGTGGAGAGCTGTTCCCTGGTCCCTATGTTTGATATACGATTCGAACTTGTGAAAGTGTCACAGGATGTAGGGGCATCCTCCATCTCATGGGAACCTTGGAGGCAAATGTTAGGACAACGTGGTTTCCAAGGCAGTGACCTCATTCAGTTCCTCAAGGAAGTGACTTCACCTCACTTCCTTGGTGATGGAAGTCTCTGAACTTGGGATCCAGGAAGCCAGGCACCCAGAGCCATAACCCATCCAAGTCCCAGTGGTCTAACTTGTTTGGATTTACGAAGGACAGAGTCAATATTTCTTGGTACCTACTGATTTGAGGATGGCCAAATGCCAGGAAACCTCTGAAGAGGGTCCTATCCTGATAAAGCAGGTAGTGGATCACCGCTGGCTCCTGACTACTTCACAGAGTTGGCAAAGTAGAGCAGATCTGAGACAGGACAGGCCATTTTGGGAGAACATAGTATGGCCCACCAGTCAGAGGACACTCCGGATATGACAGACCTACTTGGGGGAAGGAGGTGCCTTTGCGGGTGTGGGTGTGGGTTTGTGGTTTTGTCTCATGTTCTGAGAATACGAAAGAAAGGCGGTTTGATTGGATTGTAGTGAACTGTTTCTAGTAAGTCATTTGACAAGGCGAGTCTTTCTATGTCTGTGTATCCCACTGTGTCCGTGGTTGTCGACATTAGAAAAGAGAATGCATCAGTTGATGTGTTCTGTCTAGTAGAAAGCTTCGCAGCATTCATCCTGCCCAATTGATGAATGGACTGCGGCTTGCCTCATGGATGGGCAACACCTACTATCTGCCTAAGTTCCTGTTTTCTTCCTGAATTCTGGCCACTCTCCCGAATAGGCACATAGTTTTGTGTTTAAGATATGTACCACCTCAAGCTCTGTTAAATGGCCATGTACTGGACAGCTGAAGGGAATGGGAGAATATCAGAAAACTCAGATATCAGTGTGACCAGGAAAGTCTCAGTGGAGAAACCCTGCTATGGGCCATTCTCTTACTATGTATCTGTTTCCCTGAATGTCAGGAAGTTCTTTGCCTCAGGCCACCCTCATGTGAAGCCTGAAAAAAAGAGTTTTCAAATGAAAATGAATGGGCATCACCTGTGGCTCTTTGCTTAATTTCTTTGCAAAGGGATGTGTCTGAATTACCCTTTGGCCCTGTGTGCGGTTGTGGCTTAGATTCTCAGCCCCTGATGGATCTAAAGAAAGATCCGATGTGTGCATCCAAAACCAAAATTTCAAAAAGATCAGTTATGATGGATGAAGTCTCTTGCCTTTCTTTGTTAGGTTCCTGAACTACATCAAGTGAGAATAGGGATCCTTTGGTTCAAATAAATTTTTGAAAGCCCTGAAGAAGTGCTTGGGTTTTCTTATGACTCCAATTCACATAAAGAATCTATACCTGACAGTCAGTAGGCCTCAAATTGGAGAAGCAGATCAGTATTAACTGCGGTCTTATTTTATCACTCCTGGTTCACATGCAGGGTGTCCAGGCCACCATGACTTTAGGCAAATGAGCGGCAAGGGAGCTTATTTTGGACACTAACCCATACCCTACTAGACTCTGACTAGTAATCCTAACATGATGGAGAATAATAACCCCAACAGAATAGAAATACAAGAAGTTTTGAGGATTCATGTTGTATAGTTGTACTTCCCTTTTGCATTATATAGGGTAGGAGTTATAAATTTAGTCAATTTTTAATTGAAACAGTTCTCCATGTGTTTTTAAAGTTCACAACCATGTGAATTCCTCTCTCACTTTCTCTGTAGCCTATTCAGAACATGTATTTTTATATGCACATTTAGAATCCTACCTGGTATCACATGTACATTCTTGAGAGGTTGCTGACTTAGCAGATACAAATTGTCAGAAGAGATCACTCCTCTGAATGCTGTTGGAAGTGAAAATTCAAACTATGGGTGACTTCCTAGTTGAACAACATTATACATAAATCCACGTTTAGTAAAATTAATATTTTTGGCTCTGTGGATTATATATATTTCATGATATATATATATATATATATTGCTACATTTTAATGTCTGTTTGAGTGTGTGTGTGTGTGTGTGTGTATAGATAGATAGATAGATAGATAGATAGATATACACTCTCCAGATTTTTGAAAATATGAAACATATGTGTCTTATTATATACTCCCTAAATTCATTCATGTACATGTATGTGGATTTATAATCAACTTTTCACAAGATTATTTTCAAAAATATTCATCCACCTGAAATACATATTTGTTTCCTAGTACTAAAAACAAACTTCAGTGAATGGTGCATACAAATCCAAATATTTCTACAGTAACTGTCCCATTTTAACATCAATGCTTGTAGATTCCTATGGGACATGATGTGTATTTTGACGTTCATTTTTTAACAAAACTGGTACATTATTATTTCTTCAGTTTATGCACATCATAGGATATATATTTCATTAACAAGTTCACAAATTTATAGGCATTTGTTTCGCTTTCAATAACTTCCTTATTCAAAACTCTTGTATTCCTCCAGGTTTCTTGTCTGGTCTCTTCATGAGACTTCTTTCCAAACTCATTATTTCTGAAATCCATAATCACCTTTGAAACAAAATTCACACACTCTTTATGATAATCCATAAGCCTAATATTAAAATAAGATGGATACCTGGTTGGATTGAATGATTGCATATCAATATAAGATTTCCTGTATATTTTCAGATATCAATTCAATCCATTATTTAAATTTAGAACTTGTTACATTGTTTAATCAAAGTTTTGTCTATTCATGCATTATCTCTATATTCCTAGACACAGGGTACACCCATTTGTAACGCCAGTACTAATTTATATATCTTCAAAATATTGCTCCCAGAAACGGTGGAATAAATACTTATGTCATCTGATCTACATATACATTTTATCACAGTAATTTTCTGGACACAAAAAGCAAAGTTCACACTTATGATTTTACCAAAGCCTTAAAGGAAAGTGAGTATGCATTACTAAAAACATCCATGTCCAGGTTGCCTAACGCTCTCAAATGTGAATCCTATTGGTCACTACATATTTGTTTCTTCCTAAGATTATATATTTTACCTCAAGCCTGTTGAAAATGTCTAATCCTATCAATCACTTTATCATTTGCCTGATTTACTAATGTCTCTATTAATATCTGCTTTCCTACATATTTTCCACAGTTTATCATTGTGACTGACTCTTCACATGTGCTCACATTTTCATTCACTCTCTACCCGAAACCCTATTGCTAAAGAACTTTTGGTTTAAATCCTACACTCTCTCTGCTTTCTAAATCTACTGACTATCTTTCAAATAATACCGAGTATCCCTTTTTGACTAGAAGTTCTCTTCGACATTCCATCATCCAAGGTACAAGGTCCTATGCCATTGTACATCGATTTATCTGAGACATCTCTGCAGAACTTAATTCAAAGCTAAGTATCCCAATCAAGGGCCCAATACCCTTCTGGGCTTCAAATCTTACCTAGATTTCTGTGTTCATTCTAATATTTCACTTTTACATTCTTGTAAATATTACAGGTTCCCAATACAATTATTCATCCTGCAGAATGATTCTTAACCCAAATCGAACCTTTTATTAACCCTAACCATACACTCTTCCCTCAATCTAAGTTTACAGAAGAGCAGGGACAGAGTCGTTTTTACAATACAGGAATGTAGGTCATCTTAAACCTGCTGAGAACCTCAAAGGTCCATGCAGAAATGATACCTGGAGAAGATGTAGGCAGCAATGAAGGAGTTGAGAGAGCAAAAGTCACCTTGCATGGCAAACCACCTGGTCAGGATGAAGGGTCGTGTCTGAATCAGTCTCTCTATTCTAAATGTAGAGAAGGTGGACCAAACCAGGCCTTTGTTGAGAGATGTTCCCGGGTGCCTATGGTTGATATACCATTCTAACTTGTGAAAGTGTCACAGGAAGTAGGGGCAGCCTCTATCTCATGGGACCCTTGGAACCAACTGTTAGGACAAAGTGGTTGCCAAGGGAGTGAACTCATTCAGTTCTTGAAGGAAGTGTCCTACCTCACTTCCTTGGTATTGGAACTCTCTGAAATTGGGATCCAAGATGCCAGACACCCAGAGCCAGTCCCAGTCCCACTCCCACTGGGCTCAGTTGTTTGGATTTACCAAGGACAGAGTCAGTCTTTCTTGGTACCTACTGCTGAGAGAATGGCCAAATGCCAGGACAGATATGAAGAGGGTCTTTCCTGAGAAAGCAGGTAGTGGCTCACCACTGGATCCTGACAACTTCACAGAGTTGGCCAAGGCAACCAGAACTGAGACAGGACTGGCCATTTCGGGGAACATAGTTTGGCTCAACAGACAGAGGACACACTGGAGAGTCAGAGACTTACTTGTGGGAAGGAGATGCCTTTGTGGGTGTGGGTGTGAGTTTGTGGTTTTGTCTCATGTTCTGAAAATAGGTAGGAAAGGTGGTTTGTTTGGTTTGGAATGGACTGTTTCTAGTAAATCGTTTGACAAGGTGAGTGATTCTAGTTCGGTGTATCCCACTGTGTACGTGGTTTTGGACATTAAAAAACAGAATGCACCAATGGATGCATCCTGTCTAGTAGAAAGCTTCCCAGCATTCATCCTGCTCAACTGATGGATGGACTGCGGTGTGTCTTATGGATGGGGAACACCTACTATCTTCCTAAGTTCCTGTTTTCTTCCTGAATTCTGGCCACTCTCCAGAATAGGCTCATGGTTTTGTGTCCAAGATATATACCACCTCCAAGCTCTGTGCCATGGCCATGTACTGGACAGCTGAATGGAATGGGAGAATCACAGAAAACTCAGATATCAGTGTGACCAGGAAAGTCTCAGTGGAGAAATCCTGCTTTGGCCATTCTCTTACCTATATTTCTGTTGCCCTGAATGTCAGGAAGTTCTTTCCCTCAGCCCACCCCTTTGTTAAGCCTGAAGAAAACAGTTTTCAAATGGAAATGAAAGGGCATCACCTGTGGCTCTTTGCTTAATTTCTTTGTAAAGGGATGTGTCTGAATCAGCCTCTTGGCCCTGTGTGCGGTTGTGGCTTAGATTCTCAGCACCTCATGGATCTAAAGAAAGATCCCATGTGTGCATCCATAACCAAAATGGCAAAAAGATCTGTTATGGTGAATGAAGTCTCTTGCGTTCCTTTGTTAGGTTTCTGACCTACATCAAGTGAGAATAGGAATCCTTTGGTTCAAATGAATTCTTCAATGCCCTGAAGAAGTGGTTGTGTTTTCTCATGACTCCAAATCACATAAAGAATTGTTACCTGACACTCAGTAGGCCTCAAATTGGAGAAGCAGAGCTGTATTAACTGCAGTCCTATTTTATCACTCCTGGTTCACATGCAGGGTGTCCAGGCCACCATGACTTTAGGCAAATGAGGGGCAAGGGAGCTTATTTTGGACACTAACCCATACCCTACTAGACTCTGACTACTAATCCTAATATGATGGAGATTAATAACCCAAACAAAATAGAAATACAAGCAGTTCAGAGGAGTCATGTTGTATAGTTGGACTTGCCTTTTGCATTATATAGGGTAGGAGTTATAAATCTAGTCAATTTTTAATTAAAATAGTTCTCCATGTGTTTTTAAAGTTAACAAAAATGTGAATTCCTCTCTCCCTTTTTGTGTAGCCTATTCAGCACATGTATTTCTATATGCACATATAGAATCCTACCTGGTATCACATGTTCATACTTGAGAGGTTTCTGACTTGGCAGATACTGCCGCGGTCCGGTTGGAGCAAAATAACCGGGGGGTGGGGGTTATGAATAACATGTGTATGTTGATATAGCAGGAGTGGAAGCCATTTATTGTAGGACAATAGAGGTATTTATACATTCCACCCAGGTTATCTAATTAACATAAACTAGATACTGCAGTCAACCAATCAGGAATCTCCACACTTAATGGCTCGCTTTTGTTACATCTCAAACCACTCCCTCTGGCATTTTGCCAGGCATCATCCAGACTTGTTTACACACTCTAACATTCCCCTGGCAAAATGCCAGGTGTTATTTTGACATGTTTACAGACTCTAACATTTCCCCCTTTTATTTAATTTAAATAAAGACCACAGTGGTTTTTACAGAAACACCATAAATAACCTGCTACAAACAGAAAGGGAGGATACAAAATGTCACAATACAAGCCAATTGATGAAGCACTTGGAGAAATAATACCAGCAACGACACTGTTAGCAAAGACACCGAGTTAAAATGTGTTATAGATTACAGTTTGTTGTCTCAGTCCAGGTAAAGCAGTGTCTCAATAGATTAACTCACAGTTCAGGTAAACCACAGTCCAGGTATGTTCTGCAGGCAGCTAGCTTAAATCACAGTCCTGGTAAGTTCTGCAGGCAGCTAGCTTAAATCACAGTCCATGTAAATTCTGCAGGCAGCTAGCTTAAATCACAGCCCAGGAAAGTTCTGAAGGCAGCTAGCTTGATCCAAAGTCTCCTCCGTTTCTCAGCCGAAGTCTCCTCCGGTTTTCAGCAACACTGGAAATTCTTCCACCCTTGTCCTCACCGGCACTGGGATGAAGGCAGGAACTCCTACCACTGGCTAAAGAAAATCCTATAGTATTCCACCAGGTGCTAAGAAAACAACCTTCTGAAAAATTTAGTACATTATCTCAAGGTTTTTTACATTTGAAAAAAGCCTTAATAGTGCTTATTATTTATTATCTTCCGGGTGTGGGAGAACCATTGTAGCTTAGTTATTGGCATTGAAAATGACCAAACATCAGGGAGCCAGTAGCATCTATGGCTGGCTGTAGCATCCTGGGCAGCCACAGATGGCCCTGGGGAGTTTCCAGGACTCAAACTGCCACGGGGCCCCGCTCCCCAGGCTGGGGGCGGGGAATTGCCGGCTGCCACTGCTTGAAAAGCCCTTGCTGCACAGTGACTGGCTTGAGCATGTGGCAGCCGAGGCGCCTATTCACACACACTCCGGAAACGAAAAGTATTCAGTAACAGCCTTTTGCTGAAACTTTTTTCCTGATAATCCTTCTTCTTCTTAACTTTCTTTTTCTTTCTGATTAGACTTCCTGGGCTTCCATCAACACATGCCCTAATTGCACTTGTTTCCACTGGGGTGCCTCTTTCCATTATCAATTTACTTCTCACCCCTTCCTTATTTTCATCACAAAGACCATACAATACACTGAGATAAAACAAGACACAATCATACTGTATCAATCTTCTCCATTTTTTGAAATGACCGTTTTTCCTCTCCCCCTATCTGCCTAGGGATGAGCAGATTTGCTCCCATCCTATCTATGGATGGGCAGCTTTTATTCGTCACTTACCCCCAAGTGTCCCAGGGCTCCCTGTATGGGCCACCATCTGCAGCAGTCCCACTGCAGCAAAATAACCGGGGCAGGGGGTGATGAATAACTAGTGTATGTTGATACAGTAGGAAAGGCGTGATAGGTAGGAAAGGCTATTTGTTTGGTATTGAGTGGACTGTTTCTAGTAAGTTGTTTGACAAGGCAAGTGTTTCTATATCTGTGTATCCCACTGTATCTCTGGTTGTAGACATTAGAAAAGATAATGCATCAATGGATTTGTCCTCTCCAGGAGAAAGTTTAACAGCATTCATCCTGCCCAATTTATGAAAGGACTGTGACTTGCCTTATGGATGGGCAACACCTACAATATTCCTAAGTTCCTGTACTCTTCCTGAATTCTGGCCACTCTCCACAACAGGCTCATGGTTTTGAGTCCAAGATATGTACCACCTCCAAACTCTGTGACATGGCCATGTACTGGATAGCTGAAGGGAATGGAGAGCATCTCAGAAAACTCAGATAACAGTGTGACCAGTAAAATCTCAGTGGAGAAACCCTGCTTTGGGCCTTTTCTTACATAATGTTCTGTTGCCCTGAATGTCAGGAAGGTCTTTGCCTCAGGCCAACCCTTTGTGAAGCCTGAAGAAAACAGTTTTCAAATGGAAATGAATGGGCATCACCTGTGGCTCTTTGCTTAATTTCTTCCAAAAGGGATGTGTCTGAATCAGCCTCTTGGCCCTGTGTGAGGCTGTGGCTTAGATTCTCAGCACCTGATGGATGTAAAGAAACATTCCTTTTGTGCTTCCAAAACCAAAATGGCCAAAAGGGCAGTCATTGTGGTTGAAGTCCCTCGCCTTCCTCTGTAAGGTTTCTGACCTACATCAAGTGAGAAGAGGGATCCATTGGGTCAAATGAGTTCTTCAAAACCCTGCAGAGGCTAGCCCGTAATTGCTTGGGTTTTCTCATGACTCCAATTCACATAAAAAATCTATACCAAACAGTCAGTAGGCCTCATATTGGAGAAGCTGGGCAGTACAAATGGCAGGCATATTTGATCACTACTGGTTCACAGGAAGGGTGTCCAGGCCACCCTGATTTTAGGCAAATGAGGGGTAAGGGAGCTTATTTTGGACACTGTCGTGAGCTTTGCCCCTCATGGAAAACCCCAGCCAGAGGTTATGATGAGTGTCTATATGGAAGAAGATGAGGGCCATGTGGGAGTGTTTTGGTTTTAATTGTGGTCATTTGTGTGGTGGTTGAAATAGATGACTGGGTCCACCTGGGCTTGAAGTCTGGTGTGATTCCCCTTACAGACTGAGTTCTGAAACTGACCTCAGAGAAATATTGCCATGAGTTCTCTTGGGATTTTAGGAGGCCACGCATTAGAGTCGCCCTTGGAAACTGAGATCAAGTCCCAGGGTGGCTTTCCACAGAGCATCGGGAATCTCAGCCAGGATATCACATGATTTTATTATGAAAGACTTGGCAGCCATAGATGAGATTCAAAACAAACATGGACCTCACACTCTAGACCTCAATGGGCCTGGGTTCATGTGATCTTTTGGCCACTCTTTGGGAAGCCTTGACTGTGAGAATTCTCCAGAGCTTTCATTGAAATGAGCTTCCATACCATTTAATGGTTCTTGAAAGAATTGAAACCTACAGTGCCTCCAACTTCATCCGTGAAAAATGCTAGATAAATACCAAGAAATTTTTGAAATTCCCATAACCAGGTGTCAGAGGAGAACATTTGGATGTCCTGTTGCTGATCAGGAGTGTTCCAGACAGTGGTTTGATTGACTGGGTTTCATGAAAATGGTGTAGAACTGAAATGCCAGTATGTTGGAGCCTGCTGAGTATTGGGCCCAGAACTGTGGTGTGCAGGTGTGGGATAAAACATTTGTGTTGGGGCCATTTGGATCTACCATTGACTTCCAAATGGCTTGTGACTGACATGGTGCAGCCAGCAGACCCTTATATGTAAAGGCATCTTGTTATATGGAGAGGTTTCAGGGCAATGTTACGAATCAGGTTGCTATCTTCAAGTGGGCAAGCTATGTGGGATAGAATCCTGGTTGGTGCATTCTCTTGCAGACTCTGACCGACCACACGTGACAGAACTACCTTCAGCACTGTGTCCCAGTTGAACTTCTTGTATTTCGTAGAGCAAATACCAAACTCCCAGTGCAGCAGCAAGAAACACCATGAATAGTGGAGGATGACTAAATGGGTACACAGTCCACACAGGGAGACACTTAGCCTTCAGTGGCCACAGTTTACCTACAAAGAGAGAATTCAGCACTTTGCCTCATTTTCATTGGAAAATAAGAAACCAATTTCTTCAGGTCACATAGATGCAGAGCCAGCTTTGATGGTCTCACAACAAAGGAAGCTAAAGCTCCTGAAAACAACATATATTTCAGGTGCCCAACCTCAGAGGCAGTTTCTCAAAAAGTCGTTAGGCCAGCAGAGCTCCATGTTTGTGGAGTGTTTACCTGTTAGACAAGGATGCAAGAAAAGACCACTGACTCCAATTAAAATCAAATTAAACTAAGCTTATTATTTTCACCAGCCAGGCTAACTCTCCCTCCCAAAACGGCCGGAACAAGACAGCAACCCCAACTTACCTACAGCCCAGCTTTAAAGCCCAGAAAGTTACACAAAAGGGGGGTTAGAGATAACAGAACTCGGACAAGCATCACACTAATGGTAGTTTATATATATATATATATATATATATATATATATATATATATATATATATATATATATTTTTTTTTTTTTTTTTTTTTTTTGCTGGCCCCAACATCAGAATTTGTGAGGACCATTAGACCCTCAGAGATGGTCATTGTCTGTCCAGGGAAGGCCAATATTTATGATGTGTCGCTAATATTTCACAGAGTGCTGCTATCTGGTCAGAGAGCCAGACATGGGTGAGTTCAAGGCATGGGCAGGCATTCCAAGCAGGTTCAGAATTTGCAGTAATTTATAGTAAAGCCAAAATTATCTTATCATGGCTTTGTGGCAAGATGGCTCCCAATTTTAATAAAAGATCAGGTTGGGCCTATCATTCCCCCCTTTTCTTATGTGTTCCTTTCAAATCTTTGATAGATTAAGGGAAGTGCACTGAGGAAATTTAAATCCCTCAGGTAACAGTCTCCAAATTTCTAGAACTCACCCAAAACGGGTCTCCCTGATTTTACCTGACTTAATTAATTACGTATATTGATAGTCTATTTATTTTTGGCTCCATTGTTGTAAGAAGGGAGGCCTCACGCATTTTGGATTCTTCTGCGCTGAGAGAGGGTGACGTAAGGGTCATGGCATGAGGGACATGAGTTGCCTTTTAGAATTTAGTTGAGGGACATGAGTTACCTTTTAGATTTCAGCTTGGTTTGAAGTCTGGTTGGGGAAGAACAGGTTGTAAAGTCATCTGGGAATGGGTTCTTCTATGAGAGTAACAAAAACCATGAGTAATGAATAAATGTTGCAGCAGCTGGAACATGTCACCGTATAGAAGTTCCCTCACCATTCTTTAATATCCTCAGTTATCAGGACTGTCAACTTAATATTTAATTTTTTGTTCTACAGTTGTCCCTCACCATAAGATACAGTTTATTAATTTAATGTCATCTGATCTTGCAAAATCCTTTTTCTAGTATGACCTCTGTGTCTAATAGAGAAACCTTTAATTCTGTTACTCAGGGCTGGATAATCGTACTAGCAAACACCAAGCCTACCTCTGTAGGTTAGGAATATCTGTAGGCCCTA
The DNA here is from genome assembly GCF_048772815.1 of Callospermophilus lateralis. NCBI lineage: Eukaryota > Metazoa > Chordata > Mammalia > Rodentia > Sciuridae > Callospermophilus > Callospermophilus lateralis. The sequence goes on along the minus strand of NW_027517592.1, from coordinate 481,862 downwards.
AACTAAATTTTCTGCCTCTGGCAGCTCCTCTTAATAGTCTCTTTTTATAGTTATCGGGCATTCCTGTCTGGGAATCCTTCTTTGTAACCTCCAGTCTTACTTATTTTGGGAGGCTAACATAAAGTGTATACCTTAAAATATTAATATTTGTTTTCTTGGCCGATTCATTTAACTTTAATTTTAAATCCTAATCTTAAACATCCAGCAAATAAATTTTAACAGCCTTATATTGAGAGTACTGGGCTTTAATATCTATAACTTAATTATTATTTATCTTTTCATTAATTGGGATATGTATTATTCTGTCTGTCTTGTAGGTGATGACTTATTATCTTAAATTAACCCATGTTGTGTTATTAAAGCAACACTTCTGTAAAAGACTAACAGGGAATCTTTAGATCACTTATAAGCAAATTAAAAATAAAATTTTTTAACAAGAGTAAAAATACTTAGTTTCTGTAATAGCTACCCTGAATTTTTTGGCTGAGTTATACATTATATGCCCTGTTTGAGATCCTAGTAATCTTCACAGAAAAACAAAAGAACTTTTAAACATAACTTTAAATGAAATAAAATCTGACCTACTCCTTTTGTAGTCATTCTCACATGTAGTAAGATGGGACACAGAGCCTTATCTCAGGTAAGGCAGGCCTCTTTATAAATATTAAGTGTTTTAGTTCTAAAGCTGATCATTGTTTTTTAAATATCATTTTACAAAGTTTACATAAATTGTTTGAGGTCACATGAACATTATCTAACATCATATGACATCACATTTAAAACATGGATTAAAGAAAGGCTGAAAGATTTTAACCTTTACATATATTAGGCTCTGATTAACTTAAAAATACATTTAAATTGTTCCCCAATGAAAAAAGTAACATAAAACTTTACATATCTTATTGATAACAGGTAAATAAATCCCCAGTACATTTTTTTTACCATACAACTTCAGAATACCAGCTTGATATAATGCTCTTTAAATGTTTCTAACTTACAGACTTGTATACCTGGAAGATATGAGCACATTAATAGCATCAAAATTACATTGATATTTCTAGATTAACCAAGTTTAGCTTTTAAAGAAATGGCAGTAGAGTGCTCTAAAATAACAGTTCTTATTTAATCAGTTGTTTAATTTTATGGTTGCTTGCTCTAGAAAAAATAAAACTTAATAAACACAATATTATGGGTAAACTTATGTTTTCAGAAATTTTTGTCTCTTTAACACATGACTGATTTTTACAATCTGATACAGACCTTAGTAAATCAATCGGGTATCTAATAAATGTACTCAAGAATGAGAAATTCCACATCAAATTTACTTTACTTATTTATTAAAATATTAGACAAATGTATTGAAGAGTGTAAACCATTTTTTTGTTGAAGGAAAAGTCCTAGAATCAAGGCATTTTAGACATTTTGTAGATATTAATATTTTATTAGATTTTTGAACACCTATAAAAACTTGTAAGCTTAAATTTAAAAACATTTATTTTTATCTGTTTATCCAATTTAAATTGAACAATTTTAATCACGTGAATTAAAGATCTTTGGATCCACTTTTTTTAAATTAATTTTTATTGTAGGTTGTTCAAAACATTACATAGTTCTTGATATATTATATTTCACACTTGTTTCAAGTGGGATATGAACTCCCGTTTTTACCCCATATACAGATTGCAGAATCACATCAGTTGCACAACCATTGATTTACATATTGCCATTCTGGTGTCTGTTGTATTCTGCTGCCTTTCCTATCCTCTACTATCCCCACTCCCCCATCCCCTCCCCTCTTCTCTCTCTACCCCCTCTACTGTAATTCATTTCTCCCCCCTCATATTTTTCCTCCTTTCCCCTCACTTCCTCTTGTATGTAATTTTGTATACCCCTGAGGGTCTCCTTCCATTTACAGGAAATTTCCCTTCTCTCTCCCTTTCCCACCCACCTCTCATCCCTGTTTAATGTTAATTTTCTTCTCATGCTCTTCGTCCCTACTCTGTTCTTAGTTACTCTCCTTATATCAAAGAAGACATTTGCCATTTGTTTTTGAGGGATTGGCTAGCTTCACTTAGCATAATCTGCTCTAATGCCATCCATTTCTCTCCAAATTCTATGATTTTGTCATTTCTTAATGCAGAGTAATACTCCATTGTGTAAAAATGCCACATATTTTTTATCCATTCGTCTATTGAATGGCATCTAGGTTTTGCTTCCACAGTCTTCCTATTGTGAATTGTGCTGCTATGAACATGGATGTAGCAGTGTCCCTATAGTGTGCTCTTTTTTAGGTCTTTAGGGAATAGACCGAGTAGGGGAATAGCTGGATCAAATGGTGGTTTTATTCCCAGCTTTCCAAGAAATCTCCATACTGCTTTCCAAATTGGCTGCACCAATTTGCAGTCCCACCAGCAATGTACAAGAGTACCCTTTTCCCAACATCCTCGCCAGCACTTGTTGTTGTTTGACTTCCTAACGGCTGCTAATCTTACTGGAGTGAGATGGTATCTTAGGGTGGTTTTGATTTGCATTTCTCTGACTGCTAGAGATGGTGAGCATTTTTTCATATACTTGTTGATTGATTGTATGTCCTCCTCTGAGAAATTTCTATTCAGGCCCTTGGCCCATTTGTTGATTGGGTTATATGTTATCTTATTGTCTAATTTTTTGAGTTCTTTGTATATTCTGGATATTAGGGCTCTGTGTGAAGTGTGAGGAGTAAAGATTTGTTCCCAGGACGTAGGATCCCTATTTACCTCTCTTATTCTTTCTTTTGCTGAGAAAAAACTTTTTAGTTTGAGTAAGTCCCATTTGTTGATTCTAGTTATTAACACTTGTGCTATGGGTGTCCTATTGAGGAATTTGGAGCCCAACCCCACAGTATGTAGATCATAGCCAACTTTTTCTTCTATCAGACGCCATGTCTCTGATTTGATATCAAGTTCCTTGATCCACTTTGAGTTAACTTTTGTGCATGGCAAGAGAAAGGGATTCAGTTTCATTTTGTTGCATATGGATTTCCAGTTTTCCCAACACCATTTGTTGAAGATGCTATCCTTCTTCAATTGCATGCTTTTAGCCCCTTTATCGAATATAAGATAGTTGTAGTTTTGTGGATTGGTTTCTGTGTCCTCTATTCTGTACCATTGGTCCACCCACCTGTTTTGGTACCAGTACCCTGCTGTTTTTGTTACTATTGCTCTATAGTATAGTTTGAAGTCTGGTATAGCTATCCCGCCTGATTCACACTTCCTGCTTAGCATTGTTTTTGCTATTCTGGGTCTTTTATTTTTCCATATGAATTTCATGATTGCTTTCTCTATTTCTACAAGAAATGCCGTTGGGATTTTGATTGGCATTGCATTAAACCTATAGAGAACTTTTGGTAATATCGCCATTTTGATGATGTTAGTTCTACCTATCCATTAACAGGGTATATTTTTCCATCTTCTAAGATCTTCTTATATTTCTCTCTTTAGGTTTCTGTAGTTTTCATTGTATAAGTCTTTCACCTCTTTTGTTAGGTTGATTCCCAAGTATTTTATTTTATTTGAGGATATTGTGAATGGGGTGGTTGTCCTCATTTCCATTTCAGAGGATTTGTGGCTCATATACAGGAATGTCTTTGATTTATGTGTGTTGATATTATATCCTGCCACTTTGCTGAATTCATTTATTAGCTCTAGTAGTTTCTTTGTAGACCCTTTTGGGTCTGCTAGGTATAGAATCATGTCATCTGCAAATAGTGATAATTTGAGTTCTTTTCCTATTTTTATGCCATTAATTTTTTTCGTCTGTCTAATTGCTCTGGCCAGTGATTCGAGAACTATGTTGAACCGAAGTGGTGAGAGAGGGCATCCCTTAAAATTTGTTTTTATGAGTGCTTTTTTTATTATGAGCGCTCCTTATATATGTTAATTTCTGTATCATATATATGATTAAGAATATATATATATATAGACATACAACAAATAACAAAAGTGTGCACACATAATAATAGTAAAGGCCTTGTAGCTTTTAGCAGGTGAAATCTCCATTGCCATGTTTTAAAAACTCCACAGTTGGTCAAAGATAGAACTGATCAGAAAAACATTAACCTAGGTCTGTAGGATCAAAATTATGAGTTAGAAAAATTAAAGGATCTAAGGAAAAAAATAAGAGTCCTAGAAAAAATAACTGACCAGTAATTAGTAAATACCATACTATTTACTTTTTTTTTCCTTAAGCCTCATATCAGTCTCCTACTGATCTTGCAGGCTTCTTTCATTTGCATTTCAATCTAAGTCCTGGCTGAGGTCTGGAAGGAGCAGGAAAAAACTGCTATTCTGAGGAGACACCTCAGGCCTAACGCATTTTAACCATAATTTTCCAGATAGGATGTTGAAAATTTTGATACAAGCTTAAGACAAAATTTACAAAATTTTATATCTTTACATCTTGTGTTGTCAACAGATACCATACTATGATTTACTATCCTTGTCCAAATTAATGCACTGGTACACACAGTGACATTTTCCCAGGCTACCCAATTAAAAATTGGTGAAAAAAAAAAGACTGAATGATTGGAAAATTTCTTGCCAACTTGGAAGTAGAGTTCTTTAGTTTTCCATCCTAAGTATTTAAGTTCTCTGGCATGAATTATCTGAAATCATAAACTAAACAATTATCTCAATCTGACTTTTAACGGCACGATTCTGCAATGCTTCAAAAACCCAATAAGCTACCAGATTGTTACAATAAAACATCATCATTTAGACACACATTCAGGTAAAATCATTCCCAAGAAACAATATATAATATCAACACATTATTGCACATGTCTTAAAGTGCCAGAAACAAAGACACACGACAGACAGAAAGGAGCTCCAGACTATGACTGACAGACAGAAGCCTTTAAAACAGAGCAGATAAGAGAAAAATCTCCTACACCAGTTGCACCACAGATGTCCCCACAAGGGGACCAGGTGTTTTCACAGAGGAGCATCCTGAAATGTAAAATCAAGGGTCTCCATAGTGACTTTCCTGCATTTAGTGTCCCCTTTTTTTCCCTCTTTTTTAAGATGACAGAGGTGGCATTATCGTTAAATTGCAGGGAAAGACCTAGGGAATTCTCTGAAAAAATAAGGCTTCAGCAGCTGCTGGGAGTCCCTCAGTCCCTCCTTTTACTTACAGGATTTGCTCCTCTGTTTCAGTTCCACCACAAGCATGCTCCATCTCCTAACATTTCTGTAGTCAGCTCTCAAAAAGTTCCAGGGTGCGGGTGGGTTATCAAAATTTGTAACTTAAAGTTGGGTTCCTGAACTTGAAGCCAATTAATGCCAATTTAAAAATGAGGACAGGGTTTTGAGAAAAAGAAAAACGAAGGTTTATTGCTTTGCTAACAAAGATAAACACAGGGACTCTGCCAAAAGGTTGTGACTCTCTTTATCTGGAGGGACAAGGGATTTTAAAGGAGTTTCACTTATTAACCTGGGAGATACTCAGTTCTTAGGTCCCCCGCAGGCACTGCCCTCTGCAGTGAGTGTGCTCCAGGCAGCCAGCTAGGGGCTTCTATCATACTGCTTAACAAACGGGTGTAAAGTTCAATGGAGTTCCTTTAAACTCAGTCCAAAGGGTGTCAGGCTTACTTGCTTTATTTTCATGTCCGATATCCTTAAGTTTTCACCACAGAAATCACACAACAAAATGCACAAAAACAAACAAACAAAAAACATATAGAACACAGAACAAAACAACAACAACAACAACAAAAAAAAAAAAAAAAACAGAAATCCGGCGCCGAAACAGGAAAACAGAGGAGCAATGCAATGTCTTCCTAAAGCTCCCCGTAGGAGCGCATGCGTGCCCGTTGGCACCTCTCTACCCTTCCAGATGAATTCCCTAGAGAACAGAACAGATGACAGAATGATTCTTGTTACTGTCCCAGACAGGAGTATATGTGAGCCTCCTCAGTCCACCTCTCTGTCATCAGAAGAGATCTCCCTTAACCGGATATCAGATGTTATAAAGGCACCAATTACCTATGGATGCCTCCTCCACCAGGTGCTTGCTAATAGTTTTAATGCGGTGGTTCACTGCAGTGCTCCCTGAACTGAAGGCTAACTCCAAGGCCTTGGACCATCTCAAGTTGCACAAACCCTAGAGTTGCTCTCAAGCTTGGAGCCCTGGAAGGAAGGCCATCTTCAGAATTTACAGCAGTCTGGTCTTGTGATCTTGTCCGGCAGGGTCATCTCACTGGGGAACTCCAAAATATTAGACCAGGAACGCATGTAAAGACCACTGACTCCTAGTAAAATCAAATTAAGGCAAGCTAATTATTTCAAAGGGAAAGGCTACCTCTCCCTCCCAAAATGGCGGGAGCAAGACAGCAAACCCACCTTTCCTATAGCCCAGCTATATAGCCCAGAAAGATGCACAAAAAGGGGGTTACAGATAACAGAACTTTAACAAGCATCACACTAACGGTAGTTTACATTTTTTTTTAAGCTCACCCCAACATCAGAAATTATGAGGACCATTAGAGCCTCAGAGACTCGTTGTCTGGCCAGGGAAAGAAAATATTTATGAGGTGTCACTAAAGTTTCAGAGAGGGCTGCAATCTGGTCAGAGAGACAGGCATGGGTGAGTTTAAGGCATGGGCAAACATTCCAAGCAGGTTCAGAATTTGCAGTAATTTATAATAAATCCAAAATTATCTTTTCATGGCTTTCTGGCAAGTGGGCTCCCAATTTTAATAAATGATCAGGTTGGGTCTATCAACCCTGTCCCTTACTTTTGGAAACTCCCCTTCCACATCCAAGCTTGTGAACTCCTGAGCATTTTCCATTCCAGATATGTATTCACAGATTTTCTAACTCTTCTCCTCTAATTGTGTATTACTTGGGGCGAATGTAATGTCAAGGCATTGTTCTGGATGAGAATGGGAAGATTTTTTGCATACACATTGGATTCATTATCTAATTTTTCATTCGAAATACTTAATCCCTGACACTAAAACCTACCCTACTGGACTCTGACTACTAATGCAAATATGATGGAGATAAATTACCCCAACAAAATAGAAATACAAGCAGTTCAGAGGAGGCATGGTGCATAGTTGGACTTGCCTTTTGCATTATGTAGTGTAGGAGTTATAAATCTAGCAAATTTTCAATTTAAATAGTTCTCCATGTGTTTGAAAGTTAACAAATATTTGAATTCCTGTCTCCCTTTCTCTGTAGCCTATTCAGCACATGTATTTTTATATGCACATATCAAATCCTACCTGGTACCACACGTACATTCTTGTGAGGTGGATGAATTGGCAGATACAATTTGTGAGAATAGATCACTCATTCTAAACGCTGTTGGAACTGAAAATTCAACCTATGGGTGAGCTTCCTAGTTGAACAACATTATACATAAACCCATGTTCAGTAAAATGAATATTTTTGGATCTGTGGATGATATATATTTCATGATTAATTTAGATTGCCATATATATTGCTACTTTTTAATGTCTGTGTGTGTGTGTGTTTTATATATATATATATATATATATATATATATATATATATATATATATATATATATACTCTCCAGATTTTTCAAAATATGAAATATATGTGTCTTATTATACACTCCCTAAATTCATTCATATTCATATATGTGGATTTATGATCAACTTTTCACAAGATTATTATCAGAAATATTCATCCACCTGAAATACATATTTGTTTCCTAGTACTGAAAACAAACTTCAGTGAATGGTGCACACAAATCCTAATATTTCTACAGTAACTCACCCAGTTTAACATCAATGCGTATAGATTCCTATGGGACATGAAGTGTATTTTGACGTTCATTTTTATTCAACTCTGGTACATTACTATTTCTTCAGTTAATGCACATCATAGGATAAATATTTCATCCACAATTTATCAAATTGATAGGCATTTGTTTCACTTTCAATCACTTCCTGATTCAGAACACATGTATTCCTTAATGTTTCTTGACTGCTCGTTTCATGAGACTTCTTTCCAAACACATTATTTTCAATTTCCATTATCGCTTTGAAGCAAATCTCACACACCCGTCTTGATAAACCATTAAAGTAATATTACCATTATATGTATAATTGGTTGGAATTAATGATTGTATATCAATATAAGATTTTCTGCATATTTTCAGATATAAATTCAATCGATTATTTAAAGTGTAATCAGTTATATTATTTATTCACAGTATGGTCTCTTCATGCATTATCTCTACATACATAGACACAGGGTACACCTCTTTGTACCCCCAATATTAATTTATATGTCTTCAAAATATTGCTCCCAGAAATGGTGGAAAAAAATACTCTGTCAACTGATGTACATAAACATTTTATCACAGTAATATTCTGGACACAAAATGCAAAGTTCACACTTATGATTGTACCAAAGACTAAATGGAATGTAAACATGGATTACTAAAAAAATCCATGTCCAATTTGGCTAATGCTCTCAAATGTCAATCCTATTAATGATTACATATTTGTTTCTTCCTAAGATTATATATTCAAATTCAACCCTGTTGAAAATATCTAATACTATCACTCACTTTATACTTTGTCTGATTTCATAATGTCTCTATAGATATCTGCTTTCCTACATATTTTTCCCAGTTCATCATTGTGACTCATTCTTCACATGTGCTGACATTGACATTCACTCACTAACCAAAACCCTGTTGCTAAAGAACTTTTGGTCCAATTCCTATACTCATTCTTTTTTCTAAACTTACTTACTATCTTCCTGATCCACCTACTGTCCCCTTTTGACTGGATATTCTCTTCGACATTCAATCATCCAAGGTACAAGGTCCTATGCCATTTTATATCGATTTATCTGAGACATCTGTGCAGAACATAATTCAAAGCTAAGTGTCACAATCAAAGGACCAATTCCCTTCTGGGCTTCAAGTCTTACCTAGATTTCTGTTTTCATACTTACATTTCACCTATTTATTCTTGTAAATATCGCAGATTCCCAATACCATTATTCATCCTGCAGAATGATTCCTAACTCAAATCGAATATGTTATTAATCCTAACCATACACTCTTCCATCAATCTAACTTTACAAAAGAGTAAGGACACAGTTTGTCTTACAATACAGGAATGTAGGGGATCTTCCACCTGCTGAGAACCTCAAAGGTCCTTACAGAAATGATCCCTGGAGAAGATGTTGACAGCTATGGAGGACCTGAGAGAGAAAAATTCATTTTCCATGGAAAACAACCAGGTCAAAATGAAGGGATGTGTCTGAATCAGCCTCTCTCTTCTTAATGTAGAGTAGTTGGACCAAATCAGGCATGTGTGGAGAGCTGTTCCCGGGTGCCGATTTTTGATATACAATTCTTAGCTTGAAGTGTCACAGTAAGTAGGGGCAGGCTCCATCTCATGGGAACCTAGGAAACAACTTTTAGGACAAAGTGTTTGCCAAGGCAGTGACCTCATTCAGTTTCTGAATGAAGTGACCTACCTCACTTCTTTGGTGATGGAACTCTCTGAACTGGGGATCCAAGAAGCCAGGCACCCAGAGTCAGTCCCAGTCCCAATCCCAGTGGGCTCACATGTTTGTATTTACCAAGGACAGAGTCAGACTTTCTTGGTACCTACTGATGTGAGGATGGCCAAATGCCAGGAGAGCTCTGAAGAGGGCCAGTTCATGAGAAAGCAAGCAGTGTCTCACCACTGGTTCCTGAAAACTTCACTGAGTTGGCCAAGGAGACCAGATCTGAGAGAGTTTCCCAATACTATTATTCATCCCGAAGAATGATTCCTAACCCAAATTGAACATGTTATTAAACCTAACATACACTGTTCCCTCAATCTAACTTTACAGAAGAGCGGGGACAGTGTTGGTCTTACAATACAGGAATGTAGGGGATCTTCCACCTGCTTAGAAACTCAAAGGTCCATGCAGAAATCATTCCTGGAGAAGATGTAGGCAGCTATGAAGGACTTGAGAGAGCAAAAGTCATCTTCCATGGCAAACAACCTGGTCAGGATAAAGGAGTGTATCTGAATCAGCCTCTCTCTTATTAATGTAGAGAAGATGGATCAAACCAGGCCTGTGTGGAGAGCTATTCCTGAGTGCCTATGGTTTATATACCATTCTAACTTGTGAAAGTGTCACAGGAAGTAGGGGCATCCTCCATCTCAAGAGACCATAGGAAGCAACTGTTAGGACAAAGTGGTTGCCAAGGGAGTGACCTCTTTCAGTTTCTGAAGGAAGTGACCTCACGTCACTTCCTTGGTGTTGGAACTCTCTGAACTTGGGATCCAGGAAGCCAGGCACCCATTGCCAGTCCCAGTCCTACTCCTAGTGGGCTCAATTCTTTGGATTTACCAGGGACAGAGTCAGTCTTTCATGGTACCTAATGATGTGGGGATGGCCAAATGCCAGAAGAGCTGTGAAGAGGGGCCTTTCCTGAGAAAGCAGGTAGTGGCTCATGCTGGCTCCTGAAATCTTCGCAGAGTTGGCCACGAAGACCAGATCTGAGACAAGACAGGCTATTTTTGGGGAACATAGTATGACCCACCAGTCAGAGAATACTCCAGATAGTCACAGATGTACTTGGGGGAAGCAGGTGCCTTTGTGGGTGTTGGTGTGGGATTCTTTTTTTGTCTCATGTTCTGAGTATAGGTTAACCAGTACCCTGGTTATTAATTGGTAGTTACATTATGCTTATAGACCCCAGAACTCAGGACAGGTAGAAAAAATAAATAGAACCATTAAATAGACCTTTACGAAATTACTCTTAGAGACCTGCATAAAAGATTGGACTATGCTCCTGCCTTATCCACTGTTTCATGCAAGAAATACTCCCTCTGTTTCTTTGTGTAACCTCACCACCTGTGAAATTCTCTATGGTGCCCTTCCTCCAGTAAGGGACCTAACCCCAACTCTAAGACCTAAGGATCCCTTCCACACCCCCTAGCTTGACAGACTTAAAGCTCTTGAAAGAACTCATTGATATCTGTTCAAACAGCTGGCCACGGCCTACCAAACTGGGGACAAGGGGACTCCACTTCAATATAATGTAAGAGACTTCATCTACATAAGAAGACATCAGGTTTCATTCCTGGAACCCCGATCGAAAGGAACATACCAGGTACTACTTATAACACCTACATCAGTAAATGTATACGGAATCAATTCCTGGATCCATGCCTCTCATCTCAAGCCTGCGCTCTGTCCAGACTCTTGCTGGAAACTGGAAATGACTAGTAACCCTTTCAAATTGTGTATTCACCATATGAATAAGGCTATAGACTCTCCCCTTGGCCACCAGTAGTCCTAAACCTCATCAGGTGGTTCATCAGCGATGGCTGATCACAAATCCTACTAGAGAAGAAGTATGGTCTATCTCGCTTACAGCCCCCATAGGGACCTGGTGGCCATCTCTCCACCCAGACATTTGTCAGCTGGCTATAGGTTTTTCCTATTGGGATATATCTGATAAAGTGGATCCCACTAAAATTCTATTAAATACCTTCTGTATCATCGATAATGGAAACAAACATTATGGATGTAGGGACACGCGAGCAAGATGCAGGTTGGCTAGCCCAGATTACTATGTTTGCATGGCAGACTATCAAAGCCACAAAGAGCCACGGCTGTGAGGGGAAAAAGCCAACTTCTTCTGTAAGTCATGGGGATGTTAGCATACAGGGACTGCCTGGTGGAACCCAAACTCCCCATCAAATTCAGTACACAGCATTGGCCATATTACCAATTAGACAACCAAAACCGATGGACCCCAGAAGGCTCTCTAGATCCTCAAATTATGCATGACATTTTTAACTTCTACAAGTGATGAAAAGGGTGGAAGGAGATTCCCCTATGTGAAGACCTTTTCCCTACTTCACTCACGTCCTGAACTATGCTTCTCCAATAGATCCTAACCCTCAGCCTTCTGCTCCAGACTCTCTGCTTTCACTCCCACCTGAGCAACCTGATTTCTCCCCTCCATTTACTAGATCAAAAAACCAAACCTCGGCCGGTTCTCAGACAATTGCGCCCTTGCTGAGGTATCAGGTACTGAGGTACCCCTCCACCCACTCAGTCCTCTTTTCTCCAGTAAGTGCCCAGAGCAGGTCCCATCAGGTCCTCTTACCAGGTAACCCAAAGCTCAAACCAGCTGAGGAGATCCCTCAGACCACTATCCAAGATGTAATGAAAGTGACCTTTAAAGTTGCCTTGTCATCACTGAAAACAGGTGACTAAGAATTTAAAGTCCCTCACAGGCTTTTTGGGATACTCACTCCTGTCGTCCCCTCTGCTCTACCTGTTCTACTGCTCAAGTTTTTGTTGCCAGGAAAATCACAAACCCCTTTCCCAATATTCTTTTACATCTCTCCTTCCTAATTCTCAGATAAACGGAGCTGCTCTCAGCCTTGCTTTCCACGTCTTGCCCCTCTTCACCAGGCCCACAGAAAAGTCTTATATGACCTTCTCCAGAAGTCTTCACCATTGCTGACTTTAGGACTTTCAGCAAAAGAGTCCCTATAAAAGAATTCAATGTAGATAAACTCCGTGTTTTCATGTCGCCCTGTTCTACTTGGCCAGTGGCTGGAAAAATCAGCACTCCTAAGCTAGACACCCCCTTACGAGTTTTTCACAAAATAAGTGAACAAGGCCTCTGGCCTTGAGCTGGGGATTCTCAGAGATGGCTACAATTCTAAGTAAAGAAGTTACCAACTAGGCTCCATGGTAACAGCTGGCAGGGAGAAAAAAAAGAGAAAAAAAAAAGCTCTCCCTGTCCCAAGTGTCCTTGAAAAGTTAACTTGCCGAGAACAGAGGAAAAAATAACAGAAACAAAAACTGCTTTTTGTGAACTTCTGCAGACTGTGAACTTCTGAGCCCCTTCCCTTACATGTTGGGTACAAATTCTGAAACTACCTAAACTTGGGGTTCAGAAGATTAATTGATTACAACAGAAGCAATACCCTCTAAATCCGTTTGCAACCAAATAGGGCTGTTTCCCTGTCTTCGGTGCTATCTTAGATTCCTTTCCTTTTCCGTACCTACAACAGTATAATTCTATATACTTAAACATTGTTTATGTTTTCATGAAATGGTCAACAGATGTGATTAATTATGTAATGGTGCAGATGTTTCCCAGAGTGTTCTAGGATGATGCATGTTCATTTAAAGATCAAATCGGAGGGCATACAACCTGTTTCCACCGGGAACCTGTATCTCTCACTTTAGCCATCCTATTAGGAATAGGAGTTGCTGCAGGAGTGAGCACAGGAACCCTAGTCCATGGGACACAACAAATGACCCAATTAGAAGCAGCAATAGACCAAAAATTAAAGATAATAAAACCTCCATCACAGCTTTACAGGAATGTTTAACCTCTCTCTCTGAAGTTGTTTTACAGAACAGGCGAGGGTTAAACCTTCTCTTCATGAGAGAAGGGGGACTTTGTGCTGCATTGAGGGAAGAAGGTTGTTTTTATGCCGACCATACTGGAGTTGTATAAGAACCTATGAGTATATTAAGAAAATGCCTTTAAGAGTGTCAACGAGAGAGAGAGGCCCAAAAAGGGTGGTTTGAGTCTTGGTTCACACAGTCCCTCTGGTTAACTATGCTTTCATAAGCCCAGGCCTGTCCATTAATAATCCTCATATTATTGCTAACTGTAGGACCCTGTTGGCTCAACCATGTAGTTTCCTTTCTCGAAGCTCAAATTGGACAATTTAAACTTATGGTAATCAGACAACAATATACCCCACTAGGAGACATAAAATGTGACACCCTTCAATGATCACTTTCATGATTAAAAGTAACCAGAAGAAGAATTGGGGAATAAAAAGTTAATAAAATAGGTACTTGTCACTTCCTATTTTTCTGTATGCTTAATAAAACACTGTTGAAATCTTGAGAACTGTTTGCTAATCTTGTTCCCAGAATGTGCTGTCCCCAACTGCCAAACTGCAGAATGTACTCCATCATCCCGTTGAAAGCAAACTGCCCACTCTCCCTGACGCATCAATAAATTTCCCTCCCTGCCTTCTCCAAGGAAAGTATATAAGCTCTGTTTAAGCTGTTCTCAGGACTCTCTGCTCTATTCAAGTGAGCTCTGAGCCCCAGCATGCTGGACCCTCAATAAACCCTTTGTTGTTGCATGAGACAGTCTCTTGGTGGTCTCTTCCTCCTATGCCTGCCCGACCATTACAATATTCCAACTCTATATTCTTATAAATATCTCAGGTTCCCAATACCATTATTCATCCAGCCGAATAATTCCTAACCCATATCAAACATGTTATTAAACATAACCATACACTCTTCCCTCAATCTAACTTTACAGAAGAGCAGGCACAGAGTTGGTATTACAATACAGGAATGTAGGGGATTGTTCATCTGCTGAGAACCTCAAAGATCCATGCAGATATGATCACTGGAGAATATGTAGGCAGTTATGAAGGACCTGAGAGAGCAAAAGTCATCTTCCATGGAAAACAACCTGGTCAGTATGAAGGGTTGTGTCTGAATCAGGCTCTCAAATTTTAATGTAGAGATGATGGACCAAACCAGGCCTGTTTAGAGAGTTGTTCCCGGGTGCCTATGGTTGATATACCATTCTAACTTGTGAAACTGTCACAGGTAGTAGGGGCAGCCTGCATCTCATGGGACCCTTGGAAGCAAATGTTAGGACAAAGTGGTTGCCAAGGCAGTGACCTCATTCAGTTCCTGAAGGAATTGACCTCACCTCACTTTCTTGTTGATGGAACTATCTGAACTTGGGATCCAGGAAGCCAGGCACACAGAGCCAGTCCCAGTCCCAGTCCCAGTGGTCTCACTTGTTTGGATTTACCAAAGACAGAGTCAGTCTTTCTTGGTACCTACTGATGTGAGGATGGCAAAATGCCAAGAGAGCTCTGAAGAGGGGCCTTTCCTGAGAAAAAGGTAGTTGCTCAATGCTGGCTCCTGACAACTTTACAGAGTTGGCTAAGGAGGACAGATCTGAGAGAGAACATGCCATTTAAAGGGAACATACTGTGGCCCACTAGTCAGAGGACACTCCAAATAGTCTCAGAATTACTTAGGGAAAGGAGGTGCCTTTATGGGTGTAGGTGTATGTTTGTGGTTTTCACTTGTTCTGAGAATAGGTATCAAAGGTGGTTTGTTTGGATTGAGTGAACTCTTTCTGGTAAGTACTTTGACAAGGCGAGTGTTTTTATGTCTGTATATAAAACGGTGTTCGTGGTTGTAGACATAAGAAGAGAGAATGCATCAATGGATGTGTCCTGTCTAGTAGAAAGCTTGCCAGCCTTCATACTGCCCAATTTATGAATGGACTGCTACTTGACTTATGGATGGGCAACATCTGCTATCCTCCAAAGTTCCTGTTTTCTTCCTGAATTCTGGCCTCTCTAAAGAATAGGCTCATGCTTTTGTGCCCAAGATATGTACCACCTCCAAGCTCTGTGACATGGACATGTACTGGATACCTGAAGGGAATGACGAGCTTCTTAGAAAACTCAGATATCAGTATGACCAGTAAAGTCTCAGTGGAGAAAGCCTGCTTTGTGCCTTTTGCTTACCTATTGTTTTATTGCCCTGAATGTCAGGAAGGTCTCTGCCTCAGGCCTCCCCTTTGTGAAGCCTGAAGAAAAGAGTTCTCAAATTGAAATGAATGGGCATCACCTGTGGCTCTGTGCTTAATTGCTTTGGAAAGGGATGTGTCTGAATCAGCCTCTTGGCACTGTGTGAGGCTGTGGCTTAGATTCTCAGCACTAGATGGATCCAAAGAAATATCTCATGTGTGCATCCAATACAAAAATGGCTAAAAGAGCAGATATTGTAGATGAAGTCTCTCGCCTTCCTATGTAAAGTTCCTGACCTCCATTAAGTGAGAATAGTGATACTTTGGGTCAAATGAGATATTTAAAGCCCTGTAGAGGCTAGCCTATAGGTGCATGGGTTTTCTCATGATTCCAGTTCACATAAAGAATCTAAACCGCACAGTAATTTGGCCTCAAATTGGAGAAGCAAAGCAGCATTAACGGCATGCCTATTTGATCACTCTTGGTTAACAGGAAGGGTGTCTAGGCCACACAGACTTTAGGAAAATGAGGGAAAAAGGGAGCTTATTTTGGACACTGTTGTGGGCTGCGCCCCTCATGGAAACCTGCTACCAGAGGTAATGATTAGTGTCTATATGGAAGAAGATGAGGGCCATGTGGGAGTGTTTTGGTTTTAATTGTGGACATTTGTATCGTGGTTGGAAGAGATGACTGGGTCCACCTGGGCTTGAACTCTGGTGTGACTCCCATTAGAGACTGAGTTCTGGAACTGACCTCAGAGCAGTATTGCCATAAATTTTGTCGGGATTTTATTAGGCCACGCATGAGAGTGACCCTTGGAAACTGAGATCTAAGGCCAGTGTGGATTTCCACAGAGCACTGGGAATCTCAGCCAGGATATAACATGATTTTATTTTTAAAGACTTGGCAGCCATAGTTGAGAGTCAAAACACACATGGAACTCACATTGTAGACCTCAATGGGTCTGGCTTCATGTGACCTTTTGGCCACTCTTTGGGAAGACTTGCCTGTGAGAGTTCTTCAGAGCATTCATTGAAATGAGCTTCTTCACCATTTAATGGTTCCTGAATTAATTGAAACCCATAGTGCCTCCAACTTCATCCTTGAAAAATGGCTAGATAAATACCATGAAATTTTTGAAATTCCCATGACCAGGTGGCACTGGAGAAACTTTGGATGTCCTGTTGCTGATCATGAGTATACCAGACGGTGCCTTGATTGACTGGGTTTCATGAAAATGGTGTAGATCAGATATGCCAGTAAGTTGGAGCCTGCTGAGCAGTGGGCCTAGAGCAATGTTGGGCAGGTGTGTGACACAAAATATGCGCTGGGGCCATTTCGATCTGCCATTGGCTTCCAAATGCCTTGTGACTGACAGGATGCAGCCAGCAGACCCTTATTTGTAAAGGCATCTTGTTATATGGAGAGTTTTGACCCTGTCCCTTACTTTTGGAAACTCCTCTACCACCTCCAAGTTTGTGAACTACTGATCATATTCCATTCCAGATTTGTATTCTCAGAATTCCTAACTCTTTTTCCCTAATTGTGTCTTACTTGGGGTGAAAGTATTGTCAAGGCATTGTTCTGGATGAGAGTGGGAAAAATTTTGTGTAGCACATATTTGCATACACATTGGATTCATTTTCCAATTTTCCATTCAGAATACTAAATCCCTGACACTAACATATACCCTATTAGACTCTGACTACTAATCCTAATATGGTGGAGTAAAATAACCCAAACGGAATAGAAATACAAGCAGTTCAGAGAAGGCATGGTGTGTAGTTGGAATTGTCTTTTGCATTATATTGGGTAGAAGGTATAAACTAGTTAATTTTTTTATTGAAAGAGTTCTCCATGTGTTTTTAAAGTAAACAAATGTATGAATTCGTGTCTCCCTTTCTCCGTAGCATATTCAGCACATGTATTTTTATATGCACATACAGAATCCTACCTGGTACCACTCGTACAATCTTGTGAGGTGGCTTACTTGGCAGATACAAATTGCGAGAAGACATTACAGTTCCTAAACACTGTTGGAACAGAAAATTAAACCTATGGGTGAGCTTCCTAGATGAACAACATTATACATAAATCCATGTTCAGTAAAATGAATATTTTTGCATCTGTGGATGATTTATATTTCATGGTGAATTTCGATTGGCATATATATTGCTACTTTTTAATGTCTGTGTGTATATATATATATATATATATATATATATATATATATATATATACAGTCTCCAGATTTTTCAAAATATGAAATATATGTGTCTTATTACACACTTTCTAAATTCATTCATATTCATGTATGTGGATTTATAATCAAATTTTCACATGATTATTCTCAGAAATATTCATCCACCTGAAATACATATTTTTTCCTACTAGTGAAAACTAACTTCAGTGAATGTTGCATACAAATCCTAATATTTCTACAGTAACTGACCCAGTTTAACATCAATGCGAGTAGATTCCAATGGGACATGCTGAGTGTTTTGACGTTCATTTTTATTCAACACTGGTACATTATGATTTCTTCAGTTTATGCACATCATAGGATATATTTTTCATCCACAGTTTCGCAAATTTATAGGCATTTGTTTCACTTTCAATCAATTCCTTCTTCAGAACACATGTATTCATCCATGTTTCTTGACTGGTCTTTTCATGAGACTTCTTTACAAAACACATTATTTTCAATTTTCATAATCATTTTTGAAGCGAAACTCAGACACCGTTCATGATAAACAATAACACTAATATTAACAATAGATGTATAACTGGTTGGAATGAATGATTTTATATCAATATAAGATATCTTAAATATTTTCAGATATCAATTCCATCCATTATTTAAAGTGGAATCAGCTATATTATTTATTCACAGTGTGGTCAATTCATGCATTATCTCTATATTCATAGACACAGGGCACACCTCTTTGTACAACCAATACTTATGTATATGTCTTCTAAATATTACTGCCAGAAATGGTGTAAGAAATACTCATGTCACCAGATCTACATACACATTTTATCACAGTAATATTCGGGACACAAAAAGTAAATGTCACACTTATGATTGTACCGGAGTCTGAATGGAAAGTGAACATGGATTACTAAAAACATTCCTGTCCATGTTGCCTAATCCTCTCAATTATCAATCCTGTTGGTGACTACATATTTGTTCTTCCAGAGATTATATATTCAAACTCTACCCTGTTGAAAATGCCTAATCATATCACTCACTTTATACTTTGCCTGATTTCATTATGTCTCTATTGATATGTGGTTTCCTACATATTTTCCCCAGTTCATCATTGTGACTGACCCTTCACATGAAGTTATGTTTACTTTCACTCTCTAACCAAAACACTATTGCGATAGAACATATATTCCAAATCCTATATTGACACTTCTTCCTAAACCTACTATCTACCTAATCCTACCGACTATCCGTTTTGACTGGATGTTCTCTTCGACATTCAATCATCCAAGGTACAAGGTTCTATGCCATTATATATCTATTTTTCTGAGACATCTGTGCACAATGTAAATCAAAGTTAAGTATCCCAATCAAGGGCCCAATGCCCTCTAGGCTTCAAAATTACCTAGATTTCTGTTTTTATTCATATATTTAACCTCTATATTTTTATAAATATCGCAGGTTCCCATACCATTATTCATCCCGCAGAATGATTCCTAACCCAATTCAAACATTTTATTAACCCTAAGAATACACTGTTCCCTCAATCTAAATTTAATGAAAAGCAGGGACAGAGTTGGTCTTACAATACAGGAATGTAGGGGATCTTCCACCTGCTGAGAACTTCAAAGATCCATGTAGAAATGAACCCTGGAGAAGATATAGTCATCTATGAAGGACCTGAGAGAGCAAAAGTCATCTTCCATGTCAAACACCCTGGTCAGGATGAAGGGATGTGTCTGAATCAGCCTCTCTCTTCTTAATGTAGAGGAGAAGGACCAAACCAGGCCTGTGTGGATAGCTATTCCCGGGTTCCTAAGGTTGACATACCATTCTAACTTGTGAACATTTCAGAGGAAGTAGGGGAACCCTCCATCTAATGGGACCCCTTGGAAGCAACTATTAGGACAAAATGGTTTACAAGACAGTGAATTCATTAAGTTCCTGAAGGAAGTGACCTCACCTCACTTCCTTCGTGATGGATCTCTCTGAACTTGGGATCCTGGAAGCCAGGCACACAGAG
Source organism: Callospermophilus lateralis (assembly GCF_048772815.1). Taxonomy (NCBI): domain Eukaryota; kingdom Metazoa; phylum Chordata; class Mammalia; order Rodentia; family Sciuridae; genus Callospermophilus; species Callospermophilus lateralis. The sequence goes on along the minus strand of NW_027517592.1, from coordinate 462,041 downwards.
CCAGTCCCAGTCCCAGTCCCAGTGGGCTCACTTGCTTGGATTTACCAAAGACAGAGTCAGTCTTTCTTTGTTCCTACTGATATTATGATGCCAAAAGCAAGGAGAGCTCTGAAGAGGGGCCTTTCCTGAGAAAGCAGGTAGTGGCTCAAAATTCCCTTCTGACAACTTAAAAGAGTTGGCCAAGTAGACCAGATCTGAGACAGGACAGGACATTTCGGGGAAACATTGTATGGCCCACCAGTCAGAGGACACTCCGTAGAGTCACAGACCTACTTGGGGGAAGGAGGTGACTTTGTGGGTGTGGTTGTGGGTTTATGATTTTGTCTCATCTTCTGAGAATAGGTAGGAAAGGCGGTTAGTTTTTTTTTTTTTTTGGAGTGTACTGTTTCTAGTAAGTCGTTTGACAAGGCGAGTGTTTCTATGTCTGTGTATTCCACTGTGTCCGTGGTTGTATACATTAGAAACGAGAATGCATCAATGTATTTGTCCTGTCTAGTAGAAAGCTTCCCAGCATTCAACCTGCCCAATTTATGAATGGGTTGCGGCTTTCCTTAAGGATGGGCAACACCTACTATCTTCCTAATTACCAATTTTCTTCCTGAATTCTTTCCAATCTCCAGAATTGGCTCATGTTTTTTTGTCCAAGATATGTACCACCTCCAAGCTCTGTGACATGGCCATGTACTGGATATTCTGCAGGGAATGGCGAGCATCTCAGAAAACTCAGATATCAGTGTGACCAGTAAAGTATCAGTGGAGAAACCCTGCTTTGGGCCTTTTGCTTACATAATGTTCTGTTGCCCTTAATTTCAAGAAGTTCTTTGCCTCAGGCCACCCCTTTGTGAAGCCTGAGGAAAACAGTTTTCAAATGGAAATGAATGGGCATCACCTGTGGCCCTTTGCTTTATTGCTTTGGAAAGGGATGTGTGTGATTTAGCCTCTTGGCCCTGTGTGAGGCTGTGGCTTAGATTCTCAGCACCTGATGGATCTAAAGAAAGATCCCATGTGTGCATCCAAAACCAAAATGGCCAAAAGAGCAGTCCTTGTGGATGACGTCTCGCCTTCCTCTGTGAGGTTCCTGACTTCCATCAATAGGGATCCTTTGGGTCAGAGGAGTTCTCCAAAGCCCTGCAGAGGTGCTTGGGTTTTCTCATGACTCCAATTCACATAAAGAATCTTAACCTCTGAGTCAGTTGGCCTCAAAGTAGAGAAGCGGTGTAGTCTTCACAGCATGCCTATTTCATCACGCCTGGTTCACAGAAAGTATGTCCAGGCCACCCTGACTTTAGCAAATGAGTGGCAAGGGAGCTTATTTTGGACACTGTCTTGGACTGTGCTCCTCATGAAAACCTCCAGCCAGAGGTTATGATGAGTGTCTATATGGAAGAAAATGAGGGCCATGTCGAAGTGTTTTGGTTTTAATTGTGGTCATTTGTGTGTCAGTTGGAAGAGATAACTGTGTTCACCTGGGCTTGAACTGTTGTGTGATTCCACTTAGAGACTGCTTTCTGGAACTGACCTCAGTGAAGTATTGCCATGAATTGTTTTGAGATTTTAGGAGGCCACGCATGAGATTCGCTCTTGGTATCTGTGATCTCGGCCCAGGGTGGCTTTGCACAGAAAACTGGGAATCTTTGCAAGGATATCACATGATTTTATTCTGAAAGACTTGGCAGCCGTCGATGAGAGTCAAAACACACATGGACCTAACATTGTAGACCTCAATGGGCCTTGCTTATGTTACCATTTGGCCTCTGTTTCTGTAGCCTTGCCTATGAGAGTTCTCTAGAGCTTTCATTGAAATGAGCTTCCTCACCATTTAATGGTTCCTGAATTAATTGAAACCCAGAGTGTCTCAAATTCATTTTTGAAAAATGGCTAGATAAATACCATGCAAGGTTTGAAATTCCCATGACCAGGTGGCACTGGAGAACCTTTGGATATCTGGTTCCTGATCATGAGTGTACCAGACAATGCCTTGATTGACTGGGTTTCATGAAAATGGAGTAGAACAGAGATGCCTGTAAGTTGGAGCCTGCTGAGTATTGGGCCTAGAGCTGTGGTGTGAAGGTGTGTGATAAACATCTGTGGTGGGGCCATGTGAATATGTCTTTGACTTCCAAATGGCTTGTGACTGACATGCTGCTGCCAGCAGACCCTTATATGTAAAGGCATCTTATTATATAGAGGGGTTTCAGGGCAATGTTCAGAATCAGGTTGCTCTTGTCAAGGGGGCAAGCTATGTGGGATAGAAGCCTGGTTGGTGCATTCTCCTGTAAACCCTGACCCACCACACCTGACAGAACTCCCTCCAGCACTGTGTCCCTGATGAACTCCTTGTATTTTTTGAAGCAACACCAAACTACGAGTGCAGCAGCCAGAAACACCACGAAAAGTGGAGGATGACCAAATGACTTCACAGTCCACGCGGGCAGACACTTAGACCCAGGTGGCCAAAAATTGCCGACAAAGATAGAATTCATCACTGCTGCCTAATGTTCATTGGAAAACAAGAAACCATGTCCTCCAGGTCACATAGATGCCATTCCAGATTTGATGGTCTCACTACAAAGGAAGCTAAATCTCCTGACAACAACATATACTTTAAGTGCCCAAACTCAGAGGCAGTTTGTCAAGAAGTCTTTAGGCCAAAAGAACTTCATGTTTGTGGAGTGTTTACCCTATCCCTTACTTTTGGATACTCCTCTCCCAACTCCAAGGTTGTGAACTCCTGAGCATTTTCCATTCCGGATATGTATTCACAAATTTTCTAACTCTTCTCCTCTAATTGTGTCTTACTTGTGGTGAAGGAAATATCAAGGCATTGTTCTGGATCAGAGTGGGGAGATTTTTGTGTAGCACATATTTGAATACACATGAGATTAATTTTCCTATTTTCCATTCGAAATTCTGAATCCCTGACACTTACCCATACCCTACTAGACTCTCACTACTAATCCTAATATGATGGAGAAAAATAACCCAAACAAAATAGAAATACAACCAGTTCAGAGGAGGCCTGTTGTATAGTTGGACTTGCCTTTTGCATGATAAAGGGTAGGTGTTACAAATCTAGTCAATTTTTAAATGAAAAAGTTCTCCATGTGATTTAAAGTTAACAAATATGTGAATTCTTGTTTCCCTTTCTCTGAAGCCTATTCAGAACATGTATTTTTAATGCACATATTGAATCCTACCTGGTATCACACTTATATTTTTGTGAGGTGGATGACATGGCAGATACAAATTGTGAGAAGAGATCACTCATCCTAAACACTGTTGGAACTGAAAATTGAACCTATGGGTGAGCTTCCTAGTTTAACAACATTTTACTTAAATCCATGTTTAGTAAAATAAATATTTTTGCTTCAATGGATGATATATATTTCATGATGAATTTCTATTGGCATATATATTGCCAGTTTTTAATGTCTCTGTGTGTGTTTTTTGTATATATATATATATTCTCCAGGTTCTTCAAAACATGAAATATATGTGTCTTTTATACACTCCATAAATTTATTCATGTTCATGTACTTGGATTTATAATCAACTTTTCAGAAGATTATTCCAGAAATATTCATCCACCTGAAATTCATATTTGTTACCTAGTACTGAAAGCTAACTTCAGTGAACGGTGCACACAAATCCTAATATTTTTATAGTAACTGACCCAGTTTAATATCAAAGCAAGTTGATTCCTATGGGACATTTTATGTATTTTGACGTTTATTCCTATTCAACACTGGTAAATTACTATTTCTTCTTTTTTTGCACATCATAGGATATATATTTAATCCAAAAGTTATCAAATTTACAGGTATTTGTTTCACTTTCAATCACTTTCTGCTTCAGAACACACGTATTCCTGCAGGTTACTTGACTGGTCTTATCATGAAACTTCTTTCCAAACACATTATTTTTGATTTTCATAATGATTTTTGAAGCAAAATATACACAATTTTCATGATTATCCATAACCCTAATATTTCCATTAGATGTATAAATGGTTGTAATGAATGTATGTGTATCAATATAAGATTTCATGTATATTTTCAGATATCAATTCATTCCATTATTTAAAGTTGGAACCAGTTATATTTTTAATTCTCAGTATGGTCTCTTCATGCATTATCTCAATATTCATAAACACATGGTACACCCATTTGTACCCCCAATACTAATTTATGCATCTTCAAAATATTGCTCCCAGAAACAGTGGAAGAAATACTCCACCTGATCTACATATACATTTTATCACTGTAATAATCTGGACACAAAATGCAAAGTTCACCTTTATGATTGTACCAAAGCCTAAATGGAAATTGACCATGGATTACTAAAACATCTATGTCTAAATTGCCTAATGCTCTCAAATGTCAATCTATTTGTGACTCCATATTTATTTTTCCCTAAGATTATACAGTCAAGTTCAACCCTGTTGAAAATGTCTAATATTATCACTCACTTTGTACTATACCTGATTTCCTAATATCTCTATTGATATCTGCTTTGCTACATTTTTTCCCCAGTTCATCATTGTGAGTGACCCTAAACATGTGCTGATATTGACATTCACTCTCTAACCGAAACCCTATTGTTAAAGAACTTTTGGTCCAAAGTCTATACTCGCCCTCATTTCAACACCTACCGACTATCTTCCTGATCCTACAGACTATCCCTGTTTGATTGGATGTTCTCTTCTACATTCAATCATCCAAGGTACAAGGTCCTATTTCATTGTATATCGATTTATCTGAGACATCTGTGCATAACATAATTCAATGCTAAGTATCCCAATCAAAGGCCCAATGCCCTTCTGGGCTTCAAATCTTACCTAGATTTCTGTTTTCATACTTATATTTCACCTATATATTCTTAAAAATGTCACAGGTTCCCAATACCATTATTAATTGAGCGGAATGATTCCTAACCCAAATCAAACATGTTATTAACCTTAACCATACACTGATCCCTCAATCTAACTTTTCAGAAGAGCAGGGACAGAGTTGGTCTCAAAATACAGGCATGTAGGGGACTCTCCACCTGCTGAGAACCTAAAAGGCCCATGCAGAAATGATCCATGGAGAAGATGTAGGCAGCTATGAAGGACCTGAGAGAGCAAAAGACATCTTCCATGGTGAATAACCTGGTCAGGATAAAGGGTTGTGTCTGAATGAGCCTCTCTTTTTTTCATATAGATAAGATGGACCAAAACAGGCCTATGTGGAGAGCTGTCCCTAGGTGCCTATGGTTGATATACCATTATAACCTGTGAAAGTATCACAGGAAGTAGGGGCAGCCTCCATATCATGGGACCTTTGGAAGCAACTGTGAAGGCAAAGAGGTTGTCAAGATAGTGACCTCATTCAGTTCCTGAAGGAAGTGACCTCATCACACTTCTTTGGTGATGGAACTGTCTGAACTTGGTATCCAGGAAGCCAGGCACTCAGAGCCAGTCACAGTCCCAGTCCAAGGGGTCTCAATTTTTTTGATTTACCAAGGAGAGAGTCAGAGTTTCTTGGTAACTACTGATGTGTGGATGGCCAAATGCCAGGAAAGCTCTGAAGAGGGGCCTTTTCTGAGAAAGCAGGTAGTGGCTCACCACTGGCTCCTGACAACTTCACAGAGTTGGACAAGGAGACCAGATCTGAGAAAGGACAGGCCATTTCAGTGGAACATAGTATGACCCACCAGTCATAGGACACTCTGGATAGTCACAGTCCTACTTGGGGGAAGGAGGTGCCTTTGTATGTGTGTGTGTGTTTGTGGTTTTGTCTAATGTTCTGAGAATAGGTAGTAGCGGCGGTTTGTTTGGTTTTGAGTGAACTGTTTCTAGTAAGTCATTTGACAAGGCGAGTGTTTCTATGTCTCTGAATCCCACTGTGTCCGTGGTTGTAGACAGTTGAAAAGAGAATGGATCAATGGATTTGTGTTGTCTAGTAGAACGCATCCCAGCATGTATCCTGCCAAATTTATTAATGGTCTGAGGCTTTCCTTATCGATGGGCAACACCTGCTATCTTTCTAAGTTCCTGTTTTCTTCCTGAATTCTGGCCAATATCCAGAATAGGCTCATGGTTTTCTCTCCAAGATATGTACCACCTAAAAGCTCTGTGACATGGCCATGTACTGGATAGCTGAAGGGAATGGAGAGCATCTCAGAATACTCAGATATCAGAGTGACCATTTAAGTCTCATTGGAGAAACCCTGCTTTGGGCCTTTTGTTTACCTATTGTTCTGTTGACCTGAATGTCAGCAAGGTCTTTGCCTCAGGCCATCTCTTTTTGAAACCTGAAGAAAACAGTTTTCAAATGGAAATGAATGGACATCCCCTGTGGCTCTTTTCTTAATTTCTTTGGAAGGAGATGTGTCTGATTCAGCCTTTTGGCCCTTTGTGAGTCTGTGGCTTAGATTATCAGCACCTGATGGATCTAAAGAATGATCCCATGTGTGCATTCAAACCAAACTGGCCAAAAGAGCAGTCATTATGGATAAAGTCTCTCACCTTCCTTTGTAAGGTTCCTGACCTCCATCAAGTGAGAATAGGGATCCTTTGGGTCAATTGAGTTCTTAAAAGCCCTGCAGAGGCTAGCACATAGGTGCTTGGGTTTTCTGATTACTCCAATTCACATAAAGAATCTAAACCCCACAGTCAGTAGGCCTCAAATTGGTGAACCGAAGTAGTATTAATGGCAGGCCTATTTGACCACTCCTGGTTCACAGGAAGGTTGTACAGGCCACCCTGACTTTAGGCAAACCAGAGGCAAGGGAGCTTATTTTGGACACTGTCTTGGGCTGCGCCCCTCATGGAAACCTTTAGCCAGAGGATATGATGAGTGTCTATATGGAAGAATATGAGGGCCATGTGGGAGTGTTTTGGTTTTAATTGTGGTCATTTGTGTGGCAGTTGGAAGAGATTACTTGTAAGATTCCAGCAGATGTCAGAGGAAGAGACTACCAAGAGACTGGCTCATGCAACAGCGATGGGGATTTATTGAGGATCCAATTCAGTTCGCTGGGGCTCTGTGCTCACTCAACAAGCAACAGCGGCCCAGATCCCCGAGAAGAGGTTAAGCAGTGCTTCAGTACACTTTTTGGGTAGGCAGAGGCTTTATATATATCAGAGGAAATCATCTTGATCAGCCGGAAAATCGAACAACAACTCTCCAACTTGATTAGCACATTCATTGGTGGAATCAGGTCGGGCGGGGGTGATAGGTCGATCCTAAGGAGGGGGGTACATTCAAACTGATTGGTTTGGGCCCTGATATGCTTAGGTGCCAAGCTGCACAGGGTCCTAGATTATTAAACAACTGGATGGTCAGGGGGAATATTTAATGGGCAGTGAAAGGATTGTCCTAACAGCTACAGGAATTTCAGGTTTTAGGTTTAGCATGGGAACTTAACAATACCTGGTCCTTTACATTTTAACTCAGGCTTTGCAGCTTAGAAACTTTACAACACTCGCTATTTTACACTTTAACTTCAATTTCTTTTACCCTAACAGACTGGGTCCACCTGGGTGTGAACTCTGGTGTGATTCCCCTTAGACACTGAGTTCTGGAACTGAACTCAGAGAAGAGGTGTCATGAATTGTGTTGGGATTATAAGAGGCCACACATGAGAGTTGCCCTTGGAAACTGAGATCTAGGCCCAGGGTGGCTTTCCACAGAGCATTGGAAATTTCAGCCAGGATATCACATGATTTTATTCTGAATGACTTGGCAGCCATAGTTGAGAGTCAAAACACACATGAAACTCACACTGTAGACCTCAATGGGCCTGGTTTCATGTGACCTTTTGGCCACTCTTTGAGAAGCCTTGTCTGTGAGAGTTCTATAGAGATTTCATTGAAATCAGCTTTCTCAAAATTTAAAGGTTCCTGAATGAATTGAAACCCACAGTGCCTCCAACTTCATCCTTGAAAAATGGCTAGATAAATACCATGAAATTTTTGAAATTCCCAGGACCAGGTACCACTGGAGAAAGTTTGGATGTCCGGTTTCTGATCATGAGTATAACAGACAGTGCCTTGATTCACTGGGTTTCATGCAAATGGTGTAGAACAGAGATGCCAGTAAGTTGGAGCCTTCTGAGTAGTGGGCCTAGAGCAGTGGAGGGCAGGTGTGTGATAAAACATCTGTGGTGGGGCCATGGGGATCTTCCATTGTCTTCCAAATGGCTTGTGACTGACATGGTGCAGCCAGCAGACCCTTATATGTAAAGGCATCTTGTTATTTGGAGAGGTTTCAGGGCAATGTTCAGAATCAGGATGTTATGGTCAAGGGAAAAGCTATGTGGGATAGAAGCATGGTTGGTGCATTCTCTTGCAGACCCTTACCCACCACAGGTGACAGAACTCCCTCCAGCACTGTACCAGGTGAACTACTTGTATTTCGTGAAGCAAATAACAAACTCCCAGTGCAGCAGTAAGAAATACCACGAAAAGTGGAGGATGACCAAATGGCTTCACAGTCCACACAGAGAGAAACTTAGCCCCCAGTGGACACTGTTAACCTACATAGAGAGAAATCAGCACTGCTGCCTCATGTTCAGTGGAAAATAAGAAACTATGTCCTCCAGGTCACATACATGCACACCCAGCTTTGATGGTCTCACTACAAAGGAAGCTCCTGACAAATACTTATATTTCAAGTGCGCAACCTCAGAGGCAGTTTCTCAAGAAGTCTTTAGGCCAGCAGAGCTCCATGTTTGTTGAGTGTTTACCCTGTTCCTTACTTTTGGAAACTCCTCTACCACCTCCAAGGTTGTGAACTCCTGAGCGTATTCCATTCCAGATATGTATTCACAGAATTTTTAACTCTTCTCCTCTAATTGTGTCTTACTTCAGGCGAGGGTAATGTCAAGGCATTTTTCTGTATGAGAGTGCAAAAATTTGTGTGCAGCATTTATTTGAAATACTGAATCCCTGACATTAACCCATATCCTAATAGACTCTGACTACTAATCCTAATATGATGGAGAAAAATAACTCAAACAAAATAGAAATACAAGCATTTCATAGGAGGCATGGTGTATAGTTGGACTTGCCTTTTGCATTATATAGGGTAGGAGTAATAAATCTAGTCAATTTTTAATTGAAATAGTTTTCCATGTGTTTTTAAAGTTAACAAATATGTAAATTACTGTCTCCCATTCTCTCTAGCTTATTCAGAACATGTGTTTTTATATGCACATATAGAATCCTACCTGGTTATCACACATACAGTCTCATGAGGAGGCTGATTGGCAGATACAAATTGTGAGAAATGACCACTCCTCGTAAACGCTGTTGGAACTGAAAATACAACCCATGGGTGAGCTTCCTATTTGAACAACCTTATACAAAAATCCATGTTCAGTGAAATTAATATTTTTGGATCTGATGATGATATATATTTCACGATAAATTTCGATTGGCATATATATTGCAATTTTTAATGTCTCTCTCTCTGTGTGTGTGTGTATATATATATATATATATATATATATATATATATATATATATGCACTCTGTCTAGATTTTTCAAAATATGAAACATGTGTCTTATTGTAGACTCCCTAAATTCATTTATATTCATGTATGTGGATTTATAATCAACTTTTCACAAGATTATTCTCAGAAATACTCATCCACCTAAAATACTTACTTGTTTCCTAGTACTGAAAACTAACTTCGTTGAATGGTGCATACATATCCTAACATTTCTACAGTAACTGACCCTGTTTAACATCAATTCAAGTAGATTACTATGGGACATGATGTGTATTTTGAAGTTCATTTTTATTCAACACTGGTACATTGCTATTTCTTCAGTTTATGCACATCATAGGATACATATTTCATCCACAAGTTAGCAAATTGATAGGCATTTGTTTCACTTTCAGTCACTTCCTGCTTCAGAACACATGTATTTCTCCATGTTTCTTGACTGATATTTTCATGAGACTTCTTTCCAAACACATTATTTTCGATTTCCGTAATCACTTTTGAAGCAAAACCCACACACCTTTCATGATAACCCATAACCCTAATATTACCATTAGATGTATAACTCGTTGGAATGAATGACTGTATATCAATATTAGATTTCTTATATATTTTCAGATATCAATTCAATCCATTATTTAAAGTGGAACCAGTTATATTATTTATTCACATGATGGTCAATTAATGCATTATCAATATATTCTATGACACAGGTATACCCTTTTTACCCCCAATACTAATTTATATTTCTTCAAAATAGTGCTCCCAGAAATGGTGGAAGAAATACCCATGTCACCTGATCTACATATACATTTTATCACAGTAATATTCTGGACACATAAAACAAAGGTCACTCCTATGATTGTACCAAAGCCTAAATGGAAAATGAGCATGGATTACTAAATGCACCCATGTCCAGGTTGCCTAATGCTCTCAAATGTCAATCCTATTGGTGACTACATATTTGTTTCTTTCTAACATTATATATCCAAACTCAACCCTGTTGAAAATGTCTAGTCCTATGACTCAGTTTATACTTTGCCTGATTTCCTAATGTCTCTATTAATATCTGCTTTCCTCCATATTTTCCCCAGTTCATCATCGTGACTGACTCTTCACATGTGCTAACATTTACATTCACTCTCAACTGAAACCATATTGCTAAAGAACTTTTGGTCCAGATCCTATACTCACTCTTCTTCCTAAAACTACTATCTCCTGTTCCTACCGAGTATTCCTTTTTGACTTGATGTTCTCTTCTACATTCAATCATTCAAGGTACATGGTCCTATGCCATTGTATATCGATTTATCTGAGACATCTGTTCAGAACGTAATTCAACGCTAAGTATCCCAATCAAGTTCCCATGCCCTTCTCGGCTTCAAATCTTAACTAGATTTCTGTTTTCATACTTATATTTCACCTATATATTCTTGTAAATATTGCGGGTTCCCGATACTGTTATTCAACCCTCAGAATGATTCCTCACCCAAATCGAACCTGTTATTCACCCTAATCATACACTCTTCCCTCAATCTAACTTTACAGAAGAGCAGGGAAGGAGTTGGTATTTCAATACAGGAATGTAGGCGATCTTCCACCTATTGAGAACCTCAAATGTCCTACATAAATGACACCTGGATAAGTTGTAGGCAGCTATGAAAGACCTGAGAGAGCAAAAGTCATCTTCCATGGAAAACAACCTGGTCAGGATGTAGGGATATGTATGAATCAGCCTCTCACTTATTAATGTAGAGAAGATGGACCAAACCAGGCCTGTGTGGAGAGCTGTTCCTGTGTGCCTATGGTTGATATACCATTCTAACTTGTGAAAGTGTCACAGGAAGCAGGGGAAGCCTCCATCTCATGGGACCCTTGGAGTCAACTCTTAGGACAAAGTGGTTGCCAAGGCAGTGAACTCATTCAATTCCTGAAGGAAGTGACTTACGTCACTTCCGTGGTGATCAAACTCTCTGAACTTAGATCCAGTAAGCCAGGCACCCAGAGCCAGTCCAAGTCCCAGTCTTAGTGGTCTCACTTGTTTTGATTTTCCAAGGATAGAGTCAATCTTTCTTGATACCTACCGATGTGGGAATGGCCAAATAACAGGAAAGCTCTCAAGAGGGGCCTTTTCTGAGCAAGCAGGTAGAGGCTCACCCCTGGCTTCTGACAAGTTCACAGAGTTGACCAAGGAGACCTAATCTCATACAGGACAGGCCATCTCAGGGGAACATATTGTGGCCCACCAGTCAGAGGACACTCCGGATAGTCACAGACCCATTTGAGGGAAGGAGGTGCCTTTGTTATGTGGGTGTGGTTTTTTGGTTTGTCTCATATTCTGAGAATATGTAGGAAAGGTGGTTTGTTTGGTTTGTAGTGAACTGTTTTTAATAAGTCATTTGACAAGGCGACTGTTTCTATGTCTGTGTATCGCACTGTGTCCGTGGTTGTAGACATTAGAAAAGAGAATGATTCAATGGATGTGTCCTGTCTGGTAGAAAGCTTCCCAGCATTCATCCTGCCCGATTTATGTATGGACTTTGGCTTGCCTTATCGATGGGCAACACCTGCTAATTTCCTAAGTTGCTGTTTTCTTCCTGAATTCTGGCCACTCTCCAGAAGAGGCTCATGGTTTTGTGTCCAAGATATGAATCACTTCCAAGGTCTGTGACATGGCTATGTTCTGGATAGCTGAAGTGAATGGCGAGAATCTCAGAAAACTCAGATCACTGTGACCAGAAAAGTCTCAGTGGATAAACCCTGCTTTGCGACTTTTGCTTACATATTGTTCTGTTACCCTGAATGTCAGGTAGTTCTTTGCCTCAGGCCACCCCTTTGTGAAACCTGAAGAAAACAGTTTTCAAATGGAAATGAATGGAAATCACCTGTGGCTCTTTGCTTAATTGCTTTGGAAAGGGATGTGTCTGAATCAGCCTCTTAGCTCTGTGTGAGGCTGTTGATTAAATTCTCAGCCCCTTATGGATCTAAAGAAAGATCCCATGTGTGCATCCAAAACCAAAATGGCCGAAAGTACAGTCATTGCAGATGAAGTCTTTCGCCTTCCTCTGTAAGGTTCCTGACCTCTATAAAGTGAGAATAGGGAAGATAGACCAAGCCAATTGATGTCTCCTTTTGGAAAAATTGTACCACCAATGAGAGCATCAGCAAAATTACCCCAACACTACCACAAGTCGCTGCACCAACAGATAGTTCACAATGCATACATGTTAGTTCACAATGCATACAAGTGATATATATTCCAGGCAAGTTCTGCAAGCAGTTCAGTGATGGCTATTGCAGAAGCTGTAGATTGGTTTTATCTTTGTCTTCACCAGCACTGGGTTGAAGATTGGAATTCTGGCAATAATGGCTAAAGAAAAAATTACTTACCATTCCAGAAGGCACTAAAAAACCCAATTATCTTAACAATTTACATTATCTTGAAGAGAATTATTAAATATAATGAAAAGGAAAGGTGAAAGTCAACAAACAGTTCTGCTAAACTCCTTTTTTTGTTCACATATTAAAACAATCCTCAACAGTTGTTTACCCAATTTAAATTAAACTATTTAAATCACGTGAATAAAAAAAAAATTGGATCCATTTTTTCATGAGCGCACATCATATATGATATATGGATATATGTACATTCAAACATAAAACACAAAACACAAGTGTGCACAAATAATATAATATATACAACACATAACATAATAGTAAAGGCCTTATAACTTTTTACAGGTGAAATCACCATTGGAATGTCTAAAAACTCTATAGTCAAAAAATAGAACTGATCAGCAAAACATTAACCTAGGTCTGTATGAGCTCAAAAAAAAAAATAGAAAATAGAACTTCATGATGTGGGAAAGGGCAATAATAAAATAGATATTGAAAAAAGCATCCTGGTTCTGTCGCAGATGTAAGGATAGCCAAACTGGAGTTTTGGATATCAGCTGTTATGAATTTGAGCCAAATCATCTTCTTTTTGGTCTATAGAAATCACTTTAGTTAATTTCTCTGGAATCCATATTGCCTGCTGTTCTTCCTGTGGAAACACACAAACAGACCCCTGACTAAAGACAATCACTGGGTCAGGACTTTAGTTAATCTCTCCAAAATCCAAATCAGCTGCTGTTCTTCCTGTGGAAACACACAAACAGACGCCCGACTCCAGACAATTACTGGGTCAACACTTTTCCATTGTCCTATTAGAATATCCTTCCAAAGGACCTTGGGCTTATGCACATTTTTTGGAAACATATGCCTTTCCACAGCACTAAGTCCTGATGAATCCAAGTTTAAAAAGTTTAGAGTAAAAAGCGTTAATTTAAGTTTATCTTTGGGGAATATATACCCCTTCTCAATTCCGTCTTTGTGCTTTAATAAGTACATTTTTATTGTTTGATGTGCTCTTTCAACTATGCCTTGTCCCTGTGGATTGAATGGGATTCCTGTTATATGAGTAATGCCAAATGATGAGCAAAATTGTTTAAAAGAGTTAGAAGTGTAACCGGGGGCATTATCTGTTTTTAACTGTTTTGGAATGCCCACAGTGGCAAAATTTTGTAAGCAATGAGCTATAACATCTTTAGTTTTTTTCTCCAGCATGAAGGGAGCCCATTAAAAATCCAGAACAAATATCAACTATAACATGCAAATATTTTAATTTTCCAAATTCTGGCAAGTGTGTGACGTCCATCTGCCAAATATGGTTAGGTATCAATCCTCTAGAATTGACTCCAAGATTAACTTGTGGTAAAAAGGTCACACAATTTTGACATTGTTTTATAATTTGTCTAGATGTTCCTTAGTTTTTTTGAAATGCTTTTGTAAAGTATAAGCATTGACATGGAACTTTTTAAGAAAATTTATTGCTTCTTCTAGTGTAAAGAAAATATGTATGTATGTCAATTGTAGTTTTATCTGCTAAATCATTGCCCAAACTAAGGGCTTTAGGCAATCCTGTATGTGCCCTGATATGTCCTATAAAGAATGGATCTTTTCTGTCCCAGATTAGACTTTGTATAGTGGAAAGCAAAGAGAAAACAGTAGAGAAAGGGGAAATCCTACCAGCATCTTCAAGGGATACTATAGCATTAACTATATACTGACTATCGGAAAATAAATTAAATACAGAATCTTTAAAAATCACAAAAGCTTGTAATACTGTACTAAGCTCTACCTTGTGAGCTGATTGTTTTGGTACTAAAAATATAAAAGTTGGATCAGGTGTAACTATTGCTGTTGTACCATTATTTAACCCATCGGTGAATATATTTGGAGCATTCACAATAGGTGTTTTCTTGTCATTTTTGGAAAAATTACAGGATGCGATGACCAAAAAGACAATAAAAGATAAGATAGTAAGTGGTTATCAAATGAAACATTAGATTTACACACGATTATTGCCCAAGTATTTAACTAATTAGCTAATTCATCAATTTGATTCATAGTATATGGAGTAATAATTTTATTGGGTGAAATTCCACACACACTCTTTTTGCTGCTTTTATTCCTATGAGTATTAATTCTCCCTCAGCCTCAGGATAGCAAGTAATAATAGTGTTAGAAGAATAAGATAAATGTATCCATAATAATGGACCTTCTTCCCAAAATACTCCTGTAGAAATATTTTTTTGTTGTTAGTACAATAAATAATAAATGCAAAATTATATCAACTCTATCCAAAAGCATATTTCCCATATATGTTTCAATGATTTTTATTGCTTTTCTTGCTTCAGGCGTTAACATTCTGAGTGAATTTGGATCTCATGGTCCTTTTAGGATATCAAATAAAGGTCCCAACTCTCCTGTTGGTATACCTAGATGAGGCCTTATCCAATTTAAGTCTCCTAATAACTCTTGAAAGTCATTAATTGATTTGAGTTGATCTACTCGTATTTGAATTTTTGGTTGACTGACCATGGTTGAGGATAATAGAGCTACTAAATAATTAATTGGAAAATTTAATTGTATTTTACCTATTGCTATCTCTAGGTTATAATTTTTTAATACGTTTGTAAGTGTGGCATACCATTCTAGCAATAGGTTTTTAACTTTGTGTGCTAATAATACATCATCCATATAGTAAAAAATTTGTATTTCAGGAATTTGATTTCTAAGTGGCTGGATTACTTTGTTAACATAAATTTGACGCATAGTTGGGCTGTTAGCCATCCCTTGAGGGAGTACTTTCCACTCATATCTCTTGTCAGGACCTTCATGATTCAGTGCAGGTATAGTAAATGCAAAACTTGGAATATCCTCAGGATGAATTGGAATTGAAAATAAAACGATCTTTAATATCTACAACGAAAACATACCAAGTTTTTGGCAAAGCACACAATTGAGGAATCTCTGATTGAGCAGGTCCCATAAAAACCATCCCATTATTAATGGCTCTTAAATCTTGCAATAATCTCCATTTACCAGATTTCTTTTTAAGGACAAAAATGAGAGTATTATGGGGAGACACAGAAGGTTGTATATGTCCTTCCGCTAATTGTTGTTTGACCAGATCATGGGCTACTTGTATCTTTTCTTTAGTCAGGGGCCACTGAGGAACCCATACTGGTCTTTCTGATTTCCAAGTAATATTTATTGTCTCAGTGGCCCTTTCTGAAAATCCAACCCATATCTATCTGTTCCTTGATCTTTTTGTATTGGTGTTGCTATACCTTGTTCTTGCTTTTCTAATCTTTTTCCTTTCCTAAAATCCTGTCTAGCCATAATAGTGGGTGAATTTTGATTGATGTTATTTGTTAATGTCAAACCTAATTGATCTAGGACATCTCATCCTTATAAATTTATGGGAAGATGTTCCAATACATATGGCTGTATAGTTCCTTCACATCCTTCAGGATTCTTCCAATCTAATACCGTTGCACTTTTATGGGGATTAGTCGCCACTCCTAGGCCTCGAAGCGTTTGAGTGGCTTGTTGTAATGGCCAATGTTTTGGCCATTCTTGACGACAGATGATGCTAAGGTCTGCACCTGTATCCAGTAGCCCATTGAATTCATGTCCTTGAATATTTAGTTTTAGCATGGGGCGAGAATATAAATTTAAAGAAAGCATAGCCCAATCTACACCTGTGGAGCCTAATCCTTTGGAACCCCTTTCTACAGCATAACTGTAAAATTTATCATGTGGGCTGGGTATTATTATTAATTGTGCTATTCTATCTCCTGGAGAAATTACTGATATACCCTTTGGAAAACTGGCTATAATTTTTATTTCACCTTCATAATCGGGATCAATTACCCCAGGACTCATCATAAGTCCTTTTAGAGTAGAAGAGCTGCATCCCAATAATAAGCCTACTGTTCTTTTGGGAAGAGGTCGTTTCACCCCTGTGGGAATGATTTGAACTCCCATCTCTGGAGTTAGTATTGATCTGGCGGAGGCACAGATGTCCAACCCTGCGCTCCCTCTGGTTTGTCTGATGAGGGATCTGATGAACAATGTGTCGTGGGCACTACACTGATGGGGTTGCTGGTTTCCTCCAGTGCTCCATATATTTGCGGTTTCGGGCCCCAGAGCATTGGGCCCCCCTGTCCATTTTTTGGCAATGGAGCCGGATGCCTTTCTTCATGATATCGTGGATAAACACCTGGTGCTTGTTTGTTTTTTGATAATGAAGTACCCTCTATGGTGGTTTGAGAATGGTATTCATTAGCCCAATGTCTCCCTCTACGTCATTGTGGCCAAATACCCGGTATTCTAGTCCTTTGATACCTAGTTTTGTTAAACCCTCCTCCTATGGGGCAATTCCTTTTAAAAAGTCCTGTTTGTTCACAATTGTAGCATGTTCTTGGCCTGTCTTCTAAAGCCTGTTTTACTAAAGCTGCCACAATTTGCCCTTTTTCATTAATGTCTCTGGCATCTAAAGCCTGTTTTATTGCAGCTGCCACGACTTGCTCTTGTTCATTAATGTCTCTACCAAATTTAATAAATGTGTTTAAATCTTCATGTTTCCATGGTCTAATGATACCTCTGCAGCAATGATTCGCTTGGTCATAAGCCAGTTGTTTTAATAATGGCATTGCTTGTTCTGTATTTCCAAAAACTCTGTAGCTGTTTCAATAAGCCTATCTACAAATCCAGCGTAAGATTCATTAGCTCCTTGTATTACCTTAGATAATTGACCTTGTACACCTCCATGTCCTTGTAAAGTCTTCCATGCCCTAACTGCCTCTACAGCAATTTGTGCGTATATGCCAGGATCATATGGAATTTGTTGTTGCTGATCCTCATAAGGTCTCTTTTCTAACAACAAATCTAGATTTCTCTGAGGATAACCAGCTGCTGCATTTCGCCTAGACATCTCTTTGCAAAATTCCTCACTGGCAACCTTCCATAATAGGTATTGACCTCCATTTAGCACAGCTTTACACATATTAGCCCAATCTGCTGGCGTCATGTTCAAGGTGTTAATGGATTCGACCAAGCTTACAATGAAGTGTGCTTGAGGACCATATGTTGTTACAGCCTCTTTTAGCTGCTTCACTATTTTGAAATTTAAAGCATGGTGAATTCGCTGCCCTCCTACCTCAAATACAGGGCATGTTAATACTTGAGATCCTGTCTCAGGATCCGAACTATCAACTGTTGGGGTTGGGGGCCTCCCAGCACATGGAGGTGGCCTTGTTAGTTGGACATTTACATCCTCTGGTGACAGAAAGGTGTTAGTAGCAGTCTCCTTTTTTAACTTTGCCCCTGATTGCTTTTTATGCTCTAAACTTGGTTCCTCTATCTTTGTCTGAACTGAAGGCTTTGGACTAAGCAAACCAGATATGAACGTCCACAATGGCAATGTGCCAACTGGCATAGTCCCTCGGCTGCTCTTTTCTAATCCTTTTAAATCTTCACCATGATGGTTCCATTGTGATATATTTAATGACTCCTCCTTCAAAAGCCATGGGCTACATTTTTGTATTGTATCAACAAATGCCCTGACTGTCCTTGATATTTCTGAGATGCCTCCTTTCTCTAACAATTTATTTAACACTCTTTCAGTTTGTTTTTTTACTAATTTCTGATCCCGTATTTCTATTATAATACAACCCAACAAGATGACGCCAAACAAAACTGAGACAGAATGAATTAAAAAGGGAACAACAAAAAGTCATTAGAGCCTTTCTATCCTCCTGACATGTGCATCCGTCCTTTATACCTATCTGTTCCTCAGACGTAAATAGTTTTTTCTCAGATGTGAGTGGTTTTTCTTCCATCCCACTCATCTCCAGGAACAGGCAACTTAAAACAAAAGTGAAGCAAAACAAAGGAGTCATCTTAAAATGGCTACCCATCCTTTCACCTTGCCCACAGGGGCAAGCAGTTTACCTTATCACTTACCCTCAGTCGTTCCCCATGTGAGCCACAAAATGCTGCAGTCTGGCTGGGCATGATTCAGGAGCCACTTGTCAAAAAAAAAAAAAAACTAACTTTATTTTTAGAACCACACACGGCAAACAAAACAACTCCTCAGGAAAAACCCTCAGAGCCCAACTGCCACTACTGGCTTCCTTGTAAAGTCTCTCTCACACACACAAGCCTCTCCACCTGCCACAATCCTACTGCTCTTGAGGCCGATTGGCTGGGTGGAGCCAAAAAAGTTCCCCAAGGAGCAGCTCCATGGTCTGAAAGGGCAGGGAAACAGCCCAATGAGCATCACCATAGAGGAGCCAATCAGCTAGATGATGCTGAGGTCGCTGTGAGCCAATAATCAGCCGGCAGCTGGAAATTTGCTGGCAGCTGGAAGTTTGCTGGGGCCCCTTCAGCTGTGGCTCTCAACAAATTCCTGTCTCATTTCTCTGTAGCCTATTCAGCACATGTATTTTTATATGCACATATAGTATCCTATCTGTTATCACATGTACATTTTTGTGAGGTGGCTGACTTGGCAGATACAAATTATGAGAAGAGATCACTCCTCCTAAACATTGTTGGAACTGAAAATTCAAAATATGGGTGAGCTTCCTAGTAGAATAACATTATACATAAATCCATTTTCAGTGAAATAAATATTTTTGCATCTGTGGATGACATATATATTTCATGATGAATTTTGATTGGAATACACACTCTACAAATTTTTCAAAATATGAAATATATGAGTCTTATTATACACTCCTTAAAATCATTCATATTCATGTATGTGGATTTATGATCAACTTTTCACAAGATAATTCTCAGAAATATTCATCAACCTGAAATACATATTTGTTACCTAGTACTGAAAGATAACTTCAGTGGATGGTGCATACAAATCCTAATATTTCTACAGTAATACCCAGTTTAATATCAATGCAAGTAGTTTCCTATGGGACATGATGTGTATTTTCCGGTTCATTTTTATTCAACAGTGGTACATTACTATTTTCTCAGTTTATGCACATCATAGGATATATATTTCATCCACAAGTTCACAAATTTATAGGCATTTGTTTCAATTTCAATCACTTCCTGCTTCAGAACACATATATTCCTCCAGATTTTTTGACTGGTCTTTTCATGAGACTTCTTTTCAAACACATTATTTTCGATTTTCATAATCACTTTTGAAGCAAAACTCACACATTCTTCTTGATAAACCATAACCCTAATATTACCGTTAGATTTATGACTGGTTATAATGAATGTATGTATATCAATTTAAGATTTCCTTTACATTTTCAGATATTAATTAAATCAATTATTTAAAGTTGGAACCAGTTACATTATTTGTTCACAGTATGGTCTATTCATGCATTATTTCTATAATCATAGACACATGGTACACCTCTTTGTTCCCCCAATACGAATTTATACGTCTTCAAAATATTGCTCCCACTAATGGTGGAAGAAATACTCATGTCACCTAATCTACATATACATTTTATCACAGTAACATTCTGGACACAGAAAACAAAGGTCACTCTTATGATTGTACCAAAGCATAAAAGGAAAGTGAGCATGCATTACTAAAAACATCCATGTCCAGGTTGCCTAATGCTCTCAAATGTAAATCCTATTGTTGACTATATATTTGTTTCTTCCTAAGATTATATATTCAATCTCAAGCCTGTTGAAAATATCTCATCCTATCCCTCACTTTAAAATTTGCCTGATTTCTTAAAGTCTCTATTGACATCTGCTTTCCTACATATTTTCCCCAGTTCTCATTGTGACTGACTCTTCACATGTGCTGATATTTACATTCACTCTCTACTTGAAAACCTATTGCTAGAGAACTTTTTGTCCAAATCCTATACTCACTCTTGTTTCTAAACCTAGCAACTATCTTCCTAATCCTACGGACTTTCTTTTTTTAATTGGATGTTCTCTTCAACATTCAATCATCCAAGGTACAAGGTCCTATGCCATTGAATATCGATTTATCTGAGACATCTGGGCAGGACATAACTCAAAGCTAAGTAACCCACTCAAGGGCCCAATGCCCTCCTGGGCTTCAAATTGTACCTAGATTTCTGTTTTCATACTTGTATTTCACCTATATATTCTTGTAAATATCCCAGTCTCCCAATACCATTATTCATCCTTCAGAATGATTCCTAACCAAAATCGAATATGTTATTAACCCTAAACATAGACTTTTCCCTCAATCTAACTTTACACGTGAGCTGGGAGAGTGTGATCAGGAAAGTCTCAGTGGAGAAACCCTGCTTTGGGCCATTTGCTTACCTATTGTTCTGTTGCCCAGAATATCAGGAAGTTCTTTGCCTCAGGTCACCCCTTTGTGAAGCCTGAAGAAAGCTGTTTTCAAACGGAAATGAATGAGCATCACTTGTGGCTCTTTGGGTCAAATGAGTTCTTCAAGCCATGAAGAGGTGCTTGGGTTTTCTCATGACGCCAAATCACATAAAGAATCTATACCTATCAGTCAGTAGTAGTCAGTCAATATTGCTCCTAAAAATGGTGGAGAAATACTCATGTCAAATGATCTACATATATATATATATATATATATATATATATATATATATATATGTATATATATATATATATATATTTAATCACAGAAATATTCTGGGCACAGAATTCAAAGTTCACATTTATGATTGTACCAAAGCCTAAATGGAAAGTGAACATGGATTACTAAAAATATCATGTCCAGGTTGCCTAATGCTCTCAAATGTAAATCCTATTGGTGACTACATATTTGTTTCTTCCTAAGATAATATATTCAACCTCAACCCTGTTGAAAATGTCTAATCCTATCACTCACTATATACTTTGCCTGATTACCTAGTGTCTCTATTTATATCTGCTTTCCTACATATTTTCCCAATTTCATCATTGTGACTGACTCTTCACATGTGCTGACATTTAAATTCATTCTCTAACCGAAAACCTATTGCTAAAGAACTTTTGTTGCAAATTCTACATGCACTCTCCTTCCTAATCCTAACTACTATCTTTCTAATCCTACTGACTATCCCTTTTTGACTGGATGTTCTTTTCTACATTCAATCATCCAAGGTACAAGGTCATATGCCATTGTATATCGATTTATCTGAGACATCTGTTCAGAAGTTAATTCAATGCTAAGTATCCCAAGCAAGGGCCCAATGCCCTTCTGGGCTTCAAATCATACTTAGATTTCTGTTTTCATGCATACATTTCACCTCTATATTGTTATAAATATCGCAGGTTCCCAATACCATTATTCACCCAGCAAAATGATTCCTAACCCAAATCGAACCTGTTATTAACCCTAACCATACATTATTCCCTCAATCTTACTTTACAGAAAAGCAGGGAAAGAGTTGGTCTTATAATACTGGAATGTAATGGATCTTCCACCTGGTGATAACCTCAAATGTCCATGGCGAAATGATCCCTGGAGAATATGTAGGCAGCTATGAAGGACCTGAGAGAGCAAAAGGCATCTTCCATGGCAAACGGCTTGGTCAGGATAAAGGGTTGTGTCTGAATCAGCTTCTATTCTTAAAGCAGAGAACATGAGCCAACCCAGTCCTGTGTGTAGATCTGTTCCTGGGAGATTATGGTTGATATACAATTCAAACTTGTTAAAGTGTCACAGGAATTAGGGCCAGCCTCCATCTCATGGGAACCTTGGAAGCAACGTTTGGACAAAGTGGTTGCCAAGAGAGTGACCTCATTCAGTTCCTGAAGGAGGAACTAAAAACAGTTCCATCACACTTCAGTGGTGATGGAACTCTCTGAACTTGGGATCCAGGATGCCAGGCACCCATAGCCAGTCCCAGTCCCAGCCCCAGTGGTCTCACTTGTTTGGATTTACAAAGACAGAGTCAGTCTTTCTTGGTACCTACAGATGTGAGGAAGGCCAAATGCAAGAAAGCTCTGAAGCAGAGCTTTTCCTGAGAAAGCAAGTAGAGGCTCACCGCTGGCTCCTGACAACTTCACGGAGTTGGCCAAGGAGACCAGATCTAAGACAGGACAGGCCATTTCGGGGGAACATTATTGGCCCACAAGTCAGAGGACACTCCGGATAGTCACAGACCTACCTGGGCGAAGGAGGTGCCTTTTTTTTGTGGTTATGAGTTTGTGGTCTTGTGTCATGTTCTTAGAATAGGTAGAAAAGTAGGTTTGTTTAGTTTGGAGTGGACTGTTTCTAGTAAGTCGTTTGACAAGGCGAGTGTTTCTATGTCTGTGTATCACATTGTGTCCGGGGTTGTAGACATTAAAAAAAATGCATCAATGGATGTGTCCTATCTAGTAGAAAGCTTCACAGCATTTATCCAGCCAAATTGATGAATGGACTGTAGCTTGCCTTATGGATGGGCAACACCTACTATCTTTCTAAGTTCCTGTTTTCTTCCTGAATTCTGGCCACTCTCCAGAATAAGCCCATGGTTTTGTGTCCAAGATATGTACCCCCTCCAAACTCTGTAACATGGCCATGAACTGGATAGCTGAAGTGAATGGCGAGCATCTCAGAAAACTCAGATATCAGTGTGACCAGGAAAGTCTCAGTGGAGAAACCCTGCTTTGGGCCTTTTGCTTACCTATTGTTCTGTTGCACTGAATGTCAGGAAGGTCTTTGACTCAGGCCATCCCTTTGTGAAGCCTGAAGAAAACAGTTTTCAAATGGAAATGAATGGGTATACCTGTGGCTCTTTGCTTAATTGCTTTGGAAAGGGATTGTCTGAATCAGCCCCTTGGCCCTGAGTGAGGCTGTGGCTTAGATTCTCAACACCTGATGGATTTAAAGAAATTTCCCATGTGTGCATCCCAAACCAAAATGGCCAAAAGAGCAGTCTTTGGGATGAAGTCTGTCGCCTTCCTCTGTAAGGTTCCTGACCTCCATCAAGTGAGAATAGGGATTCTTTGAGTGAAATGAATTTTTCCAACTTACAGAGGCTAGGCTATAGGTGCTTCGGTTTTCCATGACTCCAATTCAAATAAAGATTCTAAACCCCACGGTCAGTTGGCCTCAAATTGGAGAAGTGGACCTGAATTAATGACAGGAGTATTTGATTACTCCAGGTTCACAGCAAGTGTCCAGGCCACCCTGACTTTAGGCAAATGAGAGGAAAGGGAACATATTTTGGACACTGTCTTGGTCTGCGCACCTCATGGAATCCTCCAGCCAGTGGTTATGATGAGTGTCTATATAAAAGAAGATGAGGGCCATATGGGGGTGTTT
Source organism: Callospermophilus lateralis (assembly GCF_048772815.1). NCBI lineage: Eukaryota > Metazoa > Chordata > Mammalia > Rodentia > Sciuridae > Callospermophilus > Callospermophilus lateralis. Next base: position 437,913 of record NW_027517592.1, on the reverse strand, counting down.
TGGTTTTAACTGTGGTCATTTGTGTGGTGGTTGGAAGAGATGACTTTGTCCACCTGGGCTTGAACTCTGGTATGATTCCCCTTAGAGACTGAGTTTTAGAACTGACCTCAGAGAAGTATTGCAATAAATAGTGTTGCAATTTTAGGAGGCCATGCATGAGAATCGCCCTTGGAAAATGAGATCTATTCCCAGGATGGCTTTCCACAGAGCTTGGGAAATCTAAGCCACGATATCCCAATATTTTATTCTTAAAGACTTTGCAGCCATAGTTGAGATTCCAAACACTCATGGACCTCACATTTTAGACCTCAATGGTCCTGGATTCATGTGACCTTTTGGCCACTCTTTGGAAAGGCTTGCCTGTGAGAGTTCTCCAGAGCTTTCATTTAAATGAGCTTCCTCACCATTTAATGGTTCCTGAATGAATTGAAACCCACAGTGCCTCAAACTTCATCTTTGAAAAATGGTGATATAAATACCATGAAACTTTTGAAATTCCCATGACCAGGTGGCACTGGAGAACCTGTGGATGTCCGGTTGCTGATCATGAGTGTACCAGACAGGGCCTTGATTGACTGGGTTTCGTGATAATGGTGTAGAACAGAGATGCCAATAAGTTGGAGCCTGCTGAGTAGTGAGTGTAGAGCAGTGGACTGTAGGTGTGTGAATAAATATTTTTGGTAGGACCACCTGGATCTGCCATTGGCTTCCAAAGACATGTGACTTGCATGGTGCAGGCAGCAGATCCTTATATGTAAAGGCATCTTGTTATATGGAGAGGTTTCAGGGCAATGTTCAGAATCAGGTTGCTATAGTCAAGGGGAAAACTATTTGGAATAGAAGCATGGTTTGTACATTCTCTTGGAGACCTTGACAAACCACACGTGACAGAACTCCCTCCAGCATTTTGTCCCAGTTCAACTCCTTGTATTTCGTGAAGCCAATGTCAAACTCCCAGTGCAGCAGTAAGAAACACCACTAAAAGTGGAGGATGACCAACTGACTTCACAGACAACACGGGGAGACACTTAGCTCCCAGTGGCCACAGTTTACCGACAAAGAGAGAATTCATAACTGCTGTCTCATGTTCATTAGAAAATAAGTAACCATGTCATCCAGGTCACATAAATGCAGACCCAGATTTGATGGGGTCACTACAAATGAAGCTAATTCTCCTAACAATTACATATATTTCATGTGCCCAACCTCAGAGGAAGTTTCTCAAGAAGTCTTTAGGCCAGCACAGCTCCATGTTTGTGGAGTATTTACTCTCTCCCTTACTTTTGGAAACTGTTCTACCACCTCCAGTGTTGTGAACTCCTGAGCATTTTCCATTCCACATATGTATTCACATATTTTCTAACTCCTCTCAACTAATTGTGTCTTACTTGGAGCAATGGTTATGTCAAGGCTTCGTTCTGGATGAGAGTGGGAAGATTTTTGTGTAGCACATATTTGCATACACATTAGATTCATTTTCCTATTTTCCATTTGAAATACTGAATCCCTGACACTAACCCATACCCTACTAGACTCTGACTACTAATCTTAATATAATGGAGAAAAAGAAACCTAACTAAATAGAAATACAGGCCTTTCATAGGAAGCATGGTGTATGCTTGGATTTGCCTTCTGCTTTATCAAGAGTATGTGTTATAAATCTAGTCAAGTTTTCATTGTAGTATTTTTCCCTGAGCTTTTAAAGTTAACATATATGTAAATTCCTGTCTCTCTTTTTCTGTAGCCTATTGAGTACATGTATTTTTTTAAGCATATATAGTATCCTACCTGGTAACACACGTATATTCTTGTGAGCTCACTGACTTTGGATATAAAAATTGTGAGAAGAGATTACTTCCCCTAAATACTGATGGAACTGAAAATTCAACCTATGGGTGAGCTTCCTAGTGAAAAACATTATACATAAATCCATGTTCAGTAAAATGAATATTTTTGGACATGTGGATGTATTATATTTCGTGATGAATTTCAATTGGCATATATATTGCTAAATATTAATGTGTGTGTGTGTGTGTGTGTGTGTGTGTGTGTGTATATATATATATATATATATATACTCTCCAGATTTTCCAAAATATGAAATAAGTGTGTCTTATTATACATTCCCTAAATTCATTCATGTTCCTGTATGAGTCAGTCTTTCTTGGTACCTACAGATGTGAGGAAGGCCAAATGCAAGAAAGCTCTGAAGCGGGGCTATTCCTGGGAAAGCAGGTAGTGGCTCACCGCTGGCTCCTGACAACTTCACAGAGTTGGCCAAGGAGACCAGATCTGAGACAGGACAGGCCATTTTGGGGGAACATAGTATGGCCAAAAGTCAGAGGACACTCCGGATAGTCACAGACCTACTTGGGGGAAGGAGGTGCCTTTGTGGGTGTGGGTGTGGGTTTGTGGTTTTGTCTAATGTTCTGAGAATAGGTAAGAAAGGCGGTTTGTTTACTTTGGAGTGAACTGATTCTAGTAAGTCGTTTGACACGGCGAGTGTTTCTAGGTCTGTGTATCCCACCGTGTACGTGGTTGTAGACTTTAGAAAACAGAAAGCTTCAATTGATGTGTCCTGTGTAGTAGAAAGCTTCCCAGCATTCATACTTCCCAATTTATGAATGGACTGCGGCTTGCCTTATCAATGAGCAACCCCTGATATCTTACTAAGTTTCTGGTTTTTTTTCTGAATCCTGGCCACTCTCCAGAATAGGCTCATGATATTGTTTCCAAGATATGTACCAACTCTATACTCAGTGACATGGCCATGTACTTGATAGCTGAAGGGAATGGCGAGCGTCCCAGAAAACTCAGATATCTGTGATCAGGAAAAGTCTCAGTGGAGAAACACTGCTTTGGGCCATTTGCTTACCTATTTTTCTGTTGCCCTGAATGTCAGGATGATCTTTGCCTCAGGCCACCCATTGGGAAGCATAAAGAAAACAGTTTTCAAATGCAAATGAATGGGCATCACATGTGGCTCTTTGCTTAATTGCTTTGGAAAGGAATGTGTCTGAATCAGGCTATAGGTCCTCTGTGAGGCTGTGGCTTAGATTCTCAGCACCTGATGCATCTAAAGAAAGATCCCATGTGTGCATCATAAACTACATTGGCTAAAAGAGCATTCATTGTGGAAGAATTCTCTCGCCTTTCTCTGTAAGGTTCCTGACCTCCATCAAGTAAGAATACGAACCTTTGGTTCAAATAAGATCTTCAAAGCCCTGCAGAAACTAGCCCATAGGTGCTTGGGTTTCAACTGAATCCAAATCACATGAAGAATCTATACCTGGTGCTGGGGATGTGGCTCACGCCCTAGCGTGCTCGCCTGGCATGCGTGCGGCCCGGGTTCGATCCTCAGCACCACATACAGACAAAGATGTTGTGTTTGCCAAATACTAAAAAAGAAAAGTATTAAAATTCTCTCTCTCTCCCCGTCTTTTCACTCTCTCACTCTTTCTAAAAAAAAAAAAAAAAAAAAGAATCTATACCTGACAGTCAGTAGGCCTCATATTGGAGAAGCAGAGCAGTATTAACAGCAGGCCTATTTGATCATTCCTGGTTCCCAAGATGGGTGTCCAGGCCAACATGTCTTTATGCAAATGAGGGGCAAGGGAGGTTATTTTGGACACTGTCTTGTGCTGCACCCCTCATGGAAAACTCCAGCCAGAGGTTATGATGAGTGTCTGTATGGACGAAGATGAGGGCCATGTGGGAGTGTTTTGGTTTAAATTGTGGTCATTTGTGTGGCAGTTGGAACAGATGCCTGGGTCCACCTGGACTTGAACTCTGGTGTGATTCCCCTTAGAGAATGAGTTCTGGAACAGACCTCAGAGAAGTACCGGCATAAATTGTGTTGGGATTTTATGAGGCCACGCATGAGAGTCACCCTTGGAAACTGAGATCTTGGCCCAGGGAGGCTTTTCCCAGAGCACTTGGAATCTCAGCCAGGATATCACATGATTTTATTCTGAAAAACTTGGCAGCCATAATTGAGAGTCAAAACACACATGGACATCACATTGTAGACCTCAATAGGCCTGGATTCATGTGACATTTGGCCACTGTTTGGGAACCTTCCTGTGAGGGTTCTCCAGAGATTTCATTGAAATGAGCTTCCTCACCATTTAATGGTTCCAGAATAAATTGAAACCCACAGTGCCTCCAACTTCCTCCTTGAAAAGTGGCTAGATAAATACCATGAAATTTTTAAAATTCCCATGACCAGGTGGCACTGGAGAATCTTTGGATATCCTGAGGATGATCATGAGTATACCAGTCAGTGCCTTGATTGACTGGTTTTTATGAAGATGGTGCCGAACAGAGATGCCAAGAAGTTGAAGCCTGCTGAGGAGTGGGCATAGAGCAGTGGTGGGCAGGTGTGTGATAAAACATCTGTGGTGGGGCCATGTGGATCTCCCATTGGCTTCCAAATGCCTTGTGACAGACATGGTGCAGCCAGCAGTCCCTTCTATGTAAAGGCATCTTGTTATATGGAGAGGTTTCAGGGCAATGTTTAGAATCGGGTTGCCATGGTCATGGGGGCAAGCTATGTTGAATATAAGCCTGGTTGATGCATTCTTCTGCAGACCCTGACCTACCACAGGTGACAGATCTCCCTCACGCACTGGGTAACAGTTGAATTCTTTGTATTTCGTGAAGCAAATACAAAAATTCCATTTCAGCAGCAAGAAACACCACAAAAAGTGAAGGATGCCCAAATGGCTTCACAGTCCACATGTGGATACACTTAGCCCCCCGTGGCCACAGTTTACCCTAAAAGAGAGAATTCAACATTGCTGCCTCATGTTCATTGGAAAATAAGAAACCATGACCTCCAAGTCACATAGATGCAGACCCAGATTTGATGGTCTCACTACAAAGAAAGCTAAAATTCCCAACAACAACATATATTTCAAGTGCCCAACGTCAGAGGCAGATTCTCAAGAAGTCTTTAGGCCAGCAGAGCTCCATGGTTGTGGAGTGTTTACCCTGTCCCTTACTTTTGGAATCTCAGAAGGGAGGAAGATACACCAAGCCAATTGACGGCTCCTTTTGAAAAAATTGTACCACCAATGACATCATCAGCAAATATAACCCAACACTACCACAAGTTGCTGCACAAACAGATAGTTTACAATGCATACATGTGAGTTCACAATGTGTCCAGGCAAGTTCTGCAAGCAGTTCAGTGATGGCTATTGCAGAAGCTGTAGATTGGTTTTATCTTTGATTTCACCAGCACTGTGACGAAGATAGAAATTCTGGCAATAATGGCTAAAGAAAAAATTATGTAACATTCCAGAAAACACTGAAAGAAAACAATTTTCTTAACAATTTACATTGTCTTGGAGAGAATTATTAAATATAATGAAAAGGAAATGTGAAAGAAAACAAACAGATCTGTTAACCTCCTTTTTTATTCACATTTTAAAACAATCCTCAACAGCTGTTTACCCAATTTAAATTAAACCATTTAAATAATGTGAATAAAAAAATATTTGGATCAATTTTTTCATGAGCCCTCATCATATATGATATATGGACATATGAACATTCAAACATATAACACAAAACACAAGTGTGCACACATAATATAATACATACAACACATAACCTAATAGTAAAGGCCTTATAACTTTTTACATGTGAAATCTCCATTGCAATGTTTAAAAACTCTATTGTCAAAAAATAGAACTGATCACCAAAACATTAAACTAGGTATGTATGAGCTCAAAAAAACAAAATAAAATGTGGGAAAAGGCAATAATAAAATAGATATTGAAAAAAGCATCCTGGTTCTATCTTAGATGTAAGGGTAGCCAAACTGGAATTTTGGATATCAGCTGATATGGACTTGAGTCAAATCATCTTCTTTTTGTTCTGTAGAAATCGCTTCAGTTAATCTCTCTGGAATCCAAATCAGCTGTTGTTCTCTCTGTGGAAACACACAAACAGGCCCCTGGCTCCAGACAATCATTGGGTCAGGACCTTGGTTAATCTCTCTGGAATCCAAATCGGCTACTGTTTTTCCTGTGGAAACAGACAAACAGACCCCCGACTCCAGACAATTACTGGGTCAGGACCTTTCCATTGTCCTGTTAGAATATCTTTCCAAAGAACCTTGGGCTTATGCACATTTTTTGGACACATATGCCTTTCCCCAGCACTAAGTCCTGATGAATCCAAATTTTAAAAGTTTAGAATAAAAAGGGTTATTTTAAGTTTGTCTTTGGGGAATATATACCCTTTCCCAATTGCGTCTTTTTTGCTTTAATAAGTACTTTTTAATAGTTTGATGAGCTTTTTCAACTATGCCTTGTCCCTGTGGATTGTATGGGATTAATGTTATATGAGTAATGCCAAATGATGACCAAAATTGTTTAAAAGAGGTAGAAGTATAACCAGGGGCATTATCTGTTTTTAACTGTTTGGGAACGCCCACAGTGGCAAAATTTTGTAAGCAATGAGTGATAATATCTTTAGTTTTTTCTCCGGCATGAAGTGTGCCCATCAAAAATCCAGAAGAAGTATCAACTGTAACATACAAATATTTTAATTTTCCAAATCCTGGCAAGTGTGTGATGTCCATCGGCCAAATATGATTAGGTATCAATCCTCTAGGATTGACTCCAAGATTAACTTGTGGTAAAAAGGTCACACAATTTTGACATTGTTTTATTATTTGTCTAGCTTTTTCCTTAGTTATTTTAGAAGGCTTTTGTAAGGTATTAGCTTTGACATGGAACTTTTTACGAAAATTTATAGCTTCTTCTAGTGTAGAGAAAATATGTATGTCATGTGTACTTTTATTTGCTAAATCATTGCCCAAACTGATGGCTCCAGCCAATCCTGTATGTGCCCTGATATGTCCTATAAAGAATGGATCTTTTCTGTCCCAGATTATACTTTGTATAGTGGAAAGCAAGGAGAAAACAGGAGAGGAATGGGAAATCCTACCAGCATCTTCAAGGCATACTATAGCATTAACTATATGCTGACTATCAAAAATAAATTAAATACAGAATCTTTAAACATCACAAAAGCTTGTAATACTGCATTAAGCTCTACATTTTGAGCTGATTGTTTGGGTACTAGAAATGTAAAAGTTTGATCAGGTGTAACTATTGCTGCTGTACCATTATTTGATCCATCAGTAAATATATTTGGAGCATTCATGATAGGTGTTTTTCTTGTCAATTTTGGAAAAATTACAGGATGCGATGACCAAAAAGACAATAAAGGATTAGATGGTAAGTGATTATGAAATGAAACATTAGATTTGCACATGATTATTGCCCAAGTATTTAACTCATTAACTAACTCATCAATTTGATTCAGAGTATGTGGAGTAATAATTTTATTGGGAGCAATCCCAAGCACTCACTTTGCTGCTTTTATTCCTTTGGGTATTAATTGTCCTATAGCCTCAGGGTACCTAGTAAGAATAGTGTTAGGAGAATAAGATAAATGTATCTATAATAATGGACCTTCTTGCAAAAATACTCCTGTAGGAATATTTTTTGTTGGTAGACAATAAATAATAAAGGCAAACTTATATCAATTCTATCCAATTGCATATTTTCCATATATGTTTCAATGATTTTTAATGCCTTTCTTGCTTCAGGCGTTAACATGTACCGTGAATTGGGATATGATGGACCTTTTAGGATATCAAATAAATATCCCAACTCTCCTGTTGGTATACCTAGATAAGGCCTTATCCAATTTATGTCTCCTAATAACTTTTGAAAGTCGTTATGTGATTTGAGTTGATCTACTTGTATTTGAATTTTTGGTGGCGGTACATGGTTGAGGATAATAGAACACCTAAATAATTAATTGGAAAATTTAATTGTACTTTATCTATTGCTATATCTAGATTATTTTTTAATAAGTTTGTAAGTGTGGCATAACATTCTAGCAATGTGTTTTTAGCTTTGTGTGCTAATAATACATCATCCATATAGTGAAATATTTGTAGTTCAGGATTTTGATTTCTAAGTGGCTTGATTACTTTGTTAAAATAAATTTGACACATTGTTGGGCTGTTAGCCATCCCTTGAGGCAGTACTTTCCATTCATATCTCTGATCAGAACCTTCATGATTCAGTGCAGGGATAGTAAATGCAAAACGTGGACTATCCTCAGGATGAATTGGAATTGAAAAAAAAAAACCTTTAATATCTATAAGTAATTTTGTTAAACCCTCCTCCTATGGGCAATTCCTTTTAAAATGTCCTGTTTGTTCACAATTGTAGCATGTTCTTGGCCTGGCATCTAATGCCTGTTTTAGTGCAGCTGCCACAATTTGCCCTTCTTCATTAATGTCTCTGGCATCTAAAGCCTGTTTTACTGCAGTTGCCACGACTTGCTCTTGTTCATTAATGTCTCTACATAATTTAATATATGTGTTTAAATCTTCATGTTTCCATGGTCTAATTATATCTCTGCACCAACTATTCGCTTGCTCATAAGCCAGTTTTTTTAGTAATAGCATTGCTTGTTCTGTTTTCCCAGAACCTCTGGTACCTGTTTGAATAAGCCTATCGACAAATTCAGCATAAAGTTAATTAGCTCCTTGTATTACTTTAGATAATTGACCTTGTAAACCTCCAAGTCCTTGTAAAGTCTTCCATGACTTAATTGCATCTACAGCAATTTATGCACATACACCAGAATCATATGCAATTTGTTGCTGCTGATCCTCATAAGGTCCCTTTCCTAACAACATATCTAGATTTCTCTGAGGATAACCAGCTGCTGCATTTCGCATAGCCGTCTCCTTGCAAAATTCCTCATTGTCAACCTTCCATAACAGGTATTGTCCTCCATTTAGCACAACTTTACACATATTAGCGCAATCCACTGGCTTCATGTTCAAGTTGTTAATGGTTTCGACCATGCTTACAGTGAAGGGTGCTTGAGGACCATAGGTTGTTACAGCCTCTTTTATCTGCTTCACTGTTTTGAAATTTAAAGCATGGTAAACTCGCTGCCCTCCTACCTCAAATATAGAGCATGTTAATATTTGAGATCTTGTCTCAGGATCCCAACTATCAACTGTGGGGGTTGGGGGCTTCCCAGCATATGGAGGTGGCCTTGTTAGTTGGACACTTACGTCCTCTGGTGATAGAAAAGTATTAGTAGCAGTCTCCTGTAGAGGTGGTTCTGTTGGTTGGACACTTACACCCTCTGGTGATAGAAAGGTGTTAGTAGTAGTCTCCTCTTGTAAATTTCCCCCTGATGGCTTTTACTGTTTTACACTTTCTTTCTCTGTCTGACTAGCTTGAGAGGCCTTCTCTTTTACATGATTTTTTTCCTCTGTCTGACTGGTTCGAGAGACCTTCTCTTTTACTTGAATTTTTTCCTCTGTCTGACTAACTTGAGAGACCTTCTCTTTTACTTGAATCAATATGTCTTCTCCTTCCTCTACCATTGTCTGAACTGAAGGCTTTTGACTAAACAAACAAGATACGAAAGTCCACAATGGCAATGTGCCAACTGGCAGAGTCCCTGGGCTTTTCTTTTCTATTCTTTTTAAATCTTCACCATGATGGTTCCATTGTGATATATTTAACAACTCCTCCTTAAAAAGCCATGGGCTACATTTTTGTATTGTATCAACGTATGCCCTGACTGCTCTTAATTTTACTGGGATGCCTCCTTCCTCTAACAATTTACTTAACACTTTTTCAGTTTTTTTTTTTTTTTTTAATTTCTGATGCCATATTTCTACTATAATACAACCCAACAAGATAACACCAAACAAAACAGAGATAGAATGAAATAAAAATGGAAAAACAAAATATCATTATAGCCTTTCTCTCTATCTGTTCCTCAGACACAAATAGTTTTTCCTCAGATGTGAGCGGTTTTTCTTCCGTCTCACTCGTCTCCAGGGACAGGCAATTTAAAGCAAATGTGAAGCAAAACAAAAGAGGAATCTTAAAATGGCTACCCATCCTCTTGTCCTGCCCTCAGGGGCAAGCAGTTTACCTTATCAGTTACCCTCAGTCGCTCCCCATGCGAGCCACCAAATGCTGCAGTCTGGCTGGGCACAATCAGGAGCCACTTTTCAAAAGAAAGCAACTTTATTTTTAGAACCACACACGCCAAGCAAAAGAGCCTCTCAGGAAAAACCCTCAGAGCCCCAACTGTCACCACCGGCTTCCCACAAGCCTTTCCCTCCCACACAAGCCTCTCTCCTCTTCCCACAATCCTCCTGCTCTTGAGACCGATTGGCTGGGTCACGTGTGGAGTCAAAAAAGTCCCCCAATGAGCAGCTCTGTGATCTGAAAAGGCAGGGAAGCAGCCCAATGAGCATCACCGCAGAGGAGCCAATCAGCTAGATGTTGCTGGGGCCGCTGTGAGCCAAATATCAGCTGGCAGTCTGAAAGGGTGGGGAAACAGCTCAATGAGCATCTCCAATGAGCATCACCGCAGAGGAGCCAATCAGCTAGATGTTGCTGGGGCCACTGTGAGCCAATCATCAGCCGGCATCTGAAAGTTTGCAGGCAGCTGGAAGTTTGCTGGGCCCCTTAGGCTGCAGCTATGAACAGGAGTTGTATGCACCATTCACTGAAGGTAGTTTTCAGTACTAGGAAACAAATATGTATTTCAGGTGGATGAATATTTCTGACAATAATCTGGTGAAAAGTTGATTATAAATCCACATACTTGAACATGAATGAATTTAGGGAGTGCAAATAAGACATATATATTTCATATTTTGAAAAATCTGTAGAGTGTGTGTGTATACACACACACACACACACACACACACACACACAGATATTAAAATGTAGCAACATATATGCCAATCGAAATTCACCATGAAATACACATCATTCACAGATCCAAACATATTCAATTTACTTTACAGGGATTTATGTATAATGTTGTTCTACTAGGAGGCTCTCCCATAGTTTGAATTTCAGTTCCAACAGCGTTTACGAGGAGTGATCCCTTCTCAAAATTTGTATCTGCCAAGTCAGCCACCTCACAAGAATGTAGGTGTGATACCAGCTGGGATTCAATATGTGCATATAAAAATACATGTGCTGAATAGGCTACACACAAAGGGAGACAGGAATTCACATATTTGTTAACTTTAAAAACACATGGATATCTAATTCAATTAAAAATAGACTGGATTTATAACACCTAACCTTTATCATGCAAAAGGCAAGTTCAAGAATACACCATGCCTCTTCTGAACTGCTTGTATTTCAATTCTGATTTGGTTACTTTTCTGCATCATATTAGAATTAGTAGTCAGAGTGTAGTAGGGTATAAGTTAGTGTCAGGGATTCAGTATTTCAAATGGAAAATTGGAAAATGAATCCAATGTGTATGCAATATGTGTTACACAAATAACTTCCCACTCTAATTCAGAAAATGGCTTGACATAACCTTCGCCCAAAGAAAGACAAAATTAGAGGAGAAGAGTCAGAAAATCTGTAAATACATATATGGAATGGAAAATTCTCAGAAGTTTAAAACTTTTGAGGCTTTAGAGGAGCTTCCAAAACTTAGGGACAGGGTAAAACTCCACAAACATGGAACTCTACTGGCCTAAAGACTTCTGGAGATACTGACAATGAGGTTGGGCACTTGAAATATACATTGTTGTCAGGAGCTTTAGCTTCCTTTTTAGTGAGAACATCAAAGCTGAGTCTGCATCTATGTGACCTGGAGGACATGGTTTCCTATTTTTCAATGAACATGAGGCAGCAGTGTTGAATTTTCTCTTTGTAGCTAAACTGTGACCACTTAGGGCTAAGTGTCTCCTCATGTGGACTTGAAAGCCATTTGGTCATCCTCCAGTGTTCGTGTTATTTCTTGCTCCTGCACTGGGTGTTTTGTATTTGCTTCAAGGCATATAAGGAGTTCAACTGAGACACAGTCCTGGAGGGTGTCCTGTAATATGTGGGGGGTCAGGGTCTGCAGGAGAATGCAACAACCAGGCTTCTATCCAACATTGCTTGCCCCCTTGATCATAGCAACCAGATTGTGAACATTGCCCTGAAAACTCTCTATGTAACAATATGCCTTTATATACAAGGGTGTGCTGGCTGCACCATGTCATTCACAAGCCATTTGGAGCCAGTGTAAGATCCACATGACCCCACCACAGATGTTTTATCACACACCTGCACACCACTGCTCTAGGCCTACTACTCAGAAAGCTCCAACTTACTGACATCTCAGTTCTACACCATTTTCATGAAACACAGTCAATCAAGGCACTGTCTGGTACCCTCATGATCAGCAACAGGACATCCTAAGGTTCTCCAGTGCCACCTGGTCATGGAAATTTCAAAAATGAAGTTTTTGAAATTTCATAAATGAAGTTGAAGGCACTGTGGGTTTCAATTCATTCAGGAACCATTAAATGATGAGGAAGCTCATTTCAATGAAAGCTCTGGAGAACTCTCAGAGACAAGGCTTCCCAAAGAGTAGGCAAAAGGTCACATTGTGGTCTACAATGTGAGGTCCATGTGTGTTTTTACTCTCAACTACGGCTGCCAATCTTTCAGAATAAAATCATGGCATATCTTGGATGAGATTCCCAGTGCTCTGTGGAAAGCCCCCCTGGGCGTAGATCTCAGTTTCCAAGGACGACTCTCATGGGTGGACTCCTAAAATCCAAACACAATACATGGCAATACTTCTCTGAGGTCAGTTACAGAACACAGTCTCTAAGGGGAATCACACCTGAGTTCAATCCTAGGTGGACCCAGTCATCTCTTCCAAACGCCAAACAAATGACCACAATTAAAACCAAAACACTCCCACATGGCCCTTATCTTCTTCCAATAGACACACATAATATCCATTGGCTGGGGGTTTTCATGAGGGGCGCTGTGCAAGACAGTGTCCAAAATAAACTTCCTTGCCCCTCATTTGCCTAAAATCAGGGTGTCCTGGACACCCTTCCTGTTAACCATGAGTGATCAAATAGGACTGCTGTTAATACTGTTCCAATTCTCCAATTTGAGGCCTACTGGCTCTGGGGTTTAGATTCTTTATGTGAATTGGAGTTATGAGAAAACCCACGCATCTCTGGGCTAGCCTCTGCAGGGCTTTGAAGAACTCATTTGACCGAAAGATCCCGATTCACAATTGATAAAGGTCAGGATCCTTAGAGGAAGGCGAGAGACTTCATCCACAATGACTGTTCTTTTGGCTATTTTGGTTTTGGATACAGAAGAGATTTTTCTTTAGATCCCTCAAGTGCTGAAAATCTAACCACAGCATCACAGAGGGCAAAGAGGCTTATTCAGACCCATCCCATTTCAAAGCAATTAAGCAAAGAGCCACAGGTGATGCCCATTCATTACAATTTGAAAACTGTTTGCTTCAGCCTTCACCAAGGTGTGGCCTGAGGCAAAGACCTTCCTGACATTCAGGGCAACAGAACAATAGGTAAGCAAAAGGCTTAAAGCAGGGTTTCCCACTGAGACTCTTCTGGTCACGCTGGTATCTGAGTTTTCTGAGATGCTCACCATTTCTTTCAGCTATCCAGTACATGGCCATGTCACAGAGTTTGGTGGTGGTACATATCTTGAACACAAAACCATTTGCCCATTCTGGACAGTTCCCACAATTCAGGAAGAAAACAGAAACTTAAGGAGATAGGAGGTGTTGCCAATCGAAAAGTCAAACCGCAGTCCATTCACAAATTGGGCAGAATGAATGCTGGGAAGCTTTCTACTAGACAGGACACATCCATTGATACATTCTCTTTTCTAATGTCGACAACCACGGACACAGTGGGATACACAGACCTAGAAACACTCGCCTTGTCAAATGACTTACTAGAAATAGTCCACTTCAAACCAAACAAACTGCTTTTCCTATCAATTCTCAGAACATGTGACAAAGCCACAAACACACACCCACACCCACAAAGGCAACTTCTTTACCCAAGAAGGTCTGTGAATATCCGGAGTGTCCTCTGACTGGTTGGCCATTATTTGTTCCCCCAAAATGGCCTGTCCTGTCTCAGATCTGGTCTCCTTGGCCAACACTGTGAAGTTGTCAGGAGCCAGGGGTGAGCCACTACCTGCTTTTTCATGAAAGACCCCTCTTCAGAGCTTTCCTGGCATTTGGCCATCATCATATCAGTAGGTACCAAAAAAGACTTACTCTGTTCTTGGTAAATCCAAATAAGTTAGCCCACTGGGACTGTGACTGGGACTGTCTCTGGATGCCAGGCTTCTTGGATCCCAAGTTCAGAGAGCTCCATCACCAATAAATTAGTTAGTTCACTTCCTTCAGGAACTGAATTATGACACTACCTTGGCAACCACTTTGTTTTAACAGTAGCTTCGAAGGGTCTCATGTGATGGAGGCTGCCTCTACTTCCTGTGACAGTTTCACAAGTTAAAATGGTATATCAACCATAGGCACCTGGGAACAGCTCACCATACAAGCCTCGTTTGGTCCGTCTTCTCTACATAAAGAAGAAAGTGGCTGATTCAGACAAATCCCTTCATTCTGAGCAGGTTGTTTGCCATGGAAGATGACTTTTGCTCTCTCAGGTCCTAAATAGCTGCATACATCTTCTCCAGGGATCATTTCTGCATGGACCTTGAGGTTCTCTGCCCGTGGAAGATCCCCTCTATTTCTGTATTGTAAGACAAACTCTGTCCCTGCTCTTCTGTATAGTTAGATTGAGGGAAAAGTGTATGGTAAGGCTTAATAACAGGTTCGATTTGGCTTAGGAATCATTCTGATTGATGAATAATGGTATTGGGTACCTGTGATATTTACAAGAATATACAAGTGAAATATAAGTATGAAAACAGAAATCTAGGTAAGATATGAAGCCCAGAAGAGCATTAGGCTCTTGATTGGGATACTTAGCTTTGAATTTTGTTCTGCACAGATGTGTCAGATAAATCGATATACCATGGCATAGGACCTTGTACCTTGGATGATTGAATGTTGAAGAGAACATCCAGTCAAACAGGGATAGTCGGTATTATTAGAAAGATAGTTGGTAGGTTTAGGAAGAAGGGTGAGTATAGGATTGGCAGCAAAAGTTCTTCAGCAATTGGGTTTCAGATAGAGAGTGAATGTAAAAGTTAGTATATGTGAAGAGTCAGTCACAATGATGAACTGGGGAAAATATATAGGAAAGCAGATATGAATACAGACATTATGAAATCAGGCAAAGTATAAAGTCAGTGATAGGATTAGGCATTTTTAACAGGGTTGTTGTTGAATATATAATCTAAGGAAGAAACAAATATGTACTCAACAATAGGATTGACATTTGAGAGCATTAGGCAACCTGCACATAGATGTTTTTAGTAATCCATGCTCACTTTCCATTTAGGCTTTCGTACAATCAAAGTGTGACCTTTGCTTTTTTGTCGAGAATATTACTGTGATAAAATGTATATGGACATCAGGTGACATGAGTATTTCTTCCACCAATTCTGTGAGCAATATTTTGAAGACGTATAAATAAGTGTTGGGTGTAAAATTAGGTGTACCTGGAGTCTTTGGATATAGAGATAATGCATGAATAGACTATCCTGAGAATAAATAATATAACTGGTTCCAACTTTAAATAATTTTTTGAATTGATATCTGAAAATATACAGAAAATCTTATATTGCTATACAATCATTCATTCCATCCTGTTACATTCTAATGGTAATATGAGTGTTATGGTTTATCATGAAGAGTGTGTGAGTTTTGCTTCAAAAGTGATTGTGGAAGTCAAAAATAATGTGTTTGGCAAGAAGTCTCATGAAAAGACCAGTCAAGAGACCTGGAGGAATAAATGTGTTCTGAAGAAGGAATTGATTAAACATGAAAAAAAATTCTTATAAATTTGTGAAACTCTGGATGAAATATATATACTATGATATATATATATATATATATATATATATATATATATATATATATATATATATATATTTGAATATATGTAGAATACATAGGTAAAATATATGTATGAAAACAGAAATCTAAGTAAGATTTGAAGCCCAGAAGGGCATTGGTCCCTTGATTGGGACTACTTAGCTTTGAATTACTTTCTGCAAAGTTGTCTCAGATAAATCCATATACAATGACATAGGACTTTGTACCTTGGATGATTGAATGTAGAAGCGAACATCCAGTCAAAAAGGGATAGTTGGTAGTGAAAGTTTAATAAAATAGGTACTTGTCACTTCCTGTGTTTCTGTATGCTTAATAAAACACTGTTGAAATCTTGAGAATTGTTTGCTAATCTTGTTCCCAGAATGTGCTGTCCCCATCTGCCAAACTGCAGATTGTACTCCCTCACCCAGTTAAGCGCTAACTGCCCACTGACCCTTACCCATCAATAAACTTCCCTCCCTGCCCTCTCCAAGAAAAGTATATAAGCTCTGCTGAAGCTGTTCTCAGGACTCTCTGCTCTATTCAAGTGAACTCTGAGCCCCAGCATGCTGGACCCCCAGTAAATCCTTTGCTGTTGCATGTTAAAGTCTCTTGGTTGTCCCTTCCTCTGACACTAGCCCGACCTTTACATATGGAGGTTCCACAGAGATCAAGCAGCGGTGGACGAGAGACCCCAATGGACCCCCCTCAGATAAGTAAGGCGCCTCTTTCTGGTTTCAGGTTTCATGTTAGGGTTTGGCAAAATGGCTGTCAATGAAGAGTGTGAGCTCTCTGTGATGGTGGCTGACAGTCGTGTTACAGAACCACAGGCCACGTCCCTGGAGGACGCCTGAGAGGACTCGGGAAATTGAGGAACAATAGTCTCCTTGACTCAGTGATATTTTGTTTCGGATTCAGTATTGCCAGTCCATCGGATTTTGCCGGCTACTCAGTCATGGTCTCAGTGTTGAACGTCCATTGCCTGTCTTTATTGTCTTGTCTTGCCTGTGTCATGTGTCTTGCTTTCACTGTTTGTGTATCTCTCATTATGGAACAGAGCACTTCAATGCCTCTGTCCCTGACCCTTGATCACTATACCAAAGTCCGTTTAAGGGCTCAGAATCTCTTTATTTCAGTAAAGCCCCGGATGTGGTAGACTCTCTGTACCTCCGAATGGCCCACCTTTGGAGTCGGATGGCCCCTAGAAGGATCTTTCTACTTCCCACTAATTTATAATTCAGAGATATTGTCTTTCAGCCGTGGCCAGATAGTCATCTGGATCAACAGCCATATATTTTAATTCAGCAGGACCTCTGCAAATTTCCTCCTCAATGGGTCAAGCCTTTCCTTGCCCCTGCCCCCGCAATGACTCCTTCCCCCAGGAACTCACAAACACTCTGCTCCTCCTCCTCCTCCACACTCTGTTTTCCCTGTGTCACCAGATTTGAGTCTACTGGACTCTCCTCCCCCTCCTTATCCCCTGCCCTCATCCTCTAACCCCCAACACCCTCTAAGTGATACCCCTGCTGCTGACTGAGCCTCTCCTCCATTGAAGGAAGCTAAGCCGGCCCAGCGCCCTCCAGGTAATTCCCCTGCAGCACACACAGCACCTCCTCCCATGGAGGAAGCTGGCCCTGCTAAAGGAACTCGCTGGCGGTGAATGATTGAAAACTCTGGAACTCTTGGGATGCCTCCCCTTCGACCCTATGGACCAATGATTGACAATGGCCATTGGGGGAAAATTCAAGCCTACCAGTATTGGCCGTTCTTCTCTTCAGACCTATGTAACTTAAAAAATAGCAATCCCCCTTTTACCGAGGACCCCACCCGGCTCTCAGGTGTGGTTGAGTCATTGATGTTTTCACACCAGCCTACTTCGGATGACAGCCAACAACTGCTAGGGACTTTCTTCATGACAGAGGAAAAAAAGGGAATTCTCCAGGAAGCTAAAAAAAAATCCTTGGACCAGGTTTGCATCCGACACAACTTACCAACATAATCAAAGCCGGCTTTCCCTTGAACCGACCCAACTGGGACCCCAACACCTTTGAAGGTAGGGAGCATCTGTCCACTTATCGCCGGGCTCTAATAGTGGGTCTCCGAGCAGCCGCTAGTGACCAACTAATTTGGCCAAGGTAAGAGAGATTATCAGGGGCCTGATGAATCTCCCTCTATGTTTCTAGAGAGAATTATGGAGGCATATAGGAGCTATAATCCTTTTTATCGTCAGGCAGAGAATCAAAAGGCATCTGTCACGATGGCCTTATTGGGCAAACTGCCCTGGATATTAAAACAAAGTTACAAAGCTTAGATTGATTACAAGATATGACTTTGAGAGATTTAGTCAGAGAAGCTGAGAAGGTATCCTATAAGAGAGAAACTGAGGAAGACAAGGGAGCAAATGGAGGATAAAAGAAACAAAAGGCAGAGTAAGGCGTTGACTAAGGTCCAGGTCACAACAACAAATAGGCCAAAAATTAAGAAACAGGGAGACAAGAAGGTATACATTGGCCCACGACAGAGGCCACCCTTGGCCTCAGATCAATGTGCCTACTCAAACAAAAAGGACACTGGGCCAAAATTGACATAGAAAGCGACAGCCACACCAGCCAGCCATTCTGACTCTGGAGGATGACTAAGAAAGTCGGGGCTCAGATCCCCTCCCCGAGCTCAGAGTAACTTTTGAAGTGGAGGGGACCCCAGTAAACTTTGAAGTGGATACAGGGGCAATATACTGAGCCCATAAGGCCACATTGGGCCCTCTATCAAATAAAAAATCTCTATTTCAAGGGGCTAATGGCAGTAAATATCGGGCTTGGACAACTAAGAGGACCATGGACCTGGGAAAAGAAAAAATCCATCACTCCTTCCTAGTAGTCCCAGAATGCCTGGCCCCATTGATCGGCGGAGATCTGCTCACCAAGCTCTGGGCCAAAATAAATTTTAACCCTGAAGGCCCTTAAGTGGAATTTCTAAATCTTTCAGTAAAAACTCCAAGAGCCACGGCTCTAACTATGTCAGTAGAAAATGTACATCAACTCACTCACCTTGGTTCAAAGAAACTGCAGGCATTCCTGAAGGATCAAGAACTTAGTTTTCCACTAACAGACTCACAGTGAAGAAAATAACTGAATGGGTAACAAAAGCCTGTTGGGTTCATCAATTGGTAAATGCTTACCCTTCCAAGCTTCCTGTATGAAAGCACATATGAGGAACCAAACCAGGACAATACTGGGAAGTGGACATTACTGAAATAAAGCCAGCAAGGTATGGACTTAAATATCTCCTAGTCTTTGTAGATACATTTTCAGGATGCATTTAAGCCTTCCCCACAAAAAAAAAAGAAAAAAAGAAAGAAAAGAAATAGCGCAAATTTTGGTCAAGAATATCCTAGAAGATATTTTTCCAAGATACAGCCTGCCTAAGTTAATAGGGTCTGATAATGGACCGGCGTTCATGGCCCAGGTAAGTCAGGGGTTAGCCAGGACCCTGGGGATTAATTGGAAGTTACATTGTGCTTATAGACCCCAGAGTTTAGGACAGGTAGAAAGAATGAACCAAACCATTAAACAGACCTTAAAAAAATTAAGCTTAGAGACCGGAATAAAAGATTGTACTATGCTCCTGCCTTATGCACTGTTAAATGAAGAAAATACTCACTCTGATTTTAGTGTAACCTCACCCCCTATGAAATTCTCTATGGTGCCCCTCCTCCAGTAAGGGACCTAACACCAACTCTAAGACCTTACAATCCCTTCCACACCAGCTTGCTTGACAGACTTAAAGCTCTTGAAAGAATTCAGTGACACCTGTGAAAACAGCTGGCCACTGCCTACCAAACTGGGGACGAGGGGACTCCACATCGATATCAACTAAGAGACTTTGTCTTCGTAAGACGACATCAGGTGACATCGCTGGAACCCCGCTGGAAAGGACCATTCCAGGTGCTACTTATAACACCTACAGTGGTAAAGGTAGATGGAATCACTTCCTGGATGCATGCCTCTCATCTCAAGCCTGGGCCCTGTCCAGACATTGACTGGAAACTGGAATTGGCTGGAAACTGGAAAAGACTGGTAACCCTTTCAAATTGCACATTCGCCGTGTGGATAAGGCTATAGACTCTCCCCTTGACCACCAGTATTTTAACCCTCATCACCCCTTTCAGCAGCGATGGCTGATCACAAATCCTACTGGACAAGAAGTTTAATCAATCTTGCATACAGCCCCCTTAGGGACCTGGTGGCCATCTCTCCACCCAGACATTTGTCAGCTGGCTATATGTCTTTCCTATTCAGATATCCCTGAAGAAGAGGATCCCACTAAAATTCCATTAAATCCCTTCCGTATCATATGTAATGGAAACAAACATTATGGATGTAGGGACACGTGAGCCAGATGCAGGTCGGCTAGCCTAGATTACTATGTTTGCCCGGTGAACTATCAAAGCCACAAACAGCCATGGCTGTGTGTGGGAAAAGCCGACTTCTTCTGTAATCAAGGGGATGTGAGCATACAGGGGCTGCACGATGGAACCCAAACTCCTAATCAAATTCAGTACACAGCATTGGCCATATTACCAATAAGATAACCTAAATCGATGGCACCCAGAGGGGTCTCTAGATCCTCAAATTCTGTGGAACCTTTTTAACTTTGGGAAGGGCTCAAAAGCGTGAAAAGAGATTCCCCTATGTGGAGGCCTTTTCCGTCCTTCGCTCACATCCTGAACTATGCTTCTCCAATAGATCCTCACCCTCAGCCTTCTGCTCTAGTCTCTCTGCTGTCACTCCCACCTCAACAACCTGATTTCTCCCATCCCGTTACTAGATCAACAACCCAAACATCCGCCGGTTCTCAGACCATTGCCCCCTTGCTGAGGTAGCAGGTACTTAGTTAGAAACTCTACCCACTCACTCCTCTCTTCTCCTGTCAGCACCCATACGGGGTTTCACCAGGTCCTTTTACCAGCTAACCTAAAGCTCAAAATAGCTGAGAAGACCCCTATCCAAGATGTAATAAAAATGGTCTTTAAAGTTGCTTTGTCATCACTGAAAACAGGTTACTAAGAATTTAAAGTCCCTCACAGGCTTTTTGGATACACACTCCCATCTTCCCCTCTTTTCTACATGTTCTACTGCTCAAGTTTTTGTTGCTAGAAAATCCCAAACCCCTTTCCCATTATTCTTTTACATCTCTCCGTACTCATTCTCAGATCCTCGGAACTGCTCTAAGTCCCGCCTTCCCTCTCTTTCCCCTCTGTTCCACACCCACAGAAAAGTCTTAACTGATCTTCTCCAGATGTCTTCACCATGGCTGACTTTAGGACGTTCAGCAAAAGAGTCCCTATAAAAGAGTTCAGTGTAGACAAACTTCCTGTTTTCATGTGGCCCTGTTCTACTTGGCCACTGGCTAAAACAATCAGTACTTGTAAGCTAGACACCCCCTTACTAGTTTTTCACAAAATATGTGAACAAGGCCTCTGACTTTGAGCTGGGGCTTCAAAGAGATGGCTACATTTCTATCATAAAGAAGTTACCAACTGGCTCCATGGTAACAGCTGGCAAGCGGAAAAAAGAAAGGGATGAAATATCTCTCCCCCTCCCAGGTGTCCTTGAAAAGTTAATTTGCTCAGAACAGAGGAAAAAAACATAAAAAAACTGCTTTTTGTGAATTTCTGCTGACTGTGAACTTCTGAGCACATTCCCTTACATGTTGGGTACAAAATTCTGAAACTTCCTAAACTTGGGGTTCATGGGATTAATTGATTACAACAGAAGCAATGCCCTCTGAATCCGTTTGCAACCAAATAAGACTGTTTCCCTAGCTTTGGTGCTATCTTAGGTGCCTTGTCTTGACTGTTCCTACAAGAGTATAATTCTATATACTTAAACATTTTTATGTTTTCATTAAATGGTCAACAGTGGTGATTAAATGTGTAATGGAGCAGAGGTTACCCAGAGTGCTCTATCATGATGCAGGTTCATTTGAAGATCAAACAGGGGGGCATACAACCCGGTTCCACAGGGAACATATATCCCTCACTTCAGCCATCCTATTAGGAATACGAGTTGCTGCAGGGGAGGTCACAGGAACCACTGCCTTGGTCCATGGTACAAAGCAAAATACCCAATTAGAAGCAGCAATAGACCAAAACTTAAAGATATTAGAAACCTCCATCACAGCTTTGTGGGAATCTTTAACCTCTCTCTCTGATGTTGTTTCATACAACAATCGAGGGTTGGACCTCCTCTTCATGAGAGAATGGTGCCTTTGTGCTGCATTGAGGGAAGAATGTTATTTTTATGGCAACAATACTGGAGTTGTAAAAAATTTATGAATAAAATAAAAGGATGCCTTGAAGAGTGTCAACGAAAGAGAGAGGCCCAAAAAGGGTGGTTTGAGTCTTGGTTCACACAGTCCCCCTGGTTAACTATACGTTTATCAACCTTGGCCAGTCCAATAATAATACTCACATTCTTGCTAACTATAAAACCCTGTTTGCTCAACCATGTATTTTCATTTCTCCAACCTCAAATTAGACAAGTTAAACTTATGGTAATACCCCACTAGCAGACATAGAATGTGACACCACTCCAATGATCACTTTTATGATTAAAAGTAGCCAGAAGAAGACGTGGGGAATGAAAGGTTAATAAAATGGTACTTGTCACTTCCTCTTTTTCTGTATGCTTAACAAAACACTGTTGAAATCTTGAGAACTGTTTGCTAATCTTGTTCCCAGAATGTGCTGTCTCCAACTTCCAAAATATATAATGTACTCCCTCTCCCGGTTGCATGCAAACTGCCCACTCTCCCTGACCCATCAATAAACTTCCCTCCCTGCCCTCTACAAGGAAAACACATAAGCTCTGCTTAAGATGTCCTCAGGGCTCTCTGCTCGATTCAAGGGAGCTCTGAGCCCCAGCATGCTGGACCCCCAATAAACCCTTTGCTGTTCCATGAGACAGTCTCTTGGTGGTCTCTTCCTCCGACGCTCACCTGAACATTACTTGGATGATTGAATGTAGAAGAGAACATCCAGTCAAAAAGGGATAGTCGGTAGGATTAGGAAGA
Source organism: Callospermophilus lateralis (assembly GCF_048772815.1). NCBI lineage: Eukaryota > Metazoa > Chordata > Mammalia > Rodentia > Sciuridae > Callospermophilus > Callospermophilus lateralis. The sequence continues at coordinate 414,954 of NW_027517592.1, read as the reverse complement.
TAGTCGGTATGTTTAGGAAGGAGAGTGAGTATAGGATTTGGAACAAAAGTTTTTTAGCAATAGGGTTTTGGTTAGAGAGTGAATGTAAATGTGAGCACATATGAACCATCACAATGATAAACTGGGGAAAATATGAAGGAAAGCAGATATCAATAGAGACATTACGAAATCAGGCAAAGTATAAAGTGTGTGATAGAATTAGGCATTTTCAACAGGGTTGATTTTTGGATATATTATCTTAGGAAGAAACGAATATATTGTCACAAATAGGATTGACTTTTGAGAGCATTAGGCAACCTGGACATGGATGTTTTTAGTAATCCATGTTAACTTTACATTTAGGCTTTGGTAGAAACATAAGTGTGACCTTTTCTTTTTGTGTCCAGAATATTACTGGGTTAAATTGTATATGTAGATCAGGTGACATGAATATTTCTTCCACCATTTCTGGGAGCCATAATTTGAATACGTATAAATTAGTATTGAGTTTACAATGAGGTGTACCCTGTGTCTATGAATATAGAGACAATGCATGAATAGACTATACTGTGAATAAATAATATAACTGGTTCCACTTTAAATAATGGATTGATTTGATATCTGAAAATATATAAGAAATCTTATATTGATATACAATCATTCATTCCATCCAGTTATACATCTAATGGTAATATTAGGGTTATGGTTTATCATGAACGGTGTGTGAGTTTTGCTTCAAAAGGGATTATGGAAATCGAAAATAATGGGTTTGGTAAGAAGTCTCATGAAAAGGCCAGTCAAGAAACATGGAGGAATACATGTGTTCTGAAACAGAAAATTATTGAAAGTGAAACACATACCCATAATTTTGCTAACTTGTGGATGAAATATATACTCTATTATGTGCATTACCTGAAGAAATAGTAATGTACCAGTGGCGAATAAGAATGAACATGAAAATACACATCATGTCCCATACGAATCTACTTGTATTAATGAGAAACTGGGTCAATTATTGTAGAAATATTAGGATATGTATGCACCATTCACTGAAGTTAGTTTTCATTACTAGGAAGCAAATATGTATTTCAGGTGGATGAATATTTCAGAGAATAACCTTTTGAAATGTTGACTATAAATCCACATACATGAATATGAAAAAATTTAGGGAGTGTATAATAAGGCATATATATTTTATATTTTAAAAAATCTGGAGTGTGTATATATACACACAGAGAGAGAGAGAGAGACATTAAAAAGTAGCAATATATATGCCAATCGAAATTCACCGTGATATATATATCTTACACAGATAGAAAAATATTCAATTTCTGAACATGGATTTATGTATAATATTGTTCACCTAGGAGGCTCACACATAGGATGAATTTTCAAATCCCATAGCGTTTAGGTGGAGTGATCACTTCTCATCATTTGTATCTGTCAAGTCAGACACCTCACAAGAACGTATGTGTGATACCAGGTAGTATTCTATATGTGCATATAAAAATAGATGTGCTCAATAGGTTACATAAAATGGGAGAGAGGAATTCACATATTTGTTAAATTTAAAAATACATGGAGAACTATTTCAATTTAAATTGACTAGATTTATAGCACCTACATTTTGTCATGCAAAAGCCATGTCCAACTATACACCATGCCTCCTCTGAACTGCTTGTATTTATATTCTGTTTGGGTTATTTTTCTCCATCTTATTAGGATTAGTAGTCAGAGACAAGTAGGGTATGGGTTGGTGTCACGGATTCAGTATTTCAAATGGAAAATAGGAAAATAAATCCAATGTGTATGCAAATATGTGCCACAAAAAATATTCCCACTCTCATCCAGAAAAATGCCTTGAAATTATCTTCGCCCCAGGTAAAACACAATTAGAAAAGAAGAGTTAGAAAATCTGTGAATACATATGTGGAATGGAAAATGCTCAGGAGTTCACAACCTTGGAGGTGGTAGAGGAGTTTCCAAAAGTAAGGGACAGTGTAAACACTCCACAATCATGGAGCTATGCTGGCCTAAAGACTTCTTGAGAAACTGCCTCTGAGTTTGGGCATTTGAAATATATGTTGTTGTCAGGAGCTTTAGCTTCCTTTGAAGTGAGACCATCAAACCTGGGTCAGTATCTATGTGACCTGGAGGACATGGTTTCTTATTTTCCGATGAACATGAGGCAGCAGTGCTGAAGTCTCTTTGTAGGTAAACTGTGGCCTCTTCGGGCAAAGTGACACCCCGTGTGGACTTTGAAGCCATTTGGTCATCCTCCACTTTTCGTGGTGTTTTTTTGCTGCTGCACTGGGAGTTTGGTATTTGATTCATGACATACAAGGAGTTCAACTGGGACACAGTGCATGAGGGAGTCTTGTAACGTGTGGTGGGTCAGGCTCTGCAGGAGAATGCACCAACTGGGCTTCTATTCCACATTGCTTGCCGCCTTGACCATAGCAACCTAATTCTGAACATTGCCCTGAAAACTCTGCATATAACAAGATGCCTTTTCATATAATGGTCTCCTGGCTGCATCAAGTCAGTCACAAGCCATTTGGACGCCAATGGCAGATCCACATGGCCACATCACAGATGTATTATCACACACCTGCCTACCACTGCTCTAGGCCCACTACTCAGCAGGCTCCAACTTACTGGCATCTCTGTTCTACACCATTTTCATGAAACCCAGTCAATCAAGGCACTGTCTGTTACACTCATGATCAGCAACAGGACATCCAATGGTTCTCCAGTGCCATCTGGTCATTGGGAATTTCAAAAATTTCATGGTGTTTTTCTTTCCATTTTTCAAGAATGAAGTTGGAGGCACTTTGGGGTTTCCATTCATCCAGGAACCATTACATGGGGAGGAAGCTCATTTCAATGAAAGCTCTGAGGAACTCTAACAGGCAAGGCTTCCCAAACACTGGCCAAAAGGTCACATGAAGCCAGGCCCATTGAGGTCTACAACGTGAGGTCCATGTGTCTTTTGACTCTAACTATGGCTGCCAAGTTTTTCAGAATAAAATCATGTGATATCCTTGCTGAGATTTTCAGCTCTCTGTGGAAAGCCATCCTGGGCCCAGATCTCAGGTTTCAAGGGCAACTCTCATGTGTGGCCTCCTACAATGCCAACACAATTAATGGCAATACTTCTCTGAGGTCAGTTCCAGAACTCAGTCTCCAAGGAGAATCACACCAGAGTTCAAGCCCATGTGGACCCTGTCATCTCTTCCAAACGCCACACAAATGACCACAATTAAAACCAAAACATTCCCACATGGCCCTCATCTTCATCCATATAGGCACTCATCATAAACTCTGGCTGGAGGTTTCCATGAGGGATGCAGCCCAAGACAGTGTTCAAAATATCCACCATTGCCCCTCATTTGTCTAAATTTAGGGTGGTCTGGAAACCCTTTCTGTGAACCAAGAGTGATCAAATAGGCGTGCCGTTAATACTGCTCTGCTTCTCCAATTTGAGGCCTACTGACTGTCAGGTATAGATTGCTTATGTGATTTGGCATCATGAGAGAAACCAAGCACTTATGCAGGACTTTGAATAACTCATTTGACCTATAGGAATCCTATTCTCACTTGATGGACGTCAGGAACCTAACAGAGAAAGGCAAGAGACTTCATCCACAATGACTGATCCTTTTGCCATTTTGGTTTTGGATGCACACATGGGATCTTCTTTAGATTTATCAGGAGCTGAGAATCTTAGCCACAGCCTCAACCAGGGCCTAGTGTCTGATTAAGACACATCCCTTTCCAAAGAAATTAAGCAATGAGCCACAGGTGATGCCCATTCATTTCCATTTGAAAACTGTTTCTTCAGGCTTCAAAAAGGGGTGGCCTGAAACAAAGACCTTCCTGACATTCAAGGCAACAGAACCATAGGTAAGCAAATGGCCCAAAGCAGGGTTTCTCCAATGAGACTTTACTGGTCACACTAATATCTGAGATGTTCCCATTCCCTTCAGCTATCAAGAACATGGCCATGTCACAGAGCATGGAGGTTATACATATCTTGGACAATAAATCATGAGCTCATTCTGGAGAGTGGCCAGAATTCAGGAAGAAAACCGGAACTTAGGTAGTTAGTAGTTGTTTCCTATCCATAAGACAAGCCACAGTCTATTCATCACTTATGAACGATGAATGCTGGGAAGCTTTCTACTAGACAGGACACCTCCATTGATGCATTCTCTTTTCTAATGTCTAAAACCACGGACACAGTGGATACACAGACATAGAAACACTCGCCTTGTCAAAAGAGTTACTATCAACAGTAGACTCCAAAGCAAACGAACCACCTTTATTACCTATTCGCAGAATATGAGACAAAACCACAAACTCACACCCACACACATAAAGTCACCTCATTCCCAAAAGTGGATCTGTGACTATCTGGAGTGTCCTCTGACTGGTGGGCCATACTATGTTCCTCTCGAAATGGCCTTTCCTCTCTCAGATTTTGTCTCCTTGGCCAACTCTGTGATGCTTTGAGGAGCCTGCAGTTAGCCACTACCTGCTATCTCAGGAAAGGCCTCTCTTCAGAGCTCAATTGGCATTTGGCCATCCTCAAATCAGTAGGTACCAAGAAGGTCTGAATCTGTACTTGGTAAATACAAACAAGTGAGCCCACTGGGACTGGGACTGGGACTGGCTCTCGGTGCCTGGCTTCTTGCATCACAATTTCAGAGAGTTCCATCACCAAGGAAGTTAGCTAGGACACTTCCTTCAGGAACTGAATGAGGTCACTGCCTTGGCAACAACTTTGTCCTAACCGTTGCTTCCAAGGGTTCCATGAGATGGAGGCTGCTCCTACTTTGTGTGACAATTTGACTTGTTACAATGGTATATCAAAATAGGCACCTGGGAACAGCTCTCCACGCAGGCCTGCTTAGGTCCATCTTCTCTACATTAAGAAGAGAAAGGCTGATGCATACACATCCCTTCGTCCTGTTCAGGTTGTTTTCCATGAAGATGGATTTTGCTCTCTCAGATCCTTCATAGCTGCCTACATCTTCTCCAGGGATCATTTCTGCATCGAACTTTGAGGTTCTCAGCAGTTGGAAGATACCCTACATTCCTGTATTGTAAGGCGAACTCTGTCCCTGCTCTTTTGTAATTTTAGATTGAAGCAACAGTGTATGGTTAGGGTTAATAACAGGTTTGATTTGGGCAAGGAATCATTATGCGGGATGAATAATGGTATTGGGAACCTGCAATATTTATAGGAATATAGAGATGAAATATAAGTATGAAAACAGAAATCTAGGTAAGATTTGAAGCTCAGAAATGCATTGGGCAACTGATTGCGATACGTAGCTTTGAATTACGTTCTAGATACATGTTTCAGAAAAATCGATATACAATGGCATAGGATCTTGTACCTTGGATGATTGAATGTAGTAGAGAACATCTACTCAAAAAGGGATAGTCGATAGGATCAGGAACATAGTCAGTACGTTTCGGAAGAAGAGTGAGTATAGGATTTGGACCAAAGTTCATAAGCAATAGGGTTTCGATTAGAGAGTGAATGTCAATGTCAGCACATGTGAAGGGTCAGTCACAATGTTGAACTGGAGAAAATATGTAGGAAAGTAGATATCAATAGAGAAATTAGGAAATCAGGCAAAGTACAAAGTGAGTGAAAAAATTAGACATTTTCAATGGTATTGAGGTTGAATATATAATCTTAGGAAGAAACAAATATGTAGTCACCAACAGGATGATCATTTGAGAGCATTAGGCCACCTGGACATGGATGTTTTTAGTAATCCATGTTCAGTTTCCGTTTAGGCTTTGTTACAGTCATACGTGTGACTTTTGCATTTTGTGTCCAGAATACTACTGTGATAACATGCATATGTAGATCAGGTTACATGAGTATTTCTTCCACCATTTCTGGGAGCAATATTTTGAAGATGTATAAATTAGTATTGGGGGTACAAAGAGGTGTAACCTGTGTCTATGAATATAGAGATAATGCATGAATAGACCATACTGTGAATAGATAATATAACTGGTTCCACTTTACAAAATGTATTGAATTGATATCTGAAAATATATAAGAAATCTTATATTAATATAAAATCATTCATTCCAACCAGTTATACATCTAATAGTGATATTATAGTTATGATTTATCATGCAGTGTGTGTCCGTTTTGCTTCAAAAGTGATAAAGGAATTCGAAAATAATGTGTTTGGAAAGAAATCTCATGAAAAGATCAGTCAAGAAACATGGAGGAATCCATGTGTTCTAAAGCAGGAAGTGATTGAAAGTGAAACAAATGCCTATAAATTTGCTAACCTGTGGAGGAAATATATATCCTATGATGTGCATAAACTGAAGAAATTGTAATGTCCCAGTGTTGAATAAAAATGAACATCGATAAACACATCATGTTCCATAGGCATCTATTTGCATTGATGATAAACTGTGTCAGTTACTATAGAAATATTAGGATTTGTATGCACCATTCACTGAAGTTAGTTTTCAGTACTAGGAAGCAAATATGTATTTCAGGTGGATGAAATTTTTTGAGAATAATCTTGTGAAAAGTTGATTATAAATCCACATTCATGAACATGAATAAAATTAGGGAGTGTATATAAGACACATATATTTCATATTTTGAAAAATAGAAGGAGAGAGTGTATATATATATATATATATATATATATATATATATATATATATACACACACACACACAGACACACACACATACACACCCAGAGACATTAAAAATAGCAATATATGCCAATCAAAATTCACCATGAAATATATATCATCCACAGATCCAAAAATATTCATTGTACTGAACATGGATTTGTGTATAATTTTGTTCAACTAGGAAGCTCACCCATAGGTTGAATTTTCAGTTCCAACGACATTTAGAAGGAGTGATCTTTTCTCTCAATTTGTATCTGCCAAGTTAGCCACCTCACAAGAATGTACGTGTAGTACCAGGTAGGATTCTCTATGTGTATATAAAAATATATTTGCTGAGTAGGCTACAGAGAAAGAGAGACAAGAATTCACATATTTGTTATCTTTAAAACCACATGGACAACTATTGCAACAAAAAATTGTCTAGATTTATAACCCCTAACCTTTAAAATGCAAAAGGCAAGTCCAACTATACACCATGCCTCCTCTGAACTGCTTGTATTTCTATTATGTTTGGGTTATTTTTCTGCCTCATATTAGGATTAGTAGTCAGAGACTAGTAGGGTGTGGTTTAGTGTCAGAGATAAAGTATTTGAAATGGAAAATTGGAAAATGAATCCAATATGTATGCAAATATGTCCTACACAAAAGTCTTCCCACTCTCATCCAGATAAATCCTTTGACATTACCTTCACCCCATGTAAGATGCAATTCGAAGAGAAGAGTTAGAAAATCTGTGAATACATATCTGGAATGGAAAATGCACAGGAGTTCACAACCTTGGAGGTGGTAGAGGAGTTTCCAAAAGTAAGTGACTGTGTAAACACTCCACAAACATGGAACTCTGCTGGCCAATAGCCTTCTTGTAAAACTGCCTCTGAGTTTGGACACTTGAAATATATCTTGTTGTCTGGAGCTTTAGCTTCATTTCTGGTGAAACCATCAAACCTGGATCTGCATCTATGTGACCTGGAGGACATCGTTTCTTATTTTCCATTGAACATGTGGTACCAGTGTTGATTTCTCTCTTTGTTGGTAAACTGTGGCCACTGGAAGCTTATTGTCTCCCTGAGTGGACTGTGAAGCCATTTGGTCATCCTGCCCTTTTTGTGGTGTTTCTTTCTTTTTTTTTAATTCTATTTTTTTATTGGTTGTTCAAAACCCTACAAAGCTCTTGACATATCATATTTCATACATTAGCATACATTAGCTTCAAGTGAGTTATGAACTCCCTTTTTTGCCCCAAGTACAGATTGCAGAATCACATGGGTTACACATCCACATTTTTACATAATACCATAATAGTAACTGTTGTATTCTGCTACCTTTCCTATCCTCTACTATCCCCCCTCCCCTCCCCTCCCATCTTCTCTCTCTACCCCTTCTACTGTAATTCATTTCTCACCTTGTTTATTTTCCCATTCCACTTACAACCTCTTATATGTAATTTAGTATAACAATGAGGGTCTCCCTCCGTTTCCATGCAATTCCCCTTTTCTCTCCCTTTCCCTCCCACCTCATGTCTCTGTTTAATGTTAATCTTTTCTTCCTGCTCTTCCTCCCTGCTTTATTCTTAGTTGCTCTCATTATATCAAAGATGACATTTGGTATTTGTTTTTTAGGGATTGGCTAGCTTCACTAAGCATAATCTGCTCTAGTGCCATCCATTTCCCTGCAAATTCCAAGATTTTGTCATTTTTTAGTGCTGCGTAATACTCCATGGTGTATAGATGCCACATTTTTTTAATCCATTCATCCATTGAAGGGCATCTGGGTTGGTTCCACAATCTAGCTATTGTAAATTGTGCTGCTATGAACATCGATGTGGCAGTATCCCTGTAATACGCTCTTTTAAGGTCTTCAGGGAATAGTCCGAGAAGGGCAATAGCTGGGTCAAATGGTGGTTCCATTCCCAGCTTTCCCAGGAATCTCCATACTGCTTTCCAAATTGGCCGCACCAATTTGCAGCCCCACCAGCAATGTACAAGAGAACCCTTTTCTCACTCCAGTAAGATTGGCAGCCATTATGAAATCAAACAACAACAAGTGCTGGCGAGGTTGTGGTGTTTCTTGATGCTGCAATGGGAGGTTGGTATTTGCTTCATGAAATACAAGGAGTTCAACTAGGATAAAAGGCTGGAAGGAGTTCTGTCACGTGTGTTGGGTCAGGGTGTGCAGGAGAATTCACCAACCAGGGTTCTATCCCACATAACTTGCCCCCTTGACCATAGCAACTTGATTGTGAACATTGCCCTGAAACCTCTCCATATAACAAGTCTGCTGGCTGTACCAAGTCAGTCACAAGCTATTTGGAAGCCAATGGCAGATCCACATGGCGACACCACAGTTGTATTATCACACACCTGCCCACCACTGCTCTAGGCCCACTACTCAGCAGGCTCCAACTTACTGGCATCTCTGTTCTGCACCATTTTCATGAAACCCAGTCAATCAAGGCACTGTCTGTAACACAACAATCAAGCCACTGTCTGCAACAGAACATCCAATGGTTCTCCAGTGCCACTTGGTCATTGGGAATTTCAAAAATATCATGGTATTTATCTATCCATTTTTCAAGAATGAAGTTGGAGGCACTTTGGGGTTTCCATTCTTCAAGGAACCATTACATGGCGAGGAAGCTCATTTCAATGAAAGCTCTGAGGAACTCTAACAGGCAAGGCTTCCCAAACACTGGCCAAAAGGTCACATGAAGCAAGGCCTATGGAGGTCTACAACGGGAGGTCCATGTGTCTTTTGACTCTTAACTATGGCTGCCAAGTTTTTCAGAATAAAATTATGCGATATCCTTGCTAAGATTTTCAGTTCTCTGAGGAAAGCCATCCTGGGCCTAGATCTCAGGTTTCAAAGGCAACTCTCATGTGTGGCCTCCTACAATGCCAAAACAATTAATGGCAATACTTCTCTGAGGTCAGTTCCAGAACTCAGTCTCTAAGAGAAATCACACCTGAGTTCAACACAATGTGGAACCTGTCAACTCTTCCAACCGCCACACAAATGACCACAATTAAAACCAAAACATTCCCACATGGCCCTCATTTTCAGCCATATAGACACTCATCATAAACTCTAGCTGGAGGTTTCCATGAGGGGCGCTGCCAAAGACAATGTCCAAAATATGCACCCTTGCCCCCCATGTGTCTAAATTCAGTGTGGCCTGGACACCCTTCCTTTGAACCAGGAGTGATCAAATAGGCCTGCTGTTAATGCTGCTCTGCTTCTCCAATTTGAGGCCTACTGACAGTCAGGTATAGATTCATTATGTGATTTGGCATCATGAGAGAACCCAAGTACTTCTGCAGGATTTGAATAACTCATTTGACCCATAGGAATCCTATTCTCACTTGATGGATTTCCGGAACCTATCAGAGGAAGGCAAGAGACTTCATCTACAATGACTGATCTTTTTGCCATTTTGGTTTTGGATGCACACATGGGATCTTCTTTACATCTATCAGGAGCTGAGAATCTTAGCCACAGCCTCAAACAGGGCCTAGTGTCTGATTAAGACACCATCCTTTTCAAAGCAATTAAGCAAAGAGGCACAGGAGATGCCCATTCATTTTCATTTGAAAACTGTTTCTTCAGGCTTCACAAAAGGGTGGCCTGAGGCAAAGACCTTCCTGACATTCAAGGCAATAGAACCATAGTTAAGCAAATGGACCAAAGCAGGGTTTCTCCACTGAGACTTTACTGCTCACACTGATGTCTGAGTTTTCCGAGATGTTCCCATTCCCTTCAGCTATCAAGAACATGGACATGTCACAGAGCTTGGAGGTGGTACATATCTTGCACAATAAATCATGAGCCTATTCTGGAGAGTGGCCAGAATTCAGGAAGAAAACAGGAACTTAGGATGTTAGTAGGTGTTTAAGATCCATAAGGCAAACCACAGTCCATTCATCAATTGAGCAGGATGAATGCTGGGAAGCTTTCTACTAGACAGGACACCTCCATTGATGCATTCTCTTTTCTAATGTCTAAAACCACGGACACAGTGGATACACAGACATAGAAAGTCACCTTGTCAAAAGACTTACTAGAAACAGTCGACTCCAAACCAAACCAACCACCTTTCCTACCTATTCTCAGAACATGAGACAAAACCGCAAACTCACACCCACACACAAAGGCACCTCCTTCCCAAAAGTAGGTCTCTAACTATCCGGAATGTCTTCTGACTGGTGGGCCATACTATGTTCCCCACAAAATGGCCTCTCCTGTCTCAGATCTTGTCTCCTTGGCCAACTCTGTGATGCTTTGAGGAGCCAACCGTTAGCCACTACCTGCTATCTCAGGAAAAGCTTCTCTTCAGAGCTCTACTGACATTTGGCCATCCTCACATCAGTAGGTACCAAGAAGGTCTGATCTGTACTTGGTAAATCCAAACAAGTGAGCCCACTGGGACAGGGACTGGGACTGGCTCTCGGTGCCTGGCTTCTTGCATCAAAATTTCCGAATGTTCCATCACCAAGGAAGTTAGGTAGGTCACTTCCTTCAGGAACTGAAAGAGGTCACTGCCTTGGCAACAACTTTGCCCTAACCGTTGCTTCCAAGGGTTCCATTAGATAGAGGCTGCCCCTACTTCCTTTGAAAATTTGACTAGTTTCAATTGTATATCAAAATAGGCACCTGGGAACAGCTCTCCATGCAGGTCTGGTTAGGTCAATCTTCTCTACATTAAAAAGAGAGAGGCTGATGCATACACATCCCTTTTTCCTGTCTAGATTGTTTGCCATTGAAGATGGCTTTTGCTCTCACAGGTCCTTCATAGCTGCTGACATCTTCTCCAGGGATTATTTCTGCATCGAACTTTGAGGTTCTCAGCAGTTGGCAGATACCCTACAATCCTGTATTGTAAGGCGAACTCTGTCCCTGCTCTTTTGTAATTTTAGATTGAAGCAACAGTGTATGGTTAGGGTTAATAACAAGTTCGATTTGGGTAAGGAATCATTATGCGGGATGAATAATGGTATTGGGAACCTGCAATATTTATAGGAATATAGAGATAAAATATAAGTATGAAAACAGAAATCTAGGTAAGATTTGAAGCTCAGAAATGCATTGGGCAACTGATTGCGATACGTAGCTTTGAATTACGTTCTAGATACATGTTTCAGAAAAATCGATATACAATGGCATAGGATCTTGTACCTTGGATGATTGAATGTAGTAGAGAACATCTACTCAAAAAGGGATAGTCGATAGGATCAGAAAGATAGTCAGTATGTTTCGGAAGAAGAGCGAGTATAGGATTTTGACCAAAGATCTTTAGCAATAGTGTTTCCGTTACAGAGTGAATGTCAATGTCAGCACATGTGAAGTGTCAGTCACAATGTTGAACTGCAGAAAATATGTAGGAAAGTAGATATCAATAGAGACATTAGGAAATCAGGCAAAAGTATCAAGTGAGTGAAAAAATTAAACATTTTCAACAGTTTTGAGGTTGAATATATAATCTTAGGAAGAAACAAATATGTAGCCAGCAATAGTATTGACATTTGAGAGCATTAGGCAACATGGTCAGGGATGTTTTTAGTAATCCATGTTCAGTTTACCTTTAGGCTTTGGTACAATCATACGTGTGGCTTTTGCATTTTGTGTCCAGAATATTACACTGATAACATGCATATGTAAATCAGGTGACATGAGTATTTCCTCCACCATTTCTGGGAGCAATATTTCAAATATGTATAGATTAGTATTGGGGGTACAACCAGGTGTACCCTGTGTCTATGAATATAGAGATAATGCATGAATAGACCATACTGTGAATAAATAATATAACTTGTTACACTTTAAACAATGTATTGAATTGATATCAGAAAATATATAAAAAATCTTTTATTGATATATAATCATTCATTCCAACCAGTAATACATCTAATGGTGATATTACAGTGATGGTTTATCATGAAGTGTGTGTCCGTTTTGCTTCTAAAGTGATAAAGGAAATCGAAAATAATGTGTTTGGATAGAAGTCTCATGAACAGACCAGTCAAGAAACATGGCGGAATACATGTGTTCTGAAGCAGGAAGTGATTGAAAGAGAAACAAATGCCTATATATTTGCTAACCTGTGGAGGAAATATATATCCTACGATGTGCATAAAATGAAGAAATTTTAATGTCCCATTGTTGAATAAAAATGAACATCAATATACACATCATGTCCTATAGGAATCTACTTGCTTTGATGATAAACTGTGTCAGTTACTGTAAAAATATTAGGGTTTGTAAGCACGATTCACTGAAGTTAGTTCTCAGGACGAGGAAACAAATATGTATTTCAGGTGGTTGAATGTTTCTGAGAATAATCTTATGAAAAGTTGATTTTATATCCACATACATGAATATGAATGAATTTAGATAGTGTTTAATAGACACATGTTTTTCATATTTTGAAAAATCTATATATATATATATATATATATATATATATATATATATATATATATATATATATATATATAAAACTCATGGAGAAATATTACAATGAAAATTTGACAAGATTTATAACACATACCCTTGATAAAGCAGAAGGAAATTCCAAGTATATACCATGCCTCCTATTAAAGGCCTGTATTTCTATTCTGTTAGTTTTCTTTTTATCCATCATATTAGCATTAGTAGTCAGAGTCTATTAGGGTATGTGTTAGTGTCGGGGATCAGTATTTCAAATGAAAATAGGAAAATAAATCTAATGTGTATGCAAATGTGTGCTACACAAAAATCTTGCCACTCTCATCCAGAACAATTCCTTTACATTAACTTCACTCCAAGTAAGACACAATTAGTGGAGAGGAGTTCGAAAACCTGTGATCACATATGTGGAACTGAAAATGTTCAGGAGTTTACAACATTGGATGTGGTAGAGCAGTTTCCAAAAGTAAGGGAGAGGTTAAACACTCCACAAACTTGGAGCTCTGCTGGCCTTAAGACTTCTTGAGAAAATGCCTCTCAGGTTGGGAACATGAAATATATGAAGTTGTCAGGAGATTTAGCTTCCTCATTGTGACACCATCAAATGTGGGTCTGCATCTATGTGACCTGGAGGAAATGGTTCCTTATTTTCTAATGAACATGAGGCAGCAGTTCTGAATTCTTTCTTGGTAAACTGTGGCCACTGGGAGTTAAGTGTTTCCCCGTGTGGTCTGTGAAGCCATTTGGTCATCCTCCATTTTTGTGGTGTTTCTTACTGCTGCACTGGGAGTTTGGAATTGGCTTAATGAAATACAAGGAGTTCAACTGGGACACAATTCTGGAGGGAGCTCTGACACGTGTGATTGCTCAGGGTCTTCAGGAGAATGTTCGAAACATGGGTCTATCCCACATAGCTTTCCCCTTGACTATAGCAACCAGATTCTGAACATTGCCCTGAAACCTCTCAATAAAACAAGATGCCTTTACATATAAGGGTCTGCTGCCTGCACCATATCAGTCACAAGTATTTTGGAAGCCAAAGGGAGATCCACGTGGTCCCACCACAGATATTTATTCACAAATGTATAGTCCACTGCTCTAGCCCCAATACTCAGCAGGCTCCAACTTACTGACATCTCGGTTCTGTACCATTTTCATGACAACCAGTCAATCAAGGAACTGTCTGGTACACACATGATCAGCAACAGGACATCCAAAGTTTCTCCAGTGCCACCTGGTCATGGAAATTTCAAAAATTTCATGGTATTTGTATAGCCATTTTTCAAGGATGATGTTGGAGGCACTGTGGGTTTCAATTCATTCAGGAACCATTAAATGGTGAGTAAGCTCATTTCAATGAAAGCTCTGAAGAACTCTCACAGGCAAGGCTTCCCAATGAGTGCCCAAAAGTTCACATGAAGCCAGGCTCATTGAGGTCTACAATATGAGGTACATGTGTGTTTTGAGTCTCAACTATGACTTCCAAGTCTTTCAGTAAAAAAATCATGTGTTACCCTGGCTGAGATTCCCAGTGCTCGGTGGAAAGCCACCCTGGGCCTAGATCTCAGTTTCCAAGGGCTAATCTCATGTGTGGCCTAATATAATCCCAAAACAATTCATGGCAATACTTCTCTCAAGTCAGTTCCAGAACTCAGTCTCTAAGGAGTATCAGAGCAGAGTTCAAGCCCTGGTGGACCAAGTCATCTCTTCCAACCGCCACACAAATGACCACAATTAAAACCAAAACACTCCTACATGACCCTCATCTTCTTCCATAAAGACACTCATCATAACATATGGCTGGAGGTTTCCATGAGGGGCACAGCCCAAGACAGTGTCCAAAATAAGCTCCCTTGCCCCTCATTTGCCTGAAGTCAGGGTGGCTTGGACACCCATCTTGTGAACCAGGAGTGATCTTTAAGGGTAAAAGAAATTGAAATTAAAGTGTAAAAGTTAAAGTGTAAAAGACCGGGTTTGTAAAGTTTCTAAGATTCAAGGCCTGATTTAAAATGTAAAGGACCAGGTATTGTTAAGTTCCTATGCTACATGAAAAATCTGAAATTCCTGTTACTTGTAGGACAATTTCTGGACTGCCCAGTAAATATTCCCCCTGATCGCCTGGTTGTTTAATAACCTAGGACCCTGTGTGGCTTGGCACATATGCATCGCAGGGCCTAATCTAATCAATTTGAATCTGTACCCCGCTGTAGAACTGACCTATCCCTCCTGCCTGACATGTTCCCACCAATGAATGAACTAATCATGTTTAGGATTTGTTGTTTGAATTTCCCGCAGTGTATGATGATTTTTTAAAAGATACTGTGATATATGTAAAGTCTCGCCCTCCCCAAAAAGTGTACTTAAGCACTGCTCAACCTCAGCTCGGAGATCTGGGCTGCTCTCCCTTCTTGAGTGACCACGGAGCCCTAGCATACTGGATTGGATCCTTAATAAATGTCTTTTGCTGTTGCATGAGCCGTGGTCTCATACATGAACATGAATGAATTTTAGGAGTGTATAATAAGACACATATATTTCATATTTTGAATAATCTATAGAGTGCAGATTTTTCACAAAACACATACAGAGATATTAAAAAGTAGCAATATATATGCCAATCAAAATTCATCATGAAATACATATCATACACAGATCCAAAAATATTTATTTTACTTAACATGGATTTATGTGTAATGTTGTTCAACTAGGAAGCTCACGCATAGGTTGAATTTTCAGTTCCTACAGCGTTTAGGAGGAGTGATCTCTTCTCACAATTTGTATCTGCCAAGTAGGCCACCTCACAATAATGTACGTGTGGTACCAGGTAGGATTCTATTTGTGCATATAAAAATACATGTGCTGAATAGGCAACAGAGAAAGGGAGACAGGAATTCACATATTTGATACCTTTCAAAACACATGGAGAACTATATCAATTAAAAATTAACCAGATTTTTAACAACTACCCTTTATCATGCAAAAGGCAAGTCCAACTATACACCATGCCTCTTCTGAACTGCTTGTATTTCTATTCTGTTTGGGTTATTTTTCTCCATCATATTAGCATTAGTAGTCAGAGTCTAGTAGGGTATGCGTTAGTGTCATGGATTCAGTAATTCAAATGGAAATAAAGGAAAATGAATCCATTGTGTATGCAAATATGCGCTACAAAAAAAACTTTCCACTCTCATTCAGAGCAATGCCTTGACATTACCTTCACCCAAGTAAGACACAATTAGAGGACAAGAGTTAGAAAATCTCTGAATACATATCTGGAATGGAAAATGCTCAGGAGTTCACAAGCTTGAGCATTTTAGAGGAGTTTTCAAACTTAAGGAACAGGATAAACAGTCCAAATTCATGGAACTCTGCTGGCCTAAAGACTTCTTGAGAAACTGCCTCTGAGGTTGGGCACTTGAAATATATGTTGTTGTCAGGAGCTTTAGCTTCCTTTGTAGTGATACCATCAAAGATGGGTCTTCATTTATCTGACCTGGAGGACATGGTTTCTTATTTTCCAAAAGAACATGAGGCAGCAGTGCTCAATTCTTCCTTTGAAGGTAAACTGTGGCCACGGAGGGGTAAGTGTCTCCCCGTCTTGACTGTGAAGTCAATTGGCCATCCTACAATTTTCGTGGTGTTTCTTGCTGCTGCACTGGGCTTTTGGTTTTTCTTTCATGAAATACAAGGAGTTCAACTGGGACACAGTGCTGGAGCGAGTTCTGTCACGTGTGGACGGTCAGGGTCTACAGGAGAATTCACCAACCAGACTTCTATCCCACATAACTTGAAACATTATCCATAGCAAACTGATTCTGAACATTGTCCTGAAACCTTTACATATAACAAGATGCCTTTACAGATAAGGGTCGGCTAGCTGTACCATGTAAGCCACAAGCCATTTGGAAGTCAATGGCAGACCCAAATGGCCCCACCACAGATGTTTTATCATACACCTGCACACCACAGCCCTGGGCCCACTTCTCAGCACTCTCCAACTTACTGGCATCTCTGTTCTGCACAATTTTCATGAAATCGAGTCAGTCAAGGCACTGTCTGGTACACTCATGATCAGCAACAAGACATCCAAAGGTTCTCCAGTGCCACCTGGTCAGGGGAATTTCATGGTATTTATAGAGCCATTTTTCAAGGATGAAGTTGGAGGCACTGTGGGTTTCAATTCATTCAGGAACCATTAAATGTTGAGGAAAATCATTTCAATGAAAGCTCTCGAGAACTCTCACAGGTAAGGCTTCCCAAAGAGTGGCCAAAATACACATATATTTCATATTTTGAAAAATCTTGACAGTATATATATATATATATATATATATATATATATATATATATATATATATATACAAACACACACAGACATTAAAAACTAGCAATATATATGCCAATCGAAATTCATCATGAAATACATATCATCCACGTATCCAAAAATATTCATTTTACTGAACATGGATTTATGTATAATGTTGTTAAACTAGGAAGCTCACCCATAGGTTGAATTTTCAGTTCCAACAGCGTTTAGGAGGAGTGAACTTTTCTCACAATTTGTATCTGCCAAGTCAGCCACCTCACAAGAATATATGTGTGATACAAGGTACAATTCTATATGTGCATATAAAAATACATGTGCTGAATAGGATACAAAGAAATGGGGGAGACAGGAATTCACATATTTGATAAGTTTAAAAATACATGGACAACTCTTTCAACAAAAAATTGACTAGATTTAAAACTCCTTCCCTATATAATGGAAAAGTTAATTCAATGGTACACCATGCCTCCTCTGATATGTTTGTATTTCTGTTCTATTTGGGTTATTTTTCTCCATTACGTTAGGATTAGTTGTCAGAGTCTTGTAGGGTATGGGTTAGTTTCAGGGATTCAGTATTTCGAAAGGAAAATTGGAAAATGAATCCAATGTATATGCAAATATGTGCTACACAAAAATCTTCCGACTCTCATCCACAACAATGCCTTGACCTTAACTTCGTCCCAAGTAACACATGTAGAGGAGATGAGTAAGAAAATCTGTGAATACATATCTGGAATTTAATATGCTCAGGAGTTCACAAACTTGCAGGTAGAAGACGAGATTCCAATAGTAAGGGACAATGTGAACACTCCAAAAACATGGAGCTCTGCTAGCCTAAAGGCTTCTTGAAAAACTGGCTCTGATGTTGGGCTCTTGAAATATATCTTGTTGTCAGGAGCTTTAGCTTTTTTTGTAGTGAGACCATAAAAGCTGGGTCTGCATCTATGTGACCTGGAGGAGATGCTTTCTTATTTACCAATGATCATGAGGCAGCATTGCTGAATTCTCTCTTTCGGGGTCAACTGTGGCCACTTGGGGCTAAGTGTCTCCTCATGTGGACTGTGAAGCCATTTGATCATCCTCCAATTTTTGTGATATTTTTTGCTGCTACACTGGGAGTTCAGTATTTCCTTCACGAAATACAAGGAGTTCACCTGGGACACAGTGCTGGAGGGAGTTCTGTCACGTGTGGTGGGACAGGGTCTGCAGGAGAATGCACAAACCAGGCTTCTGTCCAACATAGCTTGACCCCTTGACCATAGGAACCTGATTCTGAACATTGCCCTGAAACTTACCCATATAACAAGAATCATTTACATATAAGGGTCTGCTGGCTGCACCATGTCAGTCACAAGCCATTTGGAAGCCATTGGGAAATCCACATGGAAGCACCACAGATGTTTTATCTCACACATGCCCACCTTTGCTCTAGGCCCACTATTCAGCAGGCTCCAACTTACTGGAATCTCTGTTCTACACCATTTTCGTGAAACCCAGCCAATCAAGGCACTGTCTGGTACACTCATGATCACCAACAGGATATCCAATGGTTCTCCAGTGCCTCCTGGATATGGGAATTTCAAAAATTTCATGGTATTTATCGAGCCCATCTTTCAAGGTTGAAGTTGGAGGCACTGAGTGTTTCATTTAATTCGGTAACCATTAAATGGTGAAGAAGCTCATTTCAAAGAAAGATCTGGAGAACTCTCACTGCCAAGACTTCCCAAATAGTGGCCAAAAGGCCACATGAAGCCAGGCCCATTGAGGTCTACAATGTGAAGTGCATTTGTGTTTTGACTCTCAACTATTGCTGCCAAGTGTTTCAGAATAAAATTATGTGATACCTTGGCTGAGATTCCCAGTGCTCTGTGGAAAGCCACACTGGGAATAGATCTCAGTTTCCAATGGTGACTCTCATGTGTGGCCTCCTAATATCCCAACACAATTCATGGCAATACTTCTCTGAGGTCAGTTCCAGGACTCAGTCTCTATAGGGTATCACACCAGAGTTCAAGCCCAGGTGGACCCAGTCATCGCTTCCAACTTCCACACAAATAACCACAATTAAAACCAAAACACTCCCACATGGCCCTCATCTTCTTCCATATAGACACTCCTCATAACCTCTGGCTGGATGTTTCCATGAGGGGCGCAGCCCAACACAGAGTCCAAATAACCTCGCTTGCCCGTCATTTTCCTAAAGGCAGGGTGGCCTGTACACCCTTCCTGTGAACCACAAGGGATCAAAAATGCCTTCCTTTAATACTGCTCTGCTTCTCCAATTTGAGGCCTACTGACTGTCAGGTATAGATTCTTTATGTGATTTGGAGTCATGAGAAAACACAAGCATGTATGGGATAGCCTTTGCAGGGCTTAGAAGAACTCATTTGATTCAAAGGATCTCTATTCTCACTTGATGGCGGTCAGGAACCTAAGAGAGGAAGGCGAGAGACTTCATCAACAATTACTGATCTCTTTCCCATTTTGGTTTTGGATGCACACATGGGATCATTCTTTAGATGCATCAGGTGCTGAGAACCTAAGCCACAGCCTCACACAGGGCCAAGAGACTGATTCCGACACATCCATTTCCAAAGAAATTAACAAAGAGCCACAGGTGATGCCCATTTATTTCCATTTTAAAACTGTTTTCTTCAGGCTTCACAAAGCGGTGTCTTGAGGCCAAGACCTTCCTCACATTCAGGGGAAGAGAAGAATTGGTTAGCAAAAAACCCAAAGCAGAGTTTCTCCACTGAGGCTTTCCTGGTCACACTGATATCTGAGTTTTTTGAGATGCTAGCCATTCCCTTTAGCTATCCATTACATGGCCTTGTCACAGAGCTTGGAGGTGGTACATATCTTGGACACAAAACCATGAGCGTATTCTGGAGAGTGGCCAGAATCAGGAAGAAAACAGGAACTTAGGAAATTAGTAGGTGTTGCCCATCCATAAGGGAAGCCACAGTCCATTCATCAATTGGGCAGAATGAATGCTGGGTAGGTTTCTACTAAACAGGACACATCCATTGATGAATTCTCTTTTCAAATGTCTACAACCACAGACACAGTGGGATACACAGACATAGAAACACTCACTTTGTGAAACGACTTACTAGGAACAGTCCACTCCAAACCAAACAAACCGCCTTTTTTACCTATTCTCAGAAAATGAGACAAAACCACAAACTCACACCCACACCCACAAAGGCACCTCCTTCCCCCAAAGAGGTCTGTGACTATCCGGAGTGTCCTCTGACTTGTGAGCCTTATTATGTTCCCTGAAATGTTCTGTCCTGTCTCAGATCTGGTCTTTTTGGCCAAATCTGTGAAGTGGTCAGGAGCCAGCTGTGAGCAACTTCCTGCTTTCTCAGGAAAGGCCCCTCTTCTGAGCTCTCCTGAAATTTGGCCATTCTCACATCAGTATGTACCAAGAAAGACTGACTCTGTTCTTGGTAAATCCAAATAAGTGAGCCCACTGGGAATGGTACTGGGACTGCCTCTGGTAGCCTGGCTTCCTGGATCCCAAGTTCAGAGAGTTCTATCACCAAAGAAGTGAGGAAGGTCACCTCCTTTGTGAACTGAATGAGGTCACTGCTTTGGAAACCACTTTGTCCTAAAATTTGCTTCCAAGGTTCCCATGAGATGGAGGCTGCCCCTATTTCCTGTGATACGTTCACAACTGAGGATTGTATATCAACCATAGGCAGCCAGGAACAGCTGTCTACACTGGACTGGTTTGGTCCATCTTCTCTACATTAAGAAGAGTGAGGCTTATTCTGACACATCCCTTCATCCTGACTGGGTTGTTTGCCATGGAAGATGACTTTTGCTCTCTCAGGTCCTTCATAGCTGCCTACATCTTCTCCAGGGATCATTTCTGCATGAAACTTTGAGGTTCTCAGCAGGTGGAAGATCCCCTACACTCCTGTATTGGAAGACTAATTCTGTCCCTCCTCTTCTGTAAAGTTAGATTGAGGAAACATTGTATGGTTAAGGTTAATAACAGCTTCCATTTGGGTTAGGAATCATTCTCTTGGATGAATAATGGTATTGGAATTTTGCTATATTTTCAAGAATATATAGGTGAAATATAAGTATGAAAAAAGAAATCTAGGTAATTTTTGAAGCACAGAAGGGAATTGGCCCCACTATTGGGATTCTTAGCTTTGAATTATGTTCTGCACAGGTGTCTCAGATTAATTGATATACAATGGCATAGGACCTTGTCTTTTGGATGATTGAATGTCGAAGAGAAAATCCAGTCCAAAAGGGATAGTTGGTGGATTAGGAAGATATTCGGTAGATTTAGAATGAAGAGTGTGTATAGCATTTGGACCAAAAGATCTTTAGCAATAGGGTTTTGGGTAGAGAGTGAAAGTAAATGTCAGCACATGTGAAGAGTCAGTCATAATGATGAAATGGGAAAAAAAATACAGGAAATCAGATTTCAATAGAGACATTAGGAAATCAGGCAAAGTATAAAGTGAGTGATAGGATTAGACATTTTCAACAGGGTTGAGGTTGAATATGTAATTTCAGGAAGAAACAAATATGTAGTCACCAATAGGATTCACTTTTGAGAGCATTAGGCAACCTGGACATGGATTTTTTTTTAATCCATGCTCACTTTCCATTTAGGATTTGGTACAATCATAAGTGTGACCTTGCTTTTTGTTTCCACAATATTACTGTGATTAATGTATATATAGATCAGGTGACATGAGTATTTCTTCCACCATTTCTGGGAGCAATATTTTGAAGACATATAATTTAGTATTGTGGGTACAAATAGGTATACTCTGTGTTATATGAATATAAAGATAATGCATGAATAGACCATACTGTGAATAAATAATATAACTGGTTCCAAATTTAAATAATGGATTGAATTGATATCTGAATATATATTGGAAATCATATATTGATATTCATACAATCATTCCAACCAGTTATACATCTAATGGTAATATCACTGTTATGGTTTATCATGAAGTGTGTGTGAGCTTTGCTTCTAAAATGATTATGGAAATTGAAAATAATGTGCTTGGAAAGAAGTCTCATTAAAAGAGCAGTCAAGAAACCTGGGGGAATACATATGTTCTGAAGCAGGAAGTAATTGAAAGTGAAAAAAATGCCTATAAATTTGTGAATTTGTGAATGAAATATGTATTCTATTATGTGCAAAAACTGAAGAAATATTAATGTACCAGTTTTGAATAAAAATGAACGTCAAAATACATATCATGTCCCATAGGAATCTACTTGCATTGACGTTAAACTGAGTCATTTACTATAGCAATATTAGGATTTGTTTGCACCATTCACTGAAGTTAGTTTTCAGTATTAGGAAACAAATATGTATTTCAGGTGGATTAATATTTCTGAGAACATTCTTATGAAAAGTTGAATATAAATCCACATTCATGAACATCAATGAATTTAGGGAGTATATAATAAGACACATACATTTCATATTTTGAAAAATCTGGAGAGTTTATACATATATATATGCACACACACACACACGCACACACACACACACACACACACACACGTATACATTAAAAAGTAGCAATATATATGCCAATCGAAATACATCATGAATTATATATCATCCACAAATCCAAAAATCTTCATTTTTCTGAGCATCGATTTATGTATAATGTTGTTCAACTAGGGAGCTCACCCATAGTTTGAATTGTAAGTTCCAACAGCATTTAGGAGGAGTGATCCCTTCTCACAATTTGTATTTGCAAAGTCAGCAACCTCACAAGTATGTACATGTGATGCCAGGTAGGATTCTATATGTGAATATAAAAATGCATGTGCTGAATAGGGTACAGAGAAATGGAGACAGGAATTCTCATATTTGTTAACTTTAGAAACACATGGAGAAGGGAGGGGCAGAGCCGCCAACCGCGCCTGTAAGGTAGGCGGACCTGCGAGCCACCCATAGAACAGGCCTAGCGGCCCGCCATCGTGAAAGACACATCACCCTGGTTGGGGGTTGGGCAGAGCCACTGCACGCGTGCAAGGAACGCGGACATGCAACCCACAGGCAGAACAGGCCCAGACACCCGTGGAGGGGCAGAGACACCCCTTGTGACTTCAAGATAGGTGAACCTGCGACCCACCAGCTGAAGCGGCCCAGCTGCCTTCAGAGGGGCAGAGCCGGCCCCTGTGCCTGCGAAGTAGGTGGACCTGCGAACACCGACAGACCAGGTGCTAGGCCCCGCCAGGGTGCTAGACACATAACCAGGTTTGGGGAGGGGCCGAGCCGCTGCCCGTGCCTGCAAAGCAGGTAGACCTCTCACCCAGAGGCAGAACAGACCCAGCGACCTACCAGCGTGGTAGACACATCGCCCCGGTTTGGGGGGGGCAGAGATGCCACTCACGCCTGCAATGTAGACAGCCCTGCAACCCACAGACAGAAGAGGCCCAGCGGAGCGTGGAGGGGCAGAGCCGACGCCTGTGCCTGCAAGGTAGCTGGACCAGTTACCCACTGGCTGAACAGGACCAGCACCCGCAGAGGGGTAGATCAACTGCCCGCTCCTGCAAGGTAGGCGGACCAGCTACCAAGAGGCAGAACAGGCCCAGCGGCGTGCTGGTGTGGTAGGCACATTGCCCCAATTGGAGGAGGGGCAGAGCCGCTGCTTACGCCTGTGAGGGAGACTTTTCAAGAATACAATAGCAATATAAACATTTAGGGGTAAAATTCAATAACACAAAAGTTTCACCAAGCCGAAAAAAACGTGAACAGTAGGGAAAGACAAGGAAAGAAAGGACCACAAGCAACGCAGGTCAACTCAACATTAGAAGAGGTAATATCTGCAGCATATGGAATGTCAGATAAAGAATCAGGATATACTTGCTTCAGATGATCTGAAGTCTCCAGGGAGACATTAGACAGCAAAATCAGACAATGAAAGATCACTTTGACAATGAATTACAAAAACAAATCCAAGAAGCAAAAGATCAACTATACAGGGAGATAGAGGTTATAAAAAACACACAAACAGAAATCATAGAAATGCAGGAAGCAATAAACCAACTTAAAAACTCAATTGAGAATACTACCAGCAGAATAGATCACTTAGAACAATGAAGACAAAGTATTTCAACTTGAAAAGAACATAGAAAGCTCAGCAAGACTGTTAAGAAACCATGAGCAGAACATCCAAGAAATATGGGATAACATGAAGAGACCAAACTAAAGAGTAATTGGGATACAGGAAGGTATACAGGTCCAAACCACAGGATTGAGCAATCTATTCAATGAAATAATATGAGAAAACTTTCCAGACATGAAGAATGAGACAGAATCCCAAATCCTAGAAGCCTACAGGACGCCAAATGTGCAAAATCATAAGAGATAAACACCGAGACATATTATAATGAAGATGCCAAACATACAGAATAAAGAGAGAATTTTAAAAGCTACAAGAGAAAGGAAGCAGATTACATTTAGGGGTAAACCAATCAGGATAACAGCTGATCTTTCAACACAGACTCTGAAAGCTAGAAGATCCTGGAATAACATTTTTCAATCACTGAAAGAAATTGGGTTCCAACCAAGAATTGTGTATCCAGCGATTTTAAGCTTCAGGATGGAAGATGAAATTAAAACCTTCCATGATAAACAAAAGTTAAAAGAATTTGCAGCTAGAAAACCATCTCCTCAAAAGATCCTTGGCAAAACATTATAGGAAGACGAAATGGAAAATAACAATAAAAACCAACAGTGGGAGGTAGTACAGTAAAGGGGCGAAAAATAATCAAAGAGAAAAACAAACCTAACATAAATAAACAAATATGGCTGGAAGAACAACCCATATTTCAAAAATAACCCTAAATGTTAATGCCTTAAACTCACCAATTAAGAGACACAGGCTAGTAGAATGGATCACGAAAGAAGACCCAAAAATTTTCTGCCTACAGGAGACACATTTGATAGGAAAAGACATATATAGACTAAAGGTGAAAGGTTGGGAGAAATCATATCACTCATATTGACTTCGGAAACAAGCAGAAGTGTCCATACTCATATCAAATAAAATAGATTTCAAGACAAAGTTAATCAAAAGGGATAAAGAGGGACACTACATATTGCTCAAGGGAACCATACACCAACAAGACATAACAATCATAAATATATGTGCCCCAAACAATGGTTCAGCTATGTTAATCAAACAAACTCTTCTCAAGTTCAAGAGTCTGGTAGACCACCATACAATAATCATGGGAGATTTCAACACACCTCTCTCACTACTGGACAGATATTCCAAACAAAAGTTGAATTAGGAAACTATAGAACTCAATAACACAAATAATAACCTAGACTTAATTAACATATATAGAATATACCACCCAACATCAAGCAGTTACACTGTTTTCTCAGCAGCACATGGATACCTCTCAAAAATAGATCATATATTATGTCACAGAACAACTCTTAGACAATATAAAGGAGTATAGATAATACCAGGCATCTTATCTGATCGTAATGGAATGAAACTGAAAATCAACAATAAAAGAAGGAAGGAAAATTCATGCATCACTTGGAGAATGAACAATACGTACTGAATGATCAATGGGTTATTGAAGACATCAAGGAGAAAAATAAAAAAAATTATTAGACATAAATGAAAAAGACAGACAGAACATATCAGAATCTATGGGACACATTGAAAGCAGTTCTAAGTGGAAAATTCATTGCTTGGAGTTCTTTCCTTAAAAAAAGAAAAAAAAAAAACAACAACAAATAAATGATCTCATAGTTCATTTCAAAATCCTAGAAAAAGAAGAGCAAAACAACAGAAAAAGAAGTAGAAGGCAAGAAATAATTAAAATCAGAGCTGAAATTAATGAAATCGAAACAAAAGAAACAATTGAAAAAATTGAAAATACTAAAAGTTGAAAAATTAATAAAATCGACAGACTCTTAGCTATGTTAATGAAGAGAAGAAGAGAGGGAACTCAAATTACTATCATAAGGGATGAAAAAGGCAATATCACAACAGACACTTCTGAAATACAGAAGATAATCAGAAATTATATTAGAAGATAGTGAAGGCATCAATAAATTTCTTAAGTCATATGATCTGCCCAGATTGAGTCAGGAGGATATAGACAACCTAAGCAGACCAATATCAATTGAGAAAATAGAAGAAACCATCCAAAGACTACCAACTAAGAAAAGCCC
This sequence comes from Callospermophilus lateralis, assembly GCF_048772815.1. Taxonomy (NCBI): domain Eukaryota; kingdom Metazoa; phylum Chordata; class Mammalia; order Rodentia; family Sciuridae; genus Callospermophilus; species Callospermophilus lateralis. Next base: position 388,316 of record NW_027517592.1, on the reverse strand, counting down.
AGGACCGAATGGGTATACAGCAGAGGAGGCCAATATCACCCTGATTCCTAAACCAGACAAAGACCCTTCAAAGAAACAAATATACAGACCAATCTCTCTAATGAACCTAGATGCAAAAATCCTCAATAAAATTCTGGCGAATCAGATACAAAAACATATTTAAAAAATTGTGCAACATGATCAAGTAGGATTCATTCCTGGGATACAAGGCTGGTTCAATATACGGAAATCAATAAATGTTATTCACCACATCAATAGACTTAAAAATAAGAACCATATGATCACCCCAATAGATGCAGAAAAAGCATTCAATAAAGTACAGCATCCCTTTATGTTTAAAACTCTAGAAAAACTGGGATAACAGGAACATACCTCAATATTGTAAAAGCAATCTATGCTAAGCCTCAGGCTAGTATCATTCTGAATTGAGAAAAAATTGAAGGCATTCCCTCTAAAATCTGGAACAAGACAGGGATGCCCTCTCTCACGATTTCTGTTCAACATAGTTCTCGAACACTGGCCAGAGCAATTAGACAAATGAAAGAAATTAAAGGCATAAAAATAGGAAAAGAAGAACTTAAATTATCACTATTTGCAGATGACATGATTCTATACCTAGTAGACCCAAAAGGGTCTACAAGAAACTATTAGAGATAATAAATGAATTCAGCAAAGTGGCATGATATAAAATCAACAATCATAAATCAAAAGCATTCCTGAATATCAGCAACAAATACTCTGAAACGGAAATGAGGACAACCACTCCATTGAGAGTATCCTCAAAAAAAATAAAATAAAATATTTGGTTATCAACGTAACAAAAGATGTGAAAGACTTACACAATGAAAACTACAGAACCCTAAAGAGAGAAATAGAAGAAGATCTTACAAGATGGAAAAATATACCCTGTTCATGGATAGGCAGAATTAACATCATCAAAATGGCGATATTACCAAAAGTTCTCTATAGGTTTAATGCAATGCCAATCAAAATCCCAACGGCATTTCCTGTAGAAATAGATAAAACAATTATGAAATTCATATGCAATAATACAAGACCCAGTATAGCAAAGACAACTCTAAGCAGGAAGTGTGAATCAGGCGGTATAGCGATACATGTCCTCAAACTATACTACGGAGCAATAGTAACAAAAAGAGCGTGGTACTGGTACCAAAACTGGCGGGTGGACCAATGGTACAGAATAGAGGACACAGAAATCAATCCACAAATTTACAGCAATCTTATATTTGATAAAGGAGCTAAAAGCATAAACTGAAGGAAGGATAGCATCTTCAACAAATGGTGCTGGAAAAACTGGAATTAAATATGTAAGAAAATGAAACTGAATCCCTTTCTCTCGCCATGCACAAAAGTTAACTCAAAATGGATCAAGGAGCTTGATATCAAATCAGCGACACGGCATCTGATAGAAGAAAACTTTGGCTATGATCTACATACTGTGGGGTCGGGCTCCAAATTCCTCAATAGGACACCCATAGCATAAGAGTTAATAATTAGAATCTACAAACAGGACTTACTCAAACTAAATAGATTTTTCTCAGAAAAAGAAACAATAAGAGAGGTAAAAAAGGAGCCTACATCCTGGGAACAAATCTTTACTCCTCACACTTCAGATAGAGCCCTAATATCCAGAGTTATACAAAGAACTCAAAAAATTAAACAATAAGCAAATGAATTACCCAATCAACAAATGGGCCATGGACCTGAACAGACACTTCTCAGAGGAGGACATACAATCAATCAATAAGTACATCAAAAAATTCTCACCATCTCGAGCATTCAGAGAAATGCTAAACTAACCCACCCTAAGATACCATCTCACTGCAGTAAGCTTGGCAGCCATTATGAAGTCAAACGACAACAAGTGCTGGCGAGGATGTGGGAAAAAGGGTACACCTGTACATTGCTGGTGGGACTGCAAATTGGTGCAGCAAATTTGGAAAGCAGTATGGAGATTTCTTGGAAACTTGGGAATGGAACCGCCATTTGACCCAGCAATTCCCCTTCTCGGTCTAATCCCTATAGACCCAAAAAGTGCATGCTACAGGGACACTGATAAATCTATGTTCATAGCAGCACAATTCACAATAGGAAGACTGTGGAACCAACCTAGATGCCCTTCAATAGATGAATGGATTAAAAAAAATGTGGCATTTATACACAATGGAGTATTACTCTGCATTAAAAAATGACAAAATCATACAATTTGCAGAGAAATCGATGGCATTAGAACGTATTATGCTACGTGAAGATAGCCAATCACTAAAAAACAAATGCCAAATGTTTTCTTTGATATAAAGAGAGTAACTAAGAACAGAGTTGGGAGGAAGAGCATGAGAAGATGATTAATATTAAACAGGGATGAGAGGTGGGAGGGAAAAGGAAAGAGAAGGAAAATTACATAGAAATGGAAGGAAACCCTCATGGTTATACAAAATTAAATACAAGATGAAGTGAGGTGAAAGGGGACAAAAACAAGTGGAAGAAATGAATTACAATAGATGGGGTAGAGAGAGAGGATTGGAGGGGAGGGGATGGGAGATAGTAGAGGACAGGAAAGGCAGCAGAATACAACAGACACTAGTATAGCAATATGTAAAATAGTGGATGTGTAACTGATGAGATACTGCAATCTGTATACGAAGAAAAATGGAAGTTCATAACCTACTTGAATCAAAGTGTGAAATATGACATGTCAAGAACTATGTAATGTTTTGTAGAACCAACAATAAATATTAAAAGAAAAAAAACACATGGAGAACTATTTCAATGAAAAATTGACTAGGTTTATAACACCTACACTTTATCATGCAAAAGGCAAGTCCAACTATACACCATGCCTCTTCAGAAGTGCTTGTATTTCTATTCTGTTTGGGTTATTTTTCTTCATCATATTAGGATTAGTAGTCAGAGTTTGGTAGGGTATGCGTTAGTGTCAGGGATTCAGTCTTTGGAATGGAAAATTGGAAAATGAATCCAATGTGTATGCAAATATGTGCTACACAAAAATCTTCCCACTCTCATCCAGAACAATGCCTTGACGTTACCTTCACGCCAAATAAGAAACAATTAGAGGAGAAGAATTAGAAAATCTGTAAATACATATCTGGAATGGAAAATATTCAGGAGTTCACAAACTTGGAGGTGGTAGAGGAGTATCCCAAAGTAAGGGACAGGGTAAACACTCCACAAACATGGAGGTCTGCTGGCCTAAAGACTTCTAGAGAAACTGCCTCTGAGGATGGGCACTTGAAATATATGTTGTCAGTAGCTTTAGCTTCCTTTGTAGTGAGATCATCAAAGCTGGGTCTGCATCTATGTGACCTGGAGGACATTCTTTCTTGCTTTCCAATACACATGAGGCAGCAGTGCTGAATTCTCTCTTCGTATGTAAACTGTGGCCACTGGGGTCTAAGTGTCTCCCTGTGTGGACTGTGAAGCCTTTTGTTCATCCTCCATTTTCGTAGAGTTTCCTGCTGCAGCACTGAGAGTTTGGTATTTGCCTCACAAAATACAAGGAGTTCAACTGGAACACAGTCCTGGAGGGAGTTCTGTCATTTGTGGTTTTTCAGGGTCTACAAGAGAATGCACCAACCAGGCTTCATTCCCACATAACTTGCCCCCTTCTCCATAGCAACCTGATTCTGCACATTGCCCTGAAAACTATCCATTTAACAAGACACCTTTACATATAAGTGTCTGGTCACTGCACCGTGTCAGTGACAAACCATTTGGAATTCAATGGCAAAACCACATGGCGCAACCACAGAAGATTTATCACACACCTGCACACCACAGCTCAGGGCTCACTACTCAGGAGGGTCCAACTTAATGGCATCTCTGTTCTACACCATTTTCATAAATCCCAGTCAATCAAGGCACTGTCTGGTACACTCATGATCAGCAAGAGGTGCTGACAATTTAAGCCACAGCCTCACACAGGGCCCAGAGTCTGATTCAGACATAACCATTTCCAAAACAATTCATCAAAGAGGCACAGGTGATGCCCATTCATTTCCATTTGAAAATTGTTTTCTTCTGGCTTTATAAAGGGGTGGCCTGAGGCAAAGAGGTTCCTGACATTCAGGGCAACAGAACAATAGTTAAGCAAAAGGCCCTAAGCCAGGTTTCACCATAGAGACTTTCCTGGTCACACCAATATCTGAGTTTTCCGGTGTGCTCGCCATTCCTTTCAGCTAACTAGTACATGGCCATGTCACAGAGCTTGGAGGTGGTACATATCTTGGACAAAAAACCATGAGCCTTTCTGGAGAGTTGCCAGAATTCAGGAAGAATTCAAGAACTTAGGATGATACTAGGTGTTGCCCATGGATAAGTCAAGCCTCAGTCCATTCATTAATTGGGCAGGATGAATGCTGTGAAGCTTTCTACTAGACAGGACACACCCAGTGAGCCATTTTCTTTTCTAATATCTACAACTAAGGACACAGTGGGATACACAGACATAGAAACAGTCTCATTGTCAGATGACTTACTAGAAACAGTCCACTCCAAACCAAACAAACCTCCTTTTTTACCTATTCTCAGAATATGAGACAAATCCACAAACTGACATCCACACACACAAAGTCACCTCCTTCCCCAAGTATGTCTGTGACTATCCGGAGTGTCCTCTGACGAGTAGGCCATAGAATGTTCCCCAGAAATGGCCGGTCCTGTCTCAGATCTGGTCTCCTTGGCCAATTCTGTGAAGTTTTCAGGAGGCAGTGGTGAGCCATTTCCTGCCCTCTCAGGAAAGGACCCTCTTCAAAGCTTTCTTGGCATTTGGCCACCCTCACATCAGTAGGTACCAAGAAAGACTGACTCTTTACTTGGTAAATCTAAACAAGTGAGCCCACTTGGACTGGGACTGGTACTGGCTCTTGGTGCCTGGCTTCCTGGATCACAAAATTCAGAGAGTTCCATCATGAAAAAAGTGAGTTGAGGTCACTTTCTTCAGAAAATGAATGAGGCCACTGTCTTGGCCACCACTTTGTCCTAACAGTTGCTTCCTAGTGTCTCAGGAAAAGGAGGCTGCCTCTATTTCCTGTGACACTTTCACAAGTTAGAATGGTATAGAAACATAGGCACCTGGGAACAGCTCTCCACACATGCCTGGTTTCATACATCTTCCCTACATTAAGAAGAGATAGGATGATTCAGACACATCCTTTCATCCTGATCGGGTTGTTTGCAAAGGAAGATGACTTTTGCTGTCTCAGGTCCTTCATAGCTGCCTACGTCTTCTCCAGGGATCATTTCTGCATGGATTTTGAGGTACTCAGCAGGTGGAAGATCTCCTAACTTCCTGTATTGTAATACTAACTTTGTCCCTGCTCTTCTGTAAAGTGAGATTGAGTGAACAATCTCAGTTTACAGAATGGTTAGGGTTAATAGCATGTTCGATTTGGGTTATGAATCATTTTGCTGGATGAATAATGATATTGGGAACCTGTGATATTTACAAGAACATGGAGGTGAAATATAAGTATGAAAACAGAAATCTAGGTAATATTTGAAGCCCAGAAGGACTTTGGGCCCTTGATTGGGATACTTAGCTTAAATTATGTTCTGTGTGACCTTTGCATTTTGTGTCCAGAATATTAGTGTGATAATATGTATATGTAGCTAAGGTGACATGAATATTTCTTTCACCATTTCTGTGAGCAATATTTTGAAAACTTATAAATTAGTACTGGGGATACTATTAGGTTTACCCTGTTTTGATGAATATAGAGATGATGCATTAATAGACCATACTGTGAATAAATTATATAACTGGTTCCATATTTAAATAATGGATTGTATTGATATCTGAAAATATATAGAAAATCTTATATTGATATACATACATTCATTCCAACCAGTTATATATCTAATTGTAATGTTAGGGTTATCATTTATCATGAATAGTGTGTGAGTTTTGCCTCAAAAATGATTATGGAATCGAAAATAATATGTTTAGAAAGAAGTCTAGTAAAAAGACCAGTCAAGAAACATGGAGGAACATATGTCTTCCGAAGGAGGAAGTGATTGAAAGTGAACCAAATGTTTATAAATTTGTGAACTTGTGAATGAAAGGAAATATCTTATGATGTCCATGAACTGAAGAAATAATAACGTACCAGGTTTGAATAAAAATGAACTTTAACAAACACAATAGAGACATTAGGAATTCTGGCAAAGTATAGTTCGCAGTGAAAGGTTAATAAAATAAGTACTTGTCACTTCCTGTTTTTCTGTATGCTTAACAAAACACTTTTGAAATATTGAGAACTGTTTGCTAATCTTATTCCCAGAATGTGCTGTCCCCAATTGCCAAACTGCAGAATGTACTCCCTCAACCGGTTGCACGCAAACCGCTCACTCGCCCGGACCCATCAATAAACTTACCCCCCTGCCCTGTCCAAGGGAAATATATAAGCTCTGCTTAAGCTGTTCTCTGGGCTCTCTGCTCTATTCAAGTGAGCTCTGAGCCCCAGCATGCTGGACCCCCAATAAACCCTTTGCTTTTGCATGAGACAGTCTCTTGGTGGTCTCTTCCCCCGATTGTCACCGGACCTTTACATATGGAGGTTCCACTGAGATCCGGCAGCGGTGGACAAGAGACCCCAACAAACTCCTCCCAGGGTAAGTAAGGTGCCTCTTTCTGGTCAGGTTTCAGGTCAGGGCTTGGCAAAATGGATGTCAATGAAGAGCGTGAGCTCTCTCCAACGATGGCTGACAGTCATGTCACAGAGCCACAGGCCAAGTCCCTGGGTGACGTCATAGAGGACTCAGTAAATTGAGGAACAATAGTCTCCATGACTCAGTGATATTTTGTTTCAGATTCGTTATTGCCAACCGATCGGGTTCTGCCAACTACTAAGTCCTGGTCTCAGTGTTGGACTTCCATATCCTGTCTTTATTGTCTTGTCTTGTCTTTATTGTCTTGTCTTGTCTTGTCGGCTGGCCGGTCCAATAATAATCCTCATATTATTGCTAACTATTAAACCCTGCTTGCTCAACCATGTAATTTATTTTCTCCAAGCTCAAATTGGACAAGTTAAACTAATGGTAATACCCCACTAGCAGACATAGAATGTGACACCCCCCAATGATCATTTTTATGATTAAAAGTAGCCAGAAAAAGAAGTGTCGAATGAAAGGTTAATAAAATATGTAGTTGTCACTTCCTGTTTTTCTGTACGCTTAACAAAACACTGTTGAAATCTTGAGAAATGTTTGCCAATCTTGTTCCCAGAATGTGCTGTCCCCAACTGTCAAACTGCAGAATGTACTTCTTCACCAGGTTGCATGCAAATTGACCACTCGCCCTGACACATCAATAAACTTCCCTCCCTGCACTCGCAAGGGAAAGTATTTAACCTCTGCTTAAGCTGTTCTCAGGGCTCTCTACTCTTTTCAAGTGAACTCTGAGCCCCAGCATGCTGGACCCCCAATAAACCCTTTGCTGTTACATGAGATAGATTCTTGGTGGTCTCCTCTTCCGACACTCGACCGACCTTTACTTGGATGATTGAATGTAGAAGAGAACATCCAGTCAAAAAGGGATAGTCAGTAGGATTAGGAATATAGTCCGTAGGTTTAGGAAGAAGAGTGAGTATAGGATTTGGACCAAAAGTTCTTTAGTAATAGGGTTTCGGTTAGAGAATGAATGTAAATGTCAGCACATGTGAAGAATGAGTCACAATGATGAACTGGGGAAAATATGTAGGAAAGCAGATATCAATAGAGACATTAGGAAATCAGGCAAAGTATAAAGTGAGTGATAGGATTAGACATTATCAACAGGGTTGAGTTTCAATATATAATCTTAGGAAGAAACAAATATGTAGTCACCAATAGGATTGACATTTGAGAGTATTAGGCAACCTGGACATGAATGTTTTTAATAATACAGGTTCACTTTCTATTTACCCTTTGGTACAATCATAAGTGTGACTTTTGCATTTTGTGTTCCGAATATTACTGTGATAAAATGTATATGTAGATCAGGTGACATGAGTATTTCTTCCACAATTTCTGGGAGCAATATTTTGAAGACGTATAAATTGAGCACTCTAGGATATGCCAACAAACAATTCTTACACAAACTTTTACCAATGTGGTTCCAAAGGTAGAGGCGCATACGCAAGGAATGCAAAGTGAACTAATTCTAACCAAAAAAAAAAAGAAAAAAAAATTGATACTTTATCTTCCACTTCTTGTGCCACTCCTGTTTCAAATTACTTAGTCTTGACTGCATGTCTCCTGCAGAAATAATCAAAATCTCTGGAATACGTCTTTTGTTTGTTTTGCTTTTGCGGTGCTGCAGATAGAACCCAGGGCCTCCACATGCTTCGGAAAGCACTTGACTGCTAAACTACATCCATGCTCCCCACCCCCACTACTTTTTTGTTGTTTTGAGAAAGGGTCTTAGTAGCTGGGATTTCAGGCATGCACTATTGCACCAGACTCCTGAATATATCTTGCCACTACATTTAGATGCAGAATTGGCTCAACAATAAGAAATTAAGTGGGTGTGAATAAAATAGTAATAGTGAAGAACCACTAAGAATACAGAGAAAGCACACTAAACAATACCTTTTGTTCAAATGCAATCTCTTTTAAAAGATTTTTTAAATGGATGACAATAAACTTCTGAAAAACAGACACAAATATCTTTCCTATCCTTTGCCTGAATTTCAATACTTTAAATTTTATTTTAATTACAGCTTTACTGAGATACAAATTTATATACCATGCAATCTATTGTATCACATGTGTATCTATTTTATATCCAGTATGGTTATTTCAATAAAATGACACACTAACTTTTCTGAATGAGTAGAATTACTAGTTACTACTAGGGTTCAATTCCTAGCTTTGCAAAAGCAAACAAACAAACAAACAAAGTTGGCTAACGGATCATATATTCTAATATTCCTAGCATTTTTTCAGTACAAAAAACCCACATTATCCCACAAAGGGATATGAAATAGAATTATATTTTTTCATCTGGGTATGCTAAAGACAAGTCTATTTAGAAAATCCTGTTGTTTCAAATGTTGTTGAAAATAATATAAAAATACTTTAAGAAAGAATGCAAAATAAAAAAAAAATAAATTAGTATTGGGGGTACAAAGAGGTGTACCCTGTGTCTATGAATATAGAAGTAATTCATGAATTGACAATACTGTGAATAAATAATGTAACTGATTCCACTTCAAATAATGGATTGCTAGAATTGATATCTGAAAATATATAAGAAATCTTATATTGATATAGAATCATTCATTCCAATGAGTTATACATCTAATGGTAATATTAGGGTTATATTCTATCATGAAAGGTGTGTGAGATCTGCTTCAAAAGTGAGAATGGAAAAGGAAAATAATGTGTTTGGAAAGAAGTCTCATGAAAAGACCCGTCAAGAAACATAGAGGAATGCATGTGTTCTGAAGTAGAAAGTGATTGAAAGTGACACAAATGCAAATAATTTTGCTAACTTGTGGATGAAATACATATCCTATGATGTGAATAAACTGAAGAAATAGTAAAGTACCAGTGTTGAATAAAAATGAACGTCAAAATGTACATCATGTCCCATAGTAATCTACTTGGATTGATGTTAAACTGGGTCAGTTACTGTAAAAATATTAGGATTTGTATGCACCATTCACTGATGTTACTTGTCAGTACTAGAAAACAAATATGTATTTCAGGTGGATGAATAATTCTGAGAATAATCTTGTGAAAAGTTTATTATAAATCCACATACATGAATATGAATGAATTTAGGGTGTGTAAAAGAAGACAGAAGTATTTCATATTTTTAAAAATTTGGAGAGTATATATATATATATATATATATATATATATATATATATATATATACACACACACAAACAAACACATATACACACAGAGACATTGAAATGTAGCAATATATATGCCAATTGAAATTGATGTAGAAATACATATCGTCCAAAGATCCAAAAATATTTAATTTACTGAACATGGATTTGTGTATAATGTTGTTCAACTAGGAAGCTCCCCCTTAGGTTAAATTTTCAGTTCCAACAGCGTTTAGGAGGAGTGATCTCTTCTCATAATTTGTATCTGCCAAGTCAGCCACCTCACAAGAATGTACATTTGATACCAGGTAGGATTCTATATGTGCATATAAAAATGCATGTGCTGAATAGGCTACAGACAAACGGAGACAGGAATTCAAATACTTGTTAAATTTAAAAACACATGGACAACTATGTCAACAAAATATTGATTAGATTTATAACTCCTACACTATATAATGCAAAAGGCAAGTTCAACTATACACCATGCCTCCTCTGAACTTCTTGGATTTCTATTCTGTTTGGGTTATTGTTCTCCATCATATTAGGATTAGTAGTCAGATTCTAGTAGGTTATGGGTTAGTGTCAGGAATTCAGTATTTCGAATGGAAAATTGGAAAATGAATCCAATGTGTATGCAAATATGTGCTACAAAAAAATCTTCCAACTCTCATCCACAACAATGCCTTGAAATTACCTTCACCCCAAATAAGACACAATTAGAAGAGAAGAGGTAGAAAATCTGTGAATATATATCTGTAGTGGAATATGCTCAAAAGTTCACAATTTTGGAGGTTGTAGAGCAGTTTCCAAAAGTAAGGGACAGGGTAAACACTCCACAAACATGGAGCTCTGTTGGCCAAAAGATTTCTTGAGAAACTGCCTCTGAGGGTGGGCACTTGAAATATATGTGTTTGTCAGAAGCTTTAGCTTCCTTTCTAGTGAGACCATCAAAGCTGGGTCTGTATCTATGTGACATGAAGATCTTGGATTCTTATTTTCCAATGATCCTGAGGCAGCAGTGCTGATTTCTCTCTTTGTATGTAAACTGTGGCCACTGGGGGCTAAGTGTCACCCCATGTGGACTCTGAAGCCATTTGTTCATCCTCCAACTTTTGTGGTGTTTCTTGCTGCTGAACTGGGACATTGGTATTTGCTTCACGAAATACAATGAGTTCAACTGGAACACAGTGCTGGAGGAAGTTCTGTCACGTGTTGTGGGTCACGTTCTGCAGGAGAATGTACCAACCAGGCTTCAATACCAGATAGCTTGTCCCCTTAACCTCAGCAACCTGATTCTTAACATTACCCTGAAACCTCTCCATATACAAGATGCCTTTACATAGAAGGGTCTGCTGGCTGCACCATGTCAGTCACAAGCCATTTGGAAGTCAATAGCAGATCCACATGGTCCCACCACAGATATTTTATCACACACTACTGCTCTAGGTCCACTACTCAGCAGGCTCCAACTTATTGGCATTGCTGTTCTAGATAATTTTTATGAAACTCAGTCAATAAAGGCCCTGGCTAGTATACTCATGATCAGCAACAGACCATTTAAGAGTTCTCCAGTGCCACCTGTTAATGGCCTCCACAGGGCTTTGAAGAACTCATTTGACCCAAAGAATGCCTAATCTCACTTGATGGAGGTCAGGAACCTTACAGAGGAAGGCAAGAGACTTCATCCACAATTACTGATCTTTTTGCCATTTTGGTTTTGAATGCACACATGGGATCTTTCTTTAGATCCATCAGGTGCTGAGAATCTAAGCTATAGCCTCACATAGGACCAAGAGGCTGATTCAGACGCATCCCTTTGCAAAGCAATTAAGCACAGAGCCACAGTTGATGTCCATTTATTTCCATTTGAAAGCTGTTTTCTTCAGGATTCACAAAGGGATGGCCTGAGGCAAAGACTTTCCTGACATTCAGGGCAACAGAACAATAGCAAAAGGCCCAAAGCAGGGTTTATCCACTGAGACTTTCCTGGACACACTGATATTAGAGTTTTCTGAGATGCTCGCCATTCCCTTCATCTATCTTGTACATGGCCATGTCACTCAGATTGGAGGTTGTACATATCTTGGACACAAAACAATGAGCCTATTCTTGAGAGTGACCAGAATTGAGGAAGAAATCAGAAACTTAGGAAGATTGCAGGTGTTGCCCATCCATAAGGCAAGGGGCAGTCCACTCCTAAATTGGGCAGGATGAATGCTGGGAAGATTTCTACTAGACAGGACACATTGATGCATTCTTTTTTCTAAGGTCTACAACCACGAACACAGTGGGTTACAAAGACATGCAAAAAATCGCCTTGTCAAACGACTTACTAGAAGCAGTCCACTCCAAACCAAACAAACCGCCTTTCCTACCTATTCTCATAAGAAGAGACTAAACCACAAAATCACACACACACGCGCAAACGCACCTCCTTCATTCAAGTAGGTCTGTGACTATCTGGAGTGTCCTCTGACTGGTGGGCCATACTATGTTCCCCCAAAAGGCCTGTCCTGTCTCAGATCTGGTCGCGGTGAACCACTACCTGCTTTCTCAGGAAAGGCCCCTCTTCATAGCTCTCCTGGCATTTGAAATCCTCATATCAGTAGGTACCAAGGAATACTTAGTCTATCCTTGGTTTTTCCAAACAATGGAGCCCACTGGCACTGGAACTGTGACAAGGTCTTGGTATTCTCTGTCTTCCTGGAGCCCAAGGTCAGGGAGTTTCTTCACCAAGAAAGTGAGGTAGGTCGCTTCATTCAGGAACTGAGTGACTTTACTGCCTTTGCAACCACTTTGTCCTAACAGGTGATTGCAAGGTTCCCATGAGGTGGAGGCTGCCCCTACTTCCCGAGACAGTTTCAACAGTTAGAATGGTATATCAACCATAGGAATCCGGGAACAGCTCTCCACACAGGCCTGGTTTGGTCCCTCTTCTCTACATTAAGAAAAGAGAGGCTGATTCAGACACAATGCTTCATCCTGAGTACGTTGTTTGCCATGGAAGATGACTTTTGCTCTCTCAGGTCCTTCATAGCTGCCTATGTCTTCTCCAGGGATCGTTTCTGCTTAAAACTTTGAGGATCTCAGCATCTGGAAGATCCCCTACATTCCTGTATTGTAAGACCAACTCTGTCGCTGCTCTTCTGTAAAGTTAGATTGAGGGAACAGTGTTTGGTTAGGCTTAATAACAGGTTCGATTTGGATTAAGAATCATTCTGAGCGATGAATAATGGTATTGGGAATGTGCGATATTTACAAGAATATTTAGGTGAAATATAAGTATGAAAACAGAAATCTAGGTAAAATTTGAAGCCCAGAAGGGCATTGGGCCTTTAATTGGGATACTTAGCTTTGACTTACGTTCTGCACAGATGTCTTAAATAAATCCATATACAATGTCATAGGACCTTGTACCTTGGATGATTGAATGTCACGAGAATATCCAGTCAAAAAGCTATAGTCGGTAGGATTAGGAAAAGTGTCGGTAGGTTTAGAAAGAATAGTGATTATAGGTTTTGGAGGAAATGTTTTTAGCAATTGGGTTTCGGTTAGAAAGTGAATTTAAATGTCAGCACATGTGAAGAGTCAGTCAAAATGATAAACTGGGAAAATATTTAGGAAAGCAGAAATCAATAGAGACATTAGGATATCAGGCAAAGTATAAAGTGAGTGATAGGATTACACATTTTCAACAGGCTTGAGGTTGAATATATAATCTTAGGAGGAAACAAATATATAGTCACCAATAGGATTGACATTTGAGAGCGGTAGCAACCTGGACAGGAATATTTTTAGTAATCCATGCTCACTTTTCATTTAGGTTTTGGTACAATCATAACTGTGACCTTTGCATTTTGTTTCCAGAATATTACTGTGATAACATGTACATGTAGATCAGGTGACATGAGTATTTCTTCCACCATTTCTGGGAGCAATATTGTGAAGACGTATAAGTTAGTACTGGGGGTACAAATAGGTGTACCCTGTGTCTATGAATATAGAGATAATGCATGAATAGACCATACTGTGAATAAATAGTATTACTGGTTCCAACTTTGAATAATGGATTGAATTGATAAATGAAAACATAGAGGAAATCTTATATTGATATATATACATTCATTAAAACCAAATATACATCTAATGGTAATATTAGGGTTATGGTTCATCATGAAGAGTGTGTGAGTTTTGCTTCAAAAATGATTAAGGAAATCGAAAAAGAAACCTCATGAAAAGATCAGTCAAGAAATATGGAGTTATACATGTGTTCTGAAGCAGGAAGTGATTGAAAATGAAACAAGTGCCTATTAATTTTCGAATTTCTAGATGAAATATATATTTTATGATGTGCATAAACGGAAGAAATTGCAATGTACCAGTGTTGAATAAAAATGAATTTCAAAATACACATCATGTCCCATAGAAATCTATTTGCATTGATGTTAAACTGGGTAAGTTACTGCAGAAATACAAGGATTTGTATGCACCATTCACTGAAGATAGTTCTCAGTACGAGGAAACAAATATGTTTTTCAGGTGTGTGAATATTCCTGGGAATAATCTAGTGAAAAGTTGATTAAAAATCCACATACATGAATATGAATTATTTTAGGGAGTGTATAATAAGACACATATTTCATATTTTGAAAAATCTGGAGAGTATGTATACACACACACACACAAACAGACTTTAAAAAGTAGGAATATATATGCCAATTGAAATTCACCATGAAATATATATCATCCACAGATCAGAAATATTTATTTTACTGAACATGGGTTTTTGTGTAAAGTTGTTCAACCAGGAAGCTCACCCATTGGTTGAATTTTCAGTTCCAGCATCATTTAGGAAGAGTGAACTATTCTAACAATTTGTATCTGCCAAGTGAGCCATCTCACAAGAATGTACGTGTGATTCCAGGTAGGATTCTATATGTGCATATAAAATTACATGTGCTGAATAGGCTGCAGAGAAAGGGAGTCAGGTATTCACATATTTGTTAACTTTAGAAATACATGGAGAAATATTTCAACAGAAAATTGACTAGATTTATAACTCCTACCCTATATAATGCAAAAGGCAAGTCCCACTATACAACATGCATCCTCTGAACTGCTTATATTTCTATTCTGTTTGGGTTTTTATTCTCCATCATATTAGGATTAGTAGTCAGAGTCTAGTAATGTAGTGGTTAGTGTCATGGATTCAGTATTTCTAATGGAAATTTGGAAAATGAATCCAATGTGTATGTAAATATATGCTACACAAAAATCTTCCCACTCTCATCCAGAAAAATGCCTTGACATTACCTTCGCACCAAGAAAGACACAATTAGAGGAGAAGAATTAGAAAATGTGTGAATACATATATTCAATGAAAAATCCTCAGAAATTCACAACCTTGGAGGTGGTAGAGGAGTTTCCAAAAGTAAGGGACAGGATAAACACTCCACAAACATGGAGCTCTGCTGGCCTAAAGACTTCTTGAGAAATGCCTCTGAGTTTGGGCACTTGAAATATATGTTGTTTTCAGGAGCTTTAGCTTCTTTCTAGTGAGACCATCAAAGCTGGGTCTGCATCTATGTGACCTGGAGGACATGGCATCTTATTTTTCAATGAACATGAGGCAGCAGTGCTGGTTTCTCTCTTTGCAGGTAAACTGTGGCCACTGGGGGCTAAGTGTCTCCCCGTTTGGACTGTGAAGCAATTTGGTCATGATCCACTTTTCGTTGTGTTTCTTGCTGCTGCACTGGGAGTTTGGTGTTTGCTTCATGAAATACAACGAGTTTATCTGGGACACAGTGCTGGAGGGAGTTCTGTCACGTGTGGTGGGTCAGTGTCTGCAGGAGAATGCACCAACCAGGCTTCTATCCAGAAAGCTTTCCCCCTTGACCATAGCAACCTGATTCTGAACATTGCCCTGAAACCTCTGCATATAACAAGATGCCTTTACATAGAAGGGTCTGCTGCCTGCACCATGTCAGTCACAAGGCATTTGGAATCCAATGCTAGATCCTCATGGCCGTACCACTGATGTTTTATCACACACCTGCCCACCACTGCTCTAGGTCCACTTCTCAGCAGACTCCAACTTACTGGCATCTGTGTTCTACACCATGTTAAAGAAACCCAGTCAATCTAGGCACTCTCTGGTATACTCATGATCAGCAACAGGACATCCAAAGGTTCTCCAGTGCCACCTGGTCATGGTAATTTTAAAAATTTCATGATATTTATGTAACCATTTTCAAGGATGAAGTTGGAGGCATTGTGGGTTTCAATTATTCAGAAACCATTAAATGGTGAGGAATCTCATTTTAATGAAAGCTCTGGAGAACTCTCACAGGCAAGGCTTCCCAAATAGTGGCCAAAACGTCACTTGAAGCCAGGCCCATTGAGGTCTAAAATGTGAGGTCCATGTGTGTTTTGACTCTCAATTGTGGCTGCCATGTCTTTCAGAATAAAATTATGTGATTCTCTGGCTGAGAGTCCCAGTGAACTGTGGAAAGTCCCCCTGGGACTAGATCACAGCTTCCAATGGCGACTCTCATGCGTTGCCTCCGAAAATCTTAACACAATTCATGGCAATTCTTCTCTGAGGTCAGTTCAAGAACTGAGTCTCTAAGGGGAATCACACCAGAATTCAACCCAGGTTGAACCAGTAATCTCTCACAATTAAAACCTAAACACTCCCACATGACCCTCATCTTCTTCCATATAGACACTCATCATAACCTCTGGCTGGAGGTTTCCATGAGGGCACAGCCCAAGACAGTGTCCAAAATAAGCTTCCTTGTCCCTCATTTGCCTAAAGTCACGTTTGCCTGGACACCCTTCCTATGAACCAGGAGTGATCAAATAGGCCTGACATTTATACTGCTCCACTTCTCCAATTTGAGGCCTACTGACTGAGGGGTTTAAATTCTTTTTGGGAATTGGACGCATGAGAAACCACAAGAACTATGGGCAAGCCACTGCAGAGCTTTGAAGAACCCATTTGACACAAAGGATCCCTATTCTTCCTTGATGGAAGTAAGTGCCCTACCAGAGGAAGGCAAGAGACTTCATCCACAATGACTCTACTTTTAGCCATTTTGGTTTTGGATGCACATATGGAATCTTTCTTTAGATCCATAAGGTGCATAGAATCTAAGCCACAGCCTCACACAGGGCCAAGAGGCTGATTCAGACACATCCCTTTCCAAAGCAATTAAGCAAAGAGCCACAGGAGATGCACATTTATTTCCAATTGAAAAGTCTTTTGTTAAGGCTTCCAAAAGTTTTGGCCTGAGGAAAACACCTTCCTGACATTCAGGGCAACAGAAAAATATGTATGCATAAGGCCCAAAGCAGGGTTTCTCCACTGAGATATTCCTGGTCACACTGCTATCTGAGTTTTCTGAGATGCTCGGCCATTCCATTCAGCTATCCAGTACATGGCCATTTCACAGACCTTGGAGGTGGTACATATCTTGGACACACAACCATGAGTCTATTCTTGAGAGTGACCAGAATTGAGTAAGAAATCAGGAAGTTAGGAAGATTGCAGGTGTTGCCCATCCATAAGGCAAGCCGCAGTCCATTCATAAATTGGGCAGGATGAATGCTGGGAAGCTTTCTACTAGACAGGACACATCCATTGATGCATTCTCTTTTCTAATGTCTACAACCACTAACACAGTGGGATACACAGACATAGAAAAACTCGCATTGTCAAAGGACTTAGAAGAATCAGATAATTCCAAACCAAACAAACTTCCTTTCCTACCTATTCTGAGAACATGAGACAAAACCACAAACCCCACCCGAACTCACAAATTCAACTTCTTCCCCCAAGTAGGTCTGTGACTATCCGGAATGTCCTCTGACTTGTGGGCCATACTGTGTTCTCCTGAAATGGCCTGTCCTGCCTCAGATCTGGTCACCTTGGCCAACTCTGTGAAGTTGTCAGGAGCCAGTGTTGAGCCACTACCTGCTTTCTCAGGAAAGGCCCCTCTTCAGAGCACTCCTGGCATTTGGCCATCCTCACATCAGTAGGTACCAAGAATGACTGACGCTGTCCTTGGTAAATCCAACAAGTGAGCCCACTGGAACTGTGACTGGGACTGGCTCTGGGTGCCTGGCTACTTGGGTCACAAGTTCAGAGAGTTCCATCACCAAGGAAGTTAGGAAGGTCATTTCTTCGGGAACTGAATGAGGTCACTGCCGTGGCAACCACTTTGTCCTAAAACTTGCTTCCAAGGGTCCCATGAGATGGAGGCTGCCCCTAATTCCTGAGACACTTTCAAAAGTTAGAATGGTATACCAACCATAGGTACCCAGGAACAGCTCTCCACACAGGCCCGGTTTGCTCCATCTCCTCTACGTTAAGGATAGAGAGTTGATTCAGACTCAACCCTTCATCCTGACCAGGTTGTTTTCCATGGAAGATTACTTTTGCTCTCTCCGGTCCTTCATAGCTGCCTACATCTTCTCCAGGGATAATTTCTGCATTGACCTTTGAGGTTTTCAGCAGGTTGAAGATCCCCTACATTCCTGTATTGTAAGAACAAATCTGCCCCTGCTCTTCTGAATACTTAAATTGATGGAACAATGTATGGTTAGTGTTATTAACATGTTCAATTAAAACCAAAACACTACCACATGGCCCTTATATTCTTCCATATAGACACTCATCATTACGTCTGGCTGGAGGTTTCCACAAGGGGCGAAGCCCAAGACAGTGTCCAAAATAAGTTCCCTTGCCCCTCATTTGCCTAAAGTCTGGGTTTCCTGGACACCCTTCCTGTGAACCAGGATTGATCAAATAGGCCTGCCATTAATAATGCTCTTTTTCTCCTTTTTGAGGCCTACTGAACGTGAGGTATAGATTCTTTATGTGATTTGGAGTCATGTGAAACCCAAGCACCTTTTCTCGTCTTTGAAGAACTCATTAGACCCAAAGGATCCCTATTCGTACTTGATGGAGGTGAGGAGCCTAACAGAGGAAGCAAGAGACTTCATCCACAATGTCTGATCTTTTTGCCATTTTGGTTTTGGATGCACACATGCGATCTTTCTTTAGATCCATCAGGTGCTGAGATTGTAAGCCACAGCCTCACACAGAGCCGAGAGGATGATTTAGACACATCCTTTTCTAAAGCAATTAATCTAAGAGCCACGGGTGATGCTCATTCATTTCCATTTGAAAGCAGTTTCTTCAGGCTTCACAAACTGGTGGTCTGAGGCAAAGACCTACCTGACATTCAGGTCAACAGAACAGTAGGTAAGCAAAAGGCACAAAGCAGGGTTTCTCTACTGAGACTTTACTGGTCACACTGATATCTGAGTTTTCTGAGATCCTCCCCATTCATTTCAGGTATCCAGTAAATGGCCATGCCACAGAGCTCGGAGGTGGTACATATCTTGGACAAAAAAAAAATGAGCCTATTCTGGAGAATGGCCAGAATTCAGGAAGAAAACAGGAACTAAGGAAAATAGTAGGTGTTGCCCATCGATAAGGCAAGCAACAGTCCATTCATAAATTGGGCAGGATGTGTCCTGGAATGCTTTCTACTTGTCAGGACACATGCATTGATGCATTCACTTTTCTCATATCTTCAACCA
This sequence comes from Callospermophilus lateralis, assembly GCF_048772815.1. NCBI lineage: Eukaryota > Metazoa > Chordata > Mammalia > Rodentia > Sciuridae > Callospermophilus > Callospermophilus lateralis. The sequence continues at coordinate 368,844 of NW_027517592.1, read as the reverse complement.
CCGACAAAGTGGGATACACAGACATAGAATCACTCACCATGTCAAATGACTTATTAAAAACAGTCCACTCCAAACCAAACAAACTGCCTTTCCTACCTATTCTCAGAACATGAGACAAAACCATAAACTCACATCTACACCCTCAAAGGCATATTGTTTACCCACATAGGTCTGTGAGTAACCAGAGTGTCCTCAGACTGATAGGCCATACTATGTTCCCCCGAAATGGCCTGTCCTGTCTCAGATCTGGTCTCCTTTACCAACTCTCTAAAGTTTTCAGGAGCCATCGGTGAGTCACTACCTGCTTTCTCAGGAAAGGCCCCTCTTCAGAGCTTTCCTGGCATTTAGTGATCCACAAGAAAGACTGACTCTGTCCTTGGTAAATCCAAACAAGTGAACCCACTGGGAAAGGGACTGGGACTGGCTCTTGGTGCCTGGCTTCCTGGATCCCAAGTTCAGAGGGTTCCATCACCAAGGAAGTGAGGTAGGTCACTTCCTTCAGGAACTGAATGAGGTCACTGCCTTGGCAACCACTTTGTTCTAACATTTGCTTCCAATGGCTCCATGACATGGAGGCTGCCCCTACTTCCTGTGTCACATTCACAAGTTAGAATGGTATACCAACCATAGGCACCCGGGAACAGTCAGAGTCTACTAGGGTATGGCTTACTGTCAGGAATTCAGTATTTCAAATAGAAAATAGGAAAATGAATCTAATGTGTATACAAATATATGCTAGACAAAAATCTTCCCACTGTCCTCCACAACAATGCCTTGATATTTCCTTCACCACAAGTAAGACACAATTAGTGGAGAAGAGTTTGAAAATCTGTGAATATATATCTGGAAAAAAAATGAATGGAGTTCACAACCTTGGAGGTGGTAGAGGAATTTCCAAATGTAAAAGAAAGGATAAACACTCCACAAACATGGAGCTCTGGTGGCCTAATAAATTTTTGAGAAACTGCCTCTGAGTTTGGGCCCTTGAAATATTTGTTGTTGTCAGGAGCTTTAGCTTCCTTTGTAGTGAGACCATCAAATCTGGGTCAGCATCTATGTGACCTGGATGACATGGTTCCTTATTTTCTATTGAACATGAGGCAGCAGTTCTGAATTCTCTCTTTGTAGGTAAACTGAGGCCACTGGGGTCTAAGTGTCTAACCGTGTGGTCTGTGAAGCCATTTGGTCATACTCGAATTTTTGTGGTGTTATTTACTGCAGTACTCTGAGTTTGGTATTGGCTTCATGAAGTACAAGGAGATAAACTGGGACACAGTCCTAGAGGGAGTACTCTCATGTGTGGTGAGTGAGGGTCTGCAGGAGAATGCACCAACCAGGCTTCTATCCCAAAAAGCTTGCACCCATGTCCATAGCAACCTGATTCTGAACATTGCCATGAAACCTCTCCATATAACAAGATCCCTTTATTTGTAAGGGTCTGCTGGCTGCACCATGTCAGTCACAATCCATTTGGAAGCCAAGGGAAGATCCATGTGGCCCCACGACAGATGTTTTATCATACACCTGCCAACCACTGCTCTAGGCCCACTACTCAGCAGGTTCCAACTTTCTGGCATCTCTGTTCTACAACATTTTCATGAAACCCAGTCAATCAGGGCACTGTCTGGTATACTCGTGATCAGCAACAGACATCCAAAGATTTTCTAGTGCCACCTGTTCATAGGAATATCAAAAATTTTATGGTGTTTATCTAGCCAATTTTCAAGGATGAAGTTGGAGGCACTGTGGGTTTCAATTCATTCAGGAACCATGAAATAGTGAGGAAGCTCATTTCAATGAAAGCTCGGGACAACTCTCACAGGCAAGGCTTCCCAAGGAGTGGCCAAAAGGTCACATGAAGCCAGGCCCATTGAGGTTTACAATTGAGGTCCATGTGTGTTTTGACTCTCAACTATGACTGCTAAGTCTTTCTGAATAAAGTCATGTGATATCCTGGCTGAGAATCCCAGTGCTCTTTGGAAAGCCAACCTGGGCCTAGATCTCAGTCTCCAAGGGCAACTCTCATGTGTGGCCTCCTAAATTCCAAACACAATTCATGCCAATACATCGCTGAGATCTGTTCCAGAACTCAGTCTCTAAAGGGAATCACACAAGAGTTAAAGCCCAGGTTGACCCTGGAATCTTTTCCAACCGTAACACAAATGACCACAATTAAACCAAAACACTCCAACATGGCCCTCATCTTCTTCCATATAGACAGTCATAATAAACTCTGGTTGGAGGTTTCCATGAGGGGCGCAGCCCAAGACAGTGTTCAAAATAAGCTCACTTGCCACTCATTTGCCTAAAGTCAGGGTGACATGGAAACCCTTCCTGTGAACGAGGGGTGATCAAATAGGCCTGCCATTAATAGTGCTCTACTTCTCCAATTTGAGGCCTACTCTCTGTGGTGTATAGATTCTTTATGAGAATTGGGGTCATGAGAAAACCCAAGCACCTATGGGCTACCCTCTGAAGGGATTTGAAGAACCCATTTGAGTGAACCAAGGAGTTGGATCAAAAGACTTTAGATATAGGGTTTTGGTTAGAGAGTGAATGTAAATTTCAGCATATGTGAAGAGTCAGCCACAGTGATGAACTGGGGAAAATGTGTAGGAAAGCAGATATCAATAGAGATATTAGGAAATCAGGCAAAGTACAAAGAGAGTGATAGGATAAGACATTTTTAACAGGGTTGAGTTTGAATATACAATCTTAGGAAGAAACAAATATGTAGTCACCAATAGGAATGATATTCGAGATCATTAGTGAATCAGGACATGGATGTTGTTAGTAATACATGCTCACTTTCAATATAGGCTTTGGTACAATCATAAGTGTGACACTTGCATTTTTTGTCAGGAATATTACTGTGATGAAATGCATATGTATATCAGGTGACTAGAATATTTCTTCCACCATTTTTAAAGCAATATTTTAAAGGCTTATAAATTAGTATTGGGGATACAAATAGGTATACCCTGGGTCTATGAATATAGAGATGATTCTTTAATAGACCATACTGTGAATAAATAATATAACTGGTTCAAAATTTAAATAATGGATTTAATTGATATCTGAAAATATACAAGAAATCTTACATTGATATACATACATTCATTCCGAACAGTTATACATCTAATGATAATATTAGTGTTACGGTTTATTATGAAGAGTGTGTGAGTTTTGTTTCAAAAGTGATTATGGAAATCGAAAATAATGTGTTTGGAAAGAATCTCATGAAAAGAACAGTCAAGAAACATGGAGGAATACATGTCTTCTCAAGTAGGAAGTGATTGAAATTGAACCAAATGCCTATAAATTTGTAAAATTGTGGATGAAATGATATATCCTATATTGCCCATAAACTGCAGAAATAGTAATGTACCAGTGTTGAATAAAAATGAACTTCAAAATACACATCATGTCCCATAGGTGTCTACTTGCATTGATGTTAAACTGGGTGAGTCACTGTAGAAATATTAGGATTTCTTAGCACCATTCCCTGAAGTTAGTTTTCAGTACTAGGAAACAAATATGTATTTCAGTGGATGTATATTTCTAAGAATAATCTTGTGAAAAATTGATTATATATCCCCATACAGGAACATGAATGAATTTAGGCAGTGTATAGTAAGACACTTATATTTCATATTTTGAAAATCTGGAGACTATATATATATATAGACACAAACACACACACATTATAATGTAGCAATATATATGCCAATTGAAATTCATCATGAAAAATAACTCATCTGCATATCAAAAAATATTCATTATACTGAACATGGATTATGTATAATGTTGTTCATCTAGGAAGGTCACCCATGGGTTGAATTTTTAGTTCCAATAGCCTTTAGGAGAAGTGATCTCTTCTCACAATTTGTATCTGCCAAGTCAGCCACCTCACAAGAATGTACGTGTGAAACCAGGTAGGATTCTATTTTTGCATATAAAAATACATGTGCTTAATAGGCTAAAGAGAAAGAGAGACAGAAATTCACATATTTCTTAACTTTAAAAACACATGGAGAATTATTTCAACAAATAATTGACTAGATTTATAACTCCTACCTTATATCATGCAAAAGGCAAGTACAACTATACACCATGCCTCTTCTGAACTGCTTGTATTTCTATTCTGTTTTGGTTATTTTTCTCATCATATTAGTATTAGTAGTCAGAGTCTATAAGGGTATGGGCTAGTGTCAAGGATTCAGTATTTCGAATGAAAAATTGAAAAATGAATCCAATGTGTATGCAAATATGTGCTACAAAAAAATCTTCCTTCTCTCATATAGAAGAATGACTTGACATTACCATTGCCCCAAGTAAGTCACAATTAGAGGAGAAGAGTTAGAAAATCTGTAAATATATATCTGCAACGAAAATGCTCAGGAGTGCACAACCTTGGAGGTGGTAGAGGAGTTTCCAAAAGTAAGTGACATGGGAAATACTCCACAGACATGAAGATCTGCTGGCCTAAACACTTCTTGAGAAACTGCCTTTGAGGTTGGGCACTTGAAATATATGTTGTTTTCAGGAGCTTTCGCTTCCTTTATAGTGAGACCATCTAAGCTGGGTCTGCATCTATGTGACCTGGAGGACATGGCATCTTATTTTCCAATGAACATGAGGCAGCAATGCTGAATTCTCTCGTTGTAGGTAAACTATTGCCACTGGGGGCTAAGTGTCTCCCCGTGTGGACTGTGAAACCATTTGGTCATCTTCCACTTTTCGTGGTGTTTCTTGCTGCTGCACTGGTAGTTTGGTATTGGCATCACAAAATACAAGGAGTTCAACTGGGACACAGTGCTGGAGGGAGTTCTGTCACGTGTGGTACGTGTACCCTGGTCTACAGTAGAATGCACCAACCAGGCTTCTATCCCACATAGCTTGCCCCCTTGATCATAGCAACCTGATTCTAAACATTACTCTGAAACTTCTCCATATAACAAGATGCCTTTATATACAATGGTCTGTTGGCTGCACCATGTCTGTCTCAAGACAATTGAAAGTCAATGGCAGATCCACATGGCCCCACCACAGATGTTTTATCACACACCTTCCCACCACTGCTCTAGGCCCACTACTCTGCAGTCTCCAACTTTCTGGCATCTCTGTTCTAAACATTTTCATGAAGCCCAGTCAATCAAGGCACTGTCTGGTATACTCATGATCAGCAAAAGTACATCAAAAGGTTCTCCAGTGCCATCTGGTCATGAAAATTTCTAAACATTCATGGTATTGATCTAGACAAATTTCAAGGATGAAGGTGGAGGCACTGTGGGTTTCAATTCATTCAGGGACCATTAAATGTTGAGGAAGCTCATTTCAATGAAAGATCTGGAGAACACTCACAGGCAAGGCTTCCCAAAGAGTGGCCAAAAGGTCACATGAAGCCAGGCCCATTGAGGTCTACAATGTGAGGTCCATGTGTGTTTTGACTCTCAACTATGGGTGCCAAGTCTTTCAGAATAAAATCATGTGATATCCTAGCTGAGATTCTCAGTACTCTTGGGAAAGCCACCCTGGGCCTAGATCTCAGTTTCAAAGGGCGACTCTCATGTGTGGCCTCCTGAAATCGCAACACAATTCATGGCAATACTTATCTGAGGTCAGTTCCAGAACTCATTCTCTAAGGGGAATCACACCAGTGTTCAAGCCCAGTTGGACCCAGTCATCTCTTCCATCTGCCACACAAATGACCACAATTAAAACCAAAACACTCCCACATTGTCCTCATCTTCTTCCACATAGACACTCCTCATAACCTCTGGCTGGAGTTTTTCATGAGGGGCACAGCCCAAGACGGTGGCCCAAATAAGCTTTCTTGCCCCTCATTTGCCTAAAGTCAGGGTGGCCTGGACACCCTTCCTGTGAACCAGGAGTGATTAAATAGGCCTGCCATTAATACTGCTCCACTTCTCCACTTTGAGGCCTTCTTACTGTGGGGTTTAGTTTCTTCTTTTTTAAAAAAAAAATTGAAATTTAATTGGAAAGTTAAAAAAAAATTGTATTGCAGAATATTAAATTTCTTATGCAAAAGCCTTTATCTTGTTTGTGAGGGAAACCTTGATGCCTTGCCAATCTGGTTGTATGGAGACACTGAAAATTTTCTGTTACATACTACATGGATGAATGGCTACAGCACATCGTTTTTTCAAACTGAAAGGCAGATAACAGCAAGTAAGAAAACAAATAAAAGCCAATTTTATTAAAAAATAAAGTTGTAAAATGTCTCAAATATTGGAAATTAAATTCCTTTTTTTGTCTTTTTTTTTGGTTGTTCAAAAGCTCATGCTATATCATCTTTCATACATTTGACTCATTTGGGTTATGAACTCCCATTTTTACCCCAATACAAATCGTAGAATCACATCAGTTACACACTCACGTTTTTACATAATGGCATATTAGTGATTGTTGTATTCTTCTACCTTTCCTATCCCCTACTATCCCCCTCCCCTCCCCAACCATCTACCCTCTATACCTCATCTGCTATTGTTCAATTCTCTCCCTTGTTTCCCCCCTTTCCCCTCACAACCTCTTATATGGAATTTTGTGTAACATTAAGTGTCTCCTACCATTTCCATATGCTTTCCATTCTCTCTCCCTTTCTCTCCCCCCACTCATCTCCATTTAGTGTTAATATTTTCCTCATGCTCTTCTTCCCTGTTCTGTTCTTATTTGCTCTCTTTATATCAAAGAAAACATTTGGCATTTGTTTTTTAAGGATTGGCTAGCTTTGCTTAGCATTATATGTTCTAATGCCATCCATTTCCCTTCAAATTCAATGATTTTTGTCATTTTTTAATGCTGCATAATACTCCATTGTGTATAGATGCCCCTTTTTTATCCATTCGCCTATGGAAGGTCATCTAGTTTGGTTCCACAGTTTAGCTATTATGAATTGTGCCGCTATGATCAGTGATGTGGCAGTATCCCTATAGTGCGCTCTTTTAAGATCCTCAGGGAATAGTCCGAGAAGTGAGATAGCTGGGTCAAATGGTGGATCCTTTCCCTGCTTTCCCAGGTATCTCCATACTGCTTTCCAAATTGGCCTCAACATTTTCCAGTCCCACCAGCAGTGTACAAGTGTACCCTTTTCCCCACATCCTCGCCAACACTTATTGTTGTTTGATTTCATAATGGCTGCCAATCTTACTGGAGTGAGATGGTATCTTAGGGTGGTTTTGACTTGAATTTCCCTAACTGCTAGAGATGGTGGGCATTTTTTCATGTTCTTGTTGATGGATTGTATGTCCTCCTCTGTGAAGTTTTTGTTCAGGTCCTTGGCCCATTTGTGGATTGGTTTATTTGTTATCTTATTGTTTAATTTTTGAGTTCTTTGTATATTCTAGATATTAGGGCTCTATCTGAAGTGTGAGGGGTAAAAATTTGTTCCCAAGATGTAGGCTCTCTATTTACCTCTCTTATTGTTTCTCTTGTTTCGAAAAAAACTTTTTAGTTTAAATAAGTCCCATTTGTTGATTCTTGTTATTAACTCTTGTGCTATGGCTGTCCTATTAAGGAATTTGGAGCCCAACCCCACAGAATGTACATCGTAGCCAAATTTTTCTTCTATTAGATGCATTGTCTCTGATTTTATATCTTGCTCCTTGATCCATTTAGAGTTAACTTTTGTGCATGGCGAGAGAAAGGGATTCATTTTCATTTTGTTGCATATGGATTTCCAATTTTCCCTGGACCACTTGTTGAAGATGCTATCCTTCCTCCATTGCATGCTTTTAGGCCCTTTTTCAAATATAAGAAAGTTGTACTTTTGTGGATTGGTTTCTGTGTCCTCTATTCTGTACCATTGGTCCAGCTGACTTTTGTGATACCAGTACCACTCTGTTTTTGTTACTATTGCTTTGTAGTACAGTTTGAACTCTGTTATCGCTATACATCCTGATTCACACTTCCTGCTTAGAATTGCTATTGCTATTCTGTGTCTATTGTTTTTCCATATGAAATTCATGATTGCTTTATATATTTCTACAAGAAATGCCATTGGGATTTTGATTGGCATTGCATTAAACCTGTAGAGAACTTTGGGTAATATCGCAATTTTGATGATGTTAGTTCTGCCTATACATGAACAGGGTACATTTTTCCATCTTCTAACATCTTCTTCTATCTCTTTCTTTAGAGTTATGTAACTTTCATTGTATAAATCTTTCACCTCTTTTTTTAGGTTGATTCCCAAGTATCTTATTTTCTATGAGGATATTGTGAATGGAGTGGTTTTCCTCATTTCAATTTCAGAAGTTTTGTTGCTGATATACAGGAATGCCTTTGATTTTTTCTTGTTGATTTTATATACTGGCACTTTGCTGAATTCATTTATTAACTCTAGCAGTTTATTTGCATACCCTTTAGGGTTTGTTAAGTATATTATCATGTCATCCTCAAATAGCGAATATTTAAGTTCTTCTTTTTCTATTTTTATGCCTTTAATTTCTTTTGTCTGTCTAATTGCTCTGGCTAGTATTTCAAGAACTAAACTGAATAGAAGTGGTGATAGAGGGCATCTCTGTCTTGTTCCAGATTTTAGAGGGAATGCCTTCAGTTTTTCTCCATTTAGGATGATGCTAGCCTGAGGTTTAGCATATATAGCTTTTACCATGTTGAGGTAAGTTCTTGTTATCCCTAATTTTTATAGTGTTTTGAACATAAAGGAATGCTGTACTTTGTCAAACGCTTTATCTACATCTATCGAGATGATCATATGGTTTTTGTCTTTAAGTCTATTGATGTGGTGGATTACATTTATTGATTTCCATAAATTGATCCAGGCTTGCATCCCAGGGATGAATCCTACTTGATCATGAAGCACAATTATTTTGATATGCTTTTGTATTCAATTCACCATGATTTTATTGAGAATTTTTGCATCCAAGTTTATTAGAGGTATTGGTCTGTAGTTTTCTTTCTTTGAAGTGTCTTTGTCTGGTTTTGGAATCAGGGTGATGTTGGCCTCATAGAATGAATTTGGAGGAACTCCTTCTTTTTCTATTTTTTGAAATTGCTTGAAAAGTATTGGTATTAATTCTTCTTTGAGGGTTTTGTAGAACTCCACTGTATACCTATCCGGTCCAGGGCTCTTTTTGGTTGGTTGTCTTTTGATGGTTTCTTATTTTTCTTCCTTTGTTATTGGTCTATTTAAATTGTGGGTGTCTTCCTGACTCAATCTGGGCAGATCATATGACTTAAGAAATTTATCGATATCTTCTTTATCTTCTATTTTATTGGAATATAGGGTTTCAAAATACTTTCTAATTATCTTCTGTGTTTCTGTAGTGTGTGTTGTGATATTTCCATCTTTATTCCATATGTTAGTAATTTGAGTTCTCTCTCTTCTTCTCTTCGTTAGCATGGCTAAGGGCCTGTCGAACATATTTATTTTTTCAAAGAACCAACTCTTATTTATTTCAATTTTTACAATGTAGATTTTTTGTTTCAATTTCATTGATTTCTCCTCTAATTTCAATTATTTCTTGTCTTCTACTACATTTGATGTTCTTTTGCTCTTCCTTTTCTAGGTTTTTGAGGTGTAGTGTGAGTTCATTTATTTGTTGTTGTTTTTTTCTTTTTTTGAGGAAAGAATTACAAGAAATGAATTTCCCTCTTAAAACGGCTTTCATTGTGTCCCATACAAACCGGTATGTTGTGTCTCTATTGTCATTTGTCTCTAAGAATTTTTTTATCTCCTCCTTTATGTCTTCTGTAACCCACTGATCATTCAGTAACATATTGTGCATTTTCCATGTGATGTAGAATTTTTCCTTCCTTTTTTTTTTCATTGATTTAAAGTTTCAATCCATTATGATCAGATATGGTGCATGGTATTATCTCCATACCTTTATATTTACTAAGAGTTTCCCTATTGCATAATATATGGTCTATATTGGAGTAGGATCAATGTGCTGCTGAGAAGAACGTGTATCCACTTGATGATGGTTGATATATTTTATATATGTTGGTTACGTCTAGGTTATTGATTGTGCTATTGAGTTCTATAGTATCTTTATTCAGCTTTTGTCTGGAGGAAGGCAAGAGACTTCATCCACTATGACTGCCCTTTTTGCCATTTTAGTTTTGGATGCACACATGGGATCTTTCTTTAGATCCATCAGGTGCTGAGAATCTAAGCCACAGGCTCACACAGGGCCAAGATGCAGATTCAGAAACATCCCTTTCCAAAGCAATTAAGCAAAGAGCCACAAGTGATGCACATTTATTTCCATTTGAAAACTGTTTTCTTCAGTCTTCACAAAGGGGTTGCCGGAGGCAAAGACCTTCCTGACATTCAGGGCAACAGACAGGGAAGCAAAAGGCCCAAAGCAGGGTTTCTCCACTGAGACTTTCTTGGTCACACTGATATCTGAGTTTTCTGAGATACTCGCCATTCCCTTCAGCTATCCAGTACATTGCCATGTCACAGTGCTTGGGGTGGTACATATCTTGGACACAAAACCATGAGCGTATTCTAGAGAGTGGCCAGAATTCAGGAAGAAAACAGGAACTTAGGAAGATGGCGAGTGTTGCCCATTTATAAGGCAAGCTGCAGTTCATTCATAAATTGCACAGGATGAATGCTGGGAAGCTTTCTAGTAGACTGGACAAATCCCTTGATGCATTTTCTTTTCTAATGTCTACAACCACGGACACAATGGGATATATAGACACAGAAACACTCGCCTTGTCAAATGACTTACTAGAAACAGTCCAGTCCAAAACTAACAAACCACCTTTCCTACCTATTCTGAGAACAGGAGACAAAACAACAAACCCACAACCACACCCACAAAGACACCTCCTTCCCCCAGTAGGTCTCTGACTATCCAGAGTGTCCTCTGACTGGTGGGCCATGATATATTCCCCCATATTGGGGTGTCCTGTCTCTGATATGGTCTCCGTGGCCAACTCTGTGATGCTGTCAGAAGCCAGCGATGAGCCACTACCTGCTTTCTCAGGAAAGGCCCCTCTTCAGATCTTCCTGGCATTTGGCCAACCTCACATCAGTATGTACCAAGAAAGACTGACTCTGTCCTTGGTAAATCCAAACAAGTTTGACCACTGGGACTTGCACTGGGACTGGCTTTGGGTGCCTGGCTTCCTGGATCCCATGTTCAGAGAGTTTCATCACCAAGGAAGTAAGTTGAGTTCATTTCCTTCAGGAACTGAATGAGGTCACTACCCTGGCAACCACATTTTCCTAACAGTTCCTTCCGAGGGTCCCATCAGATGGAGGCTGCACCTACTTGCTCTGACATTTTCACAAGTTAGAATGGTATATCAACCGTAGGCACCCGGGATCAACTCTCCACACAGGCCTGGTTTGGTCCATCTTCACTACATTAAGAAAAGAGAGGCTGATTCAGACACATCCTTTCATCATGACCAGGATGTTTTCCATGTAAGATGACTTTTGCTCTCTCAGGTCCCTCATAGCTGCCTACATCTTCTCCAGGGATTATTTCTGCATGGACTTTTGATGTTGTCAGCTGGTGGAAGATCCCCTACCTTCCTGTATTGTAAGACCAACTCTGTTCCTTCTCTTCTGTAAATGAGATTGAGGGAACAGTGTATGGTTAGGGTTAATAGCATGTTCGATTTGGGTTAGGAATAATTATGCTGGATGAATAATGGTATTGGGAACCTGTGATATTTATAAGAATATAGACGTGAAATATATGTATGAGAACAGAGATCTAGGAAAGATTTGAAGCCCAGATAGGAATTGAAACCACGATTGGTATACTTAGCTTGAATTATGTTCTGCACCGAGGTCTCAGATAAATTGATATACAATGGCATAGGACCGTGTACCTCGGATGTTTGAATGTAGAAGAGAACATGCAGTCAAAAAGGGATAGTCTGTAGGATTAGGAAGATAGTCAGTAGGTTTAGGAAGAATAGTGAGTATAGGAGTTGGACCAAAAGTTCTTTAGCAATAGGGTTTCAGATAGAGAGTGAATGTAAATGTCAGCACATTTGAAGTTACAGTCACAATGATGAACTGGGGACAATATGTAGAAAAGCAGATATCAATAGGGACATTAAGAAATCAGGCATAGTATAAAGTGAGTGATAGGATTAGATATTTTCAAAAGGCTTGAGGTTGAATATATAATCTTAGGAAAAAAACAAATATGTAGTAACAAAGAGGATTGACATTTGAGAGCATTACTCAACCTGGACAGATGTTTTTAATAATCCATGCTCACTTTCCATTTAGGCTTTGGTACAATCATAAGTGTGACCTTTGCATTTTGTGTCCAGAATACTACTGTGATAAATGTATATGTAGATCAGGTGACATGAGTCTTTCTTCCACCATTATGGGGAGCAATATCCTGAAAACTTATAAATTACTACTGGGGATACGAAAAGGTGTACCCTGTGTTGATGATTATTCAGATGATGCATGAATAGACCATATTGTGAATAAAGTATATAACTGGTTCCAACTTTAAATAATGGATTGAATTTGCATCTGAAAAAAATATATGAAATCTTATATTGATATACATAAATTCATTCCAACCTGTTATATATCTAATGGTAATATTAGGGTTACAGTTTATCATGAAGAGTGAGTTTTGCTTGAACAATGATAATGGAATCAAAAATAATGTGTTTAGAATGAAGTCAAGTGAAAAGAACAGTAGAGAAATATGGAGGAATACATGTGTTCTGAAATAGTAAGTTATTGAAAGTGAACCAAATGCCTATAAATTTGTGAAGTTGTGAATGAAAAAAATATATCCTATGTTGTACATAAACTGAAGAAATTTTAATGTACCAGTGTTTAATAAAAATGAACTTCAAAATACACATCATGTCCCATAGAAATCTATTTGCATTGATGTTAAACTGGGTCAGTTACAGTAGAAATATTAGGATTTGTAAGCACCATTCACTGAACTTAGTTTTCAGTAGTAGGAAACCAATATGTATTTCAGGTGGTTGAGTATTTCTTAGAATAATCTTGTGTAAAGTTGATTATACACCCAAATACATGAATACGAATGAATTTAGGGAGTGTATAGTAAGATACATATATTTCATATTTTGGAAATTCTGGAGAATATATATATATATATATATATATATATATATATATATATATATATATACAGACAAATACACACACAAACACACACACACAAATTAATATGTAGAAATATATATGCCAATTGAAATTCATCATAAAATATAATTCATCCACATATCCAAAAATATTCATTTTACTTAACATGGATTTATGTATAATGTTTTTTACTAGGAAGCTCACCCATAGGTTGAATTTTCAGTTCAATCAGTATTTAGGGGGAGTCATCTCTTTTCACAATTTTTATATTCCAATGTCAGTGAGCTCACAAGAATGTACGTGGGATACCAGGTAGGATAGTATATGTGCATAAAAAATACATGTGCTGAATAGGATACAGAGAAAGGGAGACAGGAATTTACATATGTGATAACTTTAAAAACTCATGAAGAAATATTATAATAAAAAGTTGACTAGATTTAAAACACATACTCTTGATAAAGCAGAAGGCAAATACAAGTATACACCATGCTTCCTATGGAAGGACTGTATTTCTATTCAGTTAGGTTTCTTTTTCTCCATCATATTAGGATTAGTAGTCAGATTCTAGTAGGGTATGGGTTGGTGTCAGGGATTCAGTATTTCAAATGGAAAATAGAAAAATTAATCTAATGTGTATGCAAACATCTACTACAGGAACAATTTCCCACTCTCTTCCAGAAAAATGGCTTGACATAACCATCACTCCAAGTAAGACACAATTAGAGGAGAGGAGTTAGAAAATCTGTGAATACATATGAGAAATGTAAAATGCTCAGAAGTTCACAACACTGGAAGTAGAAGAACAGTTTCCAAAAGTAAGGGAGAGGGTAAACACTTCACAAACATGGAGCTCTGCTGGCCTAAAGACTTCTTGAGAAACTTCCTCTGTGGTTGGGCACATGAAATATTTGTAATTGTCAGGAAATTTAGTTTCGTTTGTAGTGACACCATGAAATCTGGGTCTGCATCTATGTGACCTGGAGGACATGGTTCCTTATTTTCTAATGAAAATGAGGCAGCAGTTCTGAATTCTCTCTTTGTAGGTAAACTGTGGCCACTGGGAGCTAAGTGTCTTCCCGTGTGGTCTGTGAAGCCATTTGGTCATGCTCCAATTTTCAGGGTGTTTCTTACTCCTGAACTGGGAGTTTCGTATTAGATTCATGAAATACAAGGAGTTCAACTGCGACACAATGATAGAGGGAGTTCTGTCACGTGTGGTTTGTCATGGTCGACAAGAGAATGTACGAACCAGGCTTTAATCCCACATAGCTTTCCCACTTGACTATAGCAACCTGATTCTGAACATTGCCCTGAAACCTATCCATATAAAAAGATGCCTTTACATATAAGGGTCGGCTGCCTGCACCATGTCAGTCGCAAGTCTTTTGGAAGCCAATGGAAGATCCAGGTGATCCTACCAAAAATATTTATTTACACACCTACAGTCCACTGCTCTATGCCCACTACTCAGCAGGCTCCAACTTACTGGCATCTCTGTTCTACAACATTTTCACGAAACCCAGTCAATCAAGGCACAGTTTGGAACCATCATGATCAGCAACAGGACATTCAAAGTTTATCCAGTGCCACCTGGTCATGGAAATTTCAAAAATTTCATGGTATTTATCTAGCCATTTTTCAAGGATGAAGTTGGAGGCACTGTGGGTTTCAATTAATTCAGGAACCATTAAATGGTGAGGAAGCTCATTTCAATGAAAGCTCTGGAGATCACTCACGGGGAAGGCTTCCCAAAGAGTGGCCAAAAGGTCACATGAATCCAGGCCCATTGAGGTATACAAAGTGAGATCCATGTGTGTTTGTATTCTCAACTAAGGGTCCCAAGTCTTTAAGAATTAAATCATGTGATATCCTGGCTCAGAATCCCCGAGCACTGTGGAAAGCCATCCTGGGCCTAGATCTCAGATTACAAGGGTGATTCTCATGCGTGACCTCCTAAAATCCCAACACTATTTTTTGCAATACTTCTCTGAGGTCAGTTCCAGAACTCAGTCTCTAAGGGTAATCACACCAGAGTTCAAGCTCCGGTGGACACAGTCATCTCTTCCAACTACCACACAATTGACCACAATTAAAACCAAAACACTCCCATATGGACCTCATCTCCTTCCATATAGACACTCATCATAACCTCTGGCTGGAGGTTTCCATGAGGGGCGCAGACCAAGACAGTATCCACAATAATCTACCTTGCCCCTCATTTGCCTAAAGTCAGGGTGGCCTGGACACGCTTCCTGTTAACCAGGAGTGATCAAATAGGCCTGGTGTTAATACTGTTCTGCTTGTCCAATTTGAGGCCTACTGACTGTCAGATATTGATTCTTTATGTGAATTGGAGTCATGAGAAAACCCAAGCACCTATGGGCTAGCCTCTGCAGGTTTTGAAGAACTCGTTTGACCCAAAGGATTCCTATTCTCACTTGATGGAGGTCAGGAACCTTACAGAGGAAGGCTAGAGACTTCATGCCAATGACTGCTCTTTTGGCCATTTTGGTTTTGAATGCACGCATGGGAAATTTCTTTAGATCCCTCAGGTGCTGAGAATCTAAGCCACTGCCTCATACAGAGCCAAGGGGCTGATTCAGACACATCCCTTTTCAAAGCAGTTAAGGAAAGAGCCACATGTATGCCCAATAATTTCCATTTGAAAACTGTTTTCTTCAGGCTTCACAAAAGGGTGGCCTGAGTCAAAGACCTTCCTGAAATTCAGGAAAACAGAACAATAGGTAAGCAAATGGTCCAAAGCAGGGTTGCTCCACTGAGAATTTCCTGGTCACACTGATACTTGAGTTTTCTGAGATGCTTGCCATTTCTTTCAGCTATCCAGTACATGGCCAGTCACAGAGCTTGAAGGTGGTACATATCGTGAACAAAAAACCATGGTCCTATTCTGTAGAGTGGACAGAATTCAGAAAGACAACAGGAACTTAGGAATATAGCAGGTATTGCGCATCAATAGGGCAAGCTACAGTCCATTCATAAATGGGGCAATTTGAATGCTGAGAAGCTTTCTACTAGACAGGACACATCCATTGATGCATTCTCTTTTCTAATGCATACAACCACGGACACAGTGAAATACTGAGACATAGAAACACTCGCCATGTCAAAAGACTTACTAGAAACACTAAACTTCAATCCAAACAAACCGACTTTAATACCTATTCTAGGAAAATGAGACAAAACCACAAACCCACAACAACACCCACAAAGGCACCTCCTTCCCCCAAGTAGGTCTGTGACTATCCAGAGTGTCCTCTGACTTGTGGGCCAAAATATGTTCCCCCAAATTGGCCTGTCCTGTCTCAGATCTGGTCTCCTTGGCCAACTCTGTGAAGTTCTCAGTAGCCAGCGGTGAGCCACTACCTGCTTTCTCAGGAAAGCCCCGCTTCAGAGATTTCCTCTCATTTGGCCTTCCTCACATCTGTAGGTACCAACAAAGACTGACTCTGTCCTTGCTGAATCCAAACAAGTGAGACCACTGGGACTGGAACAGGGACTGGCTCTGGGTGCCTGGCTTCCTGGATCCCAAATTCAGAGAGTTCCATCACCAAGGAAGTTAAGTGAGGTCCCTTCCTTCAGAAATTGAATGAGGTCACTGTCTTGGCAACCACTTTGTCCTAACTGTTGCTTTCAAGGGTCCCATGATACGGAGGCTGCCCCTACTTTCTGTGACACTTTCACAAGTTAGAATGGTATATCAACAATAGGCACCCAGGAATAGATCTCCACACAGGCCTAGTTTGGTCCAACTTCTCTACGTTAAGAAGAGAAGCTGATTCATACACAACCTTTTATCCTGACCAGGTTGTTTGCCATGGAAGATGACTTTTGGTCTCTCAGGTCCTTCATAGCTGCCTACCTCTTCTCCAGGGATCATTTCTGCATGTACCTTTGAGGTTCTCAGGAGGTGGAAGATTCCCTACATTTCAGTATTGTAAGATCAACTCTTTCCCTGCTCTTCTGTAAAGTTAGATTGAGGGAACAGTGTATGGTTATGGTTAATAACATGTTCGGTTTGGGTTAGAAATCATTCTGCTGGATGAATAATGGTATTGGGAACTTGCTATGTGTATAAGAATATATAGGTGAAATATATGTATGAAAACAGAAATCTAAGTATGATTTGAAGTCCAGAAGGGCATTGGGCTCTTGATTGGGATATGCAGCTTTGAATTACGTTCTGCAGAGGTGTCTCAATTAAATCGATATACAATGCCATAGGACCTTGTACCTTGGATGAATTAATGTAGAAGGAACATCTAGTCGAAAAGGGATAGTCCGTAGTGAAAGGTTAATAAAATAGGTACTTGTCACTTCCTGTTTTTCTGTATGCTTAACAAAACACTGTTGAAATCTTGAGAAATGTTTGCTAATCTTGTTTCCAGAATGTTCTGTTCCCAACTGCCAAACTGCAGAATGTACTCCCTCACTCAGTGTCATGCAAACCGCCCACATGCCCTCACCCATTAGTAAACTTCCCTCTCTTCCCTCTCCAAGGAAAGTATATAAGCTGTGCTTAAGGTGTTCTCAGGGCTCTCTGCTCTATTTAAGTGAGTTCTGAGCCACAGCATGCTGAACCCCAAATAAACCCATTGCTGTTGCATGAGACAGACTCTTGGTGGTCTCTTCCTTCGACACTCGCCCGACCTTTACATATTGAGGTTCCACAGAGTTCTGGCAGTGGCAGACGAGAGACCCCAATGGGCTCCTCTCGGAGCAAGTAAGGCACCTCTTTCTGGTTTCAGGTTTCATGTTAGGGCTTGGCAAAATCTCTGGCGATGAAGAGCCTGAGCTCCCTCCGAAGGTGGCTGAGAGACGTGTCACGGAGACACAGGGCACCTCCCTGGGGGACGCCGCAGAAAACTCGGGAAATTAAGGAACAATAGTCTCCTCAACTCAGTGATATTTTGTTTCAGATTCGGTATTGTCATCCCATCGGGTTTTGCCGGCTACTCATTCCTGGTTTCAGTGTTTGACGTCCATTGCCTGTGTTTATGGTCTTGTCTTATCTGTGTCATGTGTCCTTGCTTTTGCTGTTTGTGTACCTTTCATTATGGGACAGAGCAGTTCAATGCCTCTGTCCCTGACCCTTGATCACTGGAACAAAGTCCGCTTAAGAGCTCAGAATCTTTCTTGTTTTAGTAAAATGCTGGACCTGGCAGAATCTCTGTGCCTCAGAATGGCCCACCTTTGAATTCGGATGGCCCCTAGAAGGATCTTTCTACTTCGCACTAATTTAAAAATTCAGAGATATTATCTCAGCCGGGGACACATAGCCATCTGGATCAACAGCCATATATCTTAACTTGGCAGAACATCTGCAAATCTCCTCCTCCATGGGTGAGGCCTTTCCTTGCCCCTGCCTCTGCTCCTACTCCTTCCCCCATGATCTCTCAAACCCTCTCAACCTCCTCCTCCTCCACCCCCTGTTCTTCCCGAGTCACAGATTTGACTCTACTGGACTCTTCTTCCCTTACTAATCCCCTGCCCTTGTCCCCTAACCCACAACACCCTCAAATGGATTTCCCTGCTGCTGACTCAGCCTCTTTACCATTGGAGGAAGCTAAGCCGGTAATAGGGTCTGATAATGGACCGGTGTTCATGGCCCAGGTAAGTCAGGGGTTAGCCAGGAACCAGGGAATTAATTGGAAGTTATATTGTGCTTATAGATACCCGAGTTCAGGACAGGCAGATAGAATAAATTGAACCATTAAAGAGACCTTAAGAAAATTAAACTTAGAGAACAGCATAAAAGATTGGACTATGCTCCTGCCTTATGCAATGTTTCATGCAAGAAATACTCCCTCTGTTTCTTTGAGTAACCTTAGCCCCTGTGAAATTCTCTATTGTTGCCCTCCTGCAGTAAGGGACCTAAGCCCGACTCAAAGACCTAACCATTCCATCCACACCCCCTTGCTTGACAGACTTAAAGCTCTAAAAAGAACTCAGTGATACCTGTGTAAACAGCTGGCCACTGCCTACCAAACTGGGGACAAAGGGACTCCACATCGATATCAAGTAAGAGACTTCATCTACGTAAGACGACATCAGGTATCATGCTTGAAACCCCGCTGGAAAGGACCATAGCCGGTGCTACTTATAACACCTCCAGTGGTAAAGGTAGATGGAATCAATTTCTGGATCCATGCCTCTCATCTCAAGCCTGCACCCTGTCCAGACTCTGGCTGGAAACTGGAAAAGACTGGTAAAACCTTCAAATTGCGTATTCGCCATGTGGATAAGTCTGTGGACTCTCTCCTTGGCCACAAGTAGTCCTAAGCCACATCAGCCCATTCAGCAGTGATGGCTGATCACAATTCCTACTGGAAAAGAAGTATAATCTATCTCGCATACAGCCCCCTGAGGGACCTGGTGGCCATCATTCCTCCCAGACATTTGTCAGCTGGCTATAGGTCTTACCTATTGGGATATCCCTGATGAAGAGGATACCACTAAAATTCCATTAAATTACTTCTGTAGCATAGATAATGGAAACAAACATTATGGATGAAGGGACATGCAAGCCAGATGCAGGTTGGCTAGCCTAGATTACTATGTTTGCCGGGCAGACTCTCAAAGCCACAGTCACGGCTGTGTGGGGGGAAAGCCGACTTCTTCTGTAAGTCATGGGGATTTGAGCAAACAGGGGCTGCCTGATGGAACCCAAACTCCTCATCAAATTCAGTACACATCATTGGCCATATTACCAATTAGATAAGAAGAACCGATGGCCCCCAGAGGGGTCTCTAGATCCTCAAATTCTGCGTGACCTTTTCCCTCCTTCACTCACATCCTGAACTATGCTTCTCCAATAGATCCTCACCCTCAGCCTTCTGCTCCAGACATTCTGCTGTCACTCCCACCTCAGCAACCTGATTTCTCCCCTCCAATTACTAGATCAAAAACCCAAACCTCTGCCGGTTCTCAGACCATTGACTACTTGCTGAGGCAGCAGTTACTGAAGTACCCCTCCACCCACTCACTCCTCTCGTGTCCTGTCAGTGCCCGCACCGGGTCCCGCCAGGTCTTCTTACCAGCTAAACCAAAGCTCAAACCAGCTGAGGAGAGCCCTCAGTCCCCTATCTAAGATGTAATAAAAATGGCCTTTAAAGTTGGTTTGTCATCACTGAAAACAGTTTACTAATAATTAAACGTCCCTCATATGCGTTTTGAGATACTCACTCCCATCATCCTCTCTGCTCTACCTGTTCTACTGCTCAAGTTTTTGTTGCTAGGAAAATCTCAAACCCGTTTCCCATTATTCTTTTACATCTCTCCTTCCTCATTCTCAGATCCACGGAGCTGATCACAGCCCACCTTCCCCGTCTTCCCCCTCTGCACTAGGCTCACAGAAAAGTCTTAACTGACCTTCTCCAGAAGTCTTCACCATGGCTGACTTTAGGACTTTCAGCAAAAGAGTCCCTATAAAAGAGTTCAATGTAGATAAACTTCCTCTTTTCGTGTTGCCCTGTTCTACTTGGCCAGTGGCTAAAAAAATCAGCACTTCTCAGGTAGACACCCTTTTACTAGTTTTTCACAAAATATGTGAACAAGGCCTCTGTCCTTGAGCTGGGGATTCACAGAGATGGCTACATTTCTAAGATAAAGAAGTTACCAACTGGTCTCCATGGTAACAGCTGGCAGGGGTAAAATAAGAAAGGGAAGAAAAAGCTCTCCCCCTCCCAGGTGTCCTTTAAAAGTTAACTTGCCCAGAACAGGGGAAAAACAGGAACAAATACTGCGTTTTTGAACTTCTGCAGACTGTGAGCTTCTGAGCACCTTCCCTTACATGTTGGGTACAAAATTCTGAAACTACCTAAACTTGAGTTTCAGGGGATTAATTGATTACAACAGAAGCAATGCCCTCTGAATCCGGTTGCAACCAAATAGGACTGTTTCCCTGTCTTTAGTGCTATCTTAGGTGCCTTGCCTTGTCCTCCTTACAACAGAATAATTCTATATACTTAAACCTTGTTTATGTTTTCATGAAATGGTCAACAGATGTGATTAATTGTGTAATGGTGCAGATGTTTCCCAGAGTGCTCTATTATGAAGCAGGTTCATTTGAAGATCAAATAGGGGGACATACAACCAGGTTCCACTGGGAGCATATATCCCTCACTTTAGCCATCATATTAGGAATAGGATTTGCTGCACGGGTGGGCCCAGGAACCACTGCCCTTGTCCATGTGACACAATAAATTACCCAATTAGAAGCAGCAATAGACCAAAACTAAGATATTAGAAACCACCATCAGAGCTTTGCATGAAACTTTAACCTCTCTCTCTGAAGTTGTTTTACAGAACAGTTGAGGTTTGGACCTCCTCTTCATTAAAGAAGGGGGCCTTTGTACTGCATTGAGGGAAGAATGTTGTTTTTATGCCGAACATACTGGAGTTGTAATAAAATCTATGAGTAAATTAAAAAGACACATTAAAGAGCATCAACAAGAGAGAGAGAGACCCAAAAAGGGTTGTTTGAGTCTTGGTTCACACAGTGCCCCTGGTTAACTACGTTTTTATCAACCCTGGCCGGTCCAATAATAATCCTCATATTATTGCTAACTATAAAACCCTGTTTTCTCAACCGTGTAATTTCTTTTCTCCAGGCTCAAATTGGACGAGTTAAACTTATGGTAATACCCCACTAGGAGACATAGAATGTGAAACCCCCCAATGATAATTTTTATGATTAAAAGTAGCCAGAAAAAGAAGTGAGGAATGAAAGGTTAATAAAATAAGTACTTGTCACTTCCTGTATTTCCCTATGCTTAACAAAAAACTGTTGAAATCTTGAGAAATGCTTGCAAAACTTGTTCCCAAAATGTGCTGTCCCCAACTGCCAAACTACAGAATGTACTCCCTCACCCAGTTGCATGCAAACTGCCCACTCGTCGTGACCCATCAATAAACTTCCCTCCCTGCCTTCTCCAGGGAAAGTATACAAACTCTACTTAAGCTATTCTCAGGGCTATCTGCTCTATTAAAGTGAGCTCTGAGCCCCAGCATGCTGGAAACCCAATAAACCTTTTGCTGTATCATGAGTACTCTGTTGGTCGTCTCCTTCTCCGAAGCTTCCCCGACATTTACTTGGATGATTGAATGTAGAAGAGAACATCCAGTGAAAAAGGTATAGTTGGTAGGATTAGGAAGATAGTCAGTAGGTTTAGGAAGAAGAGTGAGTATAGAATTTAGAACAAAAGTTCTTTAGCAATACGGTTTCAGTTAGAGAGTGAATGTAAATGTGAGCACAGTTGAAGAGTCAGTCACAATGATGAACTGGGGAAAATATGTAGGAAAGCAGATATCAATAGAGACATTATGAAATCAGGGAAATTACAAAGTGAGTGACAGGACTAGATATTTTGAAAAGGATTGAGTTTGAATATATAATCTTAGGAAAAAACAAATATGTAGACACCAATAGGATTGATATTTGAGAGCATTAGGCAAATTTCAGGTGCATGAATATTTCTGAGAATAATCTTGTGAATAGTTGATTATAAATCCAGATACATGAACATGAATGAATTTAGGGAGTGTATATGAGACACATATATTTCATTTTTTGAAATATCTGGAGAGTGTGTATATATATATATATATATATATATATATATATATATATATATACACACAAACACAAAACACACACAGACAAAAAAGTAGCAATATATATGTCAATCAAAATTCATCATATAATATATATTATCCACAGATCTAAAAATATTCATTTTACTGAACATGGATTTATGTATAATGTTGTTCAACTAGAAAGCTCACCCATATGTTGAATATTCAGTTTCAATGGGGTTTAGTAGGAGTGATCTTTTCTCTCAACTTGTATCTGCCAAGTCAGCCACCTCACAAGAATGTACGTGTGGTACCAGGTAGCCAACCTGATTCTGAACATTGCCCATAAACCTATCCATATAACAAGATGCCTTTACATATAAGGGTCTGCTTGCTGTACCCTGTCAGTCACAAGGCATTTGGAAGCCAGTGGCAGATAAACATGGCCCCACCACACATGTTTTATCACACACCTTCACACCACTGCTCTAGGCCCACTAATGAGCAGGCTCCAACTTACTGGCATCACTGTTCTACACAATTTTCATGAAACAAAGTCAGTCAAGGCACTGTCTGGTACACTGATGGTCAGCAACAGGATATCCAAAAGTTCTCCAGTGCCACCTGGTCATGGGAATTTCAAAAATTTTATGGTATTTATCAAGCCATTTGTCGAGGATGATGTTGGAGGCTCTTTGGGTTTCAATTTATTCAGGAACCATTAAATGTTGAGGAAGCTCATTTCAATGAAAGCTCTAGAGAACACTCACAGGCAAGACTTCCCAAAGAGTGGCTAAAAAGGTCACATGAAGCCAGGCCCATTGAGGTCTACAATGTGAGGTCCATGTGTGTTTTGACTCTCAACTGTGGCTGCAAAGTCTTTCAGAATAAAATCATGTGATATCCTGGCTGAGATTCCCAGTGCTCTGGGGAAAGCCACCCTGCACCTAGATCTCAGGTTCCAAGGGCGACTCTCATGCATGGCCTAGTAAAAACCAAACACAATTCATGAAAATACTTCTCTGAGGTCAGTTCCAGAATTCATTCTCTAAGAGGAATCACAACAGAGTTCAAGCCCAGGTGGACCCAGTCTTTTCTTCTAAGTGCCACACAAATTACCACAATTCCAAACAAAATGCTCCCACATAACCCTTTTCTTCTTCCATATAGACACTCATCATAACCTCTGGATGGAGGTTTCCATGAGGGGCGCAGGACAGGACAGTGTCCAAAATAACCTCCCTTGCCCCTCATTTGCCTAAAGTCAGTGTGGCCTGGAAATCCTGACTGTGAAACAGGAGTGATCAAATCGGCCTGCCGTTAATACAGCTTGGCTTCTCCAATTTGAGGCCTACTGACTGTAGGGTTTAGATTCTTCATGTAAATTGGGGTCATGAGAAAACCCAAGCACCTATGGGATAGCCTCTGCAGGGCTTTGAAGAACTCTTTTGAAACAAAGGATCCCTATTCTCACTTGATGGATGTCAGGAACCTTAGAGAGGAAGGCGAGAGTCTTCATAAACAATGACTGCTCTTTTGGCCATTTTGGTTTTTAATGCACCCATGGGATCTTTCTTTAGATCCATCAGGTGCTGAGAATCTAAGCTACAGCCTAACACAGGGCCAAGAGGCTGATTCAGACACATCCCTTTCCAAAGCAATTAAGCAAAGAGCCACAGGTGTTGCCCATTCATTTCCATTTGAAAACTGTTTTCTTCAGGCTTCACAAAGGGGTGGCCTGAGGCAAAGAACTTCCTGACATTCAGGGCAACAGAACAATAGGTAAGCAAAAGGCCCAAAGCAGGGTTTCTCCACTGAGATTTAATGGTCACACTAATATCTGATTTTTCAGAGATGCTCGCCATTCCTTTGAGCTATCCAGTACATGGTCATGGCACACAGCTTGGAAGTGGTACATACCTTAGACATAAAACCATGAGCCTATTCTGGAGAGGGGCAGAAGTCCAGAAGAAAACTGAAACTTAGGAAGATTGCAGGTGTTACCCATCGAAAAGGCAATCTGAAATCCATTCATAAATTGGACAGGATGAATGCTGGGAAGCATTCTACTAGACAGGACACATCCATTGATGCATTTTCTTTTCTAATATCTGCAACCACGGACACAGTGTGATAGACAGACATAGAAACACTCGCCTTGTCAAATGACTTACTAGAAACAGTTCATTCCACACCAAAAAAAGCGCCTTGCCTACCTATTCTCTGAACATGAGACAAAACCAGAAACCCACCCCCACACCCAAAAAGGCACCTCCTTCCCCCAAGAAGTTCTGTGACTATCCGGACTGTCCTCTGACTGGTGAGCCATACTATATTCCCACGGAATGGCCTGATCTGTCTCAGATCTGGTCTCCTTGGCCAACTCTGTGCAGGTGTCAGGACCCAGAGGTGAGAAACTACCTGCTTTCTCAGGAATGACCCCTCTTTAGAGCTTTCCTGGCATTTGGCCATCCTCACATTAGTAGGTACCAAGAAAGACTGACACTGTCCTTGGTAAATCCAAACAAGTGAGACCACTGGGACTGGGAATGGGACTGGCTCTGGGTGCCTGGCTTCATGAATCCCAAGTTCAGAGATTTCCATCACCAAGGAAGTGAGGTGAGGTCACTTCCTTTAGGAACTGAATGAGGTCACTGCCTTGGCAACCACTTTGTCCTACCAGTGGCTTCCAAGTGTCACATGAGAAGGAGGCTGCCCCTACTTCCTGTGACACTTTCACAATTTAGAATGGTATACAACCATAGGCACCCAGAAACAGCTACCCACACAGGCCTGGTTTGGTCCATCTTCTCTAAATTAAGATGTGAGAGGCTGATTCAGACAGAACCCTTCATCCTGAACAGGTTGTTTGCCATTGAACATGACTTTTGTTCTCTCAGGTTCTTCATAGCTGCCTACATCTTCTTCAGTCAACATTTCTGCATGGAACTTTGAGGTTCTCAGCAGGTGGAAGATCCCCTACTTTCCTGTATTGTAAGACCAACTCTGTCCCTCCTCTCTGTAAATTTAGAATGAGGGAACAGTGTATGGTTAGGGTCAATAACATATTTGACTTGTGTTAGGAATCATTCTGCTGGATGAATAATGGTATTGGGAACCTGCAAAATTTATAAGAATATATATTTGAAATATAAGTATGAAAACATAAATCTAGTTACGATTTGAAGCCAGAAAGGGCATTGGGCCCTTCTTTGGGATATTTAGCTTTGAATTACATTCTGCATTTTAGTCTCAGATAAATCTATACACAATGGAATAAAACCTTGCACCTCAGATGCCTGAATGTCGAAGAGAACATCCAGTCAAAAATGGATAGTCGGTAGGATTTGGAAGATAGTAGGTTTAGGAAGAAGAGTGAGTCTTCGAGTTGGACCAATAGTTTTTTAGCAATAGGGTTTCGTTTAGAGAGTGAATGTAAATGTCAGCACATGTGAAGAGTCAGTCACAATGATGAACTGGGGAAAATATGTAGGAAAGCAGGTCTCAATAGAGACATTAGGAAATCAGACAAATTATAAAATGCGTGATAGGATTAGACATTTTCAACAGGGTTGAGGTTGAATATATAATCATAGGAAGAAACAAATATATAGTCCCCAACAATATTGACACTTGGGAGAATTAGGCATCCTGGACAAGGATGTTTTTAGTAATATATACTCACTTTCAATTTAGGGTTTGGTACAATCATAAGTGTGACCTTTGCATTTTTGTCCAGAATATTACTGTGATAAAATGTATATGTAGATCAGGTGACATGAGTATTTCTTCCACCATTATGGGAAGCAATATTTTTAAAACCCATAAATTAGTATTGGGTATACAAATAGGTGTACCCTGTGTCAATGAATATAGAGATGATGCATGAATAGATCGTACTGTGAATAAATAATATAACTGGATCCAACTTTAGAAATTGGAGTTAGAATAAATTGATATCTGAAAATATACAGGAAATCTTATATTGATATTGGTATACATGCATTCATTACAACCAATTATAAGTCTAATGGTAATATTAGGGTTAAGGTTTATCATGAAGAGGGTGTGTGAGTTTTCCTTCAAAAGTGATTATGGAAATCGAAAATAATGTGTTTGTTAAGAAGTCTCATGAAACGACAAGTCGAAAAACCTGGAGGACTACATGTGTTCGGAAGCAGGAAGTGATTGAAAGTGAAACAAATGTCTTTAATTTTGAAATTTTGGGTGAAAAATTTATCCATGGATGTGCATAAACTGAAGAAATAGTACTGTACCAGTTTTAAATAAAAATGAACGTCAAAATACACATCATGTCCCATAGGAATCTACATGCATTGATGTTAAACTTGGTAAGTTACGGTAGAAATATTAGGATTTGTATGCACCTTTCACTGAAGTTTGTTTTCAGTACTAGGAAACAAATAAGTATTTCAGGTGGATGAATATTTCTGAGAATAATCTTGTGCAAAGTTGATTACAAATCCACATACATGAATATGAATGTATTTAGGGAGTGAATAATAAGACACATATTTCATATTGTGAAAAATCTGGAGAGTATATATATACAAAACACACACAGACATTATAAAGTGGCAATATATATGCCAATCGAAATTCATGGTGAAATATATATCATTCATAGATCCCGAAATATTAATTTTAATGAACATGGATTTATGAATAATGTTGTTCAACTAGGAAGGTCACCCATAGGTTGAATTTTAAGATCCAACAGCATTTAGCAGGAGTGATCTCTTCTCATAATTTGTATCTGCCAAGTCAGCCACCTCACAAGAATGTATATGTGATACCAGGTAGGATTCTATATGTGCATATAAAAATACATGTGCTGAATAGGCTACAGAGAAAGGGATACAGGAATTCACATATTCATTAACTTTAAAAACACATGGAGAACTATTTCAATTAAAAATTAACTAGATTTATAACACCTAACCTACATAATGCAAACGGCAAGTCCAACTATACACCATGCCTCTTCTGAACTGCTTGTATTTCTATTCTGTTTGAGTTATTTTTCTCCATCATATTAGGAATAGTAGTCAGAGTCTAGTAGGGTATAGTTTCGTGTCAGGGATTCAGTATTTTGAATGGAAAATTGGAAAATGAATCCAATGTGTATGCAAATATGTGCTACACAAAAATCTTCCCACTTTCATCCACAACAATGCCTTGACATTACCTTTGCCACAAGTAAGACACAATTAGAGGAGAAGAGTTAGAAAATACGTGAATACATATCTGGAATGAAATACGCTCAGGATTTCCCAACCTTGGAGGTGATAGAGCACTTTCCATAAGTAAGGGACATGGTAAACACTCCACAAACATGGAGCTCTGCTGGCCTAAATACTTCTTGAGAAACTGCCTCTGAGGTTGGGCACTTGAAATATATGTTGTTGTCAGGAGCTTTAGCTTCCTTTATAGTGAGCCCATCAAAGCTGGGTCTGCATCTATGTGACCTGGAGGACATGGTTTCTTATTATCCAATGAACCTGAGGCAGCAGTGCTGAATTCTCTCTTTGTAGGTAAACTGTGGCCACTGGGGGCTAAGTGTCACCCCGTGTGGACTGTGAAGCCATTTGGTCCTCTTCCACTTTCTGTTGTGGTTCTTGCTGCTACACTGGGACTTTGGTATTTGCTTCACGAAATACAACAATTTCAACTGGGACACAGTGCTGGAGAGAGTTCTGTCACTGTGGTGGGTCACGGTCTGCAGGAGAATGCACCAACCAGGCTTCTTTCCCACATAGCTTGCACCATTGACCATGTCAACCTGATTCTGAAAATTGCCCTGAAACCTCTCCATATATCAAAATGCCTTTACAAATAAGGGTCTGCTGGCTGCACCATGTCCTTCACAAGGCATTTGGTAGCCAATGGCCAAACCACATGGACCTACCACAGATGTTTTATCACACACCTGCACACCTGCCCACCGCTGCTCTAGGCCCACTACTCAGTAGGCTCCAACTTACTGGCATCTTTTTTCTACATTATTTTTATGAAACCCAGTCAATCAAGGCACCCTCTAGTATACTCATGATCAGCAACAGGACACCCAAAGATTCTCCAGTTCCACCTGGTCATGGGATTTTCAAAAATTTCATGGTATTTATCTAGCCATTTTTCATGGATGAAGTTGGAGGCACTGTGGGTTTCAAGAACCACTAAATGTTGAGGAAGCTCATTTCAATGAAACTCTGGAGAACTCTCATAGGCAAGGCTTCCCAAAGAGTGGCCAAAAGGTCAAATATAGCCAGGCCCATTGAGGTATACGTTGTGAGTTCCATGTGTGTTTTGACTCTCAACTATGGCTACCAAGTCTTTAAGAATAAAATCATGGGATATCTTGGCTGATATTCCCAGTGCTCTGTGGAAAGCCACCCTGGGCCTTGATCTCACTTTATAAGAGCAACTCTCATGCGTGGCCTCCTAAAATTTCAACACAATTCATGCAATACTTCTCTGAGGTCAGTTCCAGAACTCAGTCTCTAAGGGGATTCACACCAGACTTCAAGCCCAGGTGGACCCTGTCATCTCTTCCAACCGTCACACAAATGACCACAATTAATACCAAAACAATCCCACATTGCCCTCCTCTTCTTCCATAAAGGCACTCATCATAACATCTGGCTGGAGGTTTCCATGAGGGGCACAGCCCAAGACAGTGTCCAAAATAAGCTCCCTTGGCCCTCATTTGCCTAAAGTCAGGGTGGCTTGGACACCCTTCTTGTGCACCAGGAGTGATCTGTAAGCGTAAAAGAAATTGAAATTAAAGTGTAAAAGTTAAAGTGTAAAAGACCGGGTGTTGTAAAGTTTTTAAGCAGCAAGGCTTGAGTTAAAATGTAAAGGACCAGGTATTGTTAAGTTCCTATGCTACACGCAAAACCTGAAATTCCTGTAGCTTGTAGGACAATTCCCGGACTACCCAGTAAATATTCCCCCTGACCGCCTGGTTTTTTAATAACCTAGGACCCTGTGAGGCCTGGCACATAGGCATTGCAGGGCCTAAACCAATCATTTTGAATGTGTACCCCGCTTTAGAACTGACCTATCACTCCCGCCTTACATGTTCCCACCAATAAATGAACTAATCATGTTTAGGAATTGTTGTTTGATTTTCCCGTGGTGTATGATGATTTCTTAAAGGAGACTGTAATATATGTAAAGTCCCGCCCTGCCCAAAAAGTGTACTTAAGCACTGCTCAACCCCTGCTCGGGGCTCTGGGATGCTCTCCCATCTTGAGTGAGCACGTAGCCCCAGCATGCTGGATTGGATCCTCAATAAACGGCTTTTACTGTTGCATGAGCCGCAGTTTCTTGATGGTCTCTTCCTCCAACATTCGCCGGAACCTTACATTTGGTGCATTGGCCGGGAATCACGCAGCGCAGGACAAGGAGACCTCAACGAACCTTTCTGGGGGTAAGTAAGGCGCCTCTTTCCTTCAAAAATGATTATGGAAATCGAAAATAATGTGTTTGGAAAGAATCTCATGAAAAGAACAGTCAAGAAACATGGAGGAATACATATGTTCTGAAGCAAGAAGTAATTGAAAGTGAACCAAATGCCTGCAGATTTGTGAACTTGTGGATGAAAAGTTATATCCTATGATATCCATCAACTGAAGAAATAGTAATGTACCACTGTTGAATAAAAATGAACTTCAAAATACACATCATGTCCCATAGGATTATACTTGCATTAATGTTAAACTGGGTCAGTTACCATGCAAATATTAGGATTTGTAAGCACAATTCACCGAAGTTTGTTTTCAGTACTGGAAAATAAATATGTATTTTATGTGGATGAATTTTTCTGAGAATAATCTTGTGCAAATTTGATTACAAATCCACATACATGAATATGAATGTATTTAGGGAGTGAATAATAAGACACATATATTTAATATTGTGAAAAATCTGGAGAGTATATATATATATATATATATATATATATATATATATATATATATATAAAGATAAAAACACAGACATTAAAATGTAGCAATATATATGCCAATCAAAATTCATCATGAAATATATATCATCCTCATATCCAAAAATATTCTTTTTACTGAGCATGGATTTATGTATAATGTTGTTCATCTAGGAAATTCACCAATTTGTTGAATTTTCAGTTTCATCGGTATTTAGGGGGAGTGATCTCTTTTCACAATTTGTATCATCCAAAAACAGTGAGCTCACAAGAATGTATGTGTGATACCAGGTAGGATTCTAAATATGCATAATAAAATACATGAGATGAATAGGCTACAGAGAAAAGGAGACAGAAATTTACATATGTGTTAACTTTAAAAACTCATGGAGAAGTACTACAATGAAAAGTTGACTAGATTTATAACACATACACTTGATAAAGCAGAAGGCAAGTCCTAGTATACACCATGCCACCTATGAATGGCCTGTATTTCTATTCTGTTAGGTTTCTTTTTCTCCATCATATTAGGATTAGTAGTCAGAGTCTAGTAGGGTATGGGTTAGTGTCAGGGATTCAGTATTTCAAATGGAAAATAGGGAAATGAATCTAATGTGTATGCGAATATTTGTTAGACAAAAATCTTCCTACTGTCATCCAAAAAAATGCCTTGATAGTTCCTTCACCAAAAGTAATACACAATTAGTGGAGAAGAGTTTGAAAATCTGTGAATATATATCTGGAAAAGAAAATGCTCAGGAGTTCACAACCTTGGAGGTGGTAGAGGAATTTCCAAAAGTAAGGTAAAGGGTAAACACTTCACAAACATGGAGCTCTGGTGGCCTAATTAATTTCTGAGAAACTGCCTCTGAGTTTGGGCCCTTGAAATGTTTGTTGTTGTCAGGAGCTTTCGCTTCCTTTGTAGTGAGACCATCAAAGCTGCGTCAGCATCTATGTTACCTGGATGACATGGTTCCTTATTTGCAATAAAACATGAGGCAGCAGTTCTGAATTCTCTCTTTGTAGGTAAACTGAGGCCACTGGGGTCTAAGTGTCTAACCATGTGGTCTGTGAAGCCATTTGGTCATACTTCACTTTTCGTGGTGTTTCTTACTGCTGCACTGGGAGTTTGGTATTGGCTTCACAAAATACAAAAAGAAAAACTGGGACACAGTGCTATAGAGAGTACTCTCACGTGTAGTGGGTGAGGGTCTGCAGGAG
The DNA here is from genome assembly GCF_048772815.1 of Callospermophilus lateralis. Taxonomy (NCBI): domain Eukaryota; kingdom Metazoa; phylum Chordata; class Mammalia; order Rodentia; family Sciuridae; genus Callospermophilus; species Callospermophilus lateralis. Next base: position 336,955 of record NW_027517592.1, on the reverse strand, counting down.
AATGCACCAACCAGGCTTCTATCCCCAAAAGCTTGCACCCATGTCCATATCAACCTGATTCTGAATATTGCCCTGAAACCTCTCCATATAATAAGGTCCGTTAACTTGTATGGTTCTGCTGGCTGCACCATGTCAGTCACAAGGCATTTGGAAGCCAATGGCAGATCCACATGGCCCCAGGACAGATGTTTTATCATACACCTGCCCACCACTGCTCTAGGCCAACTAGTCAGCAGGCCTCAACATTCTGGCATCTCTGTTCTCACCGTTTTCATGAAACCCAGTCAATCAATGCAATGTCTGGTACACTCGTGATCAGCAATTGACATCCAAAGGTTCTCCAGTGCCACCTGTTCATAAGAATTTTAAAAAATTTCATGGTATTTATCTAGCCAATTTTCAAAGATAAATTTGGAGGCACTGTGGCATTCAATTCATTCGGGAACCATGAAATGGTGAGGAAGCTCATTTAAATTAAAGCTCGGGAGAACTCTCAGAGGCAAGGCTTCCCAAAGAGTGGCCAAAAGGTCACATTAAGCCAGGCCCATTGAGGTCTACAATTGAGGGCCATGTTTTTTTTGACTCTCAACTATGGCTTCCAAGTCTTTCTGAATAAAGTCATGTGATATCCTGGCTGAGATTCCCAGTGCTCTTTGAAAGCTATCCTGGGCCTAGATCTCAGTCTCCAAGGGCAACTCTCATGCGTGGCCTCCTAAAATCCCAACACAATTCATGCCAATACTTCTCTGAGATCTGTTCCAGAACTCAGTCTCTAAGGGGAATCACTCCAGAGTTCAAGCACAGGTGGACCCAGTCATCTCTTCCAACCACCACACAAATGACCACAATTAAACCAAAACACTCCCACATGGCCCTCATCTTCTTCAATTTAGAGACTCATCATAACCTCTGGCTGGAGGTTTCCATGAAGGGCGCAGCTTAAGACAGTGTCCAATATAAGCTCACATGCCTCTCATTTGCCTAAAGTCAGGGTGGCATGGAAACTCTTCCTGTGAAGCAGGAGTGATCAAATAGGCCTGCCAATAATACTGCTCTACTTCTCCAATTTGAGGCCTATTCTCTGTGGGGTATAGATTCTTTATGTGAATTGGGGTCATGAGAAAACTCAAGCAACTATGGGCTACCCTCTGCAGGGCTTTGAAGAATCCATTTGAGTGAGTCGAGGAGTTGGACCAAATGTTCTTTAGATATAGAGTTTTGATTAGAGAGTGAGTGTAAATGTCAGCATATGTGAACAGTCAGTCACAGTGATAAACTGGGGAAAATGTGTAGGAAAGCAGATATCAATAGAGACATTAGGAAATAAGGCAAAGTACAAAGTGGGTGATAGGATAAGACATTTTTAACAGGGTTCAGTTTCAATATATAATCTTAGGAAGAAACAAATATGTAGTCACCAATAGGAATGATATTTGAGATCATTAGTTAATCAGGGCATGGATGTTGTTAGTAATACATGCTCACTTTCAATATAGGCTTTGATACAATCATAAGTGTGACCCTTGCATTTTGTTTCAGGAATATTACCGTGATGAAATGTATATGTATATCAGGTGACTACAGTATTTCTTCCACCATTTCTGAAAGCAATATTTTAAAGACTTAAAAATTAGTATTGGGGATACAAACAGGTATACCATCGGTCTACGAATATAGAGATGATGCCTTAATAGACCATACTGTGAATAAATAATATAACTGGTTCAAACGTTAAATAATGGATTGAATTGATATCTGAAAATATATAGGAAATCTTATATTGATATACATACATTCATTCCAACCAGTTATACATCTAATGGTAATATTAGCGTTATGGTTTATCATGAAGAGTGTGTGAGTTTGGCTTCAAAAGTGATTATGGAAATCAATAATACTGTGTTTGGAAAGAATCTCATGAAAAGAACAGTCAAGAAACATGGAGGAATACATGTGTTCTGAAGTAGGAAGTGATTGAAAGTGAACCAAATGCCTATAAATTTGTGAAATTGTGGATGAAAGGATATATCCTATAATGTCCATAAACTGCAGAAATAGTAATGTACCAGTGTCTGAATAAAAATGAACTTCAAAATACACATCATGGTCCCATAGGTGTCTACTTACATTGATGTGAAACTGGTTCAGTCACTGTAGAAATATTACGAATTGTATACACCATTCACTTAATTTACTTTTCAGTACTAGGAAAAAATATGTATTTAAGGTGGATGAATATTTCTAAGAATAATTTTGTGAAAAGTTGATTATAAATCTACATACACACACATGAGTTTACTTAGGGAGTGTATAATAAGACACATATATTTCATATTTTGAAAATCTTAAGAGTAGATATCTATATCTATATAGATAGATAGATAAATAGATAGATACACACATACACAGACATTAAAATGTAGCAATATATATGCCATTCGAAATTCATCATGAAATATATATCATCCACGTATCCAAAAATATTCATTTTACTGAACATTTATTTATACATAATATTGTTCATCTAGGAAATTCACCCATAGGTGGAAATTCCAGTTCCATCTGTATTTAGAGGGAGCTATCTCTTCTCACAATTTGTATCTTCCAAAATAAGCGATCTCACAAGAATGTACATGTGATACCAGGTAGAATTCTAAAAATGCATAAAAAAATACATTTGATGAATAGGCTACAGAGAAAGGGAGACAGAAATTTACATATGTGTTAACTTTAAAAACTCATGGAGAAGTATTACAATGAAAAGTTGACTAGATTTATAACACATACCATTGATAAAGCAGAAGGCAAGTCCAAGTATACACCATGCCTCCTATGAAAGGCCTGTATTTCTATTCTGTTAGGTTTCTTTTTCTCCATCATATTAGGTTTAGTAGTCAGAGTCTAGTAGGGTATGGGTTAGTGTCAGGGATTCAGTATTTCAAATGGAAAATAGGAAAATGAATCTAATATGTATGCAAATATGTGCTACACAAAAATCTTCCCACTCTCAGCCAGAACAATGCTTTGACATTACCTTCGCCCCAAATAAGACACAATTAGTGGAGAAGAGTTAGAAAATCTGTGAATACATATGTGGAAAGGAAAATGCTCAGAACTTCACAAACTTGTAGGAGGTAGAACAGTTTACAAAAAGGGAGAGGGTAAACACTTCACAAACATGGAGCTCTGCTGGCCTAATGACTTTTTGAGAAACTGTCTCTGAGGTTGGGCAGTTGAAATATGTTTTTGTCAGGAGCTTTTGCTTCCTTTGTAGTGAGACCATCAATGCTGGGTCTCCATCTATGTGACCTGGATGACATGGTTCCTTATTTTCTAGTGGACATGAGGCAGCAGTGCTGAATTCTCTATTTGTAGGGAAACTTTGGCCACTGGGGTCTAAGTATCTAACCGTGTTGTCTGTAAAGCCATTTGTTCATGCTCCACTTTCGTGGTGTTTCTTACTGCTGCACTGTGAGTTTTGTATTGGCTTCACGAAATACAAGGAGCTCCACTGGGACACAGTGCTGGAGGATGTACTCTCATATGTGGTGGGTGAGGGTCTGCAGTAAAATGCACCAATGAGGCTTAAATCCCACATAGCTTTTCAACTCGACAATAGCCCCCTTATTCTGATCATTGGCAGGAATCCTCTCCATATAACAAGATGCCTTTACATAGAAGGGTCTGCTGGATGTACCATGTCAGTGACAAGTCATTTCTAAGCCAATGCCAGATCCACGTGGACCCACAACTGATGTTTTTTCACACACCTACACTCCACTGCTTTATGCCCACTAGTCTGCAGGCTCCAACTTACTGGCATCTATGTTCTACAGCATTTTCATGAAACACAGTCAATTAAGGCACTGTCTGGTACAATCATGATTAGCAACAGGACATCCAAATGTTCTCCAGTGCCACCTGGTCATGGTAATTTCAAAAAATTCATGGTATATATCTAGATATTTTTCAATAATGAAGTTGGAGGCACTGTGGGATTCAATTTATACAGGAACCAATAAATGGTTAGGAATCTCATTTCAATGAAAGCTCTGGTGAACTCTCACAGGCAAGGCTTCCCAAAGAGTGGGCAAAAGGTCTCATGAAGTCAGGCCCATTGAGGTCTACAATGTGAGTTGCATGTGTGTTTTGACTCTCAACTATGGCTGGAATCTTTCAGAATAAAATCTTGTGATATCCTGGCTTAGATTCCCAGTGCTCTGTGTAAAGTCACCCTGGGCCAAGATCTCAGATTCCAATGGTGAATCTCATGTGTGGCCTCCTGAAATCCCAACACAATTCATGGCAATACTTCTCTGAGGTCAGTTACACAACTCAGTCTCTAAGGGGAATCACAACAGAGTTCAAGCCCAGGTGGACCCAGGCATCTCTTCCAATTGCTACACAAATGATGACAATTAAAACCAAAACACTCTCACACGGCCCTCTTCATCTTTTATATAGACACTAATCATAACCTCTAGCTGGAGGTTTCCATGAGGGGCACAGCCCAAGACAGTGTCAAAAATAAACTCCCTTGCCCCTCATTTGCCTAAAGTCAGGGTGGCCTGGACAACGTTAGTGTGAAACAGAAGTGATCAAATAGGCCTGCCGTTAATACTACTCCACTTCTCAAATTTGAGGCATACTGACTGTGGGGTATAGATTTTTATTGTGAATTGGAGTTATAAGAAAACCCAAGCACCTATTGTCTCCCCTCTGCAGCCCTTTGAAGAACTTATTTGACACAAATGATCCCTATTCTCACTTGATGGAGGTCAGGAATCTTACAGAGGAAGGCGAGAGGCATCATCCACAATCACTGATCTTTTTTCCATTTAGGTTTTGGATGCCCACATGGGATCTTTCTTTAGATTCATCAGGTGCTGAAAATCTAAACCACAGGCTCACACAGGGCCAAGAGGCTGATTCAGACACATCCATTTCCAAAGCTATGAAGCAAAGAGCCACAGGTGATGCCCATTCATTTCCATTTTAAAACTGTTTTCTTCAGGCTTCACAAAGGGGTGGCCTGAGGCAAAGACCTTTCTGACATTCAGAGCAACAGAACAATAGGTAATCAAAAGCCCCCAAGCAGGGTTTCTCCACGGAGACTTTCCTGGTTACTCTGATATATGAGTTTTCTGAGATGCTCGCCATTCCCTTCAGCTATCCAGTACATGGCCATGTCACAGAGCTTGGAGGTGGTACATATCTTGTACAAAAATACATGATACTAATCTTGAGAGTGGCCAGAATTCATGAAAAAATGGAAAATTAGGTAGATAGCCGGTGTTGCCCATGGATAAGGCAAGCCTCAGTCCATTCATTAATTGGAAAGGATGCATGCTGGGAAGCTTTCTACTAGACAGGACACAACCAATGAGCTATTTTTTTTCTAATATCTACAAAGAAAAATACAGTGGGATACACAGACATAGAAACAGTCTCCTTGTCAAATGACTTACTGGAAACAGTCCACTCCAAACCAAACAAACCTCCTTTTTTACCTATTCTCAGAACATGAGAAAAAAACCACAAACACAAACCAACACCCACAAATGCAACTTTTTCCCACAAGTAGGTCTGTCACTATCTGGAGTGTCCTCTGACTGGTAGGCCATATGGTGTTCCCCAGAAATGGCCTTTCTGTCTCACATCTGGTCTCCTTGGTCAACTCTGTGAAGTTGTCAGGAGGCAGTGGTGAGCCAATTCCTGTCCTCTCAGGAAAGACCCCTCTTCAGAGCTTTCTTGGTATTTGGCAACCCTTACATCAGTAGGTACCAAGAAAGACTGACTCTGTCTTTAGTGAATCCAAACAAGTGAGCCCACTGCAACTGGGACTGGGACTGGCTCTGGGTGCCTTGCTTCCTGGATCACAAAATTCAGAGAGTTCCATCACCAAGGAAATGAGGTGAGGTCACTACCTTCAGGAAATAAATGAGGTCCCTGTCTTGGCCACCACTTTGTCCTAACAGTTGCGTCCTAGTGTCTCCTGACATGGAGGCTGCCCTACTTCCTGTGATACATTCACATGTTAGAATGGTATAGAAACCATAGTCACCTGGGAACAGCTCTCCACACAGGCCTGCTTTGGTCCATCTTCCCTGCATTAAAAATAGAGAGGATGACTCAGACACATCCTTTCATCCTGACCATGTTGTTTGCCATGGAATATGACTTTTGTTCTCTCAGGTCTTTCATAGCTGCCAACATCTTCTCCAGGGATTATTTCTGCATGGATTTTGAGGTACTCAGCAGGTGGAAGATCTCCTAACTTCCTGTATTGTAATATCAACTTTATCCCTCCTCTCCTGTAAAGTGAGATTGAGGGAACATTGTATGGTTAGGGTCAATAGCATGTTCCATTTGGCTTAGGAATCATTCTGCTGGATGAATAATGGTATTGGGAACCAGCGATATTTAAAAAAATATAGAGGTAAAATATAAGTATGAAAACAGAAATCTAGGTAATATTTTAAGCCCAGAAGGATTTGGGCCCTTGATTGGGATCCTTAGCTTGAGTAATGTTTTGCACCGAGGTCTCAGTTAAATCGATATACAATGGCATAAGACCCTGTACCTCAGATGATTGAATGTAGAAGAGAACATCCAGTGAAAAAGGGATAGTGTGTAGGATTAGAAAGATAGTCCGTAGGTTTAGAAGGAAGAGTGAGTCTAGGATTTGGACCAAAAGTTCTTTAGCAATAGGTTTCGGTTAGAGAGTGAATATTAATGGCACCATATGTGAAAAGTCGGGCACAATGATGAACTGGGAAAAAATATGTAAGAAAGCAGACATCAATAGAGACATTAGGAAATCAGGCAAAGTATAACGTGAGTGATAGGATTAGACATTTTCAACAGGGTTGAGGTTGAATACATAATCTTAAAAAGAAACAAAAATGTAGTCACCAATTGGATTGACATTTGAGAGCATTAGGCAAACTGGGCATGGATGTTTTTAGTAATCCATGTTCACATTCCATTGAGGCTTTATTGCAATCATAACGGTGACCTTTGCATTTTGTGTCCAGAATATTACTGTGATAATATGTATATGTAGATCAGGTGACATGAGTATTTCTTCCACCTTTTCTGGGAGCAATATTTTGAAAACATATGAATTAGTACTGGAGATACTAATAGGTTTACCCTGTGTTGATGAATATAGAGATGATGCATTAATAGACCATACTGTGAAAAAATTATATGACTGGTTCCAAATTTAAATAATGGATTGTTTTAATATCTGAAAATATAGAGGAAATCATATATTGATATATGTACATTAATTCCAACCAGTTATATATCTAATGGTATTATTAGGGTTACCGTTTATCATGAATAGTGTGTGAGTTTTGCTTCAAAAATGATTATTCAATCGAAAATAACGTGTTTAGAAAGAAGTCCAGTGAAAAGACCCGTGAAGAAACATGAAGGAATATATGTGTTCCGAAGGAGGAAGTGATTGAAAGTGAACCAAATATTTATAAATTTGTGAACTTGTGAATGAAAGGATATATTTTATGATGTCCATAAACTGAATAAATAATAACGTACCAAGTTTGAATAAAAATGAACTTTAACAAACACATCATATCAAATAGGAATGTATTTGCATTGATGTTAAACTTGGTCAGTTACTCTAGAAATATTAGGATTTGTAAGAACCCTTCCCTGAAGTTAGTTTTCAGTACTAGGAAACAAATATGTATGTCAGTGGATGTATATTTCTGAGAATAAACTTGTTAAAAGTTAATTATAAATCCACATATATGAATATGAATGAATTCAGGTGGTGTATAAGAAGACATATATTTCATATTTTGGAAAATCTGGAGACTATATATATATATATATATATATATATATATATATATATATATAGACACACAAACACACACACATTATAATGTCACAATATATATGTCAATCGAAATTCATCATGAAAAATAACTCATCCGCATATCCCAAAATATTCATTTTACTGAACATGGATGTATGTAGAATGTTGTTCATCTAGGAAGCTCACCCATGGGTTGAATTTTCTGTACCAACAGCATTTAGGAGGAGTGATCTCTTCTCACAACTAGTATCTGCCAAGTCAGCCACCTCACAAGAATGTACGTGTGAAACCAGGTAGGATTCTATTTGTGCATATAAAAATACATGTGCTTAATAGGCTACAGAGAAAGGGAGACAGGAATTCATATATTTCTTAACTTTAAAAACACATGGAATAGTGTGTAGTGTCCCTCTTTATCCCTTTTGATTAACTTTGGCTTAAAAAAAGAATTTTATTGAGAATTTTTGTATATATGTTTGTCAGGAATATTGCTCTGAAGTTTTCTTTCCTTGATGTGTCTTTGTCTGATTTTGGTATGTGAGTGATACTATCCTCATGAAATGAGTTTGGAGGAGTTCCATGCTTTTCTATTTTATGGAATAATTTGAGGAGTATTGTGATGAATGCTTCTTTGAAGGTCTTGTAGAACTTGACTGAGAATCTGTCTGTTCCTGGGCGTTGCTTGATTGGTAGGCTGTTGACAGCAACTTCTATTTCATTGCTTGAAATTGATTAGTTTAAATTGTTCATGTCCTACTAATTCAGTTTGGGTATATCTCTAAAATTTTATTGATGTCATCATGGTATTTTAATTTATTAGAGTATAAATTTTCAAATTAGTTTTTAATTATTCTCTGTATTTTAGTTGTGTACTCTGTAAAAGTTCTTTTACGATCCTTAATTTTAGTAATTTGAGGTTTTTTTTCTTCATTAGCTTGGTTAAGGATGTGTCAATTTTATTTAGTTTTCGAAGATTAAATTTTGTTTTGTTTCAAAAAAAAATAACATATGGAAAAGTATTTCAGCAAATTGAATAGATTTATAACTCCTACCTTATATCATGCAAAAGGCAAGTCCAACTATACACCATGTCCCTTCTGAAATGCTTGTATTTCTATTCTGTTTGGGATATTTTTCTCCATTATATTAGTATTAGTAGTCAGAGTCTAGTAGGGTATATGAATGTTTCTGAGAATAATCTTGAGAAAAGATGATTATAAATACACATTCATGAATATGAAAAATTTAGGAAGTGCAAAATAAGACAAAAATATTCCATATTTTCAAAAATTTGGAGAATATATCTATATCTATCTATATCTATATCTATATCTATATCTATACACACACACACACACACACAACACTCACAGACATTAAAAAGTACCAATATAAATGCCAATAGAAATTCATCAGTAAATATATATCATCCACAGATGCAAAAATATTTATTTTACTGAACATGAGTTTATGTATAATGTTGTTCTACTAGGACGCTCTCCTATAGGTTGAATTTTCATTTAAAACACTTTTAGGAGGAGTGAACTCTTCTCACAATTTGTATCTGCCAAGACAGCCACCTCACAAAAATGTACGTGTGATACCTGGTAGGATTCTATATGTGCATATAAATATACATATATGAATAGGCTACAGAAAAGGGAAACAAGAATTCACATATTTGTTAAATTTAAAAACACATGGAGAATATTTCCATTAAAATTTGACTAGATTTATAACACCTACCTTATATAATGCAAATGTCAAGTCCAACAATACAACATGTCTCCTCTGAAGTGCTTGTATTTCTATTGTGTTGGGTTAATTTTTCCCATTATAATAGGATGAATAGTCTGAGTCTACTAGGTATGGGTTAGTTTCAGGGATTCAGTATTTGAATGGAAAATTGGAAAATGAATCCAATGTGTATGTAAATATATGCTGCACAAATATCCTCCCGCTCTCATCCAGAACAATGCCTTGATATTACCTTCACCCCAAGTAAGACGCAATTAGAGGAGAAGAGTTACAAAATCAGTGAATACATATCTGGAATGGAAAATGCTCAGGAGTTCACAACCTTTGAGGTGGTAGAGGAGTTTCCAAAATTATGGGACAGGGTAAACACTCCACAAACATGGAGCTCTGCTGGCCTAAAAACTTTTTGAGAAACTGCGTCTGAGCTTCCGCAATTGAAATATATGTTGTTTTCAGATGATTTGGCTTCCTTTGTAGTGAGACCATCAAAGCTGGGTCTGCATCTATGTGACCTGGAGGACATGGTTTCTTATTTTCCAATGAACAAGATGAAGCAGTGCTGAATCCTCTCTTTGTAGGTAAACTGAGGCCACTGGGGACTAAGTGTCTCCCCATGTGGACTGTGAAGCCATTAGGTCCTCCACCACTTTTTGTGGTGTTTTTCCTGCTGCATTGTGAGTTTGGTATTTGTTTCACGAAATACTAGGAGCTAAACTGAGACACAGTGCTGGAGGGAGTTGTGTCACGAGTGGTGGGTCAGGGTCTGCAAGAGAATTCACAAACTAGGCTTCTATCTCTCACAGCTTGCCCCATTGCCCCCTTGTCCATATCAACCTGATTCTTCATTTTCCTCTGAAAACTCTCCATATAACAAGATGCCTTTACATATAAGGGTCTGCTGGCTGCACCATGTCAGTTACAAGCCATTTGGAATCCAATGGTAGATCCACATGGCCCTACCACGGATGTTGTATCAAACACCTCCCCACCACTGCTCTAGACCCACTACTCAACAGGCTCCAACTTACTGGCATCTCTGTTCTACATCATTTTCATGAAACTCAGTAAATCAAGGCACAGTCTGGTATACTCATGAACAGTAACAGGACATCCAATATTTCTCCAGTGCCACCTGGTCATAGGAATTTTAAAAATTTCATGGTATTTATCTATCCATTTCTCGAGCATGAAGTTGGAGGCACTGTGGATTTCAATTCATGCAGCAAACATTAAATGGTGAGGAAGCTCATTTCAATGAATTCTCTGGAGAACTCTCACAGGCAAGGCTTCCCAAAGAGTGGAAAAAGGTCACATTAGGCCAGGCCCGTTGAGGTCTACAATGTGAGGTCCATGTGTGTTTTGACTCTCAACTATGGCTGCCATTTCTTTAACAATAAAATCATGTGATATCCTTGCTGAGATTCCCAGGCCTCTTTGGAAATCCACCCGGGGCCTAGGTCTCAGTTTCCAAGAGCGACTTTCATGCTTGGCCTATTAAAATCCCAACAAAATTCATGACAATGTTTCTCTGAGTTCAGTTCCAAAACCCAGTCTCTAAGGGGTATCACACCAGAGTTCAAGCCTACGTGTACCCAGTCATTTTTTCCAATGCCACACAAATGACCAAAATTAAAACCAAAACACTCCCACATGGCCCTCATCTTATTCCATATAGGGAATCATCTTAACCTCTGGCTGGAGGTTTCCATGAGGGGCGCAGCCCAAGACAGTGTCCAAAATCAGCTCGTTTGCCCCTCATTTGCCTAACGTCAGGGTAGCCTGGACACAGTTTCTGTGAACCAGGAGTGAACAAATAAGCCTGCCGTTAATACTTCTGTGTTCCTCCAATTTGACGCCTACTGATTTTAGATATCGATTCTTTAGGTGATTTAGAGTCATGCAAAAACACAAGCACCTCTGCAGGGCTTTGAAAAACTCATTTGACCGAAAGAATCCCTATTCTCATTTGATGGAGTGCAGGAACCTAACAGAGGAAGGCAGGAGACTTCATCCACAATGAATGATATTTTTTGCCATTTTGGTTTTGGAAGCTCACATGGGATCATTCTTAAGATCCATCAGGTGCTGAGAATCTAAGTCACTGCCACACACAGGTCCAAGAGGCTGATAAAGACACATCCCTTTCGAAAGCAATTAAGCAAGAGCCACAGGGGAGGCCCATTCATTTCCATTTGAAAACTGTTTTCTTCAGGCTTCACAAAGGGGTGGCCTGAGGCAAAGACCTTCCTGACATTCAGTGCAACACAACAATAAGTAAGCAAAAGGCCCAAAGCAGGGTTTCTGCACTGAGACTATCCTGGTCACACTGATATCTGAGTTTTCTGAGATGCTCGCCATTCTCTTCAGCTATCTAGTACATGGTCATGTCACAGAGCTTGGAGGTGGTACATATTTAGGACACAAATCCATGAGCCTATTCTGGAGAGTGGCCAGAATTCAGGAAGAAAACAACAACTTAGAAAGATAGCAGGTGTTGCACATCGATAAGACAAGCTGCAGTCCATTCATATATTGGGCAGGATGAATTATGGGAAGATTTATACTAGACAGGACACATCCATTAATGCATTCTCTTTTCTAATGTGTACAACAACGGACACAGTGGGATACACAGAAACAGAAACACTCGCCGTGTCAAATGACTTACTAGAAACTGTCCAGTCCAATCCAAACAAACCGCCTTTCCTATCTATTCTCAGAACATGAGACAAAACAACAAACCCACACCCACTCCCACAAAGGCACCTCCTTCCCCCAAGTAGGTCTGTGACTATCCGGAGTGTCCTCTGACCAGTGGGCCATACAATGTTCCCCCGAAATGGCCTGTCTTCTCTCAGATTGTGTTTCCTTGACCAACTCTGTGAAGATGTCAGGAAAAAGTGGTTATCCACTACCTGTTTTCTCAGAAATGGTCCACCTTCAGAGCTCTCCTGACATTTGGCCATTCTCACATCATTAGGTACCAAGAAAATTGACTCTGTCCTTGGGAAATCCAAACAAGTGAGCCCACTGGGACTGGGACTGGGACTGCATCTGGGTGCCTGGCTTCTTGGATTCCAAGTTCAGAGAGTTCCATCACCAAGGAAATGAGGTATGTCACATTCTTTGGAACTGAATGAGGTCACTGCCTTGGCAACCACTTTGTCCAAACAGTTGCTTCCAAGGGTAACATAAGATGGAGGTTGCCCCTACTTCCTGTGACACTTTCATAAGGTAGAATGTATATCAACCATTGGCACCCGGGAACATCTCTCCACTAAGGCCTGGTTTGGTCCCTCTTCTCTACAATGAGAAGAGAGATGCAGATTCAGAAACATCCCTTCATTCTGACCAGGTTGTTTGCCATGGAAGATGACTTTTGCTCTCTCAGTTGCTTCATACCTGTGTACAACTTCTCCAGGTATCATTTTTGCATGGACATTTGAGGTTCTCATTAGGTGGAAGGTCCCCAACTTTCCTGTATTGTAAGAACCACTCTGTCCCTGCTCTTCTGTAAAATGATTGAGGGAACAGTGTATACTTGGGGTTAAAAACAGGTTTGATTTGGGTTACGAACGATTCTGTGCGATGAATAATGGTATTGGTAACCTGCAATATTTACAAGAATATAGAGGTGATATATAAGTATGAAAAGAGAAATCTAGGTATGATTTGAAGCCCAGAAGGGTTTTGCCCTTGATTGGGATACTTAGCTTTGAATTATGTTCTCCAAAGATGTCTCAGATAATTCGATATACAATGGCATAGGACTTTGTACATTGGATGATTTAATTTAGAAGAGAACATCCAGTCAAAAAGGGATATTCAGTACAATTAGGAAGATAGTCGGTAGGTTTAGGAAGAAGAGTGAGTATAGGATTTGGACCAAAAGTTCTTTAGCAATACACTTTTGGTTATAGAGTGAATGTAAATGTCAGCTCATATGAAGAGTCAGTCACTATGTTGAACTGGGGAAAATATGTAGAAAAGCAGATATCAATAGAAACATTACGAAATCAGGCAAATTATAAAGTGAGTGATAGAATTGGACATTTTCAACAGGGTTGGGTTTGAATATATAAATTAGGAAAAAACAAAAATGTAGTCACCAATAGGATTGACAATTGACAGCATTAGGCAACCTGGACACGGATGTTTTTAGAAATCCATGTTCACCTTCCATTTAGGATTTGGTACAATCATAAGTGTGACCTTTCCATTTTTTGTCCAGAATATTACTGTGATAATGAGGTGACATGAGTATTTCTTTAACCATTTCTGGGAGCAATATATTGAAGATGTAAAATAAGAATCGGGGTACAAAGAGGTGTACCCTGTTTCTATGAACATAGAGAAAAAGCATGAATAGACCATACTGTGAATAAATAATATAACTTTTTTGAACTTGAAATAATGAAGTGAACTGATATCTGAAAAGTAAAGGAAATCGTATATTGATATACAATCATTCATTCCAACCAGTGATATATCTAATGGAAATATTAGTGTTTTGGTTTATCATGAAGAGTGTGTGAGGTTTGCTTAAAAATGATTATGGAAATTCAAAATAATGTGTATGGAAAGAAGTCTCATGAAAAGACCAGTCAAGAAACCCTGAGAATACATGTGTTCAGAAGCAAGAAGTGATTAAAGTTGAAACAAATGCCTATTAATTTGTGAACTTGTGGATGAAATGTATATCCTATGATGTGCAAAAACTGAAGAAACAATAATGTACCAGTGTCGAATACAAATGAATGACAAATTACATATCATGTCCCATAGGAGTCTACTTGCATTGATGTTAGACTGGGTCAGTTACTGTAGAATAATTAGGATTTGTATGCACCATTCACTGAAGTTAGTTTTCAGTACTAGGAAACAAATATGTATTTCAGGTGGATGAATATTTCTGATTATAATCTTGTGAAAAGTGGATTATAAATCCACATACATGAACATGAATGAATTTAGAGAGTGTATATTAGACATATATATTTCATATTTTGAAAAATTTGGAGAGTATATCTATATCTATATCTACACACACACACACACACACACACAAACACACACAACACTCACAGACATTAAAAAGTGCCAATATACATGCGAATCGAAATTCATCAGTAAATATATATCATCCACAGATGCAAACATATTTATTTTACTGAACATGAGTTTATGTATAATGTTGTTCTACTCGGACGCTCTCCTATAGGTTGAATTTTCATTTCCAACAGCATTTAGGAGGAGTGAACTCTTCTCACAATTTGTATCTGCCAAGACAGCCACCTCACAAAAATGTACGTGTGATACCTGGTAGGATTCTATATATGCATATAAATATACTTGTGTGAATAGGCTACAGAAAAGGGAAACAAGCATTCACATATTTGTTAAGTTTAAAAACACATGGAGAATATTTCCATTAAAATTTGACTAGATTTATATCTCCTAACTAATATAATGCAAATGTCACGTCCAACTATACAACATGTCTCCTCTGAAGTACTTGTATTTCTATTGTGTTGGGTTAATTTTCCCCATTATATTAGGATGAATAGTCTGAGTCTACTTGGTATGGGTTAGTGTCAGGGATTCAGTACTTCGAATGGAAAATTGGAAAATGAATCCAATGTGTATGTAAATATATGCTGCACAAATATCCTCCCGCTCTCATCCAGAAGAATGCCTTGACATTACCTTCACCCCAAGTAAGACACAATTAGAGGAGAAGAGTTACAAAATCAGTGAATACATATCTGGAATGTAAAATGCTCAGGAGCTCACAACCTTGGAGGAGGTAGAGGAGTTTCCAAAACTAAGGGACAGGGTAAACACTCCACAAACATGGAGCTCTGCTGGCCTAAAAACTTTTTGATAAACTGCCTCTGAGCTTCCGCACTTGAATTATATATTGTTTTCAAGAGATTTGGCTTCCTATGTAGTGAGACCATCAAAGCTGGGTCTACATCTATGTGACCTGGAGGACATGGTTTCTTATTTTCCAATGAACAAGATGAAGCAGTGCTGAATCCTCTCTTTGTAGGTAAACTGAGGCCACTGAAGACAAATTGTGTCCCCGTGTGGACACCGAAGCCATTTGGTCCTCCTCCACATTTTGTGGTTATTTTTCTGCTGCACTGTGAGTTTGGTATTTGTTTCCCGAAATACTAGGAGCTAAACTGGGACACAGTGCTGGAGGGAGTTCTGTCACGTGTGGTGGGTCAGGGTCTACAAGAGAATGCACCAACTAGGCTTCTATCTCTCACTGCTTGCCCCATTGCCCCCATGTCCATATCAACCTGATTCTTCATTTTCCTCTGAAAACTCTCCATATAACAAGATGCCTTTACATATAAGGGTCTGCTGGCTGCACCATGTCAGTTACAAGCCCTTTGGAATCCAATGGTAGATCCACATGGCCCTACCACGGTTGTTTTATCAAACACCTCCCCACCACTGCTCTAGACCCACTACTCAGCAGGCTCCAACTTACTGGCATCTCTGTTCTACACCATTTTCATGAAACTCAGTAAGTCAAGGCACTGTCTGGTATACTCATAATCAGCAACAGGACATCCAATGTTTCTCCAGTGCCACCTGGTCATAGGAATTTCAAAAATTTCATGGTATTTATCTAGCCATTTTTCAAGCATGAAGTTGGAGGCAATGGGGGTTTCCATTCATTCAGAAAACATTAAATGGTGAGGAAGCTCATTTCAATGAATTCTCTGGAGAACTCTCACAGGCAAGGCTTCCCAAAGAGTGGAAAAAGGTCACATTAGGCCAGGCCCATTGAGGTCTACAATGTGAGGTCCATGTGTGTTTTGACTCTCAACTATGGCTGCCATTTCTTTAAGAATAAAATCATGTGATATCCTTGCTGAAATTCCCAGGCCTCTGTGGAAATCCACCCGGGGCCTAGGTCTCAGTTTCCAAGAGTGACTTTCATGCGTGGCCTCTTAAAATCCCAACAAAATTCATGGCAATGCTTCTCTGAGTTCAGTTCCAAAACCCAGTCTCTAATAGGAATGACACCAGATATCAAGCCCACGTACACCCAGTCATTTTTTCCAATGCCACACAAATGAACATAATTAAAACCAAAACAAAAACCAAAACACTCCCACATGGCCCTCATCTTATTCCATATAGTCAATCATCTTAACCTCTGGCTGGAGGTTTCCATGAGGGGCGCAGCCCAAGACAGTGTCCAAAATCAGCTCGTTTGCCCCTCATTTGCCTAAAGTCAGGGTAGTCTGGAAACCGTTTCTGTGAATGAGGAGTGAACAAATAAGCCTGCCGTTAATACTTCTGTGTTTCTCCAATTTGAGGCCAACTGAATTTAGGTATCGATTCTTTAGGTGATTTCGAGTCATGCGAAAACACAAGCACCTCTTCAGGGCTTTGAAGAACTCATTTGACCCAAAGAATCCCTATTCTCATTTGATGGAGTGCAGGAACCTATCAGAGGAAAGCAAGAGACTTCATTCACAATGAATGATATTTTTTGCCATTTTGGGTTTGGAAGCTCACATGGGATCATTCTTAAGATCCATCAGGTGCTGAGAATCTAAGTCACAGCCACACACAGGTCCAAGAGTCTGATAAAGACACATCCCTTTCCAAAGCAATTAAGCAAAGAGCCACAGGGGAGGCCCATTCATTTCCATTTGAAAACTGTTTTCTTCAGGCTTCACAAAGGGGTGGCCTGAGGCAAAGACCTTCCAGACATTCAGTGCAACACAACAATAAGTAAGCAAAAGGCCCAAAGCAGGGTTTCTGCACTGAGACTTTCCTGGTCACACAGATATCTGAGTTTTCTGAGATGCTTGCCATTCTCTTCAGCTATCCAGTACGTGGCCATGTCACAGAGCTTGGAGGTGGTACCATTTTGGACACAAATCCATGAGCCTATTCTGGAGAGTGGCCAGAATTCGGGAAGAAAACAACAACTTAGAAAGATAGCAGATGTTGCACATCGATAAGACAAGCTGCAGTCCATTTATATATTGGCAGGATGAATTATGGGAAGATTTATACTAGACAGGACACATCCATTAATGCATTCTCTTTTCTAATGTCTACAACAATGGACACAGTGGAATACACAGAAACAGAAACACTCGCCGTGTCAAATGACTTACTAGAAACTGTCCACTCCAAACCAAACAAACCTACTTTCCTATCTATTCTCAGAACATGAGACAAAACAACAAACCCACACGCACTCCCACAAAGGCACCTCCTTCCCCCAAGTAGGTCTGTGACTATCTGGGGTGTCCTCTGACTGGTGGGCCATACTATGTTTTCCCGAAATGTCCTGTCTTCTCTCCGATCTTGTTTCCTTGAACAACTCTGTGAAGAAGTCAGGAAAAAGTGGTTAGCCACTACCTGTTTTCTCAGGAAAGGTCCATCTTCAGAGCTCTCCTGGCATTTGGCCTTCCTCACATCATTAGGTACCAAGAAAACTGACTCTGTCCTTGGTAAATCCAAACAAGTGAGCCCACTGGGACTGGGACTGGGACTGCCTCTGGCTGCCTGGCTTCTTGGATATCAAGTTAAGAGAGTTCCATCACCAAGGAACTGAGGTATGTCACATTCTTTGGAACTGAATGAGGTCACTGCCTTGGCAACCACTTTGTCCTAACAGTTGCTTCCAAGGGTAACATAAGATGGAGTTTGCCCCTACTTCCTCTGACACTTTCATAAGGTAGAATGTATATCAACCATTGGCACCCTGGAACAGCTCTCCACCCAGGCCTGGTTTGGTCCATGTTCTCTACAATAAGAAGAGAGAGGCCGATTCAGACACATCCCTTCATCCTGACCAGGTTGTTTGCCATGGAAGATGACTTTTGCTCTCTCAGGTGCTTCATACCTGCTTACAACTTCTCCAGGTATGATTTGTGCATGGACATTTGAGGTTCTCTTAATGTGGAAGGTCCCCAACTCTCCTGTATTGTAAGAACCACTCTGTCCCTGCTCTTCTGTAAAATGATTGAGGGAACAGTGTATACTGGGGGTTAAAATCAGGTTTGATTTTGGTTATGTATGACTCTGTGCGATGAATAATGGTATTGGGAACCTGAAATATTTACAAGAATATTGAGGTGAAATATAAGTATGAAAACAGAAATCTAGGTATGATTTGAAGCCCAGAAGGGTTCTGCCCTTGATTGGGATACTGAACTTTAAATTATGTTCTGCAAATTTGTCTCAGATAATTTGATATACAATGGCATAGGACCTTGTACATTGGATGATTGAATTTAGAAGAGAACATCTAGTCAAAAAGGGATATTCAGTAGGATTAGGAAGATAGTCAGTAGGTTTCGGAAGACGAGTGAGTATAGGATTTGGACCAAAAGTTCTTTAGCAATAGACTTTCAGTTATAGAGTGAAAGTATATTTCAGCACATATGAAGAGTCAGTCACTATGTTGAACTGGGGAAAATATGTAGAAAAGCAGATATCAATAGAAACATTACGAAATCAGGCAAAGTATAAAGTGAGTGATAGAATTAGACATTTTCAACAGGGTTGAGTTTGAATATATAAACTAGGAAAAAACAAAAATGTAGTCACCAATAGGATTGACAATTGACAGCATTAGGCAACCTGGAAATGGATGTTTTTAGAAATCCATGTTCACTTTCCATTTAGGCTTTGGTACAATCATAAGTGTGACCTTTCTATTTTTTGTCCAGAATATTACTGTGATAATGAGGTGACATGAGTAATTCTTTCACCATTTCTGGGAGCAATATATTGAAGATGTAAAATAGAATCGGGGGTAGAAAGAGGTGTACCCTGTTTCTATGAACATAGAGAAAAAGCATGAATAGACCATACTGTGAATAAATAATATAACTTTTTTGAACTTTAAATAATGAATTGAACTGATATCTGAAAAATTAAAGGAAGTCGTATATTGATATACAATCATTCATTCCAACCAGTTATATATCTAATGGAAATATTAATGTTTTGGTTTATCATAAAGAGTGTGTGAGTTTTGCTTCAAAATGATTATGGAAATTCAAAATAATGTGTTTGGAAAGAAGTCTCATGAAAAGACCATTCAAGAAACCCTGACAATACATGTGTTCTGAAGCAAGAAGTGATTAAAGTTGAAACAAATGCCTATTAATTTGTGAACTTGTGGATGAAATGTATATCCTATGATGTGCAAAAACTGAGGAAACAATAATGTAGCAGTGTCGAATACAAATGAATGACAAATTACATATCATGTCCCATAGGAGTCTACTTGCATTGATGTTAGACTGGGTCAGTTACTGTAGAATAATTAGGATTTGTATGCACAATTCACTGAAGTTAGTTTTCAGTACTAGGAAACAAATATGTATTTCAAGTGGATGAATATTTATGATTATAATCTTGTGAAAAGTTGATTACAAATCCACATACATGAACATGAATGAATTTAGAGAGTGTATATTAGACACATATATTTCATATTTTGAAAAATTTGGAGAGTATATCTATATCTATAGCTACATCTATATATATATATCTATATATATCTATCTATTTATATATATATATATATACACACACACACACACGCACACACACACACACACACACACACACACAACACTCACAGACATTAAAAAGTACCAATATAAATGCCAATCGAAATTCATCAGTAAATATATATCATCCACAGATGCAAACATATTTATTTTACTGAACATGAGTTTATGTATAATGTTGTTGTACTAGGACGCTCTCCTATAGGTTGAATTTTCATTTCCAACAGCATTTAGGAGGAGTGAACTCTTCTCACAATTTGTATCTGCCAAGACAGCCACCTCACAAAAATGTACATGTGATACCTGGTAGGATTCTATATATGCATATAAATATACATGTGTGAATAGGCTACAGAAAAGGGAAACAAGAATTCACATATTTGTTAAGTTTAAAAACACATGGAGAATATTTGAATTAAAATTTGACTAGATTTATAACTCCTACCTTATATAATACAAATGTCAAGTCCACCTATACAACATGTCTCCTCTGAAGTGCTTGTATTTCTATTGTGTTGGGTTAATTTTCCCCATTATATTAGGATGAACTGTCTAAGTCTACCAGGTATGGGTTAATGTCAGGGATTCAGTACTTCGAATGGAAAATTTGAAAATGAATCCAATGCGTATGTAAATATATGCTGCACAATTTCCTCCCGCTCTCATCCAGAAGAATGCCTTGACATCACCTTCACCCCAAGTAAGACACAATTAGAGGAGAGGAGTTACAAAATCAGTGAATACATATCTGGAATGGAAAATGCTCAGCAGTTCACAACCTTGGAGGTGGTAGAAAAGTTTCCAAAACTAAGGGACAGGGTAAACACTCCACAAACATGGAGCTCTGCTGGCCTAAAAACTTTTTGAGAAACTCCTCTGAGATTCCGCACTTGAAATATATGTTGTTTTCAGGAGATTTGGCTTCCTTTGTAGTGAGACTATGAGAGCTGGGTCTGCATCTATGTGACCTGGAGGACATGGTTTCTTATTTTCCAAAGAACTAGATGAAGCAGTGCTGAATCCTCTCTTTGTAGGTTAACTGATGCCACTGGAGACTAAGTGTCTCCCCGTGTGGACTGTGAAGCCATTTGGTCCTCCTCCACTTTTTGTGGTGTTTTTCCTGCTGCACTGTGAGTTTGGTATTTGTTTCACGAAATACTAGGAGCTAAACTGGGATACAGTGCTGGAGGGAGTTGTGTCACGTGTGGTTGGTCAGGGTCTGCAAGGGAATGCACCAACTAGGCTTCTATCTCTCACAGCTTGGCCCATTGCCCCCTTGTCCATATCAACCTGATTCTTCATTTTCCTCTGAAGACTCTCCATATAACAAGATGCCTTTACATATAAGGGTCTGCTGGCTGCACCATGTCAGTTACAAGCCCTTTGGAATCCAATGGTAGATCCACAGGGCCCTACCACGGATGTTTTATCAAACACCTCCCCACCACTGCTCTAGACCCACTACTCAGCAGGCTCCAACTTACTGGCATCTCTGTTCTACACCATTTTCATGAAACTCAGTAAATCAAGGCACTGTCTGGTATACTCATAATCAGCAACAGGACATCCAATGTTTCTCCAGTGCCACCTGGTCATAGGAATTTCAAAAATTTCATGGTATTTATCTAGCCATTTTTCAAGCATGAAGTTGGAGGCACTGTGGGTTTCAATTCATGCAGCAAACATTAAATGGTGAGGAAGCTCATTTCAATGAAATCTCTGGAGATCTCTAAAAGGCAAGGCTTCCCAAAGAGTGGACAAAAGGTCACATTAGGCCAGGCCCATTGAGGTCTACAATGTGAGGTCCATTGTGTTTTGACTCTCAACTATGGCTGCCATTTCTTTAAGAATAAAATTATTTGATATCCTTGCTGAGTTTCCCAGGCCTCTGTGGAAATCCACCCGGGGCCTAGGTCTCAGTTTCCAAGAGCGACTTTCATGCGTGGCCTCTTAAAATCCCAACAAAATTCATGGCAATGCTTCTCTGAGTTCAGTTCCAAAACCCAGTCTCTAAGGGGAATCACACCAGAGTTCAAGCCCACGTGGACACAGTCATTTCTTCCAACTGTCACACAAATGACCAAAATTAAAACCGAAACACTCCCACATGGCCCTCATCTTATTCCATATAGTAACTCATCTTCACCTCTGGCTGGAGGTTTCCATGAGGGGCGCAGCCCAAGACGGTGTCCAAAATCAGCTCGTTTGCCCCTCATTTGCCTAAAGTCAGGGTGGCCTGGACACCGTTTCTGTGAACCAGGAATGATCAAAGAAGCCTGCCGTTAATTCTTCTGTGTTTCTCCAATTTGAGGCCTTCTGATTTCAGGAATACATTCTTTATGTGATTTAAAGTTATTCGAAAACACAAGCACCTCTGCAGAGATTTGAAGAACTCATTTGACCCAAAGAATCCCTATTCTCACTTATGGAGTTCAGGATTTTAACAGAGGAAGGCAAGAGAATTCATCCACAATGAAAGATTTTTTGCCCTTATGGTTTTGGATGCACGCAGGGGATCATGTTTAGATTCATCAGGTGCTGAGAATCTAAGTCACAGCCACACACATGGCCAAGAGGCTGATTCAGACACATCCTTTCCCAAAGCAATGAAGCCAGAAGCCACAGGAGATGCGCATTCATTTCCATTTGAAAACTGTTTTCTTCAGGCTTCACAAAGGGGTGGCCTGAGGCAAAGACCTTCCTGACATTCAGTGCAACACAACAATAAGTCAGCAAAAGGCCCAAAGCAGGGTTTCTGCACTGAGACATTCCTGGTCACACTGATATCTGAGTTTTCTGAGATGCTCGCCATTCTCTTCAGCTATCCAGTACATGGCCATGTCACAGAGCTTGGAGGTGGTACATATTTTGGACACAAAACCATGAGCCTATTCTGGAGAGTGGCTAGAATTCAGGAAGAAAACAGCAACGTAGAAAGATAGCAGGTGTTGCACATCGATAAGACAAGCTGCAGTCCATTCATATATTGGGCAGGATGAATTATGGGAAGATTTATACTAGACAGGACACCTCCATTAATGCATTCTCTTTTTAATGTTTACAACAACGGACACATTGGGATACACCGAAACAGAAACACTCGCCTGATCAAACAACTTACTAGAAACTGTCCACTCCAAACCAAACAAACAGCCTTTCCTACCTATTCTCAGAACATGAGACAAAACAACAAACCCACACCCACTCCCACAAAGGCACCTCCTTCCCCCAAGTAGGTCTGTGACTATCCGGAGTTTCCTCTGACTGCGGGCCATACTATGTTCCCCCGAAATGTCCTGTCTTCTCTCACATCTTGTTTCCTTGTTCAACTCTTTGTAGTTTTCAGGAAAAAGTGGTGAGCCACTACCTGCTTTCTCAGGAAAGGTCCATCTTCAGAGTTCTCTTGGCATTAGGCCATCCTCACATCAGTAGGTACCAAGAAAACTGACTCTGTCCTTGGTAAATCCAAACAAGTGAGCCCACTGGGACTGGGACTGGGACTGCCTCTGGGTGCCTGGCCTCTTGGATACAAATTTCAGAGAGTTCCATCACCAAGGAAATGAGATATGTCACTTTCTTTGGAACTGAATGAGTCACTTCCTTGGCAACCACATTGTCCTAACTGTTGCTTCCAAGGGTCCCATGAGATGGAGGCTTCCCCTACTTCCTGTGACACTTTCACAAGGGAGAATGGTATATCAACCATAGGCACCCAGGAACAGCTCTCCACACAGGCCTGGTTTGGTCCATCTTCTGTACAATAAGAAGAGAGAGGCTGATTCAGACACATCTCTTCTTTCTGACCAAGATATTTGCCATGGAAGATGACTTTTGCTCTCTCAGGTCCTTCATACCTGCCTACAACTTCTCCAGTTATCATTTCTGCATGGACCTTTGAGGTTCTCATCAGGTGGAATATCCCCAACTTTCCTGTATTGTAAGAACCACTCTGTCCCTGCTCTTCTGTAAGATGATTGAGGGACCAGTGTATAATTGGGGTTAAAAACAAGTTTGATATGGGTTACGAATAATTCTGTGCGATGAATAATGGTATTGGGAACCTGCAATGCTTACAAAATATAGATGTGAAATATAAGTATGAAAACAGAAATCTAGGTATGATTTGAAGCCATAAGGGTTCTGCCCTTGATTGGGATACTTAGCTTTGAATTATGTTCTGCAAAGATGTCTCAGATAATTCGATATACAATGGCATAGGACCTTGTTAATTGGATGATTGAATTTAAAAGAGAGCACCCAGTCAAAAAGGGATATTCAGTAGGATTAGGAAGATAGTCGGTAGGTTTAGGAAGAAGAGTGAGTATAGGATTTGGACCAAAAGTTCTTTAGCAATAGACTTTCGGTTATAGAGTGAATGTAAATGTCAGCACATATGAAGAGTCAGTCACTATGTTGAACTGGGGAAAATATGTAGAAAAGCAGAGATCAATAGAAACATTACGAAATGAGGCAAAGTATAAAGTGAGTGATAGAATTAGACATTTTCAACAGGATTGAGTTTGAATATATAAATTAGAAAAAAACAAAAATGTAGTCACCAATATGATTGACAATTGACAGCATTAGGCAACCTGGACATGGATGTTTTTAGAAATCCATGTTCACTTTCTATTTAGGATTTGGTACAATCATAAGAGTGACCTTTCCATTTTTTGTCCAGAATATTACTGTGATAATGAGGTGACATGAGTAATTCTTTCACCATTTCTGGGAGCAATATATTGAAGATGTAAAATCAGAATCGGGGGTAGAAAGAGGTGTACCCTGTTTCTATGAACATAGAGAAAAAGCATGAATAGACCATACTGTGAATAAATAATATAACTTTTTTGAACTTTAAATAATGAATTGAACTGATATCTGAAAAATTAAAGGAAATCGTATATTGATATACAATCATTCATTCCAACCAGTTATATATCTAAACGAAATATTAGTGTTTTGGTTTATCATGAAGAGTGTGTGAGTTTTGCTTCAAAATGACTATGGAAATTCAAAATAATGTGTTTGGAAAGAAGTCTCATGAAAAGACCATTCAAGAAACCCTGACAATACATGTGTTCTGAAGCAAGAAGTGATTAAATTTGAAACAAATGCCTATTAGTTTGTGAACTTGTGGATGAAATGTATATCCTATGATTTGCAAAAACTGAAGAAACAATAATGTACCAGTGTAGAATACAAATGAATGACAAATTACATATCATGTCCCATAGGAGTCTACTTGCATTGATGTTATACTGGGTCGGTTACTGTAGAATAATTAGGATATGTATGCACCATTCACTGAAGTTAGTTTTCAGTACTAGGAAACAAATATATATTTCAGGTGGATGAATATTTCTGATTATTATCTTGTGAAAAGTTGATTATAAATCCACATACATGAACATGAATGAATTTAGAGAGTGTATATTAGACATATATATTTCATATTTTGAAAAATTTGGGGAGTATATCTATATCTATATCTATATCTATATCCACACACACACACACACACACACACAACACTCACAGACATTAAAAAATACCAATATAAATGCCAATCGAAATTGATCAGTAAATATATATGATCCACAGATGCAAAAATATTTATTTTGCTGAACATGAGTTTATGTATAATGTTGTTTTACTAGGACGCTCTCCTATAGGTTGAATTTTCATTTCCAACAGCATTTAGGAGGAGTGAACTCTTCTGACAATTTGTATCTGCCAAGACAGCCACCTCACAAAAATGTACGTGTGATACCTGCTAGGATTCTATATATGCATATATATATACATGTGTGAATAGGCTAAAGAAAAGGGAAACAAGAATTCACATATTTGTTAAGTTTAAAAACACATGGAGAATTTGTCCATTAAAATTTGAATACATTTATAACTCCTACCTTAAATAATTCAAATGTCAAGTCCAACTATACAACATGTCTCCTCTGAAGTGTTTGTATTTCTATTGTGTTGGGTTAATTTTCCCCATTATATTAGGATGAATAGTCTGAGTCTACTAGGTATGGCTTAGTGTCAGGAATTCAGCATTTCGAATGGAAAATTGGAAAATGAATCCAATGTGTATGTAAATATATGCTGCACAAATATCCTCCCGTTCTCATCCAGAACAATGCTTTGACATTACCTTCACCCCAAGTAAGACACAATTAGAGGAGAAGAGTTACAAAATCAGTGAATACATACCTGGAATGGAAAATGATCAGGAGTTCACAACCTTGGAGGTGGTAGAGGAGTTTGCAAAACTAAGGGACAGGGTAAACACTCCACAAACATGGAGCTCTGCTGGCCTAAAAACTTTTTGAGAAACTGCCTCTGAGCTTCTGTACTTGAAATATATGTTGTTTTCATGAGATTTGGCTTCCTTTGTAGTGAGACCATCAAAGCTGGGTCTGCATCTATGTGACCTGGAGGACATGGTTTCTTATTTTCCAATGAACAAAATGAAGCAGTGCTGAATCCTCTCTTTGTAGGTAAACTGAGACCACTGGGTACTAAGTGTCTCCCCGTGTGGACACTGAAGCCATTTGGTCCTCCTCCAATTTTTGTGGTGTTTTTGCTGCTGCACTGTGAGTTTGGTATTTGTTTCCCGAAATACTAGGAACTAAACTGGGACACAGTGCTGGAGGGAGTTCTGTCACGTGTGGTGGGTCAGGGTCTGCAAGAGAATGCACCAACTAGGCTTCTATCTCTCACAGCTTGCCCAATTGACTCCATGTCCATATCAACCTGATTCTTAATTTTCCTCTGAAAACTCTCCATATAACAAGATGCCTTTACATATAAGGGTCTGCTGGCTGCACCATATCAGTTACAAGCCATTTGGAATCCAATGGTAGATCCACATGGCACTACCATGGATGTTTTATCAAACACCTCTCCACCACTGCTCTAGACCCACTACTCAGCAGACTCCAACTTACTGGCATCTCTGTTCTACACCATTTTTATGAAACTCAGTAAATCAAGGCACTGTCTGGTATACTCATGATCGGCAACAGGACATCCAATGTTTCTCCAGTGCCACCTGGTCATTGGAATTTCAAAAATTTCATGGTATTTATTTAGCCATTTTTCAAGCATGAAGTTGGAGGCACTGTGGGTTTCAATTCATTCAGCAAACATTAAATGGTGAGGAAGCTCATTTCAATGAAATCTCTGGAGAACCCTCACAGGCAAGGCTTCCCAAAGAGTGAACAAAAGGTCACATTAGGCCAGGCCCATTGAGGTCTACAATGTGAGGTCCATGTGTGTTTTGACTCTAAACTATGGCTGCCATTTCTTTAAGAATTATATAATGTGATATCCTCGCTGAGATTCCCAGGCCTCTGTGGAAATCCACCGGGGCCTAGGTCTCAGTTTCCAAGAGCGACTTTCATGCGTGGCCTCTTAAAATCCCAACAAAATTCATGCCAATGCTTCTCTGAGTTCAGTTTCAAGTCCCAGTCTCTAAGGGGAATCACACCAGAGTTCAAGCCCACGTGGACCCAGTCATTTTTTCCAATGCCACAAAAATGATCAAAATTAAAATCAAAACACTCCCACATGGCCCTCATCTTATTCCATATAGTCAATCATCTTAACCTCTGGCTGGAGGTTTCCATGAGGGGCGCAGCCAAAGACAGTGTCCAAAATCAGCTCGTTTGCCCCTCATTTTCCTAAAGTCAGGGTAGCCTGGACACCGTTTCTGTGAACCAGGATTGAACAAATAAGCCTGCCGTTAATACTTCTGTGTTTCTCCAATTTGATGCCTACTGATTTTAGGTATCGATTCTTTAGGTGATTTCGAGTCATGCGAAAACACAAGCACCTCTGCAGGGCTTTGAAGAACTCATTTGACCCAAAGAATCCCTATTCTCATTTGATGGAGTGCAGGAACCTAACAGAGGAAGGAAAGAGACTTCATCCACAATGAATGATATTTTTGCCATTTTGGTTTTGGAAGCTCACATGGGATCATTCTTAAGATCCATCAGGTTCTGTGAATCTAAGTCACAGCCACACACAGGTCCAAGAGGCTGATAAAGACACATCCCTTTCCAAAGCAATTAAGCAAAGAGCCACAGGTGAAGCCCATTCATTTCCATTTGAAAACTGTTTTCTTCAGGCTTCACAAAGGAGTGGCCTGAGGCAAAGACCTTCCTGACATTGAGTGCAACAAAACAATAAGTAAGCAAAAGGCCCAAAGCAGGGTTTCTGCACTGAGACTTTCCTGGTCACGCTGATATCTGAGTTGTCTGAGATTCTCGCCATTCTCTTCAGCTATCCAGTACATGGCCATGTCACAGAGCTTGGAGGTGGTACATATTTTGGACACAAATCCATGAGCCTATTCTGGAAAGTGTCCAGAATTCAGAAAGAAAACAACAACTTAGAAAGATAGCAGGTGTTGCACATCGATAAGACAAGCTGCAGTCCTTTCATATATTGGGCAGGATGAATTATGGGAAGATTTATACTAGACAGGACACACCCATTAATGCATTCTCTTTTCTAATGTCTACAACAACGAACACAGGGGATACACAGAAACAGAAAAACTCGCCGTGTCAAATGAGTTACTAGAAACTGTCCATTCCAAACCAAACAAACCTACTTTCCTATCTATTCAGAGAACATGAGACAAAACAACAAACCCACACCCACTCCCACAAAGGCACCTCCTTCCCCCAAGTAGGTCTGTGACTATCCGGAGTGTCCTCTGACCAGTGGGCCATACTATGTTCCCCCAAAATGGACTGTCTTCTCTCAGATCTTGTTTCATTGACCAACTCTGTGAAGATATCAGGAAAAAGTGGTTAGACACTACCTGTTTTCTCAGGAAAAATCCATCTTCACAGCTCTCCTGGCATTTGGCCATCCTCACATCATTAGGTACCAAGAAAAATGACTGTCCTTGGTAAATCCAAACAAGTGAGCCCACTGGGACTGGGACTTGGACTGCCTCTGGGTGCCTGGCTTCTTGGATACCAAGTTCAGAGAGTTCCATCACCAAGGAAATGAGGTATGTCACATTCTTTGGAACTGAATGAGGTCCCTGCCTTGGCACCCACTTTGTCCAAACAGTTGCTTCCAAGGGTAACATAAGATGGAGGTTGCCCCTACTTCCTGTGACACTTTCATAAGGTAGAATGTATATCAACCATTGGCACCCGGGAACAGCTCTCCACTCATGCCTGGTTTGGTCCATCATCTCTAAAATAAGAAGAGAGAGGCAGATTCAGACACATCCCTTCATCCTGACCAGGTTCTTTTCCATGGAAGAGGACTTTTGCTCTCTCTGGTGCTTCATACCTGCCTACAACTTCTCCAGGTATCATTTGTGCATGGACATTTGAGGTTCTCATCAGGTGGAAGGCCCCCAACTTTCCTGTATTGTAAGAACCACTCTGTCCCTGCTCTTCTGTAAATTGATTGAGGGAACAGTGTATACTTGGGGTTAAAAACAGGTTTCATTTGGGTTAGGAATGATTCTGTGTGATGAATAATGGTATTGGAAACATGCAATATTTACAAGAATATAGAGTTGAAATATAAGTATGAAAACAGAAATCAAGGTATGATTTGAAGCCCAGAATAGTGTTGCCCTTGATTGGGATACTTAGCTTTGAATTATGTTCTGCAAAGTTGTCTCAGATAATTCGATATACAATGGCATAGGACCTTGTAAATTGGATGATTGAATTTAGAAGAGAACAAACAGTCAAAAAGGGATATTCAGTAGGATTAGGAAGACAGTCGGTAGGTTTAGGAAGAAGAGTGAGTATAGGATTTGGACCAAAAGTTCTTTAGCCATAGACTTTCGGTTATAGAGTGAATGTAAATGTCAACACATATGAAGAGTCAGTCAGTATGTTGAACTGGGGAAAATATGTAGAAAAGCCGATATCAATAGAAACATTACGAAATGAGGCAAAGTATAAAGTGAGTGATAGAATTAGACATTTTCAACAGGGTTGAGTTTGAATATATAAATTAGGAAAAAACAAATATGTAGTCACCAATAGAATTGACAATTGACAGCATTAGGCAACCTGCACATAGATGTTTTTAGAAATCCATGTTCACTTTCAATTTAGGCTTTGGTACAATCATAAGTGTGACCTTTCCATTTTTTGTCCAGAATATTACTGTGATAATGAGGTGACATGAGTATTTCTTTCACCATTTCTGGGAGCAATGTATTGAAGATGTAAAATGAGAATCGGGGGTAGAAAGAGGTGTACCCTGTTTCTAGGAACATAGAGAAAAAGCATGAATAGACCATACAGTGAATAAAAAATATAACTTTTTTGAACTTTAAATAATGAATTGAACTGATATCTGAAAAATTAAAGGAAATCGTATATTGATATACAATCATTCATTCCAACCAGGTATATATGTAATGGAAATATTTGTGTTTTGGTTTATCATGAAGAGTGTGTGACGTTTGCTTCAAAATGATTATGGAAATTCAAAATAATGTGTTTGGAAAGAAGTCTCACGAAAAGACCAGTCAAGAAACCCTGACAATACATGTGTTCTGAAGCAAGAAGTGATTAAAGTTGAAACAAATGCCTATTAATTTGTGAACTTGTGGGTGAAATGTATATCCTATGATGTGCAAAAACTGAAGAAACAATAATGTAGCAGTGTCGAATACAAATGAATGACAAATTACATATCATGTCCCATAGGAGTCTACTTGCATTGATGTTAGACTGGGTCAGTTACTGTAGAATAATTAGGATATGTATGCACCATTCACTGAAGTTAGTTTTCAGTACTAGGAAACAAATATGTATTTCAGGTGCATGAATATTACTGATTATAATCTTGTGAAAAGTTGATTATAAATCCACATACATGAACAAGAATGAATTTAGAGAGTGTATATTAGACACATATATTTCATATTTTGAAAAATTTGGAGAGTATATCTATATCTATATCTATATCTATACACACACACACACACACACACACACACACACACACAACACTCACAGACATTAAAAAGTACCAATATAAATGCCAATCGAAATTCGTCAGTAAATATATGTCATCCAGAAATGCAAAAATATTTATTTTACTGAATATGACTTTATGTATAACGTTGTTCGACTAGGACGGTCTCCTATAGGTTGAATTTTTATTTCCAACAGCATTTAGGAGGAGTGAACTCTTCTCACAATTTGTATCTGCTAAGAAAGCCACCTCACAAAATGTACATGTGATACCTGCTAGGATTCTATATATGCATATATATATACATGTGTGAATAGGCTAAAGAAAAGGGAAACAAGAATTCACATATTTGTTAAGTTTAAAAACACATGGAGAATATGTCCATTAAAATTTGAATACATTTATAACTCCTACCTTATATAATGCAAATGTCAAGTCCAACTATACAACATGTCTCCTCTGAAGTGCTTGTATTTCTATTGTGTTGGGTTAATTTTCCCCATTATATTAGGATGAATAGTCTGAGTCTACTAGGTATGGCTTAGTGTCAGGAATTCAGCATTTCGAATGGAAAATTGGAAAATGAATCCAATGTGTATGTAAATATATGCTGCACAAATATCCTCCCGCTCTCATCCAGAAGAATGCCTTGACATTACCTTCACCCCAAGTAAGACACAATTAGAGGAAAAGAGTTACAAAATCAGTGAATAGATATCTGGAATGTAAAATGCTCAGGAGTTCACAACCTTGGAGGTGGTAGAGGAGTTTGCAAAACTAAGGGACAGGGTAAACACTCCACAAATATGGAGCTCTGCTGGCCTAAAAACTTTTTGAGAAACTGCCTCTGAGCTTCCGCCCTTGAATTATATGTTGTTTTCAGGAGATTTGTCTTCCTTTGTAGGGAGACCATCAAAGCTGGGTCTGCATCTATGTGACCTGGAGGACATGGTTTCTTATTTTCCAATGAACATGATGAAGCAGTGCTGAATCCACTCTTTGTAGGTAAACTGAGGCCACTGGGGACTAAGTTTCTCCCCGTGTGGACTGTAAAGCCATTTGGTCCTCCTCCACTTTTTGTGGTGTTTTTGCTGCTGCACTGTGAGTTTGGTATTTGTTTCACGAAATACTAGGAGCTAATCTGGGACAGAGTGCTGGAGGGAGTTCTGTCACGTGTGGTGGGTCAGGGTCTGCTAGAGAATGCACCAAATAAGCTTCGATCTCTCACAGCTTGCCCCATTTCCCCCTTGTCCATATCAACCTGATTCTTAATTTTCCTCTGAAAACTCTGCATATAACAAGATGGTTTTACATATAAGGGTCTGCTGGCTGTACCACGCCAGTTACAAGCCATTTGGAATCCAATGGTAGATCCACATGGCCCTACCACGGATGTTTTATCAAACACCTCCCCACCACTGCTCTAGACCCACTACTCAGCAGGCTCCAACTTACTGCCATCCTATTCTACACCATTTTCATGAAACTCCGTAAATCAAGGCACTGTCTGGTATACTCATGATCAGCAACAGGACATCCAATGTTTCTCCAGTGCCACCTGGTCATAGAAATTTCAAAAATTTCATGGTATTTATCTAGCCATTTTTCAAGCATGAAGTTGGAGGCACTGTGGGTTTCAATTAATTCAGCAAACATTAAATGGTGAGGAAGCTCATTTCAATGAAATCTCTGGAGAACTCTCACAGGCAAGGCTTTCCAAAGAGTGGTCAAAAGGTCACATTAGGCCAGGCCCATTGAGGTCTTCAATGTGAGGTCCATGTGTGTTTTGACTCTCAACTATGGCTGCCATGTCTTTAAGAATAAATTCATGTGATATCCTTGCTGAGATTCCCAGGCCTCTTTGGAAATCCACCCGGGGCCTAGGTCTCAATTTCCAAGAGCAACTTTCATGCGTGGCCTCTTGAAATTCTAACAAAATTCATGGCAATGCTTCTCTGAGTTCAGTTCTAAAACCCAGTCTCTAAGGGGAATCACACCAGAGTTCAAGCCCACGTGGACCCAGTCATTTTTTCCAATGCCACACAAATTACCAAAATTAAAACCGAAACACTCCCACATGGCCCTCATCTTATTCCATATAGTAACTCATCTTCACCTCTGGCTGGAGGTTTCCATGAGGGGCGCAGCCCAAGACAGTGTCCAAAATCAGCTCGTTTTCCCCTCATTTGCCTAAAGTCAGGGTGGCCTGGACACCGTTTCTGTGAACCAGCAATGATCAAATAAGCCTGCCGTTAATTCTTCTGTGTTTCTCCAATTTGAGGCCTACTGATTTCAGGAATACATTCTTTATGTGATTTAAAGTTATTCGAAAACCCAAGCACCTCTGCAGAGATTTGAAGAACTCATTTGACCCAAAGAATCCCTATTCTCACTTATGGAGTTCAGGATTTTAACAGAGGAAGGCAAGAGACTTCATCCACAATGAAAGATTTTTTGCCCTTATGGTTTTGGATGCATGCAGGGGATCATTTTTAGATTCATCAGGTGCTGAGAATCTAAGTCACAGCCACACTCATGGCCAAGAGGCTGATTCAGACACATCCTTTCCCAAAGCAATGAAGCCAGAAGCCACAGGTGATGCCCATTCATTTCCATTTGAAAACTGTTTTCTTCAGGCTTCACAAAGGGGTGGCCTGAGGCAAAGACCTTCCTGACATTCAGTGCAACACAACAATAAGTCAGCAAAAGGCCCAAAGCAGGGTTTCTGCACTGAGACTTTCCTGGTCACACTGATATCTGAGTTTTCTGAGATGCTCGCCATTCTCTTCAGCTATCCAGTACATGGCCATGTCACAGAGCTTGGAGGTGGTACCATTTTGGACACAAATCCATGAGCCTATTCTGGAGAGTGGCCAGAATTCGGGAAGAAAACAACAACTTAGAAAGATAGCAGATGTTGCACATCGATAAGACAAGCTGCAGTCCATTTATATATTGGCAGGATGAATTATGGGAAGATTTATACTAGACAGGACACATCCATTAATGCATTCTCTTTTCTAATGTCTACAACAATGGACACAGTGGAATAAACAGAAACAGAAACACTCGCCGTGTCAAATGACTTACTAGAAACTGTCCACTCCAAACCAAACAAACCTACTTTCCTATCTATTCTCAGAACATGAGACAAAACAACAAACCCACACGCACTCCCACAAAGGCACCTCCTTCCCCCAAGTAGGTCTGTGACTATCTGGGGTGTCCTCTGACTGGTGGGCCATACTATGTTTTCCCGAAATGTCCTGTCTTCTCTCCGATCTTGTTTCCTTGAACAACTCTGTGAAGAAGTCAGGAAAAAGTGGTTAGCCACTACCTGTTTTCTCAGGAAAGGTCCATCTTCAGAGCTCTCCTGGCATTTGGCCTTCCTCACATCATTAGGTACCAAGAAAACTGACTCTGTCCTTGGTAAATCCAAACAAGTGAGCCCACTGGGACTGGGACTGGGACTGCCTCTGGCTGCCTGGCTTCTTGGATATCAAGTTAAGAGAGTTCCATCACCAAGGAACTGAGGTATGTCACATTCTTTGG
This sequence comes from Callospermophilus lateralis, assembly GCF_048772815.1. Classification (NCBI taxonomy): domain Eukaryota; kingdom Metazoa; phylum Chordata; class Mammalia; order Rodentia; family Sciuridae; genus Callospermophilus; species Callospermophilus lateralis. Next base: position 302,245 of record NW_027517592.1, on the reverse strand, counting down.
AACTGAATGAGGTCACTGCCTTGGCAACCACTTTGTCCTAACAGTTGCTTCCAAGGGTAACATAAGATGGAGTTTGCCCCTACTTCCTCTGACACTTTCATAAGGTAGAATGTATATCAACCATTGGCACCCTGGAACAGCTCTCCACCCAGGCCTGGTTTGGTCCATGTTCTCTACAATAAGAAGAGAGAGGCCGATTCAGACACATCCCTTCATCCTGACCAGGTTGTTTGCCATGGAAGATGACTTTTGCTCTCTCAGGTGCTTCATACCTGCTTACAACTTCTCCAGGTATGATTTGTGCATGGACATTTGAGGTTCTCTTAATGTGGAAGGTCCCCAACTCTCCTGTATTGTAAGAACCACTCTGTCCCTGCTCTTCTGTAAAATGATTGAGGGAACAGTGTATACTGGGGGTTAAAAACAGGTTTGATTTTGGTTATGTATGACTCTGTGCGATGAATAATGGTATTGGGAACCTGAAATATTTACAAGAATATTGAGGTGAAATATAAGTATGAAAACAGAAATCTAGGTATGATTTGAAGCCCAGAAGGGTTCTGCCTTTGATTGGGATACTGAACTTTGAATTATGTTCTGCAAATTTGTCTCAGATAATTTGATATACAATGGCATAGGACCTTGTACATTGGATGATTGAATTTAGAAGAGAATATCTAGTCAAAAAGGGATATTCAGTAGGATTAGGAAGATAGTCAGTAGGTTTCGGAAGAAGAGTGAGTATAGGATTTGGACAAAAAGTTCTTTAGCAATAGACTTTCAGTTATAGAGTGAAAGTATATTTCAGCACATATGAAGAGTCAGTCACTATGTTGAACTGGGGAAAATATGTAGAAAAGCAGATATCAATAGAAACATTACGAAATCAGGCAAAGTATAAAGTGAGTGATAGAATTAGACATTTTCAACAGGGTTGAGTTTGAATATATAAACTAGGAAAAAACAAAAATGTAGTCACCAATAGGATTGACAATTGACAGCATTAGGCAACCTGGAAATGGATGTTTTTAGAAATCCATGTTCACTTTCCATTTAGGCTTTGGTACAATCATAAGTGTGACCTTTCCATTTTTTGTCCAGAATATTACTGTGATAATGAGGTGACATGAGTAATTCTTTCACCATTTCTGGGAGCAATATATTGAAGATGTAAAATAGAATCGGGGGTAGAAAGAGGTGTACCCTGTTTCTATGAACATAGAGAAAAAGCATGAATAGACCATACTGTGAATAAATAATATAACTTTTTTGAACTTTAAATAATGAATTGAACTGATATCTGAAAAATTAAAGGAAGTCGTATATTGATATACAATCATTCATTCCAACCAGTTATATATCTAATGGAAATATTAATGTTTTGGTTTATCATAAAGAGTGTGTGAGTTTTGCTTCAAAATTATTATGGAAATTCAAAATAATGTGTTTGGAAAGAAGTCTCATGAAAAGACCATTCAAGAAACCCTGACAATACATGTGTTCTGAAGCAAGAAGTGATTAAAGTTGAAACAAATGCCTATTAATTTGTGAACTTGTGGATGAAATGTATATCCTATGATGTGCAAAAACTGAGGAAACAATAATGTAGCAGTGTCGAATACAAATGAATGACAAATTACATATCATGTCCCATAGGAGTCTACTTGCATTGATGTTAGACTGGGTCAGTTACTGTAGAATAATTAGGATTTGTATGCACAATTCACTGAAGTTAGTTTTCAGTACTAGGAAACAAATATGTATTTCAAGTGGATGAATATTTATGATTATAATCTTGTGAAAAGTTGATTACAAATCCACATACATGAACATGAATGAATTTAGAGAGTGTATATTAGACACATATATTCCATATTTTGAAAAATTTGGAGAGTATATCTATATCTATATCTACATCTATATATATATCTATAAATATCTATCTATTTATATATATATATATATATATATATATATACACACACACACACACGCACACACACACACACACACACACACACACACAACACTCACAGACATTAAAAAGTACCAATATAAATGCCAATCGAAATTCATCAGTAAATATATATCATCCACAGATGCAAACATATTTATTTTACTGAACATGAGTTTATGTATAATGTTGTTGTACTAGGACGCTCTCCTATAGGTTGAATTTTCATTTCCAACAGCATTTAGGAGGAGTGAACTCTTCTCACAATTTGTATCTGCCAAGACAGCCACCTCACAAAAATGTACATGTGATACCTGGTAGGATTCTATATATGCATATAAATATACATGTGTGAATAGGCTACAGAAAAGGGAAACAAGAATTCACATATTTGTTAAGTTTAAAAACACATGGAGAATATTTGAATTAAAATTTGACTAGATTTATAACTCCTACCTTATATAATACAAATGTCAAGTCCACCTATACAACATGTCTCCTCTGAAGTGCTTGTATTTCTATTGTGTTGGGTTAATTTTCCCCATTATATTAGGATGAACTGTCTAAGTCTACCAGGTATGGGTTAATGTCAGGGATTCAGTACTTCGAATGGAAAATTTGAAAATGAATCCAATGCGTATGTAAATATATGCTACACAATTTCCTCCCGCTCTCATCCAGAAGAATGCCTTGACATCACCTTCACCCCAAGTAAGACACAATTAGAGGAGAGGAGTTACAAAATCAGTGAATACATATCTGGAATGGAAAATGCTCAGCAGTTCACAACCTTGGAGGTGGTAGAAAAGTTTCCAAAACTAAGGGACAGGGTAAACACTCCACAAACATGGAGCTCTGCTGGCCTAAAAACTTTTTGAGAAACTCCTCTGAGATTCCGCACTTGAAATATATGTTGTTTTCAGGAGATTTGGCTTCCTTTGTAGTGAGACTATGAGAGCTGGGTCTGCATCTATGTGACCTGGAGGACATGGTTTCTTATTTTCCAAAGAACTAGATGAAGCAGTGCTGAATCCTCTCTTTGTAGGTTAACTGATGCCACTGGAGACTAAGTGTCTCCCCGTGTGGACTGTGAAGCCATTTGGTCCTCCTCCACTTTTTGTGGTGTTTTTCCTGCTGCACTGTGAGTTTGGTATTTGTTTCACGAAATACTAGGAGCTAAACTGGGATACAGTGCTGGAGGGAGTTGTGTCACGTGTGGTTGGTCAGGGTCTGCAAGGGAATGCACCAACTAGGCTTCTATCTCTCACAGCTTGGCCCATTGCCCCCTTGTCCATATCAACCTGATTCTTCATTTTCCTCTGAAGACTCTCCATATAAGAAGATGCCTTTACATATAAGGGTCTGCTGGCTGCACCATGTCAGTTACAAGCCCTTTGGAATCCAATGGTAGATCCACAGGGCCCTACCACGGATGTTTTATCAAACACCTCCCCACCACTGCTCTAGACCCACTACTCAGCAGGCTCCAACTTACTGGCATCTCTGTTCTACACCATTTTCATGAAACTCAGTAAATCAAGGCACTGTCTGGTATACTCATAATCAGCAACAGGACATCCAATGTTTCTCCAGTGCCACCTGGTCATAGGAATTTCAAAAATTTCATGGTATTTATCTAGCCATTTTTCAAGCATGAAGTTGGAGGCACTGTGGGTTTCAATTCATGCAGCAAACATTAAATGGTGAGGAAGCTCATTTCAATGAAATCTCTGGAGATCTCTAAAAGGCAAGGCTTCCCAAAGAGTGGACAAAAGGTCACATTAGGCCAGGCCCATTGAGGTCTACAATGTGAGGTCCATGTGTGTTTTGACTCTCAACTATGGCTGCCATTTCTTTAAGAATAAAATTATTTGATATCCTTGCTGAGTTTCCCAGGCCTCTGTGGAAATCCACCCGGGGCCTAGGTCTCAGTTTCCAAGAGCGACTTTCATGCGTGGCCTCTTAAAATCCCAACAAAATTCATGGCAATGCTTCTCTGAGTTCAGTTCCAAAACCCAGTCTCTAAGGGGAATCACACCAGAGTTCAAGCCCACGTGGACACAGTCATTTCTTCCAACTCTCACACAAATGACCAAAATTAAAACCGAAACACTCCCACATGGCCCTCATCTTATTCCATATAGTAACTCATCTTCACCTCTGGCTGGAGGTTTCCATGAGGGGCGCAGCCCAAGACAGTGTCCAAAATCAGCTCGTTTGCCCCTCATTTGCCTAAAGTCAGGGTGGCCTGGACACCGTTTCTGTGAACCAGGAATGATCAAAGAAGCCTGCCGTTAATTCTTCTGTGTTTCTCCAATTTGAGGCCTTCTGATTTCAGGAATACATTCTTTATGTGATTTAAAGTTATTCGAAAACACAAGCACCTCTGCAGAGATTTGAAGAACTCATTTGACCCAAAGAATCCCTATTCTCACTTATGGAGTTCAGGATTTTAACAGAGGAAGGCAAGAGAATTCATCCACAATGAAAGATTTTTTGCCCTTATGGTTTTGGATGCACGCAGGGGATCATGTTTAGATTCATCAGGTGCTGAGAATCTAAGTCACAGCCACACACATGGCCAAGAGGCTGATTCAGACACATCCTTTCCCAAAGCAATGAAGCCAGAAGCCACAGGAGATGCGCATTCATTTCCATTTGAAAACTGTTTTCTTCAGGCTTCACAAAGGGGTGGCCTGAGGCAAAGACCTTCCTGACATTCAGTGCAACACAACAATAAGTCAGCAAAAGGCCCAAAGCAGGGTTTCTGCACTGAGACATTCCTGGTCACACTGATATCTGAGTTTTCTGAGATGCTCGCCATTCTCTTCAGCTATCCAGTACATGGCCATGTCACAGAGCTTGGAGGTGGTACATATTTTGGACACAAAACCATGAGCCTATTCTGGAGAGTGGCTAGAATTCAGGAAGAAAACAGCAACGTAGAAAGATAGCAGGTGTTGCACATCGATAAGACAAGCTGCAGTCCATTCATATATTGGGCAGGATGAATTATGGGAAGATTTATACTAGACAGGACACCTCCATTAATGCATTCTCTTTTTAATGTTTACAACAACGGACACATTGGGATACACCAAAACAGAAACACTCGCCTGATCAAACAACTTACTAGAAACTGTCCACTCCAAACCAAACAGCCTTTCCTACCTATTCTCAGAACATGAGACAAAACAACAAACCCACACCCACTCCCACAAAGGCACCTCCTTCCCCCAAGTAGGTCTGTGACTATCCGGAGTTTCCTCTGACTGCGGGCCATACTATGTTCCCCCGAAATGTCCTGTCTTCTCTCAGATCTTGTTTCCTTGTTCAACTCTTTGTAGTTTTCAGGAAAAAGTGGTGAGCCACTACCTGCTTTCTCAGGAAAGGTCCATCTTCAGAGTTCTCTTGGCATTAGGCCATCCTCACATCAGTAGGTACCAAGAAAACTGACTCTGTCCTTGGTAAATCCAAACAAATGAGCCCACTGGGACTGGGACTGGGACTGCCTCTGGGTGCCTGGCCTCTTGGATACAAATTTCAGAGAGTTCCATCACCAAGGAAATGAGATATGTCACTTTCTTTGGAACTGAATGAGTCACTTCCTTGGCAACCACATTGTCCTAACTGTTGCTTCCAAGGGTCCCATGAGATGGAGGCTTCCCCTACTTCCTGTGACACTTTCACAAGGGAGAATGGTATATCAACCATAGGCACCCAGGAACAGCTCTCCACACAGGCCTGGTTTGGTCCATCTTCTCTACAATAAGAAGAGAGAGGCTGATTCAGACACATCTCTTCTTTCTGACCAAGATATTTGCCATGGAAGATGACTTTTGCTCTCTCAGGTCCTTCATACCTGCCTACAACTTCTCCAGTTATCATTTCTGCATGGACCTTTGAGGTTCTCATCAGGTGGAATATCCCCAACTTTCCTGTATTGTAAGAACCACTCTGTCCCTGCTCTTCTGTAAGATGATTGAGGGACCAGTGTATAATTGGGGTTAAAAACAAGTTTGATATGGGTTACGAATAATTCTGTGCGATGAATAATGGTATTGGGAACCTGCAATGCTTACAAAATATAGATGTGAAATATAAGTATGAAAACAGAAATCTAGGTATGATTTGAAGCCATAAGGGTTCTGCCCTTGATTGGGATACTTAGCTTTGAATTATGTTCTGCAAAGATGTCTCAGATAATTCGATATACAATGGCATAGGACCTTGTTAATTGGATGATTGAATTTAAAAGAGAGCACCCAGTCAAAAAGGGATATTCAGTAGGATTAGGAAGATAGTCGGTAGGTTTAGGAAGAAGAGTGAGTATAGGATTTGGACCAAAAGTTCTTTAGCAATAGACTTTCGGTTATAGAGTGAATGTAAATGTCAGCACATATGAAGAGTCAGTCACTATGTTGAACTGGGGAAAATATGTAGAAAAGCAGAGATCAATAGAAACATTACGAAATGAGGCAAAGTATAAAGTGAGTGATAGTATTAGACATTTTCAACAGGATTGAGTTTGAATATATAAATTAGAAAAAAACAAAAATGTAGTCACCAATAGGATTGACAATTGACAGCATTAGGCAACCTGGACATGGATGTTTTTAGAAATCCATGTTCACTTTCTATTTAGGATTTGGTACAATCATAAGAGTGACCTTTCCATTTTTTGTCCAGAATATTACTGTGATAATGAGGTGACATGAGTAATTCTTTCACCATTTCTGGGAGCAATATATTGAAGATGTAAAATCAGAATCGGGGGTAGAAAGAGGTGTACCCTGTTTCTATGAACATAGAGAAAAAGCATGAATAGACCATACTGTGAATAAATAATATAACTTTTTTGAACTTTAAATAATGAATTGAACTGATATCTGAAAAATTAAAGGAAATCGTATATTGATATACAATCATTCATTCCAACCAGTTATATATCTAAACGAAATATTAGTGTTTTGGTTTATCATGAAGAGTGTGTGAGTTTTGCTTCAAAATGACTATGGAAATTCAAAATAATGTGTTTGGAAAGAAGTCTCATGAAAAGACCATTCAAGAAACCCTGACAATACATGTGTTCTGAAGCAAGAAGTGATTAAAGTTGAAACAAATGCCTATTAGTTTGTGAACTTGTGGATGAAATGTATATCCTATGATTTGCAAAAACTGAAGAAACAATAATGTACCAGTGTAGAATACAAATGAATGACAAATTACATATCATGTCCCATAGGAGTCTACTTGCATTGATGTTATACTGGGTCGGTTACTGTAGAATAATTAGGATATGTATGCACCATTCACTGAAGTTAGTTTTCAGTACTAGGAAACAAATATATATTTCAGGTGGATGAATATTTCTGATTATTATCTTGTGAAAAGTTGATTATAAATCCACATACATGAACATGAATGAATTTAGAGAGTGTATATTAGACATATATATTTCATATTTTGAAAAATTTGGGGAGTATATCTATATCTATATCTATATCCACACACACACACACACACACACACAACACTCACAGACATTAAAAAATACCAATATAAATGCCAATCGAAATTGATCAGTAAATATATATGATCCACAGATGCAAAAATATTTATTTTGCTGAACATGAGTTTATGTATAATGTTGTTTTACTAGGACGCTCTCCTATAGGTTGAATTTTCATTTCCAACAGCATTTAGGAGGAGTGAACTCTTCTGACAATTTGTATCTGCCAAGACAGCCACCTCACAAAAATGTACGTGTGATACCTGCTAGGATTCTATATATGCATATATATATACATGTGTGAATAGGCTAAAGAAAAGGGAAACAAGAATTCACATATTTGTTAAGTTTAAAAACACATGGAGAATATGTCCATTAAAATTTGAATACATTTATAACTCCTACCTTAAATAATTCAAATGTCAAGTCCAACTATACAACATGTCTCCTCTGAAGTGTTTGTATTTCTATTGTGTTGGGTTAATTTTCCCCATTATATTAGGATGAATAGTCTGAGTCTACTAGGTATGGCTTAGTGTCAGGAATTCAGCATTTCGAATGGAAAATTGGAAAATGAATCCAATGTGTATGTAAATATATGCTGCACAAATATCCTCCCGTTCTCATCCAGAACAATGCTTTGACATTACCTTCACCCCAAGTAAGACACAATTAGAGGAGAAGAGTTACAAAATCAGTGAATACATACCTGGAATGGAAAATGATCAGGAGTTCACAACCTTGGAGGTGGTAGAGGAGTTTGCAAAACTAAGGGACAGGGTAAACACTCCACAAACATGGAGCTCTGCTGGCCTAAAAACTTTTTGAGAAACTGCCTCTGAGCTTCTGTACTTGAAATATATGTTGTTTTCATGAGATTTGGCTTCCTTTGTAGTGAGACCATCAAAGCTGGGTCTGCATCTATGTGACCTGGAGGACATGGTTTCTTATTTTCCAATGAACAAAATGAAGCAGTGCTGAATCCTCTCTTTGTAGGTAAACTGAGACCACTGGGTACTAAGTGTCTCCCCGTGTGGACACTGAAGCCATTTGGTCCTCCTCCAATTTTTGTGGTGTTTTTGCTGCTGCACTGTGAGTTTGGTATTTGTTTCCCGAAATACTAGGAACTAAACTGGGACACAGTGCTGGAGGGAGTTCTGTCACGTGTGGTGGGTCAGGGTCTGCAAGAGAATGCACCAACTAGGCTTCTATCTCTCACAGCTTGCCCAATTGACTCCATGTCCATATCAACCTGATTCTTAATTTTCCTCTGAAAACTCTCCATATAACAAGATGCCTTTACATATAAGGGTCTGCTGGCTGCACCATATCAGTTACAAGCCATTTGGAATCCAATGGTAGATCCACATGGCACTACCATGGATGTTTTATCAAACACCTCTCCACCACTGCTCTAGACCCACTACTCAGCAGACTCCAACTTACTGGCATCTCTGTTCTACACCATTTTTATGAAACTCAGTAAATCAAGGCACTGTCTGGTATACTCATGATCGGCAACAGGACATCCAATGTTTCTCCAGTGCCACCTGGTCATTGGAATTTCAAAAATTTCATGGTATTTATTTAGCCATTTTTCAAGCATGAAGTTGGAGGCACTGTGGGTTTCAATTCATTCAGCAAACATTAAATGGTGAGGAAGCTCATTTCAATGAAATCTCTGGAGAACCCTCACAGGCAAGGCTTCCCAAAGAGTGAACAAAAGGTCACATTAGGCCAGGCCCATTGAGGTCTACAATGTGAGGTCCATGTGTGTTTTGACTCTAAACTATGGCTGCCATTTCTTTAAGAATTATATAATGTGATATCCTCGCTGAGATTCCCAGGCCTCTGTGGAAATCCACCGGGGCCTAGGTCTCAGTTTCCAAGAGCGACTTTCATGCGTGGCCTCTTAAAATCCCAACAAAATTCATGCCAATGCTTCTCTGAGTTCAGTTTCAAGTCCCAGTCTCTAAGGGGAATCACACCAGAGTTCAAGCCCACGTGGACCCAGTCATTTTTTCCAATGCCACAAAAATGATCAAAATTAAAATCAAAACACTCCCACATGGCCCTCATCTTATTCCATATAGTCAATCATCTTAACCTCTGGCTGGAGGTTTCCATGAGGGGCGCAGCCAAAGACAGTGTCCAAAATCAGCTCGTTTGCCCCTCATTTTCCTAAAGTCAGGGTAGCCTGGACACCGTTTCTGTGAACCAGGATTGAACAAATAAGCCTGCCGTTAATACTTCTGTGTTTCTCCAATTTGATGCCTACTGATTTTAGGTATCGATTCTTTAGGTGATTTCGAGTCATGCGAAAACACAAGCACCTCTGCAGGGCTTTGAAGAACTCATTTGACCCAAAGAATCCCTATTCTCATTTGATGGAGTGCAGGAACCTAACAGAGGAAGGAAAGAGACTTCATCCACAATGAATGATATTTTTGCCATTTTGGTTTTGGAAGCTCACATGGGATCATTCTTAAGATCCATCAGGTTCTGTGAATCTAAGTCACAGCCACACACAGGTCCAAGAGGCTGATAAAGACACATCCCTTTCCAAAGCAATTAAGCAAAGAGCCACAGGTGAAGCCCATTCATTTCCATTTGAAAACTGTTTTCTTCAGGCTTCACAAAGGAGTGGCCTGAGGCAAAGACCTTCCTGACATTGAGTGCAACAAAACAATAAGTAAGCAAAAGGCCCAAAGCAGGGTTTCTGCACTGAGACTTTCCTGGTCACGCTGATATCTGAGTTGTCTGAGATTCTCGCCATTCTCTTCAGCTATCCAGTACATGGCCATGTCACAGAGCTTGGAGGTGGTACATATTTTGGACACAAATCCATGAGCCTATTCTGGAAAGTGTCCAGAATTCAGAAAGAAAACAACAACTTAGAAAGATAGCAGGTGTTGCACATCGATAAGACAAGCTGCAGTCCTTTCATATATTGGGCAGGATGAATTATGGGAAGATTTATACTAGACAGGACACACCCATTAATGCATTCTCTTTTCTAATGTCTACAACAACGAACACAGGGGATACACAGAAACAGAAAAACTCGCCGTGTCAAATGAGTTACTAGAAACTGTCCATTCCAAACCAAACAAACCTACTTTCCTATCTATTCAGAGAACATGAGACAAAACAACAAACCCACACCCACTCCCACAAAGGCACCTCCTTCCCCCAAGTAGGTCTGTGACTATCCGGAGTGTCCTCTGACCAGTGGGCCATACTATGTTCCCCCAAAATGGACTGTCTTCTCTCAGATCTTGTTTCATTGACCAACTCTGTGAAGGTATCAGGAAAAAGTGGTTAGACACTACCTGTTTTCTCAGGAAAAATCCATCTTCACAGCTCTCCTGGCATTTGGCCATCCTCACATCATTAGGTACCAAGAAAAATGACTGTCCTTGGTAAATCCAAACAAGTGAGCCCACTGGGACTGGGACTTGGACTGCCTCTGGGTGCCTGGCTTCTTGGATAACAAGTTCAGAGAGTTCCATCACCAAGGAAATGAGGTATGTCACATTCTTTGGAACTGAATGAGGTCCCTGCCTTGGCACCCACTTTGTCCAAACAGTTGCTTCCAAGGGTAACATAAGATGGAGGTTGCCCCTACTTCCTGTGACACTTTCATAAGGTAGAATGTATATCAACCATTGGCACCCGGGAACAGCTCTCCACTCATGCCTGGTTTGGTCCATCATCTCTAAAATAAGAAGAGAGAGGCAGATTCAGACACATCCCTTCATCCTGACCAGGTTCTTTTCCATGGAAGAGGACTTTTGCTCTCTCTGGTGCTTCATACCTGCCTACAACTTCTCCAGGTATCATTTGTGCATGGACATTTGAGGTTCTCATCAGGTGGAAGGCCCCCAACTTTCCTGTATTGTAAGAACCACTCTGTCCCTGCTCTTCTGTAAATTGATTGAGGGAACAGTGTATACTTGGGGTTAAAAACAGGTTTCATTTGGGTTAGGAATGATTCTGTGTGATGAATAATGGTATTGGAAACATGCAATATTTACAAGAATATAGAGTTGAAATATAAGTATGAAAACAGAAATCAAGGTATGATTTGAAGCCCAGAATAGTGTTGCCCTTGATTGGGATACTTAGCTTTGAATTATGTTCTGCAAAGTTGTCTCAGATAATTCGATATACAATGGCATAGGACCTTGTAAATTGGATGATTGAATTTAGAAGAGAACAAACAGTCAAAAAGGGATATTCAGTAGGATTAGGAAGACAGTCGGTAGGTTTAGGAAGAAGAGTGAGTATAGGATTTGGACCAAAAGTTCTTTAGCCATAGACTTTCGGTTATAGAGTGAATGTAAATGTCAACACATATGAAGAGTCAGTCAGTATGTTGAACTGGGGAAAATATGTAGAAAAGCCGATATCAATAGAAACATTACGAAATGAGGCAAAGTATAAAGTGAGTGATAGAATTAGACATTTTCAACAGGGTTGAGTTTGAATATATAAATTAGGAAAAAACAAATATGTAGTCACCAATAGAATTGACAATTGACAGCATTAGGCAACCTGCACATAGATGTTTTTAGAAATCCATGTTCACTTTCAATTTAGGCTTTGGTACAATCATAAGTGTGACCTTTCCATTTTTTGTCCAGAATATTACTGTGATAATGAGGTGACATGAGTATTTCTTTCACCATTTCTGGGAGCAATGTATTGAAGATGTAAAATGAGAATCGGGGGTAGAAAGAGGTGTACCCTGTTTCTAGGAACATAGAGAAAAAGCATGAATAGACCATACAGTGAATAAAAAATATAACTTTTTTGAACTTTAAATAATGAATTGAACTGATATCTGAAAAATTAAAGGAAATCGTATATTGATATACAATCATTCATTCCAACCAGGTATATATGTAATGGAAATATTTGTGTTTTGGTTTATCATGAAGAGTGTGTGACGTTTGCTTCAAAATGATTATGGAAATTCAAAATAATGTGTTTGGAAAGAAGTCTCACGAAAAGACCAGTCAAGAAACCCTGACAATACATGTGTTCTGAAGCAAGAAGTGATTAAAGTTGAAACAAATGCCTATTAATTTGTGAACTTGTGGGTGAAATGTATATCCTATGATGTGCAAAAACTGAAGAAACAATAATGTAGCAGTGTCGAATACAAATGAATGACAAATTACATATCATGTCCCATAGGAGTCTACTTGCATTGATGTTAGACTGGGTCAGTTACTGTAGAATAATTAGGATATGTATGCACCATTCACTGAAGTTAGTTTTCAGTACTAGGAAACAAATATGTATTTCAGGTGCATGAATATTACTGATTATAATCTTGTGAAAAGTTGATTATAAATCCACATACATGAACAAGAATGAATTTAGAGAGTGTATATTAGACACATATATTTCATATTTTGAAAAATTTGGAGAGTATATCTATATCTATATCTATATCTATACACACACACACACACACACACACACACACACAACACTCACAGACATTAAAAAGTACCAATATAAATGCCAATCGAAATTCATCAGTAAATATATGTCATCCAGAAATGCAAAAATATTTATTTTACTGAATATGACTTTATGTATAACGTTGTTCGACTAGGACGGTCTCCTATAGGTTGAATTTTTATTTCCAACAGCATTTAGGAGGAGTGAACTCTTCTCACAATTTGTATCTGCTAAGAAAGCCACCTCACAAAATGTACATGTGATACCTGCTAGGATTCTATATATGCATATATATATACATGTGTGAATAGGCTAAAGAAAAGGGAAACAAGAATTCACATATTTGTTAAGTTTAAAAACACATGGAGAATATGTCCATTAAAATTTGAATACATTTATAACTCCTACCTTATATAATGCAAATGTCAAGTCCAACTATACAACATGTCTCCTCTGAAGTGCTTGTATTTCTATTGTGTTGGGTTAATTTTCCCCATTATATTAGGATGAATAGTCTGAGTCTACTAGGTATGGCTTAGTGTCAGGAATTCAGCATTTCGAATGGAAAATTGGAAAATGAATCCAATGTGTATGTAAATATATGCTGCACAAATATCCTCCCGCTCTCATCCAGAAGAATGCCTTGACATTACCTTCACCCCAAGTAAGACACAATTAGAGGAAAAGAGTTACAAAATCAGTGAATAGATATCTGGAATGTAAAATGCTCAGGAGTTCACAACCTTGGAGGTGGTAGAGGAGTTTGCAAAACTAAGGGACAGGGTAAACACTCCACAAATATGGAGCTCTGCTGGCCTAAAAACTTTTTGAGAAACTGCCTCTGAGCTTCCGCCCTTGAATTATATGTTGTTTTCAGGAGATTTGTCTTCCTTTGTAGGGAGACCATCAAAGCTGGGTCTGCATCTATGTGACCTGGAGGACATGGTTTCTTATTTTCCAATGAACATGATGAAGCAGTGCTGAATCCACTCTTTGTAGGTAAACTGAGGCCACTGGGGACTAAGTTTCTCCCCGTGTGGACTGTAAAGCCATTTGGTCCTCCTCCACTTTTTGTGGTGTTTTTGCTGCTGCACTGTGAGTTTGGTATTTGTTTCACGAAATACTAGGAGCTAATCTGGGACAGAGTGCTGGAGGGAGTTCTGTCACGTGTGGTGGGTCAGGGTCTGCTAGAGAATGCACCAAATAAGCTTCGATCTCTCACAGCTTGCCCCATTTCCCCCTTGTCCATATCAACCTGATTCTTAATTTTCCTCTGAAAACTCTGCATATAACAAGATGGTTTTACATATAAGGGTCTGCTGGCTGTACCACGCCAGTTACAAGCCATTTGGAATCCAATGGTAGATCCACATGGCCCTACCACGGATGTTTTATCAAACACCTCCCCACCACTGCTCTAGACCCACTACTCAGCAGGCTCCAACTTACTGCCATCCTATTCTACACCATTTTCATGAAACTCCGTAAATCAAGGCACTGTCTGGTATACTCATGATCAGCAACAGGACATCCAATGTTTCTCCAGTGCCACCTGGTCATAGAAATTTCAAAAATTTCATGGTATTTATCTAGCCATTTTTCAAGCATGAAGTTGGAGGCACTGTGGGTTTCAATTAATTCAGCAAACATTAAATGGTGAGGAAGCTCATTTCAATGAAATCTCTGGAGAACTCTCACAGGCAAGGCTTTCCAAAGAGTGGTCAAAAGGTCACATTAGGCCAGGCCCATTGAGGTCTTCAATGTGAGGTCCATGTGTGTTTTGACTCTCAACTATGGCTGCCATGTCTTTAAGAATAAAATCATGTGATATCCTTGCTGAGATTCCCAGGCCTCTTTGGAAATCCACCCGGGGCCTAGGTCTCAATTTCCAAGAGCAACTTTCATGCGTGGCCTCTTGAAATTCTAACAAAATTCATGGCAATGCTTCTCTGAGTTCAGTTCTAAAACCCAGTCTCTAAGGGGAATCACACCAGAGTTCAAGCCCACGTGGACCCAGTCATTTTTTCCAATGCCACACAAATTACCAAAATTAAAACCGAAACACTCCCACATGGCCCTCATCTTATTCCATATAGTAACTCATCTTCACCTCTGGCTGGAGGTTTCCATGAGGGGCGCAGCCCAAGACAGTGTCCAAAATCAGCTCGTTTTCCCCTCATTTGCCTAAAGTCAGGGTGGCCTGGACACCGTTTCTGTGAACCAGCAATGATCAAATAAGCCTGCCGTTAATTCTTCTGTGTTTCTCCAATTTGAGGCCTACTGATTTCAGGAATACATTCTTTATGTGATTTAAAGTTATTCGAAAACCCAAGCACCTCTGCAGAGATTTGAAGAACTCATTTGACTCAAAGAATCCCTATTCTCACTAGATGGAGTTCAGGAACCTAACAGAGGAAGGCAAGAGACTTCATCCACAATGAATGATTTTTTGCCCTTATGGTTTTGGATGCACGCATGGGATCATTCTTTAGATTCATCAGGTGCTGAGAATCTAAGTCACAGCCAAACACATGGCCAAGAGGCTGATTCAGACACATCCATTCTCAAAGCAATGAAGCCAGAAGCCACAGGTGATGCCCATTCATTTGTATTTGAAAACTGTTTTCTTCAGGCTTCACAAAGGGGTGGCCTGAGGCAAAGACCTTCCTGACATTCAGTGCAACACAACAATTAGTAAGCAAATTGCCCAAAGCAGGGTTTCTGCACTGAGACTTTCCTGGTCACACTGATATCTGAGTTTTCTGAAATGCTCGCCATTCTCTTCAGCTATCCATTACATGGACATGTCACAGAGCTTGGAGGTGGTACATATTTTGGACACAAAACCATGAGCCTATTCTGGAGAGTGGCCAGAATTCAGGAAGAAAACAGCATCTTAGAAAGATAGTAGGTGTTGCACATCGATAAGACAAGCTGCAGTCCATTCATATATTGGGCAGGATGAATTATGGGAAGACTTATACTAGACAGGGCACATCAATTAATGCATTCTCTTTTTAATGTCTACAACAACGGACACATTGGGATACACCGAAACAGAAACACTCGCCTTGTCAAACAACTTACTAGAAACTGTCCACTACAAACCAAACAAACCGCCTTTCCTACCTATTCTCAGAACATGAGACAAAACAACAAACCCACACCCACTCCCACAAAGGCACCTCCTTACCCCAAGTAGGTCTGTGACTATCCGGAGTTTCCTCTGACTGCGGGCCATACTATGTTCCCCCGAAATGGCCTGTCTTCTCTCAGATCTTGTTTCCTTGTTCAACTCTGTGTAGTTGTCAGGAAAAAGTGGTTAGCCACTACCTGCTTTCTCAGGAAAGGTCCCTCTTTAGAGTTCTCCTGGCATTAGGCCATCCTCACATCATTAGGTACCAAGAAAACTGACTCTGTCCTTGGTAAATCCAAACAAGTGAGCCCACTGGGACTGGGACTGGGACTGCCTCTGGGTGCCTGGCTTCTTGGATACAAATTTCAGAGAGTTCCATCACCAAGGAAATGAGGTATGTCACATTCTTTGGAACTGAATGAGGTCACTGTCTTGGCAACCACTTTGTCCTAACTGTTGCTTCCAAGGGTCCCATGAGATGGAGGCTTCCCCTACTTCCTGTGACACATTCACAAGGTAGAATGGTATATCAACCATAGGCACCCAGGAACAGCTCTCCACACAGGCCTGGTTTGGTCCATCTTCTCTACAATAAAAAGAGAGAGGCTGATTCAGACACATCCCTTCATCCTGACCAGGTTATTTGCCATGGAAGATGACTTTTGATCACTCAGGTCCTTCATACCTGCCTACAACTTCTCCAGGTATCATTTCTGCATGGACCTTTGAGGATCTCAGCAGGTGGAAGATCCCATAATTTCCTGTATTGTAAGAACCACTCTGTCCCTGCTTTTCTGTAAAATGAGATTGAGGGAACAGTGTGCGCTTAGGGTTAATAACATGTTTGATTTGGGTTATGAATCATTCTGTGTGATGAATAATGGTATTGGGAACCTGTGATATTTACAAGAATATAGATGTGAAATAAAAGTATGAAAACAAAAATCTAGGTATGATTTGAAGCCCAGAAGGGTTTTCCCCTTGATTGGGATACTTAGCTTTGAATTATGTTCTGCAAAGGTGTCTCAGATAATTCGATATACAAGGGAGTAGGACCTTGTACCTATGATGATTGAATTTAGAAGAGAACATCGAGGCAAAAAGTGATAATCGTTAGGATTAGGAAGATAGTCGATAGCTTTAGGAAGAAGAGTGAGTATAGGATTTGGACCAAATGTTCTTTACCAGTAGGGTTTCGGTTATGGAGTGAATGTAGATGTCAGTACATATGAAGAGTCAGTCACTATGGTGAACTGGGGAAAATATGTAGAAAAGCAGATATCAATAGAATCATTACAAAATCAGGCAAAGTATAAAGTGAGTGATAGAATTAGTCATTTTCAACAGGGTTGAGTTTGAATATATAAATTAGATGGAAACAAATATGTAGTCACCAACAGGATTGACAATTGATAGCATTAGGCAACCTGGACATGGATGTTTTTAGTAATCTATGTTCACTTTCCATTTAGGCTTTGGTACAATCATAAGAGTGACCTTTCCATTTTTTGTCCAGAATATTACTGTGATAATGAGGTGACATGAGTATTTCTTTCAACATTTCTGGGAGCAATATATTGAATATTTAAAATTAGAATTGGGGGTACAAAGAGGTGTACCCTGTGTCTATGAACATAGAGACAAAGCATGAATAGAACATACTGTGACTAAATAATACAACTTTTTTGAACTTTAAATAATGAATTGAATTGATATCTGAAAAATTAAAGGAAATCATATATTGATACACAATCATTCATTCCAACCAGTTATATATCTCATGGAAATATTAGTGTTTTGGTTTATCATGAAGAGTGTGTGAGTTTTGCTTCAAAAGTGATTATGGAAATCTAAAATAATGTGTTTGGAAAGAAGTCTCATGAAAAGACCTGTCAAGAAACCCTGACAATACTTGTGTTCTGAAGCAAGAAGTGATTAAAGTTGAAACAAATGCCTATAAATTTGTGAACTTGTGGATGAAGTGTATAACTTAAAATGTGCAAAAACTGAAGAAATAATAATGTACCATTGTTGAATACATATGAACGTCAAATTACATATCATG
Organism: Callospermophilus lateralis; assembly: GCF_048772815.1. Classification (NCBI taxonomy): domain Eukaryota; kingdom Metazoa; phylum Chordata; class Mammalia; order Rodentia; family Sciuridae; genus Callospermophilus; species Callospermophilus lateralis. The sequence goes on along the minus strand of NW_027517592.1, from coordinate 284,103 downwards.
TCCCATAGGAGTCTACTGGCATTGATGTTAGACTGGGTGCGTTTCTGTAGAATAATGAGGATTTGTATGCCCCATTCACTGAAGTTAGTTTTCAGTACTAGGAAACAATTATGTATTTCAGGTGGATGAATATTTCTGATTATAATCTTGTGAAAAGTTGATTATAAATCCACATACATGAACATGAATGAATTTAGAGGGTTTACATTAGACACATATATTTTATATTTTGAAACATCTGCAGAGTGTACAGATATATTATACACACACAAAAAAAAAACACTCACATACATTTAATAGTAGCAATATATATGCGAATCGAAATTCATCAGTAAATATATATCATCCACAGATGCAAAAATATTTATTTTACTGAACATGAATTTATGCATAATGTTCTTCTACTAGGAAGCTCCCCTATAGGTTGAATTTTCAGTTCCAACAGCGTTTAGGAGGAGTGAACTCTTCTCACAGTTTGTATATGCCAATAAGCCACCTCAAAAATGTACGTGTGATACCTGGTAGGATTCTATATGTGCATATAAATATACAAGTGTGAATAGGCTAAAGAGAAAGGGAAACAAGAATTCTCGTATTTTTTAAGTTTAAAAACTCAGGGAGAACTTCTTCGATTAAAAATTGACTAGATTTATAACTTTTACCTTATATAATGCAAAACTCAAGTCCAACTATACAACATGCCTCCAATGAACTGCTTGTATTTCTATAGGTTTGGCTTATTTTTCTCTATCATATTAGGATGAGTTGTCTGAGTCTAGTAGGTATGGGTTAGTGTCAGGGATTCAATATTTCAAAATGAAAATTGGAAAATGAATCCAATTTGTATGCATATATATGCTGCACAAATATCCTCCCACTCTCATCCAGAACAATGCCTTGACATTACCTTCACCCCAAGTAAGACAAAATTAGAGGAGAAGAGTTAGAAAATCAGTGAACACATATCTGGAATGGAAAATGCTCAGGAGTTCACAACCTTGGAGGTTGTAGAGGAGTTTCCAAAAGCAAGGGATAGGGTAAACACTCCACAAACATGGAGCTCTGCTGGCCTAAAAGCTTTTTGAGAAACTGCCTCTGAGATAGGGCACTTGAAATATATGTTGTTTTCAGGAGATTTGGCTTTCTTTGTAGTGAGACCATCAAAGCTGTGTCTGCATCTATGAGACCTGGAAGACATTGTTTCTGATATTTCAATGAACATGAGGCAGCAGTGCTGATATTTTTCTTTTTAAGTAAACTGTGGCCTCTGGGGTCTAAGTGTCTCCCCGTTGAACTGTGAAGCCATTTGGCCCTCCTACACTTTTTGTGGGGTTTTTCCTGCTGCACTGGTAGTTTGGTATTTGCTTCATAAAATAGAAGGAGTTCAACTGGGACACAGTGCAGGAGGGAGTTCTATCACGTGTGGTGGGTCAGGGACAGCAGAAAAATGCACCAACCAATCTTCTATCCCTCAAAGCTTGCCCCATTGCATCCTTGTCCATAGCAACCTGATTCTGAACATTGCCCTGAATCCTCTCCATATAACAAGATGCCTTTACTTATAAGGGTCTGCTGGCTGCACCATGTAAGCCACAAGCCATTTGTAAGCCAATGGAAGATCCAAATTGCTCCAACACAGAAGTTTTATCACACTCCTGCCCACCACAACTCTAGGCCCACTTCTCAGGAGGCTGCAACTTACTGGGACCTCTGTTCTACACCATTTTCATAAAACCCAGTCAAGCAAGGCACTGTCAGGTACATCCATGATCAGCAGCAGGACATCCAAAGGTTCTCTAGTGCAACCTAGTCGTGGGAATTTCAAAAAATTCACGGTATTTATCTAGAAATTTTTCAAGGATGAAGTTGGAGGCACTGTGGGTTTCAATTTATTCAGGAACCATTAAATGGAGAGGAAGATTATTTCAATGAAAGCTCTGGAGAACCCTCACAGGCAAGGCTTCTCAAAGAGTGGACAAAAGGTCACATTTAGCCAGGCCCATTGAGGTCTACAATGTGAGGTCCATGTGTGTTTTGACTCTCAAATATGGCTGCCAAGTCTTTCGAATGAAATCATGTGATACCTTGGCTGAGATTCCCAGTTCTCTGTGCAAAGCCACTCTGGCGCTAGTTCTCAGTTTCCAAGGGTGACTCTCATACATGGCCTCTTTAATCCCAACACAATACATGGCAATACTTTTCTGAGGTCAGATTCTGAACTCAGTCTCTAAGGGGAATCACACCAAAGTTCAAGCCCAGGTAGACCCAGTTATGTCTTCCAACTGCCACACAAATATCCACAATTAAATCCAAAACACTCCCACATGTCACTCATCTTTTCTAAATACACACTCATGATAACCTCTGGCTGGAGGTTTCCATGAGGGGTGCGGCCCAAGACAGTGTCCAAAATAACCACCCTTGCCCCTCATTTGCCTAAAATCAGGGTGGCCTGGACATCCTTCCAGTGAACCAGGAGTGATCAAATTGGCCGGCCATTAAGATGGCACTGCTTCTCCAATTTGAAGCCTACTGACTGTGGGGCTTAGAGTCTTTATGTGATTTGGAGTCATGAGAAAAATCAAGCACTTATGGGCTATCCTCTGCAGGGTTTTGAGGAACACATTTGAACCAAATGATCACTATTCTCACTTGATGAAGGTCAGGAACCTTACAGAGGAATGTGAGAGACTTCATCCAAAATGAATGCTCTTTTGTCCATTTTGGTTTTGGATGCACACATGGGATCTTTCTTTAGATCCATCAGGTGATAAAAATCTAAGCCGCAGCCTCACACAGGGCCAAAAAGCTGATTCAGACACATCCTTTTCCAAAGCAATTAAGCAAAGAGCCAGAGGTGATGCCCTTTCATTTCTGTTTGAAAACTATTTCTTTTGGCTCTACAAAGGTGTGGCCTGAGGCAAAGATGTTCCGGACATTCAGGGCAACAGAACAATTGGTAAGCAAAAGGCCCAAAGCAGGGTTTCTCCATTAGAATTTTCTGGTCACACTCATATCTGAGTTTTCTGAGATTCTCCCATTCCCTTCAGCTATCCAGTACATGGCCAAGTCTCAGAGCTTGGAGGTGGTACATATTTTGGACACAAAAAAATGAGCCTATTCTGGGAAATTGGCCAGGATTCAGGAAGAAAACAGGAACTTAGCAAGATTGTAGGAGTTGCCCACGCATAAGTCAAGCCACAGTCCATTCATAAATTGGGCAAGATGAATCTTGGGAAGCTTTCTACTAGTCAGGACACATACAATGATTCATTCTCTTTTCTAATGTCTAAAACCCCGGACACAGTGGGATACACAGACATAGAGACACTGGCCTTGTCAAACGACTTACCAGAAACAGTTCACTCCAAAACAAATAAACTGCCTTTCCTACCTATTCTCAGAACATGAGAAAAAACCTCAAACCTACACCCACACACACAAAGGCAGCTCCTTCCCCCAAGTAGGTCTGTGACTATCAGGAGTGTCCTCTGACTGGTGGGCCATACTATGTTCTGATGAAATCGCCTGTCCTGTGTCAGATATGGTCTCATTGGCCCAATCTGTGAAGTTGTCACTAGCCAGCTGTGAGCCACTACCTGCTTTCTCAGGAAAGGCCTCTCTTCAGAGCTTTCCTGACATTTGTCCATCCTCACATCAGTAGGTACTCAGAAAGACTGACTCTGTCCTTGTTAAATCCAAACAAGTGAGACCACTGGGACTGGGAATGGGACTGGCTCTGCGTGCCTGGCTTCCCGGATCCCAAGTTCAGAGAGTTTCATCACCAAGGAAGTGAGGTGAGATTAATCTCTTCAGGAATTTAATGAGGTCACTGCCTTGGCAACCACTTTGTCCTAACAGTTGCTTCCAATAGTACTATGAGATGGAGGCAGCCCTTACTTCCTGTGACACTTTCAAAAGTTAGAATGGTATATCAACCATAGGCACCCAGGAACAGCTCTCCACACATGCCTGGTATGGTGCATCTTCTCTACATTAAGAAGAGAGAGGCTTATTCAGACAAAACCCTTCATCTTGGAAAGGTTGTTTGAGATGGAAGATAACTTTTTCTCTCTCAGGTCCTTCATAGCTGCCTAATCTTCTCCAGGGATCAAACCTGCATGGACCTTTGAGGTTCTCAGCAGGAGGCAGATCCCCTACATTCCTGTATTGTAAGACGAACTCTGTCCCTGCTCTTCTGTAAAGTTAGGTTGAGGGAAGAGTGTATGGTTAGGGTTATTAACATGTTTGATTTGGATTACGAATCCTTCTGCAGGATGATTAATAGTATTGGGAACCTGTGATATTTATAAGATTATAGAGGTGAAATATAAGTATGAAAACAGAAATGTTGGTAAGATTTGAAGCCCAGAAGGGCATTAGGCCCTTGATTGGGATACTTAGCTTTTAATTACGTTCTACACAGATGTCTCAGATAAATTGATAATCAATGGCATAGGACCTTATACCTTGGATGTTTGATTTTAGAAGAGAACATCCACTCAAATTGAGATAGTCGGTGGGATTAGGAAGATAGTCGGTAGGTTTATAAAAAATGAGTGAGTATAAAAATTGGACAAAAAGTTCTGTAGCATTAGGGTTTCGGTTATAGAGTGAATATAAATGTCAGCACATGTGAAGAGTCAGTCACAATGATTAACTGGGGAAAATATGTAGGAAGGAAAATATCAATAGAGACATTACGAAATGAGGCAATTATATAGTGAGTGATAGGATTAGACATTTTCAACAGGGTTGAGATTGAATACATAATCTTAGGAAGAAACAAATATGTAGTCACCAATAGGAATGACATTTGAAAGCATTAGGCAACCTGGACATGGATGTTTTTAGTAAGCCATGTTCACTTTCAATTTAGGATTTGGTACAATCATAAGTGTGACCTTTGCATTTTGTGCCCAGAAAATTATTGTGATCAAATATATATGTAGATCATATGATGTGTGTATTTCTTCCACCATTTCTGGGAGCAATATTTGAGGACACATAAATTAGTATTGTGGGTACCAAGTGGTGTACCCTGTGTCAATGAATATAGAGATAATGCATGAATAGACCATAGTGTGAATAAATAATATAACTTTTTTCTCTTTAAATAATGGATTGAATTGATATCTTAAAATATATAGGAAATCATATATTGACATACAATCATTCACTCCAACCAGTTACATATATGATGGTAATCTTAGGGTTATTGTTTATCATGAAGTGTGTGTGAGTTTTGTTTCAAAAGTGTTTATGGAAATCGAAAATAATGTGTTTGGAAAGAAGTCTCATGAAAAGACCAGTCAAGAAATATGGAGGAATCCATGTGTTCTGAAGCTGGAATTGATTGAAAGTGAAACAAATGCCTATAACTTTCCTAAATTGTGGATGAAATATATATCCTGTGATGTGCATAAACTGATGAAATAGTAATGTACCAGTGTTGAATAAAAATGAAGGTCAACGTACACATCATGTCCCATAGGAATCTACTTGCATTGATGTTAAACTGGGTCAGTTACTGTAGAAATATTAGGATTGCATGCATTATTCACCGTAGTTAGTTTTATTTCATTTTTATTTATGGTTGTTCAAAACATTACATAGTTGTTGTTATAACATATGTCACACTTTGATTCAAGTACGCTATAAACTCCCATTTTTACCCCGTGTACAGATTACAGAATCACATCAGTTACACATCTATTGATTCACATATTGCCATACTAGTGTCTATTGAATTCTGCTGCCTTTCCTATCCTCTACTATCCCCCCTCCCCTCCCCGCCCCTCCCCTCTTCTCTCTCTACCCCCTCTACTGTAATAAATTTGTCCCCCTTGTATTATTTTTCTCTTTCCCCTCACTTTCTCTTGTATGTAATTTTGTATAACCCTGAGGGTCTCCTTCCAATTCCATGCAATTTTCCTTCTCTCTCCCTTTCCTTTCCACCTCTCATCCCGCTTTAATGTTAATCATCTTGTCATGCTCTTCGTCTCTCCTCTGTTTTTAGTTACTCTCCTTATATCAAAGATAACATTTGGCATTTGTTTTTTAAGGATTGGTTAGCTTCACTTAGCATAATCTGCTCTAATGCCATCCATTTCCCTCCAAATTCTATGATTTTTTTTTATTTTTCAATGCAGAGTAATACTCCATTGTGTATAAATGCCACAGTATTTTATCCATTCTTTCATTGAAGGTTATCTAAGTTGGTTTCACAGTCTTGCTGTTGTGAATTGTTCTGCTATGAACATCGATGTAGCAGTGTCCCTGTAGCATGCTGTTTTTAGGTCTTTAGTGAATAGACTGAGTAGGGGAATAGCTGGGTCAAATGGTGGTTCCATTCCCAGCTTTCCAAGAAATTTTCATACTGCTTTCCAAATTGGCTGCACCAATTTGCAGTCCCACCAGCAATGTAGAAGTGTACCTGTTTCCCCACATCATTGCCAGAACTTGTTGTTTGACTTCATAATGGCTGCCAATCTTACTGGAGTGAGATGGTATCTTAGGGTGGTTTCGATTTGCATTTCTCTGACTGCTGGAGATGGTGAGCATTTTTTCATGTACTTGTTGATTGATTGTAAGTCCTCATCTGATAAGTGTCTGTTGAGGTCCTCAGCCCATTTGTTGATTGGGTTCTTTGTTATCTTATTGTCTAATTTTTTGAGTTTTTTGTATACTCTGGATATTAGGGCTCTATCTGAAGTGTGAGGAGTAAAGATTTCTTCCCAGGATGTAGGCTCCCTATTTACCTCTCTTATTGTTTCTTTTGCTGAGAAAAAACTTTTTAGTTTGAGTAAGTCCCATTTGTTGATTCTAGTTATTAACTCTTGTGCTATGGGTGTCCTATTGTGGAATTTGGAGCCCGACCCCACAGTATGTACATCGTAAGCAAATTTTTCTTCTATCAGACACTGTGTCTCTGATTTGATATCAAGCTCCTTGATCCATTTTGAGTTAACTTTTGTGCATGGCAAGAGAAAGGGATTCAGTTTCAATTTGTTACATATGGATTTCCAGTTTTCCCAACACCATTTGTTGAAGATGCTATCCTTCCTCCATTGCATGCTTTTAGCCCCTTTATCAAATATAAGATAGTTGTAGTTTTGTGGATTGGTTTCTGTGTCCTCTATTCAGTACCATTGGTCCACAAGCCTGTTTTGGTACCAGTACCATGCTATTGTTGTTACTATTGCAATGTAGTATAGTGTGAAGTCTGGTATCGCTCTACCGCCTGATTCACACTTCCTGCCTAGCACTGTTTTTGCTATTCTGGAACTTTTATTTTTCCATATGTATTTCATGATTGCTTTCTTTATTTCTACAAGAAATGCCTTTGGGATTTGATTGGCATTGCATTAAACCTATAGAGAAATTTTGGTAATATCACCATTTTGATGATGTTAGTTCTGCCTTTCCATGAACAGGGTATATTTTTACATCTTCTAAGATCTTCTTATATTTCTCTCTTTAGGGTTGTGTAGTTTTCATTGTATGAGACTTTCCCCTCTTTTGTTAGGTTGATTCCCATCTTTTTTTTTTTTAGGATATTGTGAATGGAGTGGTTGTTCTCATTTCCATTTCAGAGGATTTGTCCCTGATATAGAGGAATGCCTTTGATTTATGCATGTTGATTTTATATCCTGCCACTTTGCTGCATTCATTTATTAGCTCTATTAGTTTCTTTGTAGACCCTTTTGGGTCTGCTAGGTATAGAATCATGTCATCTGCAATAGTAATAATTTAAGTTGTTCTTTTCCTATTTTTATGCCTTTAATTTCTTCCGTCTGTCTAATTGCTCTGGACAGTGTTTCGAGAACTGTATTGAACAGAAGTAGTGAGAGAGGGCATCCCATTCTTGTTCCAGATTTTAGAGGGAATGCCTTCAATTTTTCTAGATTCAGAATGATGCTAGCTTGAGGATTAGCATAGATTGCTTTTACAATATTGAGGTATGATCCTGTTATTCCTATTTTTTCTAGAGTTTTGAAGATAAAGGGATGCTGTACTTTGTCGAATGCTTTTTGTGCATCTATCGAGATGATCATATGGTTCTTATTTTTAAGTCTATTGATGTGGTGAAAAACATTTATTGATTTTCGTATATTGAACAAGCCTTGCATTCCATGGATGAATCCTACTTGATCATGGTGCACAATTTTTTTAATATGTTTTTGTATCTGATTCACCAGAATTTAATTAGGGATTTTTGCATTTAGATTCCTTAGGGATATTGGTCTGTAGTTTTCTTTGTTTGAAGTGTTTATGTCTGGTGTAGAAATCAGGGTGATATTGGCCTGGTAGAATGAATTTGGAAGATCTCCCTCTTTTTCAGTTTCCTGAAATAGCTTGAAAAGTATTGGTATTAGTTCATATTTAAAGGGTTTGTAAAACTCTGCTGTATACCCATACTGTCCTGGTCTTTCCTTAGTTGGTAATCTTTGGATGGTTTCTTCTATTTCCTCAATTGATACTGGTCTGTTTAGGTTGTCTATATCCTCCTGACTCAATCTGGACAGATCATATGACTTAAGAAATTTTTCGATGCTTTCACTATCTTCTATTATATTGGAGTATAACGAATCAAATTAATTTCTGATTATCTTCTGTATTTCAGAAATATCTGCTGTGATTGCCAGGGGGTGACAAATAACTTGTGTAGATTGATACAGCAGGAATGGAAGCCGTTTATTGTAGCATCTGAGCGATATTTATACATTTTATATAGCTTATCTAATTAGCATAAAATAGATCCAGCAGTGAACCAATAAGGAATCTCCACACTTAATGGCTTGCTTTTGTTACTTCACAAACCACTCTCTATGGCATTTTTCCAGGCGCCATCCAGACTTGTTTACAGACCCTAACATTTCTCTGGCAAAATACCAGGTGCCATCCTGACTTGTTTATATACCTTAACATGTGATGTTGCCCTTTTCATCCCGTATGCTAGTAATTTGAGTTTTCTCTCTTCTTCTCTTCATTAGCATGGCTAAGGGTCTGTCGATTTTATTTATTTTTTCAAAGAACCAACTTTTAGTTTTCTCAATTTTTTCAATTGTTTCTTTTGTTTCGATTTCATTAATTTCAGCTTTGATTTTAATTAAATCTTACCTTCTACTTATTTTGCTGTTGTTTTCCTCTTCTTTTTCTAGGATTCTGAGATGAAGTATGACATCATTTATTTGTTTTGTTTTTTTTTCTTTTTTTAAGGAATGAAATCCAAGCAATGAATTTTCCTCTTAGAACGGATTTCAGTGTGTCCCATAGATTCTGATATGTTGTGCCTGTGTTTTCATTTATCTCTAAGAATTTTTTAATTTCCTCCTTGATGTCTTCTATAACCCATTGATCATTCAGTAACCTATTGTTCATTCTCCAAGTGATGCATGATTTTTCCTTCCTTCGTTTATCATTGATTTTTAGTTTATATTAGATTATGATCAGATAAGATGCATGGTATTATCTCTACTTCTTTATATTGTCTAAGAATTGCCCTGTGACATAATATATGATCTATTTTTGAGAAGGATCCATGTGCTGCTGAGGAAAAATGTAACTGCTTGATGTTGAGGTGTATATTCGATATATGTCAATTAAGTCTAGGTTATTAATTGTGTTATTGAGTTCTATAGTTTTCTATTTCAACTTTTGTTTGGAAGACCTGTCCAGTGGTGAGAGAGGTGTGTTGAAGTCTCCCATGATTATTGTATGGTGGTCTATTAGACTCTTGATCTTGAGAAAAGTTTGTTTGATGGACATAGCTGCACCATTGTTTGGGGCATATATATATTTATAATGGTTATGTCTTGTTGGTGTATGGTTCTCTTGAGCAGTATCTAGTGTCCCTCTTTATCCCTTTTGATTAACTTTGGCTTGAAATCTATTTTATTTGATATGAGTATGGACACTCCTGCTTGTTTCCGAAGTCCATATAAGTGATATGATTTTTCCCAACCTTTCACCTTCAGTCTATGTATGTCTTTTCCTATCAAATGCGTCTCCTGTAGGCAGCATATTATTGGGTCTTGTGTTGTGATCCATTCTACTAGCCTGTGTCTCTTAATTGGTGAGTTTAAGCCATTAACATTTACGGTTATTATTGAGATAATGGTTGTTCTTCCAGCCCTATTTGTTTATTTAGTTATTAAACATGGATTGTTTTCTACATTGATTATTTCCCCCTTTTACTGTACTACCTCCCACTGTTGGTTTTTATTGTTATTTTCCATTTCCTCTTCCTGTAATATTTTGCCGATGATGTTTTGAAGAGATGGTTTTCTAGCTACAATTTATTTTAACTTTTTTCTTAACATAGAAGGTTATGATTTTATCTTCCATCCTGATGCTTAATTTCACTGGATACACAATTCTTGGTTGGAATCCATTTTCTTTCAGTGTTTGAAAAATGTTAATCCAGGATCTTCTAGCTTTCAGAGTCTGTGTTGAAAGATCAGCTGTTATCCTGATTGGTTTACCCCTAAATGTAATCTGCTTTTTTTTTCTCTTGTAGCATTTAAAATTCTCTCCTTATTGTGTACGTTGGGCATCTTTATTATAATGTGTCTAGGTGTGGATCTCTTATGATTTTGCACATTCGGCGTCCTGTAGGCTTCTAGGACTTGGGAGTCAGTCTGATTCTTCAAGTCTGGGAAGTTTTCTCGTATTATTTCATTGAATACATTGCTTATTGCTTTGGTTTGGACCTCTATACCTTCCTGTATTCCAATGACTCTTAAGTTTGGTCTCTTTATGATATCCCGTATTTCTTGGATATTCTGTTGATGGTTTCTTAACAGTCTTGCTGAGCTGTCTATGTTCTTTTCAAGTTGGAATACTTTGTCTTCATTGTCTGATGTTCTATCTTCTAAGTGTTCTACTCTGCTGGTAGTATTCTCAATTGAGTTTTTAAGTTGGTTTATTGCTTTCTGCATTTCTAGGATTTCTGTTTGTTATTTTTTACAACCTCTATCTCTCTGTATAGCTGATCTTTTGCTTCTTGGATTTGTTTATGTAATTCATTGTCGAAGTGATTTTTCATTGTCTGATTTTGCTGTCTAATGTCTTCCTTGAGACTCCAGATCATCTGAAGCATGTATATCCTGAGTTCTTTATCTGACATTCCATTTACTGCAGCTATTACCTCTTCTAAAGTTGTGCTGACCTGCATTGCTTGTGGTCCTTTTTTCCTTGTCTTATCATACTGCTCGCTTTTCTTTCTGCTTGGTGAAACTGTTGTGATTTTGAAATTTTCCTCCTATATATTTATATTGCTCTTGTATAGTTGCAAAGTCTCCCTTGCATGGGCGCAGGGGGGCTGTGCTGCTCCTCCAATTAGGGTGATCTAACTACCTTGCTGACGGGCCGCTGGGCTTGTTTTCCTGATCGGTTGCAGGTCTGCCTACCATGCAGGCGCGGGAGGCGGCTCTGCTCTGCCCCTCCTCCAATTGGTGTCACGTGTCTACCAGGCCCGTGGACCCCTGGGGTGTTCTGCCGATCAGTCGCAGGTCTGCCTACCTTGTAGGTGCTGGCGGCGGCTCTGCTCTGCCCCTACTCCAATTGGGGTGACGTGACTACCATGCAGGTGTGTTGCTGGGCCTGTTCCGCCAGTTTGTCGCAGGTCTGCCTACCTTGCGGGCACGGGCAACGGATCTGCTCTGCTCCTATTCCAAATGGGGTGAAGTGTCTGCCGCTCCGGCAGGGCGATGGGCCTCTTCTGCCAGTCAGGTGCAGGTGTGCCTACCTTGCGGGTGCGGGTGATGGCTCTGCTCTGCCACTACTCCATTTGGGGGGTCGTGACTACCATGCCGGCAGGTTGTTGGGCCTGTTCTGGGTGCGGGCGAAGGCTCTGCTCTGCCCCTACTAATATTGGGGTGACCTGACTACCATGCCGGTGGGCCACTGGGATTGTACTAGGTGAGGGAGAAGGCTCTGCTCTGCAACTATTCCAATTCGGGTGATTTGACTACCATGCCTGCGGGTCACTGGGCCTGTTCTGGGCAAGGGCGGCGGCTCCGCTCTGCCTCTATTCCAATTGGGGTGACGTGACTACCATGCAGGTGTGTCGCTGGGCCTGTTCCGGGCATGGGCGGCGGCTCTGCTCTGCCCCTCTGGCTTGATGACAAAGTGAGAGAGACCCGGGTGTTTGTGACTCAGTTTCTTTACCAGGAGACCAACTGTTTCTGTCACCGATGGTATCAATGAAGTTATCTCCTCTGCTGCTTTCTGATGACATCAGATCTCTGCCATGTTGGTATCCCATGCAAAAGGCAGCATTTTGTTCCCTTTGCTGGGTGACTAAAGCAATGGGTGAGTTCTGACCGGCACTCACAAGCCCCGTCTCAATCCTGTTGCACTCCCTATGAAGGCTCGGTTGATATTTACCTCCACAGTATTCAGCAAGACCCGGACCGAGAAGCAGTTTCCGCAGGTTCTTTAGCCCAGGGCCAGATCAGTTCCGGGAGGCGGAATTCGGCCGCTCTGGGCTCGGTGTATGTTCTAATAGAAGCAGGCTCCAAGACGCAGTTTCTGCGGGTTCTCTAGCACTGAGCCTGCGTAATTTGTCTGCAAGACAAAGGTGAATGGCATCCTGAAATTACCGGTTCTATAGCTGAATAAGCTGCGATCAGTCGAAAACAGGGATGGTGACGTCACCTCTCCAAGATGGTGGCCGCTGGGTTCCTCTGTGGTCTGACTGGTGCGGAGAAACGAGTTGGACTGCATGCTTCCCCGTCTCAAACCCAGAATTCAGCACTGAGCACAGTGATTGCATACCTGGCAGGAGCCCACAGTATCTGCACCACTGTATATTTGCGTTGCTATCTCGTCGTTTCCCAGCACGCACCACAGACTCTAGCCACGGAGCGATTTCCTGAATAAGCCACATGACCTTCTGTGAGGACAAATCACTCGCGTTTGAGTTCCCGTAGCTGATCCTCGTGAGATGGAAATTAGTACACTAGGTTTTGGAGAACCACAATTTTGCTGGAAATTCCTAACAAGATAGGTTTTAGCCATTCTAACTCGTCATTCTCCCGCACAGTGATGCGGTATATGGGGGTGATGCACTCCCTTCGCAGCCATCATATGATCCCCTGAAGTTAGTTTTCAGTACTAGGAAACAAATAAGTATTTCAGGTGGATGAATATTTCTGAGAAAAATCTTTTGAAAAGTTGATTATAAATCCACATACATGAATATGAATGAATTTAGGGAGTGTATAATAAGAAAAATATACTTCATATTTTGAAAAATCTGCAGAGTGAAAAAAAAAAATATATATATATATATGTATATATATACATACACACAGAGACATTAAAAAAGTAGCATTATGTATGCCAATCGAAATTCACCATGAAATATATATCATCCACAGATCCAAAAATATTCATTTTAATGAACATGGATTTATGTCGTTCAACTAAGAAGCTCACCCGTATCTTGAATTTTCGGTTCCAACAACATTTAGTAGGAGTGATCTCTTCTCACAATTTGTATCTGCCAAGCCAGCCACCTCACAAAATGTACGAGTTATACCAGGTAGAATTCGATATGTGCATATAAAAATACATGTGATGAATAGGCTACAGAGAAAGGGAGACAGTTATTCACATATTTGTTAACTTTTAAAACACATGGAGGACTATTTCAATTAAAATTCGCTAGATTTATAACACCTACCATTTATCATACGAAAGGCAAGTCCAACTATACACCATGCCTCCTGTGAACCTCTTGTATTTCTATTCTGTTTGGGTTATTTTTCTCCATAATATTAGGATTAGAAGTCAAAGTCTATTAGGGTATGTGTTAGTGTCAGGGATTCAGTATTTCGATAGGAAAATTTGAAAATGTATCCAATGTATATGCAAATATGTGCTACACAAAAAACTTCCCACTCTCATTCATAACAATGCCTTGACATTACCTTCGCCCCACATAAGACACAATTAGAGGAGAGGAGTTAGAAAATCTGTGAATACATATGTGGAATGGAAAATGCTCAGGAGTTCACAATTTGGAGGTGGTAGAGGAGTTTCCAAAAGTAAGGGACAGGGTAAACACTCCACAAACATGAAGTTCTGCCAGCCTGACATCTGGAGAAACTGCCTCTAAGGTTGGGCAATGAAATATATGCTGTTGTCAGGAGCATTAGCTTCATTTGGAGTGAGACCATCAAAGCTGGGTCTTCATCTATGTGACATGAATGACATTGTTTCTTATTTTCCAATGAACATGAGGCATCAGTGCTGAATTTTCTATTTGTATGTAACTTGTGGCCACTGGGGTCTAAGTGTCTCCCCGTGTGGACTGTAAATCCATTTGGTCATCCTCCACTATTCGTGGTGTTTCTTGCTGCTGCACTGGGAGTTTGGAATTTGCTTCATGAAATACAAGGAGTTCAACAGGGACACAGTGCTGAAGTGAGTTCTGTCAATTGTGGTGGGTCGGGTTCTGCAGGAGAATGCACCAACCAGGCTTCTATCCCACATTGCTTGCCCCATTGACCATAGCAACCTGATTCTGAACATTGCCCTGAAACCTCTCCATATAACAATATGCTTTTACATATAAGAGTCTACTGCCTTCAAAATGTCAGTCACAATCCATTTGCAAGACAATGGCAGATCCACATGGCCCAACACAGATGTTTTATCACACACCTGCCAACCACTGCTCTAGGACAACTACTCAACAGGATCCAACTTACTGGCATCTCTGTTCTACACCATTTTCATAAAACCAAGTCAATCAAGGCACTGTCTTACATACTCATGATCAGCAACAGGACATCCAAATGTTCTCCAGTGCCACCCAGTCATGGGAATTTCAAAAATTTTTATGGTATTTATCTAGCCAATTTTCAAGGAAGAAGTTGGAGGCACTGTGGGTTTCAATTTATTCAGGAACCATTAAATGGTGAGTAAGTTCATTTCAATGAAAACTCTGGAGAATTCTCACAGGCAAGGCTTCCCAAAGAGTGGCCAAAATGTCAGATTAAGCCAGGCCCATTGAGGTCTACAATGTGAGGTCCATGTGTGTTTTGACTCTCAAAAATGGCTGCCAAGTCTTTAAGAATAAAATCATGTGATATCCTGGCTGAGATTCCCTGTGATCTGTGGAAAGTCAACTTGGGCCTAGATGTCTTTCCAAGGGCAACTCTCATGCATGGCCATCTAAAATCCCAACACAATTCATGGCAATACTTCTCTGAGATCAGTACCACAACTCAGTCTCTAAGGGGAATCACACCAGGGTGCAAGCCCACGTGGACCCAGTCATCTCTTCAAACCACCATTCAAATGTCCACAATTAAATCCCAAACACTCCCACATGGCCCAAATCTTCTTCCATATATACACTCATCATAACCTGTGGCTGGAGGTTTCCATGAGGGGAGCAGCCCACGTCAGTGTCCAAAATAAGCTTCCTGCACCTCATTTGCCTAAAGTCAGGGTGGCATGGACACCCTTCCTGTAAACCAGGAGTGATCAAATAGGCCTTCCTTTAATACTGCTTAGCTTCTCCAACTTGAGGCCTACTGACTTTGAGGTTTAGATTCTTTAAGTGAATTGGAGTCATGAGAAAAACAAGCACCTATGGGCTAGCCTCTGCTGGGTTTTGAAGAACTCATTTGACCCAAAGGATCCCTGTTCTCACTTGATGGATATCAGGAACCTACCAGAGGAAGGCAAGAGAGTTAATCAACAATATCTGATCTTTTTGCCATTTTGGTTTTCGATGCATGCATGGGATGTATCTTTAGATCCATCAGGTGCTGAGAATCTAAGCCTCAGCCTCACACAGGGCCAAGAGACTGATTCAGACATATTCCTTTTCAAAGCAATTAAGCATGGATCCACACGTGATGCCCATTCATTTGCATTTGAAAACTGTTTTCTTCAGGCTTCACAAAGTGGTGGCTTGAGGCAAAGTTCTTCCTGACATTCAGGGCAACAGAACAATAGGTAAGCAAAAGGACCAAAGCAGGGTTTCTCCACTGAGACTTTCCTGGTCAACTGATATCTGAGATTTCTGAGATGCTAGCCATTCCCTTCAACTATCTAGTACATGGCCATGTCACAGATATTGGAGGTGGTACATATCTTGGACACAAAACCATGATACTATTCTGGAGTGTTGCCAGAATTGAAGGAGAAAACAGGAAATTATGAAGCTAGTAGGTGTTGCCCATCCATAAGGCAAGCCTGATTCCACTCATATATTGGGCACAATGAATGCTGGCAAGCTTTCTAGTAGACAGGAAACATCCATTGATGCCTTCTCTCTTCTAATGTCTACAATCATGAACACAGTGGGATACACAGACACTCGCCTTGTCAAAGGACTTACTAAAAGTAGTCCACTCCAAACCAAACAAACTGCCTTTCCCACCTATTCTGAGAACTTGAGACAAAACCACAAAATCACACCCACACCCACAAAGGCACCTCCTTCCCCCAAGTAGGTCTGTGACTCTCCGGAGTGTCCTCTGACTGGTGGGCCATACTATGTTTCCCCAAAATGACCTCTCCTGTCTCAGTTCTGGTCTGCTTGGCCAACTCTGTGAAGTTGTCAAGAGCCAGTGGTGAGACACTACCTGCTTTCTGAGGAAAAGCCCCTCTTCAAAAGTTTCCTGGCATTTGGCCATCCTCACATCTGTAGGTTCAAAGAAAGACTGACTCTGTCCTTGGTAAATCCAAACATATGAGACCACTGGGACTGGGACAGGGACTGTGTCTGGGTTCCTGGCTTCCTGGATCCCAAGTTCAGAGAGTTTCATCACCAAGGAAGTGAGGTGAGGTCACTTCCTTCAGGATCTGAATTACATCACTGCCTTGGCAACCACTTTGCCCTAACAGTTGCTTCCAAAAGTCCCATTAGGTGGAGGCTGCCCCTGTTTTCCTGTAACACTTTCACAAGTTAGAATGTTATATCAATCATAAGCACCCCGGAACAGCTCTCCACACAGAACTGGTTTGGTCCATCTTGTATACATTAAGAAGAGAGAGTGATTCAGACACAACCCTTCAACCCGACCAGGATGACTGCCATGGAAGATGACTTTTGCTTTCTGAGGTATTTCATAGCTGCCTTCATCTTCACCAGGGATCATTTCTGCATGAACATTTGAGGTTCTCAGCAGGTGAAGATACCCTACATTCCTGTATTTTAAAACCAACTCTGTCCCTGCTCTTCGGTAAATTTAGTGTATGGTTAGGGTTCATTATATGTTTGATTTGGGTTAGGAATCATTCTGCAGGATGAATAAAGGGATTGGGTACCTGCGATATTTATAATATATAAGTGAAATATATGTATGAAAACGGAAATCTAAGAAAGATTTGAAGCCTAGAAGGGCATTGGGCCCTTGATTGGGATGCATGGTGTTGAATTACGTTCTGTACAATTGTCTCAGTTAAATCGATATACAATGGCATAGGACCTTGTACCTTGGATGATTGAATGTAGAAGAGAACATCCAGTTAAAAAGGGATAGTCGGTAGGATTAGAAAGATAGTCGGTAGGTTTAGGAAGAAGAGTGAGAATATGATTTGGAATAAAAAGCTTCTTTAGCAATAGGGTTTCGTTTAGAGAGTGAATGTAAATGTCAGTACATGTGAAGAGTCTTTCACAATGATGAACTGGGGAAATTATGTAGAAAAGCAGGTATCAATAGAGACATAACGAAATCAGGCAAAGTATAAATGAGTGATAGGATTAGACATTTTCAACAGGGTTGAGTTTGAATATATAATCATAGGAAAAAACAAATATGTTGTCACCAATGGGATTGACATTTGAGAGCATTAGGCAACCTGGACACGGATGTTATTACTTATCCATGTTCACTTTCCTTTTAGGCTTTGGTACAATCATAAGTGTGACCTTTACATTTTTTTTTGTTCAGAATATTTCGGTGGTAAAATGTATATGTAGATCAGGTAACATGAGTATTTCTTTCACCATGTCTGGGAGCAATATTTTGAAGACATATACATTAGTATTAGGGGTAAAAAGAGGTGTACCCTGTGTCTATGAATATAGAGATAATGCATGAATAGACGATAATATGAATAAATAATGTATCTGGTTCCACTTTAAATAATGGATTGAATTGAAATCTGAAAATATATAAGAAATCTTATATTGATATATAATCATTCATTTCAACCAGTTATATATCTAATGGTAATATTAGGATTATGGTTTATCATGAAGGGTGTTTGAGTTTTGCTTTATAAGTGATGATGTTAAACGAAAATAATGTGTTTGGAAAGAAGTCTCATGAAAAGACCAGTCAAGAAACATAGAAGAATCATGTGTTCTGAATCAGAAAGTGATTGATCGTGAAACAAATGCCTATAAATTTTCTAACTTTTGAATGAAATATATATCCTATGATGTGCATAAACTGAAGACATCGTAACGTATAAGTGTTGAATAAAAATGAAAATCAAAATACACATCATGTCCCCTAAGAATATACTTGCATTGATGTTAAACTAGCTCAGTAACTGTAGAAATATTAGGTTTTGTTTGCACCTTTCACTGAATTTAGTTTTCAGTACTAGAAAACAAATATGTATTTCACGTGGATGATTATTTCTGAGAATAATCTTGTGGAAAGTTGATTATAAATACACATATATGAATATGAATGAATTTAGGGAGTGTATAATAAGACACATATATTTCATATTTTAAAAAATCTGGAGAGTGTATATATATATATATACACTCTCATACATACACACTCACATGCACAGATATAAAAAAGTAGCAATACAGGAAATCCATCATGAAGGCAGGCATGGAAAAATCAAGTCTCTGACCTCTTCAGCTGCGTGGGCATCGGGAGTCGTAAACTGTCTAAATGCTGTTTGCTCAGAATCACTAGGCAATGTTGACCTAATGTGGATCTGGTGCGAACATTCTGGGCCCCTCAGAACACACACCGAGCCTGGATCGGCTGCATTCAACCTCCGGTTTGCCTGGTTCTCGTGACTCAGCACTAAGATCCCTCTGAAATAACTTTTCGGCCCTTCTGAACTTTCAGAGGTAAAAGCCAACCAAGCCTTCAAAGGCAGTGGCCACAGGATTGAAACGGCGCTTGGGAGAGACACTCAGGACCCACCCGTTGCGTTGGTTACCTTGCAAAGGGAACAAACGGTCACCATTTGCATGGGATACCACCATAGCATAGAAATGATGTCACGGGCAGAGGAGATAACTTCATTGAAACCAGCGTGACAGGTGTGTAATCCCCTAGCCATCTCTCTCAACACAGCGGGGAAACCTTAAGGGCCCCTCCCAGCTCTGCCGTAAGGGCCTCTTCCAGCTCTCCCGTGAGCGCGATAGCCAGACCTAGGGAATCTGGATTGGCTCGGGACTAGCGGCGTGGAATTCCGGGCTCCTGATCCCACAAGTGCTGACAATTGAGGTCTCTTACACCACGTACCGGTGGTGTGGCTCCCAGAGGGCAAGAAAATTCGCTGGGGGTCCTCAGCCCCAAGCTCTACAAACTTAGGGTCTGAGGGAGGCAAACAGGGAGAGTGTGCACAGGCGTTCATGAAAACAGGGCTGCCAGGAGTAGAGTTCTGGCTTGTAACCACTATTGTGGTGAGCGTCACAGGTGATCAGGGCATGGCTTGAGGAAGCACAAGAGAAGGCCCTAGGCACTCAGGATTGGAGATCCGCCAAGTTTGGGAGGAAGAGCTGCTGCACAGTGATTGGTTCCCACTTATTCAGAGGAGGAGCTTGGCCCAGTGCACACAGCTCCACATACTGAAAGAGAAGTTAATTGAACTCTATGACTGCATGTATTATTATTATTTTTTTAATTTATATTTTTTATATTTCTTTCATTTTCATTTTTGTTGTTGTTGTTCTTTAACTTTTTTAATGTTTTTATTTTTTTATTTTTTATTTTATCATTATTATTATTAATATTATTTTAAATTTTAATTTTCATTTTTTAATTATAATTATTATTTAAATTTTTTTTCTTTCTTTATTTTCTATTTTTTTCTTTTGTCTTTTCATTTCTTTTCAATTTTCTTATTCTCCCTTCCTTGAATTCTACCTGTCTACTCTCATTCTCTTTAGTGACTTCTTCCCTTCCCTTCTAATATCTTTCCTCCCAAGCATCAAATAAATTTATAAGAGTAAGCAGTAACTCAGCAGTCAAACAAAACAAGAAGTAACATGAGCAGCATAAAAAAGCAAGGAAGAAAAGGAGTACAAACAATGATGGACAGCCTAAATATTCAGAAGGACCTAGAGTCATCAGAAAAATGGTCATATAAAGAACTCAAGAAATACCTTAGACAGATGGAATGGAACCTTAAAGAGGATACGAGACATCAAAACCAAACAGTGAAAGAACACATTGAAAATGAATTACATAAACAGATATAAAAAGAAATTAAGCATCTTAATTAGGAGATAGAGATTATAAAAAAGATCAAACAATAATTCTAGAAATGAAGGAAATGATAAAACAAATTAAAAACTCAATTGAGAGTATCACTAACAGAGTGGAGCAAGTAGAAGACAGAATGTCAGATAATGAAGACAAAATATATCATCTTGAAAAAAGTCTAGCCAACAAAGAAATGCTGGTAAAAAGTCATGAGAAAAACATCCAAGAGATATGGGATAACACAAGAAAAAAAAAAAAACTAATGAGTCATCTGGATAGAGGAAGGTACAGAGATTCAAACCAAGGGAATGAGTAACCTGCTGTATGAAATAATTCCAGAAAACTTTCCAGAAATAAAAATGGAAAGGGATAAAAAAAATTGTAGATGCTTACAGGACACCGAGCACACAAAATCACAGTAGACCAATGCCAAGACACATTGTTATGAAGATATCCAATATACAGAACAAAGAGAAAATATTAAAAGCTACAAGAGAAAGGAGGCAGATTACAATCAGGGGTAAACCAAAAATGTTAACAACAGATTTTTCATCACAGACGCTGAAAGTGAGAAGATCCTGGAACAACGTATTTCAAACACTTAAAAACAATGGATGCCAACCAAGAAATCTGTATTCAGCAAAATTAAGCTTCAGGTAAGACAACGAAATAAAAACATTTCGTGATAAACAAAAGCTAAAAGAACTTGCAGCCAGAAAACCAGCATTGCAAAGCATCTTAAGGAAAACACTACACGAGGAAAAAATGAATATCAACAAAGAAAACCATCAGTGGGAAGTGCCTCATTAATGACAGAGGGCGGGGGAAAAGTTAATCATGGATAAACAAACTAAATTTAAAAAAAAGATAAATAATCAAAGACGGGTGGCAATACAAACCATATATCAATACTAACTCTAAACTTTAATGGCTTAAACTCTCCAATAAAGTGACATAGACTTGTAACGTGGATTAAAAAAAACAAATCCAACAATATGTTGCTTCCAGGAGACACATCTGAATGGAAAAGACATACACAGGCTGAAGGTGAAAGGTTGGGAAAATTTATACCATGCACACGGTCCTTGTAAGCAAGCAGGGGTGGCCATCCTCATATGGAATAAAATCGACTTCAAGACTAATTTAATCAAAAGGGATAAGGAAGGACATTATATACTGTTGAAAGGAACCATTCACCAACAAGACATAACAATTATCAATATTTACGCAGCAAATAATGGTGCTGCAACATTTATAAAACAAATTCTCCTCAAGTTCAAGAATCAAATAGACCACAACACAATAATTATGGGAGACTTCAACTCACCTCTCTCACCATTGGACAGATCCTCCAAACAAAAGTTGAATAAAGAAAATATAGAATTCAATATCACAATCAATACCCTAGACTTAACTGACATATATAGAATATATCAACCATCATCAAGTGGATATACTTTTTTCTCACCAGCACATGGATCCTTCTCAAAAATAGACCATATATTATGCCATAGGGCAACACTCAGTAAATATAAAGGGGTGGAGATAATACCATGAATTTTTTTCTGATCACAATGGAATGAAACTGGAAACCAACGGTAAAAGAAGGAAGGAAAAATCCTACATCACATGGAAAATGAACAATATGTTACTGAATGATCAATGGGTTACAGAAGACATAAAGGAGGAAATCAAAAAATTCTTAGAGATAAATGAAAATACAGACACAACATATCAGATTCAATGGGACACAATGAAACAAGATTCAAGAGGCAAATTCATCGCCTGGAGGTCATTCCTCAAAAAAAGAAAAAAACAAAAACAACAAATAAATGAGCTCTCACTTAATCTCAAAGCCCTAGAAAAGGAAGAGCAAAACAACAGCAAATGTAGCAGAAGGCAAGAAATTATTAAAATCAGAGAGTAAATCACGAAATTGAAACAAAAGAAACTATTAAAAAATTAACAAAACTAACAGTTGGTTCTTCGAAAAAATAAATAAGATTGACAGACCCTTAGCCATGCTAACGAGGAGAAGAAGAGAGAGAACTCAAATTACTAACATACGGGATGAAAAAGGCAATATCACAACAGATGCTACATAAATACAGAAGACAATTAGAAATTATTTTGAAAACCTATATTCCAATAAAATAGAAAATAGTGAAGACATTGATACATTTGTTAAGTCATATGATTTGCCTAGACTGAGTCAGGAGGATACACACAATTTGAACAGACCAATATCAATCGATGAAATAGAAGAGGCAATCAAACTACTACCAACCAAGAAAAGCCCAGGATCAGATGGGTATACAGCGGAGTTTTACAAAACCTTTAAAGAAGAATTAATACCAATACTTTTCAAGTTATTCAGAAAATAGAAAAACAGGGAGCTCTGCCAAATTCATTCTATGAGGCCAACATCACCCTGATTCTGAAACCAGACATAAACACTTCAAACAAAGAAAACTACAGACCAATATCCCTAAAGAACCTAAATGCAAAAATCCCTAATTAAATTCTGGCGAATCAGATACAAAAACATATTAAAAAATTTGTGCACCATCATCAAGTAGGATTCATCCGTGGAATGCAAGGCTTGTTCAATATACGAAAATCAATAAATGTTATTCACCACATCAATAGACTTAAAAATAAGAACCATAAGATGATCTTGATAGATGCAGAAAAACCATTAGAAAAAGTAGAGCATTCCTTTACGTTCAAAACATTAGAAAAACTAGGGATAAAAGGAACATACCTCGACATTGTAAAAACTATCTATGTTAAGCCTCAGGCTAGCATCATTCTGAATGGAGAAAAATTGAAGGCATTCTTTCTAAAATTTGGAACAAGACAGGGATGTCCTCTATCACCACTTCTATTCAATATAGTTCTCGAAAAACTGGCCAGAGCAATTAGAAAGTTGAAAGACATTAAAGACATAAAAATAGGAAAAAAAAGAACTTAAATTATCACTATTTGAAGATGACATGATTCTATACATAGAAGACCCAAAAGGGTCTACAGAAAAAAACTACTAGAACTAATAAATGAATTCAGCAATGTGGCTGGAAATGAAATCAACATGCATAAATCAAAGGCATTTCTGTATATCAGCGACAAAACTTCTGAAATGAAAATGAGGAAAAACACTGCATTCACAATATCCTCATAAAAAATTAAATACTTGGGAATCAACCTAACAAAAGAGGTGAAAGATTTATACAATGCAAACTACAGAACCCTAAAAAGAGAAGTAGAATAAGATCTTAGAAGATTGAAAAATATACCCCGTTCATGGATAGGCAGAACTAACATCATCAAAATGGCGATATTACTAAAAAGTTGTCTGTAGGTTTAATGAAATGCCAATCTAAATCCCAAATGAATTTTTTGTAGAAATAGATAAACCAATCATGAAATTCATATGGAAAAATAAACGACCCAGAATAGCAAAAGCAATTCTAAGCAGGAAGTGTGAATCAGGCGGTATAGCGATACCAGATTTCAAACTATATTACAGAGCAATAATAACAAAAACAGCATGGTACTGGTACCAAAACAGGCGGGTGGACGAATGGTACAGAATGGAGGACACAGAGACTAATCCAAAAAGCTACAACTATCTTATATTTGATAAAGGAGCTAAAAGCTTGCAATGGAGGAAGGATAGCATCTTCAACCAATCGTGTTGGGAAAACTGAAAATACATATGCAACAAAATGAAACTGAATCCCTTTCTCTCGCCATGCACAAAAGTTAACTCAAAGTGGATCAAGGAGCTAGATTCAAATCAGAGACTCTGCATCTGATAGAAGAAAAAGTTGGTTCCGATCTACATATTGTATGGTCAGGCTCCAAATTCCTTAATAGGACACCCATAGCACAAGAGTTAATAACAAGAATCAACAAATGGGAGTTACTTAAACTGAAAATTTTTTTCTCAGAAAGAGAAACAATAAGAGAGGTAAATATGGAGCCTAGATCATGGGAACAAATTTTTACTCCTCACCCTTCAGATGGAGCCCTAATATCCAGAGTATACAAAGTATACAAAGAACTCAAATAATTAGACAATAAGATAACAAATAACCTAATGGGCCAAGGACTTGAACAGACACTTCTCAGAGGAGGACATAGAATCAATCAACAAGTACATGAAAAAATGCTCTCCATTTCTTGCAGTCAGAGAAATGCAAATCAAAACCACCCTAAAATACCATCTCAATCCAGTGAGATTGGCAGCCATTATGAAGTCAAACAACAACAAGTGCTGGCGACGATGTGGGGAAAAGGGTACTCTTGTACATTGCTGATGGGACTGAAACTGGTGCAGCCAATTTGGAAAGCAGTATGGAGATTCCTGGGAAGGCCGGGAATGGAAGCACCATTTGACCCAGCTATTGCCCTTCTCGCACTATTCCCTGAAGACCTTAAAAGAGCGTACTACAGGGATACTGCCAATCGATGTTCATAGCAGCACAATTCACAATTGCTACACTGTGGAACCAACCCAGATTACCTTCAATAGATGAATGGATAAAAAAAAATGTTTTTTTTTTTTTATATACTATGGAGGATTACACAGCACTAAAAAATGACAAAATAATGGAATTTGCAGGGAAATGCATGGCACTAGAGCAGATTATGCTTAGTGAAGCTAGCCAATCCCAAAAAAACAAATACCAAATGACTTCTTTGATATAATGAGAGCAACTAAGAACAGAGCAGAGAGGAAGAGCATGAAGAAAAGATTAACATTAAGCAGAGACATGAGGTGGGAGGGAAAGGTAGAGAAAAGAGAAATTGCATGGTAATGGAGGGAGACCCTTATTGTTACAAAAAAAATACATATAAGAGGTTGTGAGTGTAATGGAAAAATAAACAATAAGTGAAATGAATTACAGTAGGTAGCGTAGAGAGAGAAGATGGGAAGAGAGCGGAGGGGGGATAGTAGGGCATAGGAAAGGTAGCAGAATACAACAGTAACAAATAAGACATTATGTAAAAATATGGATGTGTAACTGATGTGATTCTGCATTCTATATTTGGAGTAAAAATGGGAGTTCATAACCCACTTGAATCTAATGTATGAAATATGATATGTCAAGAGCTTTGTAATGTTTTGAGCAACCAATAAAAGAAAAAAAAGGTAGCAATATATATGCCAATCGAAAATCTTCATCAAATATATATAATCCAAAGATCGAAAAATATTCATTTTACTGAAATGGATTTATGTATAATGTTATTCAACTAGGAAGCTCACCCGTAGGTTGAATTTTCAGTTCCAACAGCGTTTAGGAGGAGTGATCTCTTCTCACAATTTGCATCTGCCAATTCAGCCACCTCACATGTGTGTACAAGTGATATCAGGTAGGATTCTATATGTGCATATAAAAATACATGTGCTGAATAGGCTACAGAGAAAGGGAGACAGGGATTCACATATTTGTTAATTTTAAAAACATATCTAGAACTATTTCAACAGAAAATTGACTAGATTTAAAACTCCTACATTATATAATGCAAAAAGCAATTCCAACTATACACCATGCCTCCTCTGAACTGCTTGTATTTCTATTCTTTTTGGGTTATTTTTCACCATCATTTTAGGATTATTAGTCAGAGACTAGTAGGGTACAGGTTAGTGTCAGGGATTAAGTATTTCAAATGGAAAATTGGAAAATGAATCCAATGTGTATGTAAATATGTGCTACACAAAAATCTTCCCACTCACATCCAGAACAATGCCTTGACATTACCTTCGCCCCAAGTAAGACACAATTAGAGTTGAAAAGTGTAAAAATCTAGGAATACATACATGGAATGGAATATGCTCGGGAGTTCACAACTTTTGAGGTGGTAGAGGAGTTTCCAAAAGTAAAGGACAGGGTAAACACTCCACAAACAAGGAGCTCTGCTGGCCTAAGAATTCTTGGGAAATGGCCTCTGAGGTTGGGATCCTGAAATATATGTTGCTGTCATGAGCTTTAGCTTCCTTCATAGTGAGACCATCAAAGCTGGGTCTGCATCTATGTGACCGGGAAGAGATGGTTTCTTATATTCCAATGAACATGAGGCAGCAGTGCTCAATTCTCTCTTTGTAGGTAAACTGTGGCCACTGGATTCTAAGTGTCTCCCAGTGGGGACTGTGAAGACATTTGGTCATCCTCCACTTTTCATGGTGTTTTTTGCTGCTGCACTGGGAATTTGGTATTTGCTTCACAAAATATAAGAAGTTCATTTGGGATACAGTGCTGGAGGGAGTTCTGTCACTTGTGGTGGGTCAGGGTCTGCAGGAGAATGCACCAACCAGGCTTCTATCCCACAGAGCTTGCCCCAGTAACCATAGTAAACTTATTCTGAACATTGCCCTTAAAACTCTCCATATAACAGGATGCCTTTACATATAAGGGTCTCATGTCTGCACTATATCAGTCACAAGCCATTTGGAAGCCAATGGCAGATCCACATAGCCCCTCCATGATGTTTTTTCACACACCTTCCCACCACTGCTCTAGGCCCACTACTCAGCAGGCTCCAAATTACTGGCATCTCGTGTTCTACATCATTTTCATGAAACCCAGTTAAACAAGGCACTGTCTGGTATACACATGATAAGCAACAGGACATCAAATTTTCTGCAGTTCCACCTGGTCATGGGAATTTAAAAAATTTCATGGTATTTATTTAGCAATTTTTCAAAAATGAAGTTAGAGGCACTGTGGGTCTCAATTCATTCAGGAACCATTAAGTGTGAGAAAGTTCATTTCAATGAAAGCTCTGGAGAACTCTCAAAGTCAAGGCTTCTCAAAGAGTTACCAAATGGTCACATAAAGCCAGGCCAATTCACGTCTACAATGTGAGGTCCATGTATGTTTTGACTCTCATCTATGGCTGCCAAGTCTTTCAGAATAAAATCATGTGATATCCTGGCTGAGATTCCCAGGCCTCTGTGGAAAGCCACCCTGGGCATAGATCTCAGTTTCCAAGAGTGAGTCTTATGTGTGTCCTCCTAAAATCCCAACACAATTCATGGCAATACTTCTCTGAGGTCAATTCCAGAATGCAGTCTCTAAGGGGAATCACACCAGAGTTCAAGCCCAGGTGGACCCAGTCATCCCTTCAAACCGCCACAAAAATTACCACAATTAAAATCAAAACACTCCCACAGGGCCATCATCTTCTTCCATGTAGACACTCATCATAACCTCTAGCTGGAGGTTTCTATGAGCCCAAGGTAGTGTCCAAAATAAGCTCACTTGCCCCTTATTTGCCTAAAATCATGGTGGCCTGGACACTCTTCCTGTGAACCAGGAGTGATCAAATATTCCTGCTGTTAAAGTGTTCCACTTCTCCAATTTCAGCCTACTGGCTGTAGGGTATAGATTCTTTATGTGATTTGGATTCATGAGAAAATCCAAGCACATATGGGCTAGCCTCTGCAGGGATTTCAAGAACTCATTTGACCCAAAGGATCCCTATTCTCACTTGATGGAGTTCAGGAACCTAAAACAAGAAGGCAAAAATATTCATCCACAATGACTGCTCTTTTGGACATTTTAGTTTTGGAAGAACATGGGATCTTTCTTTAGATCCATCAGGTGCTGAGAATCTAAGCCACAACCTCATACAAGGACAAGAGGCTGATTCAGACACATCCCATTCCAAAGAAATTAAGCAAAGAGCCACAGGTGGGGTCCATTCATTTCCATATGAAAACAGTGTTTTTCAGGCTACACAAAGTGGTGGCCTGAGGCAAAGACCTTTCTGACATTTAGGGTAATAGAAATAGAATTAAGCAAATGGCCCAAAGAAGGGTTTCTCCACTGAGACTTTACTGCACACACTGATATCTGAGTTTTCTGAGATGATCTCATTCCCTTCAGCTATCCAGAACATGGCCATGTCACAGAGCCTTGTGGTGTTACATATCTGGGAAACAAAACCATGAGTCTATTCTGGAGAGTGGCCAGAATTCACGTAGAAAACAGGAACTTTAGAAGATAGTAGATGTTGCCCATCCATAAGGCAAGCTGCAGTGCATTCATCAATTGCGCAGTATGAATTGCGGAAGCTTTCAACTAGAGACAACACATCCATTGGTGCATTCTCTTTTCTAATGTCTACAACCATGGATACAGTGGGATACACAGACATAGAAACACTCACAATGTAAAACGACTTACTAGAAACAGTCCACTCCAAACCAAACAAACCACCTTTCCTACCTATTCTCAGAACATGAGAAAAAACCACAAACTCACACCTACAACGGCAAAGGCACTTCCTTCCCCCAAATAGGTCTGTGACTATCCGGAGTGTCTTCTGACTGGTGGGATATAATATTATCCCCCAAAATGGCTTGTCCTGTTTCACATCTGGTCTCAATGTCCAACTCCGTGAAGTTGTAAGGAGCCAGCAGTGAGCCACTGCCTGCTTTCTCAGGAAAGGCCCCTCTTCAGAGCTCTGCTGGCATTTGGCCATCCTCACATCAGCAGGTACCAAGAAAGACTGACTATGTCTTTGGGAAAAGCAAACAAGTTAGCCCACTGGGTCTGGAGTGGGACTGGCTCTGGGTGCCTGGCTTCCTGGATCCCAAGTTCAGAGAATTCCATCACCAAGGAAGTGAAGTGAGGTCACTTCTTTCAGGAACTGAATATGGTCACTGCCTTGGTAACCACTTTGTCCTAACAGTTGCTTCCAAGGTTCCCATGAGATAGAGGCTGCCCCAACATCCTGTGACACATTCAGAAGTTATAATGGTATATCAACCATAGGCACCCTGGAACAGCTCTCCACAGAGGCCTGGTTTGGTCCATCTTCTCTACATTAAGAAGAGAGAGGCTGATTCAGACACATCAATTCATCCTGACCAGGTTGTTTGCATGGAAGATGACTATTGCTCTCTCAGGTCCTACATAGCTGCCTACATCTTCTCCAAGGATCATTTCTTCATGGATCTTTGAGGTTCTAAGCAGGTGGAAGATCTTCTACATTTCTATATTGTAAGACCCACTCTGTCGCTGCTCTTAAGTTAGTTATATTGAGGGAACAGTGTATGGTTAGGGTTAATAACAAGTTCGATTTGGGTTACGAATCATTCTGCGGGATGAATAATGGTATTGGCAACCTGCGATATTTACAAGAGTATACATGTGAAATATAAGTATGAAAGCAGAAATCTAGGTAAGATTTGAAGCCCAGAAGGGCATTGGGGACTTGAGTGGGATACTTAACTTTGAGTTATGTGCTGCACAGATGTCTCAGATAAATCAATATACACTGGCATCGGACCTTGTACCTTGGATGATTGAATGTTGAAGAGAGCATCCAGTCAAAAACCGATAGTCGGTAGGATTAGGAAGGTAGTTGGTAGATTTAGAAAGAAGAGTGAGCATAGGATTTGGACCAAAAGTTCTTCAGCAATAGGGTTTCGGGTAGAGAGTGTATGTAAATGTCAGCACATGTGAAGAGTCAGTCACAATGATGAACTGGGGAAAACATGTAGGAAAGCAGATATCAATAGAGACATTAGGAAATCAAGCAAAGTATAAAGTGTGTGATAGGGTTAGACATTTTCAACAGGTTTGAAGTTGAATATATAATCTTAGGAAGAAACAAATATGTAGTCACCAATAGGATTGATATTTGAGAGCATTAGGCAACCTGGACATGGATGATTTTAGTAATGGATGCTATCTTTTCATTTAGGCTTTGGTACAATTGTAAGTGTGACCTTTGCTTTTTGTGTCCGGAATATTTCTGTGATAAAATGTGTATGTAGATCAGTATTTCTTCCACCATTTCTGAGAGCAATATTTTGAAGATTTATAAATTCGTATGGGGGTACAAATAGGTGTACCCTGTTTCTATTAATATAGACATAATGCATGAATAGACAATACTGTGAATAAATAATATAACTAGATCCACTTTAAATAATGGATTGAATGGATATCTGAAAATATATAAGAAATGTTATATTGATATACAATCATTAATTCCAACCAGTTATATATCTAATGATTATCTTATGGTTATGGTTAATCATGAAGGGTGTGTGAGTTTTTCTTCAAAATTGATTATGGAAATCGAAAACAATATATTTGGAAAAAAAGTCTCATGAATAGGCCAGTCAAGAAACATAGAGAAATACATGTGTTCTGGAGCAGGAAGTGACTGAAAGTGAAACAAATGCCTATAAATTTGCTAACTAGTGAATGAAATATATATGCTAAGATGTGCATAAACTGAAGAAATAGTAATGTACCAGTGTGGAATAAAAATTAACGTCAAAATACACATCGTGTCCCATAGGAACCAACATGCATTGATGTTCAACTGGGTCAGTTAATGTAGACATATTAGAATTTGTATGCACCTTTCACTGAAGTTAGTTCTCAGTACTAGGAAACAAATATGTATTTCAGGTGTTTGAGTATTTCTAAGAATAATCTTGTGAAAAGTTGATTATTAATCCACATACATGAACATGAATGAATTTAGGGAGTGTATATAAGACACATAATTTTCATATTTTTGAAAATCTGGAGAGTATACACACACACACACACACACAAACACAGAAATTAAAAAATAGCAATATATATGCCAATCGAAATTCATCATGAAATATATATCATAAAGATGCAAAAACATTCATTTTACTGAACATGGGTTTATGTATAATGTTGTTCCACCGGGAAGCTCACCCATAGGTTGAATTTTCAGTTCTAACAGCGTTTAGGACGAGTGATCACTTCTCACAATTTGTATCTGCCAAGTCATGTAACTCAAAAGAATGTACGTGTGATACCGTGTAGGATTCTATTTGTGCATATAAAAATACATGTGCTGAATAGGCTCCAGAAAATGGGAGACAGTAATTCACATATTTGTTAACTTTCAAAACACATGGAGAACTATTTTAATTAAAAATTGACTAGATTCATAATACCTACCCTTTATCATGCAAAAGGCAAGTCCAACCCTGAACTGCATGTATTTATGTACTGTTTGGGTTATTTTTCTCCATCATATTAGAATTAGTAGTCAGAGTCTATTAGAATATGGGTTAGTGTCAGGGATTCAGAATTTCGAATGGAAAAATAGGAAAATTAATCCAATGTGTATGCAAATATGTGCTAAAACAAATCTTCTGACTCTCATCCAGAACAATGCCTTGAAATTATCTTCGCCCCAAGTAAGACACAATTAGAGAAGAAAAGTTGCAAAATCTGTGATTACATTTCTGGAATGGAAAATGCTCAGGAGTGCACAAACTTGGAGGTGGTATAGGAGTTTCCAAAAGTAAGAACACGGTACACACTCCACAAACATGGAGCTCTGCATTCCTAAAACTTTTAGAGAAACTGCCACTGAGGTTGGGCAATGATATATAGGTTTTTGTCAGGAGTTAAGCTTCCTTTGTAGTGATACCCTCAAAGCTGGGTCTGCATCTATGTGACCTGGAGGACAAAGTTTCTTATTTTCCAATGAACACAAGGCAGCACTGCTGAATTCTCTCTTTGTAGATAAACTGTAGCCCCTGGGGGTTTATTTTCTCCCCGTGTGGACTGTGAAACAATTTGGTCATCCTCCACTTTTCGTGGTGTTTCTTGCTGCTGCACTTGGAGTTTGGTACATGCTTCACGAAATACAAGGAGTTCAACTGGGAAACAGTGCTGGAGAGAGTTCTGTCATGTGTGGTGGGTTATGGTCTACAAGAAAATGCACAAACCAGGCTTCTATCTCTCAAAGATTGCTCCCTTGTCCATAGCAACCTGATTCTGAACATTGCCCTGAAACCTCGCCATAGAACAAGATGCCTTTACATATAAGGGTCTGAAGTCTGCACTATGTCAGTCACAAGCCATTTGGAAGCCAATGGCAGATCCACATGGACCCACCATGATATTTTATCACACACCTGCCCACCACTGCTCTACGCCCACTACTCAGCAGGCTACAAATTACTGGCATCTCTGTTCTAAACAATTTTCAGAAAACCCTGTCAATCAAGGAACTGTCTGGTACACTCATAATAAGCAATAGGACATCGAATGTTTCTGGAGTGCCACCTGGTCATGGGAATTTCAAAAATTTCATGGTATTTATCTAGCCATATTTCAAGGATGACATTGGATGCACTGTGAATTTCAATTATTCAGGAACCATTAAATGTTGAGAAAGCTCAATTCAAAGAAAATTCTGGAGAACTCTCACAGGCAAGGCTTTCCAAAGAGTGGACAAAAGGTCACTTGAAGCCAGGACCATTGAGGTCTACAATGTGAGGTCCTATGTGTTTTGACTCTCAACTATGGCTGCCAAGTCTTTCAGAATACAATCATGTGATATCCAGGCTGAGATTCCCAGTTCTTTGTGGAAAGCCACCCTGGTCCTAGATCTCAGGTTCCAAGGGCGACTCTCATGCGTGGCCTCCTAAAATCCCAACACAATTCATGGCAATACTTCTCTGAGGTCAGTTTCAGAACTCAGTCTCTAAGGGGAAACACACCAGGGTTCAATCCCTGGTGACCCAGTCATCTCTTCCAACCGCCACACAAATGACCAGAATTAAAACCAAAACACTCACACATGCCCCTCATCTTCTTCCATATACACTAATCATAACCTTGGCTGGAAGTTTCCATGAGGCACACAGCACAAGACAATGTCAAAATAAACTCCCTTGCCCTTCATTTGTCTAAAGTCAGTGTTTCTGGACACTGTTCCTGTGAACCAGGGCTGATCAAAGATGCCTGCCATTAATACTGTTCCACTTCTCCAATTTGAGGCATAGTGACTCTCAGGTATAGTTTCTTTATGTGATTTGGAGTCATGAGAAAACCCAAGCACCTATGGGCTAGCCTCTGCAGGGCTTGAAGGACTCAGTTGACCCAAAGGATCCCTCTTCTCACTTGATGGAGATCAGGAACCTTACAGAGGAAAGCAAGAGACTTCATCCACAATGATTGCTCTTTTGGCCATTTTGGAATTGGATGCACACATGGGATCTTTCTTTAGATCCATCAGGGCTGAGAATCTGAGCCATGGACTCACACTGCACTAAGAGGTGGATTCAGACATATCCCTTTGCAAAGCAATTAAGCAAAGATCCACAGGTGATGCCCATTTATTTCCATTTGAAAACTGATATTTTCAGGCTTTGGAAAGGTGTGGCCTTAGGCAAAGACCTTCCTTACATTCAGGGCAACAGAACAATAGAAAAGCAAATTCCCAAAGCAGAGTTTCTCCACTGAGACTTTCCTGGTCACACTGATATCTGAGTTTTCTGTGATACTCACCATTCCCTTCAGCTATCCAGTACATGGCCATGTCCCAGATTGTGGAGGAGATACATATCTTGAACACAAAACCATGAGCCTATGGGAGAGTGGCCAGAATTCAGGAAGAAATCAGGAATGTAGAAAGGTAGTAGGTGTTGCCCATCTATAAGGTAAGCTGCAGTCCATTCATAAATTGGACAAGATGAATGCTGTGAAGATTTCTACTAGACAGGACACATCCTTTGATGCATTCTCTTTTCTATTGTCTACAACCACGGACACAGTGGGATACACAGAATCACTCACCTTCTCAAAGCACTTACTAGAAACAGGCCACTCCAAATTAAACAAACCGACTTTCCTACATATTCTTAGAAGATGAGACAAAATCACTAACACACAAACACACCCAAAAAGGCACCTTCTTTCCCCAAGTAGGTCTGTGACTATCCGGAGCATCCTCTGACTGGTGGACCATACTATGTTCCCCTGAAATGGGCTGTCGTATGTCAGATCTGGTCTCCTTGGCCAAAACTGTGAAGTTGTCAGGAGCCAGCGGTGAGCCACTGCCTGCTTTATCAAAAAAAAAAAAGCCCCTCTTCAGAGCTTTCCTGGCATTTGTCCATCTTCAATTCAGTAGTTGCCAAGAAAGACTGACTCTGTCCTTGGTTAATCCAAACATGTGAGACCACTGCAACTGGGACTGGGCCTGCCTCAGAGTGCCTGCCTTCCTGGATCCAAAGTTCAGAGTGTTACATCAACAAGAAAGTGATGTAGGTCACTTCCTCTAGAACTGAATGAGGTCACTGCCTTGGCAACCACTTTGTCCTAACAGTTGCTTCGAAGGGTCCATGAGATGGAGGCTGCCCCTACTTCCTTTGACACTTTCACAAGTTAAAATGGAATATCAACCATAGGCACCCGGGAACAGCTCTCCACACAGGCCTGGTTTGGTCCATCTTCTCTACATTAACAAGAGAGAGACTGCTTCAGACACATCCCTTCATCCTTACCTGGTTGTTTGTCATGGAAGATGACTTTTGCTCTCTCAGGTCCTTCATAGCTGCCTATATCTTCTCCAGGGATAATTTCTGCATGGACCTTTGAGGTTCTCTGCAGGTTGAAGATCTCCTACATTCCTGTATTGTAAGACCAACTCTGTCCCTGCTCTTCTATAAAGGTAGATTGAGGGAATCGTGTATGTTTAGGGTTAATAACATGTTTGATTTGGGTTAGGATCATTCTGCTGGATGAATAATGGTATTGGAAACCTGCGATATTTATAAGATTATAGGGGTGGAATATATGTATGAAAACAGAAATCTCAGTAAGATTTAAAGCCCAGAAAGTCATTGGGTCCTTGATTGGGATAGTTAGCTTTGAATTATGTTCTGTGCAGATGTCTCAGATAAATCTATACACAATGGCATAGGATCTTGTACCTTAGATGATTGAATGTTGAGGAGAACATTCATTCAAAAAGGGAGAGTTGGTAAGATTACGAAGAGAGTTGGTAAGATTAGAAAAAAGTGTGAGTATAGGATTTGGACAAAAAGTTCTTTAGCAATAGGGTTTTGGGTAGAGAGAAAATGTAAATGTCAGCACATGTGAAGAGTCAGTCACAATGATGAACTGGGGAAAATATGTAGGAAAGCAGATATCAATAGAGACATAAGGAAATCAGGCAAAGTATAAAATGAGTGATACCAATAGACATTTTCAACAGGCTTGAGATTGAATATATAATCTTAGGAAGAAACAAATATGTAGTCACCAATAGGATTGACATTTGAGAGCATTAGGCAACCTGGACATGGGTGATTTTCATAATCCATACTCACATTCCATTTAGGCTTTGGTACAATCGTAAGTGTGACTTTGCATTTTGTGGCCAGAATATTACTGTGATAAAATGTATATGTAGATCAGGTGACATGAGTATTTCTACCACCATTTCTTGGAGCAATATTTTGAAGAGGTGTAAATTAGTATTGGGGGTACATAGAGGTGTACCATGTGTGTATGAATATAGACATAATGCATGAATAGTCCATACTGGGAATAAATAATACAACTGGTTCAAACTTTAGAAATTGGAATAAATTGATATCTGAAAATACACAGGGAATCATATATTGATATACATACATTCATTCCAACCATTTATACATCCAATGGTAATATTACGGTTGTGGTTCATCATAAAGAGTGTGTGAATTTTGCTTCAAAATTGATAATGGAAATCGACAGTAATGTGTGTGGAAAGAAGTCTCATGAAATGACCAGTCAAAAACAAAGAGGAATACATATGTTCTGAAGCAGGAAGTGATAGAATGTGTTACAAATTTCTTTAAATTTATGAAGTTGTGGCTGAAATGTATATTCTATGATGTACAAAAACTGAAGAAATAGTAATGTACCAGTGTTGTATAAAAATGAACGCCAAAATACACATCATGTCCCATAGGAATCTACTTGCATTGATGTTAAAGTGGGTCAGTTACTGTAAAAATATAAGGATTTGTTTGCACCATTTACTGAAGTGAGTTTTCAATACTATAAAACAAATATGTATTTCAGATGGATGAATATTTCTGAAAATAATCTTTTGAAAAGTTGAATATAAAACCACATACATGAACATGAATGAATTTAGGGAGTGTATAATAAGATACATATATTTCATATTTTGACAAATCTAGAGTATATATATATATATATATATATATATATATATACACACAGAGACATTAAAAAGTAGCAATATATATGCCAATTAAAATTCATCGTGAAATATATATCATCCACAGATCCAAAAATATTAATTTTACTGAACATGGATTTATGTATAATGTTTTTTAACTAAGAAGCTCACTCATAATTTGAATTATCAGTTCCAAAAGCGTTTAGGAGGAGTGATTTCTTCTCACACTTTGTATCTGCCAAGTTAGCCACCTCTCAAGAATACAGGTGTGATACCAGGTAGGATTCTATATGTTCATATAAAAATACATGTGCTGAATTGGCTACAGAAAAAGGGAGACAGGAATTCACATATGTGTTAACTTTAAAAACACATGCAGAACTCTTTCAACAAAAAATTGACAAGATTTACAACTCAAACCCTATATCATGCAAATAGGAAGACCAACTATACACCATGCCTCCTATGAAGTGCTAGTATTTCTATTCTGTTTGGGTTATTTTTCTCCATTATATTAGAATTAGTAGTCAGAATCTAGTAGGGTATGGGTTAGTGTCAAGGATTCAGTATTTTGAATGGAAAATTGAAAAATGAATCTAATGTGTATGTAAATATGTGCTACACAAAAATCTTCCCACTCTCATTCAGAACAATGCCTTGACAATACCTTCGCCCCAAGTAAGACACAATTAGAGGAGAAGATTTAGAAAACCTGTGAACAAATATCTGGAATGGAATATGCTCAGGAGCCCACAACCTTGGAAGTGGCAGAGGAGTATCCAAAGGTAAGGGAAAGGGTAAACACTCCACAAACATGGAGGTCTGCTGGCATAGAGACTTCTTGAGAAACTGCCTGTGAGATTGGGCACTTGAAAAAT
Organism: Callospermophilus lateralis; assembly: GCF_048772815.1. Lineage (NCBI taxonomy): Eukaryota > Metazoa > Chordata > Mammalia > Rodentia > Sciuridae > Callospermophilus > Callospermophilus lateralis. The sequence continues at coordinate 246,782 of NW_027517592.1, read as the reverse complement.
ATGTTGTTGTCAGGAGCTTTAGCTTCCTTTCTAGTGAGACCATAAAAGCTTGGTCTGCATCTATGATACCTGGAGGACATGCTTTCTTATTTCCCAATGAACATGAGGCAGCAGTGCTAAATTCTCTTTTTAGGTAAACTGTGGCCACTGGGGGCTAAAGGTCTCCCCATGTGCACTGTGAAGCCATATGGTCATCCTCCATTTTCATGGTGTTTCTTCCTGCTGCACTGGGAGTTTGATATTTGCTTCACGAAATAAAAGGAGTTCAATTGGGTCACAGTGCAAGAGGGAGTTTTGTCATGTGTGGTGGGTCAGGTTCTGCAGGAGGATACAAGAACCAGGATTCTATCCCACATAGCTTGCCCCCTTGACCATAGCAACCTGATTCTGAACAATGTCCTGAAAACTCTCCATATAACAAGTTGCCTTTACATGGAAGGTTCTGCTGGCTGCACCATGTCAGTCACAAGCCCTTTGGATGCCAATGGAAGATCCACATGGCCCCACCACAGATGTTTTATCACATACCTGCCCACCACTGCTCTAGGCCAACTACTCAACAGAGTCCAACTTACTGGCATCTCTGTTCTACACCATTTACATGAAACCCAGTCAATCAAGGCACTGTCTGGTATATTCATGATCAGTAAAAGGACATCCAAATGTTCTCCAGTGCCACCTGGTGATGGGAATTTCAAAAATTTTATGGTATTTTTCTAGCCATTTTTCAAGGATGAAGTTGGAGGCACTGTGAGTTTCAATTCTTTCAGGAACCATTAAATTTTTAGGAAGCTAATTTCAATGAAAGCTCTGGAGAACACTCACAGGTAAGGCTTCCCAAAGAGTGGCCAAAAGATCACATGATATTATTCCCATTGAGGTCTACAATGTGAGGTCCATATGAGTTTTGACTCTCAACTCTGGGTGCCAAATCTTTCAGAATAAAATCATGTGGTATCCTGGCTGAGAGGCCTAGTGCTCTGTGGAAAGCCATCCTGGGCCTAGAACTTAGTTTCCAAGGGCGACACTCATGCCTGGCTTCCTTAAATCTCAACGCTATTCATAGCAATACTTCTCTGAGGTCAGTTTGAGAACTCAGATTCTAAGGGAATCACACCAGAGTTCAAGAACATGTGGACCAAGTCATCTCTTCCAACCGCCACCCAAATGACCACAATTTAAAACAAAACACTCCAACGTGGCGCTCATCTTTTTCCATATAGACACTCATAATGACCTCTGGCAAAAGTTTTCCATGAGGGGCACAGCCCAAGACCGTGTCCAAAATAAGCTCTCTTGCACCTAATTTGCCCAAAGTCAGGGTGGCCTGGACACCCTTCTTGTGAACCAGGAGAGATCAAATAGGCCTCCCATTAATACTGCTTCGCTTCTTCAATTTGAGGCCAACTGACTGTGGGGTTTGGATTCCTTATGTGAATTGGAGTCTTGAGAAAACCCAAGCAACTATGGGCTAGCCTCTGCAGGGCTTTGAAGAACTCATTTGAACCAAAGGATCCCTATTCTGACTTGATGGAGGTCAGGAAAGTTACAGAAGAGGCGAGAGACTTCATCCACAAGGACTGCTTTTTTGGCCATTTTGGTTTTGGATGTACACCTGGGATCTTTCTTTAGATCCATCAGGAGCTGAGAATCTAAGCCACACCCTCACACAAAGCAAATAGGCTGATTCAGACACATCCATTCCAAAGCAATTAAGCAAAGAGCCACAGGTAATGCCCATTCATTTCCATTTGGAAACTGTTTTCTTCAGGCTTCACAAAGTGGTGGACTGAGGAAAAGACCTTCCTGACATTCAGGGCAACAGAAGAATTGGTAAACAAAAGGCCCCAAGCAGGGTTTCTTCACTGAGACTTTCCTGGTCACACTGATATCTGAGTTTTCTTAGATGCTCGCCATTCCCTTCAGCTATTCAGTACATGGTCATGTCACAGAGCTTCAAGGTTGTACATATCTTAAACACAAAACCATGAGCCTATTCTGGAGAGTGGTGAGAATTCAGGAAGAAAACAGGACCTTAGGTAGATAGCAGGTGTTGCACATCAATAAGGCAAGCTGCAGTCCATTCATAAATAGGGCAGGATGAATGCTGGGAAGCTTTCTACTAGATAGGACATATTCATTGATGCATTCTCCTTTCTAATGTCTACAACCACGGACATAGTGGGATACACAGACATAGAAACACTCACCTTGTCAAACGACTTAGTAGAAACAGTTCACTCCAAACAAAACAAACCACCTTTCATACCTATTCTCAGAACATGAGACAAAACCACAAACCCACACCCACACCACAAAGGCCCCTCCTTCCCCCATGTAGGTCTGTGACTATCCGGAGTGTCCTCTGACTGGTGGGCCATACTATGTTCTCTGGAAATGGCCTGTTCTGTCTCAAATCTGGTCTTTTGGCCAACTCTGTGAAGTTGTCAGGGGCCAGCGGTGAGCCACTGCCTGCTTTCTCAGGAAATGCCCCTATTCATAGCTTTCCTTGCATTTGGCCATCCTCACATCAGTAGGTTCCAAGAAAGACTGAGTCTGTCCTTGGTAAATCAAAATAAGTTTGACCACTGGGGCTTGGACTGGGACTGGCTCTTTGTGCCTGGCTTCCTGGATTCCAAGTTCAGAGAGTTCCATCACCAAGGAAGTTAGGTGAGGTCACTTCCTTTAGGAACGGAATGAGGTCACTGCCTTGGCAACAACTTTGTCCTAACAGTTGCTTCCAAGGTTCCCATGAGAAGGAGGCTGCCCCTACTTACTGTGACACTTTCACAAGTTACAGTGGTATGTCAACCATAGGCATGCAGGAGCAGCTCAACAAATGCCTGCTTTGGTCCATCTTCTATACATTAAGAAGAGAGTGGCTGATTCAGACACATCCTTTCATCCTGAGCAGGTTGTTTGCCATGGAAGACTTTTGCTGTCTCAGGTCCTTCATAGTTGCCTACATCTTCTCCAGGGATCATTTCTGCATGGACCTTTGAGTTTCTCAGCAGGTGGAAGATCCTCTATATTCCTGTATTTTAAGACCAACTCTGTCCCCACTTTTCTGTAAAATTAGATTGAGAGAACAGTGTATGGTTAGGTTTAATAACATGTTCGATTTGGTTTAGAAAGGAAACTACACGGTTGAGCAAACAGGGTCCTACCGTTAGCAATAATATGAGGATTATAAATGGACCGGCCATGGCAGATAAAAGCATAGTTAACCAGGTTGACTATGTGAACAAAGAATCAAACCTCCCTTCTGGGGCCTCTGTCTCTCTTTGACGCTCTTCAAGTCGTTTTCTTAATTTACTCATAGATTCTTTTACAACTCCAGTATTGTCGGCATAAAAACAACATTCTTCCCTCAATGCAAGCAAAAAGGCAACTTTCTCTCATGAAGAGGAGGTCCAACACTCGCCTGCTCTGTAAAACAACTTCAGAGAGAGAGAGGTTAAAATTCCTGTAAAGCTGTGATGTCGGTTTTTAATGTCTTTAAGCTTTGGTCTATTTCTGCTTCTAATTGTGTCTTTGTTGTGTCTCATGGACTAGGGCAGTTGTTCCTATGCCCACCCCTTCAGCAATTATTATTCCTCATAGGATGGCCAAAGTGAGGGATACAGGTTCCCGGTGGAACCGGGTTGTATGCCCCCCTATTTGAACTTTAAATGAACCTACGTCATGATAGAGCACTCTGAAAAACATCTGCATGATTACATATTTAATCACATCTATTGACCATTTTATGTAAACATAAATAATGTTAAAGTGTATAGAATTATACTGTTTTAGGAATGGACAAGAAAATGCACCTAAGATAGCACCAAAGTGAGGAAAACATTCTTATTTGGTTGCATCCGGATTTAGAGGGCATTGCTTCTGTTGTAATCAATTAATCCCCTGAACCCCAAGTTTTGGTAGTTTTAGAATTTGTACCCAACATGTAAGGGAAGGGGCTCAGAAGTTCACAGTCTGCAGAAATTCACAAAAATTAGTTTTTGTTTCTGTTTTTTTTTTTTCCTCTGTTCTGGGCAAGTTAACTTTTCAAGGACACCTTGGAAGGGGAGAGCTTTTTTGTCTCTTTTTTTCTCCCTGCCAGCTGTCACCATGGAGACCAGTTGCTAACTTTTTTATCTTAGAAATGTAGGCATCTAGGTGAAGCCCCAGCTCAAGGCCAGAGGCCTTGTTCACATATTTTGTGAAAAACTGGAAAGGCAGTGTCTAGCTTAGGGGTGGTGATTTTTCCAGCCAGTGGCCAAGTAGAACAGGGCAACACGAAAAGTGGAAGTTTATGTACATTGAACTCTTTCAGAGGGACTCTTTTGCTGAAAGACCTAAAGTAAGCCTTGGTGAAGACTTCTGTAGAAGGTCATTTAAGACATTTCTGTGGACCTGGTACAGAGGGGGAAGACGGGGTAGTCGAGGCTGAGAGCAGCTCCATGGATCTAAGAATGAGAAAAGAGAGATGTAAAAGAAAAATGGTAAAGGGGTTTGGGATTTTCCTAGAACAAAACTTGAGCATTAGAACAGGTATAGCAGAGGGGAAGATGGGAGTAAATATTCCAAAAAACCTTTGAGGGACTTTAAATTCTTAGAAACCTCTTTTCAGTGATGACAAAGCAACTTTAAATGCCATTTTCATTACATCGTGGATAGGGGTCTGAGGGCTCTTCTCAGCTGGTTTGAGCTTTGGGTTAGCTTGCTAGAGGACTTGGTGGGACCTAGTGCAGGCCCTGACAGGAAAAGAGAGGAGTGAGTGGGTGAAGGGGTACCTCGGTACCTGCTACCTCAGCAACGGGGCAATGTTCTGAGAACCAGCGGAGGTTTGGGTTTTTGATTTAGTAATTGGAGAGGAGAAATCAGGTTGCTAAGATGGGAGTGATAGCAGAGAGTCTAGAGCAGAAGGCTGAGGGTGAGAAACTATTGGAGAAGCATAGTACAGGATGTGAGAAAAAGAGGAAAAATGATTCCACATAGGGAAATTTCCCCCTTTTGAGAACTTGCCGAAGTTAAAAATGTCACTCAGAATTTGAGGATCTAGAGAACCCTCTGGGGGCCATAGTATTTGGTTGTCTAATTGGTAATATGGCCAATGCTGTGTACTGAATTTGATGAGGAGTTTGGGTTCCACCAGGCAGCCCCTGTATGCTCACATTCCCTTGACTTACACAAGAAGTCGGCTTCTCCCCCACACAGCCGTGGCTGTTTGTGGCTTTGATAGTACGCCAGGCAAACATAGTAATCTAGGCTAGTAAAACCTGAATCTGTCTCGCGTGTCCCTGCATCCATAACATTTGTTTCCATTATCTATGGTACAGAAGAGATTTAATGGGATTTTAGTGGGATCCTCTTCATCAGGGATATCTCAATAGGAAAGACCTATACCGACCTGACAAATGTCTGGGTGGAGAGATGGCCACCAGGTCTCTATGGGGCCTGTATGCGAGATAGACTATACTTCTTGTCTAGTAGGATTTGTGATCAGCCATTGCTGCTGAACGGGGTGATGAGGGTTAGAACTACTGGTGGCCAAGGGGAGAGTCTATAGTCTTATCCACATAGCGAATACGCAATTTGAAATGGTTACCACGCTTTTCCAGTTTCCAACAAGAGTCTGGACACAGCGAAGGCTTGAGATGAGAGGCATGGATCCAAAAAGTGATTCCGTCTACTTTAACGCTTTAGGTTTTATAAGTAGCACCTGGTATGTTTCTTTCCAGTGGGGTTCCAGGGATGACACCTGATGTTGTCTTATGTAGACGAAGTCTCTTACATGATATTGATTTAGAGTCCCCTCCTCCCCTGGTTGGTAGGCAGTGGCCAGCTGTTTCCACAGTTATCGCTGAGTTCTTTCAATGACTTTAAGTCTGTCAAGCAAGGGGGTGTGGAAGTGATCGTTAAGCCTTAGAGTTGGGGTTAGGTCCCTTATTGGATGATGGGAATCATAGAGAATTTCATAGGGTGTGAGGTTACACAAAGAAAGAGAGGGAATATTTCTCGCATGAAACAGTGCATAAGGCAGGAGCATAATCCAATCTTTTATGCCGGGCTCTAAGCTTAATTTTGTGAAGGTCTCTTTAATGGTTCTATTTATTTTTTCTACCTGTCCTGAGCTCTGGTGTATATAAGCATAATGTAACTTAAAATTAATCCACAGGGTCCCAGTTAACACCTGACTTACCTGGGCCATGAACACCAGTCCATTATCAGACCCTATTACCTTAGGCAGACCGTATCTTGGAAAAATATCTTTCAGAATCTTCTTGAAAATCATTTGTGCAGTTTTTTTTTTGTGTGTGTGTGTGTGTGTGTGTGTGTGTGTGTATGTGTGGAAGGCTTCAGTCCATCCTGAAAATGTATCTACAAAGACTAGGAGGTATTTAAGTCCATAACTTGCTGGCTTAATTTCACTATTGTCCACTTCCCAAAATTGTCGTTTTCTGGTTCCTTATAGGTGCTTTCCTCTAGGAAACTGGAAGGGTAAGCATTAACCAATTGACGGACTCGACAGGCTTTTGTTACTCGTTCAGTTATTTTCTTTCGCTGTGAGTCGGTTAGTGGAAAACTCTGTTCTTAATCCTACAGGAATGCCTGCAGTTTCATTGAACCAAGGTGAGTGAGTTGGTGTACAATTTTAACGTAGTGTAGGGCTTTCTGTAATTGCGGCCTGAGCTCAGTGAAGTTGAGGTGTTCAGTGTCAGTGTCCATAGATATTATAAAAAACTTCCTGGTGATCAGGGGTCCATTGGAATTGGGCATCTCCCTCTAACACCGGGTATAAAGGAGCAGCTAAAAACGCAAACCCAGGTATCCATAACCTGCAAAAGCCAGCAGTCCCAAGAAACTCTCTGAGTTGTCTCCTGTTAGATGGGGGTGGTATCTAGGCAATGGTTTGTTTTCTGGGCTCAGTGAGCCATCGTTTACTGCCCCTAAGGAAACAGCCCAGTAAGATTACTTCATGCCAGCAAATTTGGGCCTTTTTGGCCGAAACTCTATACCCGAGTTGAGCAAGTTCATATAATAGTGCTTGGGTCCCAGACTCACAGTTTTCCTTGGTGTTGGCTGCCAGTAGCAGGTCATTCACGTATTGAAGCTGGGTGACTTTGGGGTGCGTAGTTCTGAAATTGCTGAGATCTCTGTGGAGGGCTTCATCAAAGAGAGTGGGGGAGTTTTTGAACCCCAGTGGGAGTCTAGTCCAAGTTAGTTGACCAGACGTTCAGGTTTCTGGGTCTACCCACCCGAAAGCAAACAGCAACTGACTATCTTTATGCAGAGGCAAGCAAAAGAAAGCATCTTTTAAGTCCAGAACAGTATACCATTTCCGCTCAGGGTTCAGAGTGCTAAGCAGATTGTACGGATTAGGTACCGTGGGGTGAATGTCCTGCACTCTGTTGTTGATCTCTCTTAGGTATTTAACAGGGCGATTGTCGCGGTTCCTGGCTTTTTTTTCTAGTAGCAGGGGAGTGTTCATGGCCAATTGACAGGGCCTTAGGACGCCTAAGGTCAGATATTTCTGAATATGGGGCCTTATCTCATCTTTAGCTTTTTTTGCTTAGAGGATATTATTTGACATTAATTGGGGAGGCTGAGGTTTTTAACTCCACTGTTATTGGAGGTTGTTTCATGGCCAGGCCTAACCCAGCAGTTTTTGCCCAGGCATCTGCGTAATCTGTTATCCATTTCTGGCGTAGCTTGCCTGTTTGATCAGTCTTGGGGGGTGTGAAGAGTGGATGTTCTTCTTCTACTAATTTAGTTAAAGCCGTGACTATAGGAGTTTATACTAAAGGATTTAGAAATTTCATTTGGTAGCCTTCAGGGTTAAAAGTTATTAAGGCCAAGAGCTTGGTGAGCAGATCTCTGCCCATCAATGGGTCCAGGCATTCCTGGATTACTAGGAAGGAGTGATGGATTTTTCCTTTACCTAGGTCCATGGTCCTCTTAGTAGTCTAAGCCCGATATTTACTGCCATTAGCCCTTTGAACTACAGACCTTTTATTTGATAGAGGGCCCAATGGGGCCTTAAGGGCTTCGTATAGTGCTCCTGTATTCATTTCAAAGTTTACTGGGGTCCGCTACACTTCAAAAGTTACCCTGAGCTAGGGGAAGTGATCTGAGCCCCAACTTTCTTAGTCATGCACCAGAGTCACAATGGCTGGCTGGCGTGGCTGTCTCTTTATAGGGCACTTTTTGGCCCAGTGTCCTTTTTTTTTTTTACAGTAGGCACATTGATCTGAGGCCAGGGGTGGCCTCTTGCATGGCCCCAGGTAACCCATACTGTCACCTTATGTCTTAATTTCTGGCCTCTTTCTTGTTGTGACAAGGATCTTGGTCAATCCCTTAGTCTGTCTTTTGCTTCTCTCATCCTTCCTTTGCTCCCTTTCTTTCTCCCTGTTTCTCTCTTATAGTATACTTTCTCAGCTTCTCTGACTAAATCTCTCTTTTAAATTTTTTTTAATATCCATGGCAGCTTGCCCAATTAAGGCCATTGTTACAGATGAATTTTGATCCGCTGCCTGAGGATCGAAAGGAGTATATCTTTTATATGCCTCCATAATTCTTTCTAGAAACAAAGAGGGAGATTCATCAGGCCTTTGAATAATTTCTCTTACCATGGCCAAATTAGTTGGTCACCTAGCAGCCCCTTGGAGACCTGCTATTAGAGCCAGGCAATAATTGGACAGATGCTCTTTATCTTCAAAGGTGTTGGGGTTCCAGTTGGGTTGGTTTAAGGGTAAGCTCGCTTTGATTATGTTGGGAAGTTGTGTTGGTCGCCAATCAGGTCCGAGGATATTTTTTTTTTAGCTTCTTGGAGGTTTTTCTCTTATTCCTCTGTCATAAAGAAAGTCCCTAGGAGTTGTTGGCAGTTATCCCAAGTAGGCAGGTGTAAAAACGTTGGCGAGTTCTCTGAGTTCTTTTAGCCGGGCCAGCTTCCTCCAGGGAAGGAGGGGCTCTGTGTGCCACGGGACTGTCATCTGGATGGTGCTGGGCCATCCTAGCTTCTTTGAATGGTGGAGAGGCTGAGTCAGCAGCAGGGGAATCACTTAGAGGGTGTTGGCAGTTGGGGGATGAAGGCAGAGGATAAGGAGGGGGAGGAGAGTCCAGTAGAGTCTTGAGACTCAGGGAGAACAGAGGGTGCAGGAGGAGGAGCAGAGAGTTAAAGAGATAGAATCATGGGGGAAGGAGTAGGAGTCCGTGCAGGGACAAGGAAAGGCTTCACCTTTGGAGGAGGAGATTTGCAGAGGTCCTGACAAGTTAAGATATATGGCTGTTGATCTGGACGTCTACGTGGCCCCGGCTAAAAGACAATATCTCAAACTTTTCAAATTAGTGCGAAGTAGAAAGATCCTTCTAGGGGACATCTGACTACAAAGTTGGGTCATTCTGAGACACAGAATCTGCAAGATCCGGCGTTTTACTGAAAAAGAAAGATTCTGAGCCCTTAAGCAGACTTTGGTCTAGTGATCAAGGGTCATGAACAGAGGCATTGAAGTGCTCTGTCCCATAATGAAATATACACAGACAATAAAAGCAATGACACAAGACACAGACAAGACAAGACAATAAAGACAGGCAATGGACGTCCAATACTGAGACCATGACTGAGTAGCTGGCAAAACATGATGGGCTGGCAATACCGAATCCGAAACAAAATATCACTGAATAAAGGAGACTATTGTTCCTCGATTTCATGAGTTCATCCCCCAGGGACATGGCCTGTGGCTCTGTTACATGTGTGTCAGCCACCATGGGAGAGAGCTCACGCTCTTTACCAATAGCCATTTTGTGAAACCCTAACCTGAATCCTGAAACCAGAAAGAGGGGCCTTATTTATCCCCAGAGGAGCCCGTTGGGGGTCTTTCATCTGCGGCTGCCGGATCTCACTGGGGCCACCAGATGTAAAGATCGGGCGAGGGTGGGTGGAAGAGACCACCAAGAGACTGTCTCATGCAACAGCAAAGGCTTTATTGGGAGTCCGGCATGCAAGGGCTCAGAGCTCACTTGAATAGAGCAGAGAGCCCTGAGAACAGCTTAAGAAGTGCTTATATATTTTCCTTGGAGAGGGCAGGAAGGAAAGTTTATTGATGTGTAAGTGCGAGTGGGCGGTTTGCGTGCAACTGGTTGACCGAGTACATTCTGCAGTTTGGCAGTTGGGGACAGCACATTCTGGGAACAAGAATAGCAAACAGTTCTCAAGATTTCAACAGTGTTTTGTTAAGCATACAGAAAATCAAGAAGTGACAAGTACCTATTTTATTAACCTTTCAATATAAGTATGAAAACAGAAATCTAGGTAAGATTTGAAGCCCAGAAGTTCATTGGGCCCTTGATTGGTATACTTAGCGTTGAATTACATTCTGTAGTGATGTCCCAGAAATATGGATATACAATGGCATAGGACCTTATACCTTCTCGGAGGTCAATTCCAAAACACAGACTCTAAGGGGAATCACACCGAAGTTCAAGCCAAGGTGGACCCAATTATCTCTTCCAACCGCCACACAAATGACCACAATTAAAACCAAAACACTCCCACATGGCACTCATCTTCTTCCATATAGACACTCACCATAACTTCTGGCAAGAGGATTCCATGAGAGGTGCAGCACAAGACAGTGTCCCAAATAAGGTCCCTTTCCCCTCATTTGCCAATAGTCAGGGTGGCCTGGACACCCTCCCTGTGAACCAGGAGTTATCAAATATGTCTGCCATTAATACAGCTCTGTTCTCGAATTTGAGGCCTACTGACTGTGGGGTTTAGATTCTTTATTTGAATTGGATTCATAAGAAAACCCAAGAACCTATGGGCTAGCATCTGCAGGGCTTTGAAGAACTCATTTGACTCAAAGGATCCCTATTCTCACTTGATGTAGGTAAGGAACCTTACAGAAGAATGTGAGGCACTTCATCCACAGTGACTGATTTTTGGCCATTTTGATTTTGGATTCACACATGGGATCGTTCTTTAGATCCATCAGGTGCTGAGAATCTAAGCCACAGGCTCACACAGGACCAAGAGGCTGATTCAGACACATCCCTTTACAAAGCAATTAAGCAAAGAGCCACAGGTGGTGCCCATTCATTTCCGTTTGAAAACTGTTTTCTTCAGGATTCACAAAGGCGTGGCCTCAGGCAAAGAACTTACTGACATTCAGGGCAACAGAAAAATAGGCAATCAAAAGGCCCATTGCAGGGGTTCTCCACTGAGACTTTCCTGGTCACATCGATATCTGAGTTTTCTGAGATGCTTGCCAATCCCTTCAGCTATCCAGTACATGTCCATGTCACAGTGCTTGGAGGTGGTACATATCGTGGACTCAAAAGCATGAGCCTATTTTGGAGAGTGGCTAGATTTCAGGAAGAAAACAGGAACTTAGGAAGATAGCAGGTGTTGCCCATCGATATGGCAAGCCCTAGTGCATTCATAAATTGGGCAGGATGAATGCTGGGAAACTTTCTACTAGACAGGAAACATCCATTGATGCATTCTCTTTTTCTAATGTCTACAACCACGGACACAGTGGGATACACAGACATAGAAACACTCGCCTTGTCAAACAACTTAGTAGAAACAGTTCACTCCAAACCAAACAAACCGACTTTCCTACCTCTTCTCAGAACATGGGGCAAAACCACAAACACACATCCACACCCAAAAAGGCACCTCCTTCCCCCAAATAGGTCTCTCACTATCCGGAGTGTCCTCTGACTGCTGGGCCATACTATGTTCCCCAGATATGGCCTATCCTGTCTCAGATCTGGTCTCCATATCCAACTCTGTGAAGTGGTCAGGAGCCAGCTGTGAGCCACTACCTGCTTTTTTAGGAAAGGCCCCTCTTCAGAGTACTCCTGGCATTTGGCCATCCTCACATCAGTAGGTACCAAGAAAGACTGACTCTGTCCTTGTTAAATTGAAGCAAGTGAGACCACTAGGACTGGGACTGGGACTGACTCTGTGTGCCTGGCTTCCTGGATCCCAAGTTCAGAGAGTTCCATTACCAAGGAAGTGAGGTGAGGTTGCATCCTTCAGGAACTGAATGAGGTCACTGCCTTTGCAACCACTTTTTCCAAACAGTTGCTTTCAAGCGTACCATGAGAAGGAGGCTTACCCTACTTTCTGTGGCACTTTCACAAATTAGAATGGTATATCAACCATAGGCACCAAGAAACAGCTCTCCACACAGGCCTGATTTGGTCCATCTTCTCTATATTAGGAAAAGAGCCTTTAGTCCGGGGAGCACTGCAGTGAACCTCTGCACTAAAACTATTAGCAAGCACCTGGTGGAGGAGTCCTCCATAGGTAAGTGGGGCTTTTATAACATCTGATATCCGGTTAAGGGAGATCTCTTCTGATGACAGAGATGTGGCCTGGGGAGGCTCACATATACTCCTTTCCAGGAGAGTAACCAGAATCGTTCTGTCCTCTGTTCTGTTCTGTAGGGAATTCCTCTGGAACTGTAGAGAGGGGCCGACGGGCACGCATGCACTCCTACCCTGGAGCTATAGCAAGATGTTGCACTGTTCCACTGTTTTTCTGTTTAGGCGCATGGTTTCTGTTTTTTGTGTTTTGTTTTGTGTTCTATTTTTTTGATTGTTTGTTTGTTTTTGTTCATTTTGTTGTGTGATTTCAGTGGTAAAAACTTAAGGATTTTGGACGTAAAAATAGGTAATAAAGAGAGTAAGCCTGACACCCCTTTGGACTGTGTTTTAGGGAACTGCGATGAACTTTACTCGCCTTTGTTAAGCAGGATGATAGAAGCTCCTAGCAGGCTGTCTGGAGCACACCCATTGCAGAGGGCAATGCTTGGTGGGGACCTAAGAACTGAGCATCTCCGAGGTTAACAAGTGAAACTCCTTTAAAACCCCTTGTCACTCCAGATCAAGAGAGTCACAACCTTTGGCAGAGTCCCCTGTGTTTCTCCTTTGTTCGCAAAGCAATAAACCTCCCTTTTTCTTTTTCTCAAAACTCAGTCCTCATTATTAAATTGGTATTAATTGGCGTCAAGTTGAGGAATCGAACTTTAATTTACAAATTTGGTACCCGCCCTCCACCCCGGAACTTTGTGAGAGCTGTCTACTGAAATATTAGGAGATGAAGCATGCTTGGTGTGGAACTGAACAAGAGGAGCTAATCCTGTAAGTAAAAGGAGGGACTGAGGGACTCCCAGCAGCTGCCAAAGCCCTGTTGATTCAGGGAATTACCTCCTTCCTCCCCGCACTGTAAGAATTATGCCACCTCTGTCTTGTTAAAAAAGAGAAAAAGAAAAAGGGGACACTAAATGCAGTGAAGTCACCATGGAGACACTTTATTTTACATTTCAGGTTTCCCCTCTGTTAAAACATGTGGTCCCCCCCCTGTGGATATCTATGGTGCACACTGGTGTAGGAGATTTTTCTCTTATCTGCTCTGGTTTAAACGGTTCTCTCTGACAGCCATAGTCTGAACCTCCTTTCTGTCTGTCTTGTGTCTTTGTATCTGGCCCTTTAAGACATGTGCAATAATGTGTTGATATTATAAATTGTTTCTTGGGAATGATCTTAGCTGAATGTGTGTCTAAATGATGGTGTTTTATTTTAACAATCTGGTATCTTAATGGGTTTTTGAAGCATTGCAGAATCTTGCAGTTAAAAGTCGGGTTTAGGTAATTGTTTAGTTTATGATTTCAGATAATTCATGCCAGAGAACTTAAATACTTAGTATGGAAAACTGAAGAACTCTACTTCCAAGTTGGCAAGTAAATTCTCAATCATACAGTCTTTTTTTCACCAATTTTGAATTGGATAGCCTCGGGAAATGTCACTGTGTGTACCACTGCATTAATTTGGACAAGGATAGTAAATCATAGAATGGTATCTGTTGACAAAACAAGATGTAAAAATATAAAATTTTGTGAATTGTATCTTAAATTTATATCATAATTTTCAACATCCGAACCTCAAAATTATGGTTAAAATGCCTTAGGCCTGAGGTGTCTGCTCAGAATAGCAGTTTTTCCTGCTCCTTCCAGACCTCAGCCATGATTTATATTGAAATGTAAATGAAAGAAGCCTGAAAGCTTAGTAGGAGACTGATTTGAGGCCTAAGGGAAAAAAAAGGTAAATTGTATGGTATTTACTAATTACTAGCCAGTCACTTTTTCTAGGACTCTTTTTTTTTCCTTAGATACTTTTTTTTTTGAGCTCATGATTTTGAGCATACAGACCTAGGTTAATGTTTTTCAGATCAGTTCTATCTTTGACCAACTGTAGACTTTTTGAAACATTGCAATGGAGATTTCACCTGAGAAAAGCTACAAGACCTTTACTATTATTATGTGTGCACACTTTTGTTATGTGTTGTATGTCCACATATACATATGTCCGTATATCATATATATGATACACAAATTAACATATACAAGGAGCGCTCATAAAAAAGCACTCATTAAAACAAATTTAAATAGGAGATCCAAAGATCTTTAATTCACGTGATTTAAATGTTTCAATTTAAATTGGATAAACAGATAAAAATCAATGTCTTTAAATTTAATCTTACAATTTTTTTAGGTGTTCAAAAATCTAATAAAATATTAATATCTACAAAATGTCTAATATGCCTTGGTTCTAGGACCTTTCCTTCAACATAAAAATGGTTTACACTGTCAACACATTTCTCTAATATTTTGATAAATAAGTAAAGTAAATTTGATATGGGATTGCTCATTCATGAGTACTTTTCTTAGATATCTGATTGATTTACTAAGGTCTGAATAAGTTCTTATTAAAGTCTGTATAAGAATATAAAAATAAGTCATGTGTTAATGAGACAAAAATTTCTTAAAACATAAGTTTACCCATAACGTTGTGTTTATTAAGTTTTATTTTCTCCAGAGCAAGCAACCATAAAAATTAAACAACTGATTAAATAAGAACTGTTATTTTAGAGCACTGTACTGCCATTGCTTTAAAAGCTAAACTTGGTTAATGTAGAAACATCAATGTAATTGTGATGCTATCAATGTTTTCATATCTTATAGGTATGCAAGTCTGTAAGGTAGAAACTTTAAAAGAGCATTATATCAAGCTGGTGCTCTGAAGTTGTATGGTAAAAAATATATTGGGGATTTATTTACCTGTTATCAATAAGATATGTAAACTTTTATGTTACTTTTTACATTGGGGAACAATTTAAATGTATTTTTTAGTTAATGAGAGCCTAATCGATGTAAAGGTTAAAAACTTTCAGCCTTTCTTTAATTCATGTTTTAAATGTGATATCATATGGTGTTAGCTAATGTTCATGTGACCTCAAACAATTTATGTAAACTTTGTCAAATGATATTTAAAAATAAGAATTAGCTTTAGAACTAAAATACTTAAGATTTATAAAGAGCCCTGCCTTAGCTGAGATAAGGCTCTGTGTCCCATCTTACTACATGTGAGAATGACTACGAAACCAGTAGGTTAGATAATATTTCTTTAAAGTTATTTTAAAAAGTTGGTTTTTTTTAAGGTCAATATTCCTAGGATCTCAAACAGGGGATATAATGTATAACTCAGCCAAAAAATTCAGGGTAGCTGTTACACAAGCTAAGTATTTTTACTTTTGTTAATTTTATTTTGAAATTTTCTTATAAGTGATCTAAAGATTCTCTTTTACTGTTTTACAAACGTGTTGCTTTAAGAACACAACATGGGTTTATTCAATATAATAAGTCATTACTTACAATACAGACAGAATAATACAGATCCCAATTAATAAAAAGATAATTATATAGTTATAGACATTAAAGCCCAGTACTCTTAATATAAGGCTGTTAAAATTTATTTGCTGGATGTTTAAGATTAGGATTTAAAATTAAAGTTAAATGAAAAGAGCCAAGAAAACCAATATTTGGCTTTTGCCCTATGAGTCAGTCTGAATCCAGGGAACAGGGGACTTCTCTAAAGAGCTTTGAAACTCTGAGCCAAATAACCTCCTCCTGATCAGGGAGATTAATGAGACCACTGGAGAACAGAAAGCCAATCAGTGTATTTGTAACGAAGAGGAGAGTCATCAAAGAAAGGAGACATCCCTGATGCTTCCGAGGGAAGCCAAATGATCAAGCAAGATCTGGACCCACCTAGCGCAAATGGCACTAGCAGAACTGAGAATCTGCTCTCAAGTTTCCCCAGAATTGACTCCCATAAAAGGTCAGCTGACTGTTAACAATAGATGGAAACAAAAGTCAGTTTGACTGCTTCATCTTAAACACTTAGCAAAGACAGTTAAGAACAAAATACATCCATTCCTGGGCATTTTAAATTATAATTATAATAATAATAATAATAATAATAATAATAATATAATGTTAAGGTATGCACTTTATGTTTGCCTCCCAAAATAAGTAAGACTGGTGGCTACAAAGAAGAATTCTCAGACAGGAATGCCTGATACTTATAAAAAGAGACTATCAAGAAGACCTGCCACAGGGAGAAGTTTTCAGTTTAAGGCCTACAGATATTCCTAACCTACACAGGTTGGCTTGGTGTTTGCTAGTACAATTATCCAGCCCTGAGTAACAGAATTAAAGGTTTCTCAAAGAGACACAGAGGTCATAATAGTAAAAGGATTTTACAAGATCAGATGACATTAAATAATTAAACTGTATCTTATGGGGAGGGACAAGTGTAACAGTAAAAGTTAAATATTAAATTGACAGTCCTGATAACTGGGGATATTAAAGACTGGTGAGGGAACTTCTATACAGTGACATGTTCCAGGTGCTGCAACATTTAGTCAGTACTCATGGTTTTTGTTTCTCTCATAGAAGAACCCATCCCCAGATGACTTTACAACCTGTTCTTCCCCAATCAGACTTCAAACCGAACTGACTTCTAAAAGGCAACTCATGTCCCTCAACTGACTTCTAAAAGGCAACTCATGTCCCTCATCCCATGCCCACTCACGTCACCCTGTCTCAGGTCAGAAGAAGAAAAAATGAGTGACACCACTCTTCTTATAACAATGGAGAGAAAGATAAATAGACTATCAATATAAGTAATTAATTAAGTCAGGTAAAATCAGGGAGATCGGTTTTGGGTGAGTTCTAAAAATTTGGAGACTCTTACCTGAGGGATTAAAATTTCCTCAGTGCTCTTCCCGTAATCTATCAAAGATTTGAAGGGGACACAAAGAAAAGGCGGGAATGATAGACCCAACCTGATCTTTAATTTAAATTGGGAGCCATCTTGCCAAAAAGCCATGAAAAGATAATTTTGGCTTTACCATAAATTACTTCAAATTCTAAACCTGCTTGGAATGCCTGCCCATGCCTTGAACTCACCCATGCCCGGCTCTCTGACCAGATAGCAGCCCTCTCTGAAACTTTAGTGACACATCATAAATATTTGCCTTCTCTGGCCAGACAACAACCCTCTCTGAGGCTCTAATGGTCTTCATGAACTCTGATGTAGGGACAGCAAAAAAAATGTAGACTGCCATTGGTGTGATGTTTGTCAGAGTTCTGTTATCTGTAAACCCCCTTTTGTGTAATTTTCTGGGCTATTAAGCTGCCTGTAGGAAAGCTGGGGTTGCTGTCTTTTTCCCGCCGTTTTGTGAGGGAGAGGTAGCACAGCCAGTGGAAATAATAAGCTTAATTTAATTTGATTTTAATTAGAGTCAGTGGTCTTTTCTTGTGTCCTGGTCTAACAGGTAAACACTCCAAAAACATGGAGCTCTGCCAGCCTAAACACTTCTTGAGAAACTTCCTCTGAGTTTGGGCACTTGAAATATATGTTGTTGTAAGGAGCTTTAGCTTCCTTTCTAGTGATACCATCAAAGCTGAGTCTGCATCTATGTGACCTGGAGGACATGGTTTCTTGTATTCTAATGAACATGAGGCAGCAGTGCTGAATTTTCTCTTTGTAGGTAAACTGTGGCCACTGGATACTAAGTGTCTCCCCGTTTGGACTGTGAAGCCATTTGGTCATCCTCCACTTTGTGGTGTTTCTTGCTGCTGTACTGGGAGTTTGGTATATGCTTTATGAAATACAACGAGTTCAACTGAAACCCAGTGTTGAAGAAAGTTCTGTCACTTGTGGTGGGTTAGGGTCTGAAGGAGAATGCACCAACCAGGCTTTTATCTCACAGAGCTTGCCCCCTTGTCCATAGAAATCTGACTCTGAACTTAGCCCAGAAACCTCTCCATATAAAATGATGCCTTTACATAGAAGGGTCTGCTGGCTGCACCATGTCAGTCACAAACCATTTGGAAGGCAATGGCAAATCCTCATTGCCACACCACAGATGTATTATCACACACCCACCCACCACTGCAATAGGCCCACTTCTCAGCAGGCTCCAACTTACTGGCATCTTTGTTCTACACCATTTTCATGAAACCCGGTCAATCATGGCATTCTCTGGTACACTCAAGATCAGCAACAAGACATCTAAAGGTTCTCCAGTGCCACCTGGTTAAGGGAATTTCAAAGATTTCATTGTATTTATCTAGCCATTTTTCATGGATGAAGTTGGAGGCACTCTGGGTTTCAGTTCATTCAGGAAATATTAAATGGTGAGGAAGCTGTTTTCAATGAATTCTCTGGAGAAATCTCACAGGCAAGTCTTCCCATAGAGTGGTCAAAAGGTCACATGAAGCCAGGCCCATTGAGGTCTTTAATGTGACGTCCATGGGTCTTCTGACTGTCAACTATGGCTGCCAAATCTTTCAGAATAAAATCATGTGATATTCTAGCTGATATTCCAAGGCTCTGTGGAAAGCCACCCTTGTATTTGATCTCAGTTTCCAAGGGAGAATCCCATGCATGGCCTCCTAAAATCTGAACACAGTTTATGGCAATATTTCTCTGAGATCAGTTCGAGAATTCAGACTATAAGTGGAATCACACCAGAGTTCAAGCCCAGATAGACCCAGTCATCACTTCCAACCACCAAACAAATGACCACAATTAAAACCAAAGCACTCCCACAAGGCCCTCATCTTCTTCCATATAGACACTCATCATAACCTGTGGCTGGAGGTTTCCATGAGGGGCTCAGCCCAATACAGTGTACAAAATAACCTCCCTTGCCCGTCATTTGCCTAAAGTCAGGGTTGCCTGGACACCCTTTCTGAGAACCAGGAGTTATCAAATGAGCCTGCCGTAAATACTGCTCTGATTCTCCAATTTGAGGCCTACTGACTCTCGGGTATAGATTCTTTATGTGAATTGGAATCATAAGAAAACCCAAGCACATATGGGCTATCCTCTGCAGGGTTTGAAGAACTCATTTGACAAAAAGGATCCCTATTTTCACTTGATGGAGATCAGTAATCCTACAGAGGAAGGCGAGAGACTTCGTCCACAATGACTGCTTTTTTGGCCATTTTGGTTTTGGAAGCACACATGTAATTGTTCGTTAGATCCATCAGGTGCTGAAAATCTATTCAACAACCTCAAACATGGCCAAAAGTCTGATGCAGACACATCCCTTTCCAAAGCAATTAAGCAAAGATCTACAGGTGATGCCCATTAATTTCCATTGAAAACCGTTTTCTTCAGGCTTCAAAAAGGGGTGGCCTGAGGCAAAGACCTTTCTGACATTCAGGGCAACAGAACAATAGGTAAGCAAATGGCCCAAGGCAGGGTTTCTAAAATGATATCTGAGTTTTCTGAGATGATCCCATTCCCTTCAGCTATCCAGTACATAGCCATGTCACAGAGCTTGGAGGTGGTTCATGTCTTGGAAACAAAACCATGAGCCTATTCTGGAGAGTGGCCAGAATTCAAGAAGAAAACAGGAATTTAGGAAGACAGTGGTTGTTGCCCATCCATTAGGCAAGACTAAATCCATTCATAAATTGGGCAGGATGAATGTTGTGAAGCTTTCTTCTATTCAGGACACATCCATTGATGCATTCTCTTTTCTAATGTCTACAACCACGGACACAGTGGGATAAACAGACATAAAAACACTCGCATTGTCAAAAGACTTACTAGAAACAGTCCACTCCAATCCTAACAAACCGACTTTCCTACCTATTCTCAGATCATGAGACAAAACCACAAACTCACACCCACACCCAAAAAGTCACCTCCTTCCCCCAAGTAGGTCTATGACTATCCGGAGTGTCCTCTGACTGATGGGCCATAGTATGTTACTCCAAAATGGACTGTCCTATGTCAGATGTGGACTCCTTGGCCAACACTGTGAAGTTGTAAGGTGCCAGTGGTGAGACACTACCTGCTTACTCAGGAAAGTCCCCTCTTCAGACCTTCCTGGCATTTGGCCATCCTCACATCAGTAGTTACCAAGAAAGACTGATTCTGTCCTTGGTAAATCCAAATATGTGAGGCCACTGGGACTGGGACTGGGACTGCCTCTGGGTGCCTGTCTTCCTGGATCCCTAGTTCAGAGAGTTCCATCACCAAGAAAGTGATGTAGGTCACTTCCTTCAGGAACTGAATGAGGTCACTGCCTTGGCAACCACTTTGTCCTAATAGTTGCTTCCAAGTGTCCCAATTGATGGAGGCTTCCCCTACTTCCTGTGACACTTTCACAAGTTTGAATGGTATATCAAACATAGGCACCCGGGAACAGCTCTCCACACAGGCCTGGTATTGTCCATCTTCTCTACATTAAGAAAAGAGAGACTGCTTCAGACACACCCCTTCATCCTGACCAGGTTGTTTGTCGTGGAAGATGACTTTTGCTCTCTCAGGTCCTTCATAGCTTCCTATAGCTTCCCCAGGGTTCATTTCTGCATGGACCTTTTCATTTCTCAGCAGGTGGAAGATTTCTTACATTCCTGTATTGTAAGACCAACTCTGTCCCTGCTTTTCTGTAAAGTTAGATTGAGGGAACAGAGTATGGTTAGGGTTAATAACATGTTTGATTTGGCTTAGAAATCATTCTGCTGGATGAATAATGTTATTGGGAACCTGCAGTATTTATTAGAATATATAGAGGGGAAATATATTTATGAAAACCGAAATCTAGGTAAGATTTGAAGCCCAGAAGGGCTTTGGATCCTTGATTGGGATACTTAGGTTTGAATTATGTTCTGCACATGTGTCTCAGATAAATCTATACACAATGGCATAGGACCTTGTTCCTCGGATGATAGAATGTCAAAGAGAACATCCATTCAAAAAAGGATAGTTGGTAGGATTAGGAAGATAGTTGGTAGGATTAGGAAAAAGAGTGAGTATATGATTTGGACAAAAAGTTCTTTAGCAATAGGGTTTTGGGTAGAGAGAAAATGTAAATATCAGCACATGTGAAGAGTCAGTCACAATGATGAACTGGGGAAAATATGTAGGAAAGCAGATATCAATAGAGACATTAGAAAATCAGCAAATGATAAAGTGATTGATAGGATTAGACATTTTCGACAGGCTTGAGTTTGAATAAATAATCTTAGGAAGAAACAAATATGTAGTCACCAATAGGATTGACATTTGAGAGCATTAG
Organism: Callospermophilus lateralis; assembly: GCF_048772815.1. NCBI lineage: Eukaryota > Metazoa > Chordata > Mammalia > Rodentia > Sciuridae > Callospermophilus > Callospermophilus lateralis. The sequence goes on along the minus strand of NW_027517592.1, from coordinate 225,343 downwards.
GCAACCTGGACATGGGTGATTTTCATAATCCATACTCATATTCCATTTAGGCTTTGGTACAGTCGTAAGTGTGACTTTGCATTTTGTGGCCAGAATATTACTGTGATAAAATGTATATGTAGATCAGGTGACATGAGTATTTGTTGCACCATTTCTGAGAGCAATATTTTGAAGAGATATAAATTAGTATTGGGGGCACAAATAGGTGTACCATGTGTGTATGAATATAGAGAGAATGCATGAATAGACCATACTGTGAATAAATAATATGTTTCCAAATTTAGAAATTGGAATAAATTGATATCCCAAAATACACAGGAAATCTTATATTGATATACATACATTCATTCCAACCAGTTATATATCTAATGGTAATATTAGGGTTGTAGTTTATCATAAAATTTGTGTGAGTTTTGCTTCAAAATTGATTATGGAAATCGAAAATAATGTGTTTGGAAAGAAGTCTCATGAAATAACCAGTCAAAAACAAGGAGGAATACATGTGTTCTGAAGCAGGAAGTGATTGAATGTGTTACAAATGTCTTTCAATTTGTGAACTTGTGGATGAAATGTATATTCTACGATGTATAAAAACTGAAGAAATAGTAATGTACCAGTGTTGAATTAAAATGAACATCAAAATACACATCATGTCCCATAGAAATCTACTTTCATTGATGTTAAATTGGGTCAGTTACTGTAGAAATATAAGGCTTTGTTTGCACCATTCACTGAAGTGAGTTTTCAGTACTAGGAAATAAATATGTATTTCAGGTGGATGAATATTTCTAAAAACAATCTTATGAAAAGTTGATTATAAAAGCACATACATGAACATGAGTGAATTATTTAGGGAGTGTATAATAAGACACATATATTTCATATTTTGAAAATATATATATCACACAGATACATTAGAAAGTAGCAATATATATGCCAATCAAAATTCATCATGAAATATATATCATTCACAGATCCAAAAATATTAATTTTACTGAACATGGATTTATGTATAATGTTTTTCAACTAAGAAGCTCACTCATAGTTTGAATTTTCAGTTCCAAAAACATTTAGGAGGAGTCATCTCTTCTCATACTTTGTATCTCCCAAGTTAGCCACCTCACAAAAATGTACGTGTGATACCAGGTAGGATTTTATATGTGCATATAAAAATACATGTGCTGAATTGGCTACAGAAAAAGGGAGACAGAAATTCACATATGTGTTAACTTTAAAAACACATGGAGAACCATTTCAACAAAAAATTAACAAGATTTATAACTCTTACCCTATATCATGCAAAAGGCAAGACCAACTATACGCCATGCCTCCTCTCAACCGCTTGTATTTCTATTCTGTTTGGGTTATTTTTCTCCATCATATTAGGATTAGTAGTCAGAGTCTAGTAGGGTATGTGTTAGTGTCAGGGATTCAGTATTTTGAATGGAAAATTGAAAAATGAATCCAATGTGTATGTAAATATGTGCTACACCAAAATCTTCCCACTCTCATCCAGAACAATGCCTTGACAACACCTACGGCCCAAGTATGACACAATCAGAGGAGAAAAGTTAGAAAATCCGTGAATACATATCTAGAATGGAATATGATCAGAAGTTCACAACCTTGGAAGTGGTAGAGGAGTTTCCAAAAGTAAGGGACAGGGTAAACCCTCCAAAAACTTGAAGGTCTGCTGGTCTAGAGACTTCTTGAGAAACTGCCTGTGAGGTTGGGCACTTGAAATATATGTTGTTGTCAGGAGCTTTAGCTTCCTTTCTAGTGAGACCATAAAAGCTGGGTCTGCATCAATGTGACCTGGAGGACATGGTTTCTTATTTTCCAATGAACATGAGATAGCAGTGCTGAATTTTCCATTGTAGGTAAACTGTGGCCCCTGGGGGCTGAATGTCTCCCTGTGTGGACGTTGAATCCATATAGTCATCCTCTATTTTCATGGTGTTTCTTGCTGCTGCACTGGGAGTTTGGTATTTGCTTCATGAAATACAAGGAGTTCAACGGGGACACAGTGCAGGAGGGATTTCTGTCACGTGTGGTGGGTCAGGGTCTGCAGGAGAATACAAGAACCAGGCCTCTATCCCACATAGCTTGCCCCCTTGACCATAGCAACCTGATTCTGAACAATGTCCTGAAACCTCTCTATGTAACAAGGTGCCTTTACATATAAGGGTCTGCTGGCTTCACCATGTCAGTCACAAGCCATTTGGAATCCAATGAAAGATCTACATGGCCCCACCACAGATGTTTTATCACACACCTGCCCACCATTGCTCTAGGCCCACTACTCAGCAGGATCCAACTTTCTGGCATCTCTGTTAAACACCATTTTCATGAAAACCAGTCAATCAAGGCACTGTCTGGTATACTCATTGTTGGGAAAAGTATAAACGGCAGCCATACCCCAGAGAAAAACCCCAACATGGTGCCTAAGGACTTCTTCTTCCTACCTTCTTTTTTCTACAGTGGTGCCAAATGTTCCCACCCGTGTGAACTCTCCCGCTGGCGCCAATTTGAAATCTCGCTGGTGGGGAACCTTAGCCCCAATAAGAACTAATTCCTGGGCTCCAGAGCTGATATCTGAAAGAACTAACCAATAAACGGTTTGCCTGCCATTTATCTAAGCCCTTCCATCTTCCCCTTAGTTCTATATAAGCACACAGCTTTTTGCAATAAAATTGGAATTCTCCCAGCGAAGTGCCTTTGCGTGGGAAGTTCTTTCATTCTGGTGCCCCATGTGAGGATACGGGTGAGCTCTTTCTAACAAGAGCCCCGTCCCCTGCTCCCCCGGAGACAGCCAGCTTCCTGCACCCACCACAGATCTGATATATGTAAGCCTCCCCTGACCCTGGCTCTGCAACTCCCTTCGGGCTACCACTGGTTTTGTAACCTTGATCTTCCGGCCCACTCTCGACGCCCTGTAGGGGGCAGGAAATTCCTGCCACTAAGACCTTTACTGGTCGCAGTGGACCCTCTGGTGATCCGTTTTCCTTTGGGGCGTGAGGCTTCTGAGTTTACACAAGAGGCTCTGTGGTTTTTTCTCCTCTGCTGCCGCTGCCGCTGCTGGCTAGAGTTGCTGTTTGCTGCGGGGCTGCTGTGTCTGGCTGAAGCTGCCTCTCTGCTCGGGGAAAACTGAACTCCCGTCCTGGAACTACATTCTGCCGGAGTTCTGTTTTCATTACTGACTTTTTCCGCTGCGTTCAAAAACTTTCCTGACGTCAGGTTGCCCGTGGCTCCGAACCCATTGGGTCTCACAGATCGCACTTCACTGGTGACGCCCAGGTAGTGCCCTCTGTATTTCCTCATGACGGCTGGTCATTTTGGGGACGCCCACCTGACCCCCGTTCGCCCTGAGCTTCCTGAAAGCCGTTCCAGCCCGGGTTTTCTCTTTGTCTCTCTCGCTTACTCTTATTCTCTCTCTCTCTCTCTCTCTCTCTCTCTCTCTCTCTCTCTCTCTCTCTGTCTTCCTTCTCTCCCTGTGACTATGGGCACCTCTTCATCTGTACCTGAAGCCTCACCTCTCAAATGTCTACTAAAAAATCTGGCCACACTCTCCCTCACACCAGACATCAAGCCCAAACTTCTAATCAAATTCTGTACCCAAGATTGGCCTACATATCCACTGGATAATGGCAATCATTGGCCTCCAGAAGGCTCCTTACATCCAAACTTCATCTGCGACCTTTTTAACTACTGCCAGCATCTGAAAAAGTGGAGTGAGATTCCCTGCATTTAAGGTTTTAGCCTTCTCACACAGCACCCTGTCGCTGCTCCTCCTGCCCTCCCTCTCAGGTCCTCCTTGTTTGCAAACCCTTCTCTTCCCCTACGTCTACTCCTGACTTCACAGATTCTTCCTCATTCAACCCAGCAGATGAACCCCCACCTTATCCCCCAGTCCTATCTGCCCCTTCTCTCCCACTATACCCTCCTCTTCCTCTGCCTGATTCCAGGGATCCTCAGCCTTCCATTTCATCCTCCTCCCTCCGCCCTCTTCTCCCTGCTCCACCTCCTCCTCTTCCAAAGAGACACTCCCTGCCCCTCCCTCTCCTTCCTGTCCGCCTCCTGCCTCTTTCAGTCCTCCTGTTACAAGGTCTAAGGGACTCCTTCCCACCCCCAAGACAATCGCACCCCTTTGTGAGGTAGCTGGTCCCGAGGGTGTCATCAGAGTCCAAGTGCCCTTCTCCATGTCGGACATTACTCAGCTAGAGAGGAAGTTAGGCTCATTCACCACTGACCCCACCACTTACATTCGGGAGTTTCAATGGGTCCTGCAAGCATATAGTCTCACTCATCATGACATCTACATGCTCTTGGCCAATACACTTCTCCCTGAGGAAAGTCAATGGGTCTGGGAGCTAGCCCAAGCCCATGCTGATGAAAATCATAGGACCAATCCTAACCACCCCACAGGCCCTCATGCTGTCCCAGAGCAGGATCCCCTATGGGATTACAACACCCCTGAAGGCTTACAGTCTAGTGACCTTTTTACATCCTGCCTCTTGGCGGGCCTGAAAAAGGCCATCCGCAAGGCTGTTAACTTTAAAAAGGTGCAGGAGGTCATTCAAAGGAAGGAGGAAACACCTTCAGAATTCCTGGATAGACTAACCAAGGCCCTTTAACAGTACACAAACCTCAACCCAGAAACCCCTGATGGCCGTCATGTCTTAATGAAATATGTTCTGGCCCAAAGCTACCCTGACATTAAAGCCAAGCTTAAAAAGCTTGAACAGGGCCCTGCTACTCCTTAAACTAAAATCCTCGCTGTCGCTTTCAAGGTTTTTTATGATAGAGAGGATGAAAGTGAATGCCGTAGGCAGAGGGCTGAAAATGCCAAGTTCCAAATGTTGGCCCATGTCATTCAGAGAAGGCCATCACCACGCCATCCCAATATGACACCCCCGGGAGCTTGCTTCAAATGTGGTAAGGAGGGACATTGGGCCAGGGATTGTCCTTCACTGAGGACACCCTACAACCCCTGCCCAAAATGCCATCAAAGGGGACACTGGGGGGCAGACTGCCCAACAACCCGAAAGGGAGGTTGGTCAGCCGCCAGGCAACCACAGCCTTTCTTGGGCTTAGCAGCGGAGGATTGACGGATCCCTGGGCTTTCCCTCCAGACTATTACCATCAAGAATCAAGAGCCTAGGTTTACCTTCCTGGTGGATGGATGCTTCATTACCTTCCTCTTGGATACTGGTGCCACTTTTTCGGTCTTAAGGGAGTATGGGGTTCTACCACACCCTCAAAAACTCCTATTGTCAGGGTAGGAGGTAAACAGATTTTCCCTCAAACCCCCCCATCATGTTATATGCAGGGATCCCTTTTGTCCTTCACTCACTTCTTTCTCGTTATGAGCCATTGCCCCATTCCCCTTCTGGGAAGGGACATACTCTCACTATTAAAAGTCAGCATTCACATATCACCCCACACCTCTCCTACCTCTCATTTCCTCATGATGTTCCTAGGGGCAGATACACCTCCTTAATGCACTCTCCCATGACTCTCTAAACCACTTAAGCCTGAGGTTTGGGACACAACTACACACCTTATGGCTAAATGCAGTCCTATTCATATTGTCTTATGGGACCCTTCAAGATATATTAGTCAATCACAATATCCACTCACAACCACAGCCCTCCTCGAATTAGAACCCATCATCCAGGATTTATTACGAAAGGGGTATCTTAGGCCTACACACTCTCCTTTCAACACCCCCATTCTGGCACTTAAGAAACCTAAAGTGTCCTACAGGCTGGTTCAAGACCTTCTCCTTGTCAACTCCTCTGTGGTCCCCATCCACCCACTAGTGCCCAACCCTTACACCCTCCTCTCTCAGATCCCTGCCACTACTACCCACTTCTCGGTCCTAGGTTTAAAAGATGCATTCTTTTCTATTCCCTTGTTCTCAGAATCTCAGAATATCTTTGCTTTTACATGGACTGACTCTCACATCCACCATTCTCATCAGCTTTCCTGGACTGTCCTCCCACAGGGATTCAGGGATAGCCCCCATCTCTTTGGCCAAGTTCTTGCCCAGGACCTCACATCCTTTCACCCGACCTGTCCCGACACTATTCTCCTTCCATATGTCAATGACCTTCTTCTATGTAGTCCCTCTGGGAACACTCTCAATCCCACACCGCTCAGCTTCTTAATTTCCTAGCAGACAAGGGATATAGGGAGTCTCCCCACAAGGCCCAGGTTTCCCATTCTTCTGTCACCTCTCTTGGTTTTTGCCTTAGACCCGGGAAAAAGGAAATAACACTGGATAGGAGGCAACTCCTCTCTGATCTTCCAGTGCCCCATATGAAAGCCAAAATACTATCATTCCTAGGATTAGCAGGTTATTTTAGGGCCTGGATCCCAAATTATTCTCTTCTATCCAAACCCCTGTATGACCAAGCAAATGGACCCCCTAGTGAATCTCTTGTCTCCTCCCCCATCTACCACTTCCGCAGGTTTCAGCAACTCCTCTTAAAGGCACCTGCCCTTCACCTTCCTGATCTTTCAAGACCATTTCATCTATATGTCCATGAAAAAGGGGGGCAAGCACTTAGGGTCTTAGGTCGAAACTATGGGCCTACATTTGCACCTGTGGCATATTTTCCAAGAAACTAGACTCTACCATCCGTGGGTGAGCCCCTTGCTTAAGAGCTCTGGTTGCTGGACAAATTTTACACAAAGAAGCCTCTAAGCTGAGTTTTGGGGCACCTTGAACTATCCACTCCCCACATCACTTGAAAGATCTTTCAGCTTATAAGGGCCTTCAAACCCTTCCTCCATCCAGGGTTCTGTCGCTCCTCACATCCTTTCTGGAAAACCCTAATATTACTTTCCTCCCCTGCTCTGCACTGATCCTTCCCTCACTGCTCCCAATGACTCCCACGTCTAACACACCAACTCATAATTGCTTGGAAACCTTAGAAGATTTCCTCCCCTGTCATTCTTCCATTTCTGAGGAACCACTCACCAAGCCTGACCTTATCTGGTTTACTGACAGCAGTTCCTTTAGGCAGAACGGCACTCATTACTCTGGATATGCTGTAGTTTCAGCCACTGAGATTATAGACGCCAAAGCTTTGCCTTCAGGAACTACCAACCAGCAGATTGAACTTATAGCAGCCACTCGTGCCTGCCTTCTAGCACAAGGCAAATCCCTCACCCTCTATACTGATTCAAAATATGTCTTCCAGATCTTATTATCCCATGCTTCAATATGAAGGGAGCGACGCCTACTTACCACCAAAGGTAATGCGATCACTAATTCGGCTCTTATAACCAATCTGATGGAGGCCTCCCACTTACCCACCCAGTTGGGAGTTGTCCATTGTAGGTCCCATCAGAAGGATGGCTCTCTTATCACTGAGGGCAATGCCAAAGCTGACCAGGCGCCACGAATGCGTGCTACCACTTCCAATTATGGCCCCTATGGGGTACATATTATGGCCACTTTAGACAGCTCATCTGAAGCCCCTACTTCTTCCAGTAAGAACAAGGATCTTTTCAAGTTCCTTCATACTCTACACCATTCCAATTCTCAGTCTTTGACCCTTTTTTTACAGAGCTTCTTCTCCCTCAACCCTTCTGACATAGCCATGATAGAGAATATAGCCTCTAATTGTCAGATCTGTCAGCGGACCAAACCTCATATTCCTTTAAGGCCCAAACCTTTCCCTTTCCACCAAGCCCAGGGACACATTCCCATTGCTGACTGGCAAGTAGACTTCACCAACATGCCCACAGTATGGCACACTAAATACCTCCTTGTCTTTGTGGACACTTTCTCTGTTTGGGTTGAGGCATTTCCCACTTCCAATAAAAAAGCTTCCACTGTAGCTTCAATCTAACTGACAGACATCATCCCTAGGTTTTGTATGCCCACTTCCCTACAATATGACAATGGCCCTGAGATTATTTCTAGGATCACACAAAAGGTCTCTCAAGCCCTCTCCTTCAAGTGGCATTTCCACTGTCCATATTACCCCCAGGCTTCAGGGAAAGTGGAAAGGGTAAATCATACTCTGAAGGAAGTCCTTACCAAATTGACAATGGAATTAAACTTAGACTGGGTCAAAATCCTTCCCTTTGCTTTGCTTCGAATCAGAGCTCTCCCTAAGAAACCATCTTTACTGTCTCCCTTTGAGATAATGTATGGAAGACCTCTTATACCCTCTGGGTTGGTCACTTCACAAGGACCTCTCACCCGAGATTTGTCTTTGCCTCTCTTGTTTCATCTCCGCTCTGAACACTGGAAATGTCAGAACTGGCTTCTTCCGGACCCAGTCTCCACTCCAAACACTCCTCCCTTAACACCTGGGAGTCTAGTCTATTATAATACCCCAGAGGAGAAAGGGACTCTTGCACCAAAATGGGAAAGCCCCTATCCTTTCATTCTCTGTACCCCCACCGCCGCCAAACTCTCCTTACCAGACAACCGTCTCACTCCCTGGATTCCCATTTCTAGGTTGAAACCATATCACCAGGAGGCCCCACCTGCTGACGACAGGACCATGCCAGAGGAACTCCAAGAATCACCTCCTGAAGCTCCCCTTTAATCCTGCTTTCCACACCCATCTCACCCATTTAAGTTGCGGCTCACACGGTGTTCCCTGCAGCCCAATTCCTCTTAAAGAAGGCACAATGAGCTCTCCCAACACCCTAGTCTTCTCTAACTGCTTGTTTTTTGTGCTCTGCTTTTTTTCTGTGCTCTGTTGGGACTTGTCTTTACCCTCCTAACCTACCATGTATTTATTCACTCTTCGGGAACGATACTCAGAACATGGCATGCAGAAGGTCCGCGCAGTGGATGCAACTACTTGCTTCATCCACAACTGCACCTCTATTTCCCTAAAATTGTCACCTTCAAGGACCTTCGTCCCTGGTAGCTGGAACTGGCCTTTCATTTGCTTCCTTTTTAATCAAACCAAAGACTATTGTCATTGGTGGCCTGAGATATATAATGGGTGTCCCTATTGGTCATGCAGGTTCCATGATGAACGTGGTAGCTGTTCTTACCACTCACTTGGCTACTCTGAAGGGTTGACTTCTAGTTACCTAAAGTGGCATAAAGGCTCTTCATCCGATAACAATGGATCGTATACTTCAGATATACCTGACCCCAAGGCCAAACGTTGGGGCTATGTTGAGTTTGCTCTCTATGCTCGGACAACCTCAGCAAGACCCACAGGGTGGATGACTGTTGGCCGCACCCTGATTACGCCACCTAAGGCAACCAATCATGTAGTCGAACACATTAAGGAGTCAGAATCAAAACTGGATAAAGGCCATTGCAACACATGTTTTTTCGTCCTCTGCCTGAGGATCAAAAGAAGTATATTTCCTATATGCTTCCATAATTCTCTCCAGAATCATAGAGGGAGACTCATTAGGACCTTGGATTATCTCTCTTACCATGGCCAAATTAGTCGGCCCTCTGGCGGCCACTCGGAGCCCCGCCATTAGAGCCCTGTGATAAGTGGAAAGATGCTACCAACCTTCAAAGGTGTTGGGATCCCAGTTTGGTCGGTTCATGGGCCCATAAGGATGAAGAGGGAGCATCACAGTGGCTTCTGAGTTTTCTATTTTCCGTAGCTGGCGGGTTTCTTTAGGTGGCCCAGCTTCCACCAGAAAAGGAGGGGCTGCTGCTGCTGCGGAGAAGTCCCTTGGAGGGCTTGGGTCTGGCCCAATTGCCTCTACTGGCGGAGAGGCTGAGTCAGTGGCGGGAGAATCATCTGGAATGTGTTGGGGGTTGGGGAGCGAGGGCAGAGGATAAGGAGGGGGAGGATTGTCCAGTCTTGTGACTCAGGAAGAATGGGGGGAAGATGGGGAGGGAACGGAAGGTTTGAATGATAGGATCCTGGGAAAGGGGTATATGGCTGTTGATCTGGGTGGCCACGTGGTCCCGGCTGAAAGACAATATCTCTGACTTTTTGGATTAGATTGAAGTAGAAGGATCCTTCTGGGGGCCACCCGACTTTGAGGATGGGCAATTCTGAAGCACAGAGAGTCTGCCAGGTCTGACATTTAACTGAAAAATAATGATTCTTGGCCCTTGAGCGGACATCAGTCCAATGATCAAGGGTCAGGGACAGAAGCGTGAAAGTGCTTTGTCCCATAATGGGAGTTACTCAAAAAGAGACAGTGAAGACACAAACGCAACACAAACAAAGACAAACAGTAAACGTTTAACATGGGTCCAAGACAAATATTAGAACTCAGTAACTGGCAAAACCTGATGGGTTAGACAATAAAGACAGACAGTAAACTCAACATGAGTTCGGGACAATGAACAAAACTGTGTAGCCAGCAAAACCTGATGGGCTGGCAAACCGAATCCTGAAGCAAAATATAACCGAGTTGAGGAAACTAATATTCCTTGATTTCCCTCGTCCTCTGGAGTGTCCCCCAGGGACGTGGCCAGTAGCTCTGTGACACGTCTGCCACCCACTGTCAGAGAGAGCTAATGCTCTTCACCGACAGCCACTTTGCCAAGCCCTAACCTGAAACCCGAAACCAGAAAGAGGCGCCTTTCTTACCCCGAGAGGAGTCCCTTGGGGTCTTTCATCCGCTGCTCCGGATATCTCACCTGGGACCTCCAGATGAAAAGGTGGGGCGAACATCGGAGGAAAAGACCACCAACTGGCTTTCTCATGCAACACCAAAGGGTTTATTGGGGGTATAGCGTGCTGGAGCTCAGGGCTCACTTCAGAGGAACAAAGAACAAAGAGCCCCGAGAACCACTTGAGTGGAGTTTATATACATTCTTTAGAGAGGGCAGGGACTTTACATACATCATAGCCTCTTTAGCAAATCATCATATACCGCAGGAAAATCAAATAACAACTCTAAAACATGATTAGCACATTCATTGGCGGGAACAGGTTGGGCAGGGGGTGATTGGTCAGCCGTAAGAAGGGGTATACATTTAAATTGATTGGTGGATGCACTGTGATGTATACGTGGTGAGCTGCATGGTTTCTGGGAAGGGGCTGTTAAGTAACTAGGTCCTCAGGGAAGATTTCAACACACATCTAATGTGCAAATCCGGGAATTGTCTTAACTGCCACAGAAATTTCAGGTGCTGAGTGCAGCTTGGAAACTTTACAAAACCTGGTTCTTTACATTTCAATTTCAATTTCTTTTATTCTTTCAGAACCTTACAGAGGAAGGCGAGAGAGTTCATAGACAATTACGGCTCTTTTGGCCATTTTGGTTTTGGATGCACACAAGGGATCTTTCTTTAGATCCATCTGGTGCTGATAATCTAAGCCACAGCCTCAAACAGGGCCAAGAGGCTGATTAAAACATATCCATTTCCAAAGCAATTACTACTCTGAAGTCAGTTACAGAACTCAGTCTTCTAGGAGAATCACGCCAGTGTTAAAGCCCAGGTGAACACAGTCATCTCTTCCAAAAGCCACACAAGTTACCACAATTAAAATCAAAAAAATCCCACATGGCCCTCATCTACTTCCATATAGTCACTCATCATAATCTCTGGCTGGAGGTTTCCTTAAATGGCACAGCCCAATAGAGTGTCCATAATAAGCTCCCTTCTCCTCATTTACCTAAATTCAGGGTGGCCTGGACACCCTTCCTGTTAACCAGGATTGATCACATAGTTCTGGCATTAATACTGCTCTACTTCTCCAATTTGAGGCCTACTGACTATCAGGTATAGTATGTGATTTGGAGTAATTATTAAACCCAAGCACCTTTGCAGGGATTGGAAGAACTCATTTGACACAAAAAATCCCAATACTCCCTTGATGGAGGTCAAGAACCAAACACAGGAAGGCAAGAGACTTCACCCACAATGACTGATTTTTTGCCATTTTGGTTTTGGATGCACACATTGGTTCTTTCTTTAGATCCATCCGATGCTGATAATCTAAGCCACAGCCTCACACAGGGCCAAGAGGCTGATTCAGACACATCCCTTTCCAAAGTAATTAAGCAAAGAGCCACTGGTGATGCCCATTCCTTTCCATTTTAAAACTGTTTTCTTCAGGCTTCACAAAGGGTGGCCTGAGGCAAAGACCTTCCTGACATTCAGGGCAACAGAACAATAGGTAAGCAAAAGGCCCAAAGCAGGGTTTCTCTACTGAGACTTTCCTGGTCACACTGATATCTGAGTTTTCTGAGATGCTTGCCATTCCCTTCAGCTATGGATTACATGGCCACGTCACAGAGTTTGGAGGTGGTACATATTTTGGACACAAAACCATGAGCCTATTGTGGAGAGTGGCCAGAATTCAGGAAGAAAACAGGAACTTAGGAAGACAGTACATGTTGTCCATCGATAAGGCAACCTGCAGTCCATTCCTAAAATGGGTAGGATGAATGCTGGGAAGCTTTCTACTAGACAGGACACATCCATTGATGCATTCTCTTTTCTAATGTCTACAACCACGGACACAGTGGGATACACAGACATAGAAACACTCGCCCTGTCAAAAGACTTTCTAGAAACATTCCACTCCAAACCAAGCAAGCCGCCTTTCCTACCTATTCTCAGAACATAAGACAAAACCACAAACTCACACCCACACTGAAAAAGGCACCTCCTTCCCCAAAGTAAGTCTGTGACTATCCAGAGTGTCCTCTGACTGGTGGGCCATACTATGTTCCCCAGAAATGGCCTGTCCTGTCTCAGATCTGGTCTCCATGGCCAACTCTGTGAAATATCAGGGGCCCACGGTGAGCCACTTCTTGCTTTCTCTGGAAAGGCCAGTCTTCAAAATTTCCTGGCATTTGGCCATCCTCATATCAGTAGGTACCAAAAAAGACTTACTCTGTCCTTGGTAAATCCCAACAAGTGATCCCACTGTACTGGGACTGGGACTGGTTCTGGATGCCTGGCTTCCTGGATCCCAAGTTCAGAGAGTTCCATCACCAAGGAAGTGAGGTGAGGTCACTTCCTTCAGAAACTGAATGAGGTCACTGCCTTAGCAACCACTTTTTCCGAACAGTTGCTTCCATACTTCCTCTGACACTTTCACAAGTTAGATTGGTATCTCAACCATAGGAACCCGGGAACAGCTCTCCACAAAGGCCTTTGTTGGTCCATCTTTTCTACATTAAGGAGAGAGGGTGAATGAGACACAACCCTTCATCCTTACCAGGTTGTTTTCCATGGAAGATGACTTTTGCTCTCTCACGTTCTTCATAGTTGCCTACATGTTCTCCAGGGATCATTTCTGCATGGACCTTTGAGGTTTTCAGCAGGTGGAAGATCCACTACATTCCTGTATTGTAAGACCAACTCTGTCCCTGCTGTTCTGTAATGTTAGATTGAGGGAACAGTGTATGGTTAGGGTTAATAACATGTGTGATTTGGGTTAGGAATAATTCTGCTGGATGAATAATGGTATTGGGAACCTGCGATATGTATGAGAATATATAGGTGAAATATAGGTATGAAAACAGAAGTCTAGGTAAGATTTGAAGCCCAAAAGAGCATTTTGCCCTTGATTGGAATACTTAGATTTGAATTAGGTTCTGCACAGATTTGTCAGATTAATCAATATACAATGGCATAGGACCTTGTACCTTGGATGATTGAATGTCGAAGAGAACATCCAGTCAAAAAGGGATAGTCGGAAGTGAAAGGTTAATAAAATAGGTATTTGTCACTTCCTGGGAAGAATGTTGTGTTTATTCCGAGCATAATGGAGTTGTAAAAAAAAATATGATTAAATTAAAAAGACACCATGAAGAGTGTCAATGAGAGAGTGAGAGGACCAAAAAAAGTGGTTTGAGTCTTGGTTCACATAGTCCCCCTGTTTGACTACTTTTTTATCAACCCTGGCCTGTCCGATAATAATCTCCATATTATTGCTAACTATAAAACCCTGTTTGCTCAACCGTGTAATTTCTTTTCTCTAAGCTCAAATTGGACAAGTTAAACTCATGGTAATACCCCACTAGCAGACATAGAATGTGACACCCCACAATGATCACTTTTATGATTAAAAGTAGCTAGAAGAAGAAGTGGGGAATGAAAGATTAATAAAATAGGTACTTGTCACTTTTTTTTCTGTATGCTTAACAAAACACTGTTGAAATCTTGAGAACTGTTTGCTAATCTTGTTCCCAGAATGTCCTGTCCCCAAATGCCAAACTGCAGAATGTACTCCCTCACCCGGTTGAATGCAAACCGCCCACTCTCCCTCACCCATCAATAAACTTCACTCCGTGCCCTCCCCAAAGAAAGTATATAAGCTCTGCCTAAGCTCTTCTCAGGGCTCTCTGCTCTATTCAAGTGAGCTCCGATCCCCTGCATGCTGACCCCCTATAAACCCTTTGCTGTTGCATGAGATAGTCTTTTGGTGGTCTCTTCCTCTGAAGCTCGCCCAGTGTTTACTTTGATGATTGGGTGTAGAAAAGAACATTCAGTCAAAAAGGGATAGTCGGTAGGATTAGGAAGATAGTTGTTAGGTTTAGGAAGAAGAATGAGTATAGGTTTTGGAAAAAAAATATTCTTTATCAATAGGATTTTGTTTAGAGTGTGAATGTAAATGTTAGCCCACGTGAAGAGTCAGTCACAATAGTGAACCGGAGAAAATATGTAGGAAAACAGATATCAATAGAGATATTATGAAATAAGGCAAAATATAAAGTGGGTGATAGGATTAGACATTTTCAACAGGGTTGAATTTGAATATATGATCTTAGGAAGAAACCAATATGTAGTCACTAATTGGATTGATATTTGAGAGCATTAGGCAACCTGGACATGGCTGTGTTTAGTAATCCATGTTCATTTTCAATTTAGGCTTTGGTACAATAATAAGTGTGAACCTTGCATTTTGTCTGCAGAATATTACTGTGATAAAATGTATATGTAGATCAGGTGACATGAGTAATTTTTCCATCATTTCTGGGAGCAATATTTTGAAGATTAATAAGTTAGTATTGGGGGTACAAAGAGGTGTACCTTGTGTCTATGAATATAGAGCTAATGCATGAATAGACCATACTGTTAATAAATAATATAACTGGTCCACTTTAAATAATGCATTGGATTCATATCTTAAAATATATAAGAAATCTTATATTGATATACATACATTCATTCCAACTAGTTATACATCTAATAGTAAAATTAAGGTTATGGTTTATCATGAAAGGTGTGTGAGTTTTTCTTCAAAAGTGATTATGGAAATCAAAAATAATGTGTTTCGAAAGAAGTCTCATGAAAAGACCAGTCAAGAACCATGAAAAAATACATGTGTTCTGAAGCAGGAAGTGATTGAAAGTGAAACAAATGCCTCTAAATTAGCGAACTTGTGGATGAAATATATATCCTATTATGTGAATAAACTGAAGAAATAGTAATGTACCAGTTTTGAATAAAAATGAACGTCAAAATACACATCATGTCCCATAGGAATCAATTTGCATTGATGTTAACCTGGGTCAGTTACTGTATTAATTTTAGGATTTGTAGGCACCATTCACTGAAGATAGTTTTCAGTACTAGGAAACAAATACATATTTCAGGTGGATGAATATTTCTGACGATAATCTTGTGAAAAGTTGATTATAAATTCACATATATGAATATGAATGAATTTAGGAAATGTATAAAAAGACACATGTATTTCATATTTTGAAAAATCTGGAAAGTTTGTATATATATATATATATATATATATATATATATATACACACACACACACACATACACACACACATGCACACAGACATTAAAAATTAGCAATATATATGCCAATTGAAATTCACCATGAAATATATATCATCCACAGATTCAAAAATATTCATTGTACTGAACATGGATTTATGTATAATGTTGTTAAACTAGGAAGCTCACACAGAGTTCGAATTTTAACTTCCAACAGCATTTAGGAGAAGTGATCTCTTCTCACAATGTGTATCTGCCAAGTCAACCACCTCACAAGAATGTACGTGTTGTACCTTGTAGGATTCTATATGTGCATATAAAAATACATGTGCAAATAGGCTACAGAGAAAGGGAGACAGGAATTCACATATTTGTTAACTTTAAAAACACATGGAGAACAATTTCTACAAAAGTTGACTAGATTTATAACTCCTACACTACATAATGCAAAAGGCAAATTCAACTATACACCATGCCTCCTCTGAACTGCTTGTATTTCTATTCTGTTTGGATTATTATTCTCCATCATATTAGGATAAGTAGTCAGAGTCTAGTAGGCTAAGGGTTAGTGTCAGGGATTCAGTATTTCCAATGGAAAATTGGAAAAGGTATCCAATGTGTATGTAATTATGTGCTTTGAAAAATCTTCCCACTCTTATCCAGAACAATGCCTTGACATTACCTTTGCCCCAAGTAAGACACAATT
Source organism: Callospermophilus lateralis (assembly GCF_048772815.1). Classification (NCBI taxonomy): domain Eukaryota; kingdom Metazoa; phylum Chordata; class Mammalia; order Rodentia; family Sciuridae; genus Callospermophilus; species Callospermophilus lateralis. The sequence continues at coordinate 208,976 of NW_027517592.1, read as the reverse complement.
ACAGGAGAAGAGTTCGAAAATCTGTGCATATATATATGGAATGCAATATGCTCAGTTGTTCACAAACTTGGAGGTGGTAGAGGAGTTTACAAAAGTAATGGACAGGGTAAACCCTCCACAAAAATGGAGCTTTGCTGGCCTAAAGACTTCTTGAGAAACTGCCTCTGAGGTTGGGCACTTGAAATATATGTTGTTGTCAGGAGCTTAATCTTCATTTGTGGTGAGACAATTAAAGCTGGATCTGCATCTATGTGACGTGAAGGATCTTGTTTCTTATTTTCCAATGAACATGAGACAGCAGTGCTGAATTCTCTCTTTGTAGGTAAACTGTGGCCACTGGGGGCTATGTGTCTCCCTGTGAGGACTGTGAAACGATTTGATCATCCTCCAATTTTCGTGGTGTTTCTTGCTGCTGTACTGGGAGTTTGGTATTTGCTTCGTGAAATACAAAGATTTCAACTGGGACAAAGTGCTAGAGGGAGTTCTGTCACGTGTGGTGTGTCAGGGTCTGCAAGAGAATGCACCAACCAGGCCTTTATCCCACATAGCTTGGCCCCTTGACCATAGCAACCTGATTCTGAACATTGCCCTGAAAACTCTCCATATAACAGGATGCATTTACATATAAGGGTCTGCTGGCTACACTATGTCAGTCACAAGCTATTTGGAAGCCAATGGAAGGTCCACATGACTCCACCACAGATGTTTTATCACACACCTGCACACCACTACTCTAGGCCCACTACTCAGGAGGCTCCAACTTACTGGCATCACTGTTCTTCAACATTTTCATGAAACCCAGTCAATCAAGGCACTGTATTGTATACTCATGATCAGCAACAGGACATCCAAAGTTTCTCCAGTGCCACCTGGTCATGGGAATTTCAAAAATTTGATGGTATTCATCTAGCCATTTTTCAAGGATGAAGTTGGAGGCACTGTGGGTTTCAATTCATTCAGGAACCACTAAATGGTGAGGAAGTTCATTTCAATGAAATCTCTGGACAACACTCACAGGAAAGGCTTCCCAAAGAGTGGCCAAAAGGTCACATGAAGCCAGGCCCATTGAACTGTACAATGTGAGGTCCATGTGTGTTTTGACTCTCAAATATGGCTTCCATGTTTTTCATAATAAAATCATGTGATATCCTGGCTGAGATTCACAGTGCTCTGTGGAAAACCAACCTGGGACTAGATTTCAGATTCCAAGGGTGAATCTCATGCGTGGCCTCCTAAAATCCCAACTCAATTCATGGCAATACTACTCTGAGGTCAGTTCCAGAACTCAGTCTATAAGGGGAATCACCCAAGAGTGAAGCCCTGGTGGACCCAGTCATCTCTTCCAACTGCCACAAAAATGACCACAATTATAACCAAAACACTCCCACATGGCCCTCATTTTCTTCCATATAGATATTCATCATAACTTCTGGCTAGAGGTTTCCATAAGTGGCGCAGCTCAAGACAGTGTCCAATATAAGCTTCTTTGCCCCTCATTTGCCTAAAGTAAGTGTGGCCTGCACACTCTTCCTGTCAACCAGGAGTGATCAAATAGGCCTGCCATTAATACTGCTCTGCTTCTACTATTTGAGGCCTACTGACTGTCAGGTATAGATTCTTATGTGGTTTGTAGTCATGAGACAACACTAGCACATCTGCAGGGCTTTGAAAAACTCATTTTACTCAAGGGTCAATAATCACACTTGATGGAGGTCAGGAACCTAACAGAGGAAGGTGAGAGACTTCATCCACAATGACTGATCTTTTTGAATTTTGTTTATGGATGCACACATGGGATATTTCTTTAGATCCATCAGGAGCTGACAATCTAAGCCCCAGCTTCACCGAGCGCCAAGAGGCTGATTCAACACATCCATTTCCAAAGCAATTAAGCGAAGAGCCACAGGTGATGCCCACTCATTTCCATTTGAATACTGTTTTCTTCAGGCTTCACAAAGGGGTGGCCTGAGCCAAAGACTTTCCTTACATTCAGGGCAACAGAAAAATAGGTAAGCAAATGGCCCAAAGCAGGGTTTCTCCACTGAGACTTTCCTGGTATCTGAGTTTCCTGATATCTGAGTTTTCTGACATGCTCCACTTCCCTTCAGCTATCCAGTACATGGCCATGTGACAGAGCTTGGAGGTGCTACATAGCTTGGACACAAAACTTTGAGCCTATTCTGGAGAGTGTCCGGAATTCAGGAAGAAAACAGGAACTTAGAAAGATAGTAGGTTTTGCCCATTGATAAGGCTAGTCGCAGTCCATTCATAAATTGGCAGTATGAATGCTGGGAAGCTTTCTACTAGACAGAACACATCCATGATGCATTCTTTTTCTAATACTAAGACCACGGAGAGAGTGGGATACACAGTAATAGAAACACTCACCTTGTCAGAGGACATACTAGATACAGTCCTCTCCAAACCAAACAAATCGCCTTTCCTACATATTCTCAGAACATGAGACAAAACCACAAACTCACACCCACACTCAAAAAGACACCACCTTTCCCAAAGTAGGTCTGTGACTATCCGGAGTGTCCTATGATGGGTGGGACATACTATATTTCCACGAAATGCACTGTGCTGTCTCAGTTCTGGTCTCCTTGGCCAACTCTGTGAAGTTGTCAAAAGTCACTGGTGAGCCACTACCTTCTTTCTCAGGAAAGGCCCCTCTTCTTAGCTTACCTAGCATTTGGCCATCCTCACATAACTAGGTACCAAGAAAGACTGACTCTGTCCTTGGTTTACCCAAACAAGTGAGACCACTGGAACTGGGACTGGAACTGGCTGTGGTTGCCTGGCTTCCTGAATCCCAAGTTTAGAGAGTTCCATCACCAAGGAAGTTATGTGAGGTAACTTCCTTCAGAAAGTGAATGAAGTCACTGCCTTGGCAACCACTTTGTCCTAACAGTTGCTTCCAAGGGTCCCATGAGATGGAGGGTGCACCTACTTGCTGTGACATTTTCACAAGTTAGAATGCTATATCAACCATAGGCACCTGGGCACAGCTCTCCACACAGGCTTGGTTTGGTCCATCTTCTCTACATTAAGATGAAAGAGGCTGATTCAGACACATCCCTTCACCCTGACCAGGTTGTTTGCGATGGAAGTTGACTTTTCCTCCCTCAGGTCCTTCATTGCTGCCTACATCTTCTCCATGGATCATTTCTGTATTGACCTTTGAGGTTCTCAGCAGGTGGAAGATCCCCTACACTCCTGATTGTAAGACCAACTCTGTCCCTGCTTTTCTGTAAAGTTAGATTGAGGGAACAGTGTATGGTTAGGGTAATAACAGGTTCGATTTGGGTTAGGAATCATTCTGCATGATGAATAATGGCATTGGGAACCTGTGATATTTACAAGAATATACAGGTGAAATATAAGTATGAATACAGAAGTCTAGGTAAGATTTGAAGCCCAGAAGAGCATTGGGTCCTTGATTGGGATACTTAGCTTTGAAATACCTTCTGCACAGATGTCTCAGAAAAATCGATAAACAATGGCATAGGACCTTGTAAATTGGATGATTGAATGTAGAAGAAAACATCCACTTAAAAAGGGTAGTCGGTAGGATTGGAAAGATAGTCAGTAGGTTTAGGAAGAAGAGTGAGTATAGGATTTGGTCCAAAAGTTCTTTAGCAATAGGGTTTCTCGTAGAGAATGAATGTAAATGTCAGAACATGTGATGAGTCAGTCACAATGATTAACTAGGGAAAATATATAGGGAAGCAGATATCAATAGAGACATGAAGAAATCAGGCAAAGTATGAATTGATTGATAGGATTAGACATTTTCAACATGGTAGATGTTGAATATACAATCTTAGAAAAAAACAAATATTTAGCACCAATAGGATTAACATTTGAGAGCATTAGGCAATCTGGACTTGGATGTTTTTAGTAATCCATGCTCACTTTCCATTTAGGTTTTGGTACAATCATAAGTGTGAACTTTGCATTTTGTGTCCAGAATATTACTGTGATAAAGTGTATATGTAGATCAGGTGACATGAGTATTTCTTCCACCAATTCTGTGGTCAATATTTTGAAGATGTATAAATTAGTATTGGGTGTACAAATAGGTCTACCCTGTGTCTACAAATATAGATAAAATGAATGAATTGACCATACTGTGAATAAATAATATAACTGGTTCCAACTTTAAATTATGGATTGAATTGATATCTGAAAATATACAGGAAATCTTATATTGATATACATACATTCATTACAACCATTTATAGATCTAATGGTAATATTAAGGTTATGGTTTGTCATGAAGAGTGTGTGAGGTTTGCTTCAAAAGCGATTATTGAAATCTAAAATGAAAAGTAGTCTCATGAAAAGACCAGACAAAAAACATGGAGGAATACATGTGTACTGAAGCAGGAAGTGATAGAAAGTGAAACAAATGCCTATAAATTTGAAAACTTGTGAATGAAATATATATCCTATGATGTGCATAAACTGAAGAAATAGTCATGTAACATTGTTGAATAAAAATGAATGTCATAATACACATCATGTACCATAGTAATCTACTTGCATTGATGTTAAAGTGGGTCAGATACTGTAGAAAAATTAGGACTTCTATGCACCATTCACTGAATTTAGATTTCAGTACTAGGAAACAATATGTATTTGAGGTGGATGAATATTTCTGAGAATAATTTTGTGAACATTTGATTATAAATCCACATACATGAATATGAATGCATTTAGGGATTGTATAATAAGACACATATATTTTATATTCTGAAAAATCTGGAGAGTGTGTATATATATATATATATATATATATATATATATATATATACACACACACACACACACACACACACACACACACAGACATTAAAAGGTAGCGATATATATGCCAATCGAAATTTATTATGAAATATATATCTTTCACAGATCCAAAAATATTCATTTTACTGAACATGGATTTATGTATTATCTTGTTCAACTAGGAAGCTCACCCGTAGTTTTAATTTTCAGTTCCAACAACGTTCAGGAGGAGTGATCTCTTTTGACAATTTGTATCTGCCAAGTCAGCCACCTCACAAAAGTGTACATGTGATACCAGGTAGGATTCTATATGTGCATACAAAAATACATGTGCTGAATAGGATACAGATAAAGGGCGACAGGAATTCACGGATTTGTTATCTTTAAAACACATGGAGAACTACTTCAATTTAATATTGACTTGATTTATAACACCTACCCTTTATCATACAAAAGGTAAGTCCAGCTATACACCATGCCTCCTCTGAACTGCTTGTATTTCTATTCTGTTTTGGTTATTTTGCTCCATCAATTTAGGATTGACACAGTCTGGCTGGGCACAATTCAGGAGCCACTTGTCAAAAGCTAACTTTATTTTTAGAACCACACACGCCAAAAAATAGCTCCTCGGGAAAAACACTCAGAGCACAACTGCCACCACCGGCTTCCCACAAGCTCTCAACCTCCCCTCTCCTCCTGCTCTTGAGGTCGATTGGCTGGGTTGTTTGAGCAGAGCCAAAAAAGTCCCCCAAAAAGCAGCTCCATAATTTGAAAGGGTGGGGAAACAGCCCAATGGGCATCACCGCAGAGGAGCCAATCAGCTAGATGTTGCTGGGGCCGCTGTGAACCAACCATCAGCTGGCAGTCTGAAAGTTTGCTTTGGCCCCTTGGGCTGTGGCTCTCAACATCTAACCCTCTCTGTTTAAACAACAAGCATGTGGCTTAGGGACCATGCCTGCCTTAGGTTGTCCAATAGTACATATGATTCTTACCCATTATCGAATGAGCTGACCTCAAGGTGTCAGCCTCCTGTCTTAGATTGGTACCATTGTAATTGGATCTTACCCGTCACTGACTACAGGTCCAGTATACATCCACACCTGTGGAGAGGTCTTTGTACCAGCGGGCGGGTGAGGCTCTTTGCCTCATCTCTGTTGGCCCCCTAATTTTAGCTGAACAACCATGACAAGCAGAAGGGAGGAAGATACACCAAGGCAATTGATGGCTCTTTTTGAAAAAATTGTACCACCGATGACATCATCAGAGAAATACCCCAACACTACCACACGTCACTGCACCAACAGATAGTTCACAATGCAGGCAGGTGAGTTCACAATGCATACAAGTGATACATAGTCCAGGCAAGTTCTGCAAGCAGTTCAGTGATGGCTATTGCAGAAGCTGTAGATTGGTTTTATCTTTGACTTCACATGCACTGGGATGAAGATAGAAATTCTGGCAACAATGCCTAAAGAAAGAATTATGTAACATTCCAAAAGGCACTAAAAGAAAACAATTTTCTTAACAATTTACATTGTCTAGAAGAGAATTATTAAATATAATGAAAAGAAAAGGTGGATCCAACATGGCGGCGGGCAGAGAGGCTGCGCTTTTAATGCACTCCCAGTGATGGGGTCATAAAGTCGCAAGGATAACTCTTTGATTCTACCAACGGAGATTCTCCTAGCAAAATTCCACTGAAGGGAGACTGCCCGGGAGCTACAAGAATTTTTTTGAAGCGTCTGTGTGACCCGGACGAGTGGGACCCTGCCACTAGACGCGGAGTTCGAGATTCACCAGCCACAGTCTGCGCACTGCGGGCACAGCTGCAGATCCGTCCACCAGCCCGCAGCCAAAGTGACTGGGTCCTGCTAGACGCCGAGACACAGCTTGGCAGGAAGAAGTCTTTAGCCAAGCCTCCACGCGCCAGGAGCTGAGGTGAACTGGGCCGGACCAGTCCCACCCCTCCCCTCGGTCAATCCGGCAAGAAGCCTGGGGCCCACCATAGCAGAGAGGTGACATCATCGGAGTTCGGCCGGCGAAATTCCTTCCCAGCAAATTCCACTTTAGCAGGTGTGTGACTCCCCATACTGATACAAGCAGCCAGGAAACTTCATTGACTTCTCAGGGGTCGTGTCCGTAGGGAAGCAGAGGGGAGCCCAGAACCCAAGGCCCCCATATCACCAGTGGTGACCCCTAAGGTCTTATCCGCCAGTTTACCACAGCACTGAGGATTAAAAGGGGCACTCGGTGGGGCTGCAAGTGTAACTAGATCTCTGGAGAATCACTTCTGGGGAACAGGACCTGGCTGGCAGGCTGACAGGAGGAAGGGGGTTAAGAGCTGGAGAAGTGAAATGGCTCTGGACTGACAAGTCTGAGAGACCCCCAGAAGACGCCCTACAGGGATAGCTCTCGGCAGGTAGAGAGCAGACACTCCACTTGGAAGGCACAGCTCCGCCTACTGGAAGAGAAGAAGGTGGATCTCTAAGACTTTAATTTTTTTGTTGTTGTTGTTGCTGTTGTTGATATTTTTTTCTCTCCTTCTTCTCTCCCTGTTCCTTTCCCCCCTTTTCCTTCTCTCTTTCTATCCCATTTCAAGTTTTATTGTTCTTTTCATTCCCCTCTAATCTATCTCTCCCTCTATCCTTTTTTTCTTTTTAAGAGCACCTTCATTCTCCTACCCCCCAACTCTCATTCCAAGCATTACATCTTTCATTGTGTGTAATTGTCTAAATGCAAATAGGTGAATGTCTCGAGGCTGTCTATAAGACTCCTAAATACCTAGCTACTACCAACACCCTGATCCAATTGCCTGGTAGTATCCACCTTCAGTGGAGCAATCTTCTAAAGTAGCCGAGACATACTAACCATTGTACCACCAGAGCACCCAACCTAAACATATAGTCCTAAGAACAAACAGCAAATCATTATATGCATACAGAACCTAGAAGCCTTATATGAATTAAATGAATCAGCTTTAAAGTACAACAAAGCCCAAAATTTTTAGGCATAATCTTCCACCACAAAAAAGAGACAACAGAGATATACAAAGCCAAAACAAATGTATAGGAGAAAGCAGTTACAAAGCAGTCAAACAGAGCTGGAAAGCAACGTGAACAATATGAAAAAACAAGGGAAAAAGGGGTTACAAACAATGCAGGACAATCTAAATATACAGGAGGACCTAGAAGAATCAGAAATATGGACAGGGAAAGAAATCAAGGCATTCCTAATTCAGATGGAACGGAATATTAGAGAAGACATGAGACAGCAAATCCAAGCATTGAAAGTATATTTTGAAGAGGAACTAACCACACAAATTAAATCCGCAAAGAATGAGCTTTATCAGGAGATAGAGGTGTTAAAAAATAATCAAGTTGTAATCATAGAAATGCAAGAAACCGTAAATCAGATTAAAAGCGCTAATGAGAATATTACAAACAGACTAGATCAAGTAGAAGTCAGAACATCAGATAATGAAGACAAAGTATATCAACTTGAAAAGAATATAGTCAACACAGAAAAGATGTGAAATCAAACATATAACACAAAACACAAGTGCACACATAATATAATACATACAACACATGACATAATATTAAAGGCCTTATGACTTTTTACAGGTGAAATCTCCATTGCAATGTCTAAAAACTCTATTGTCCAAAAATAGAACTGATCAGCAAAACATTAACCTAGTTCTGTATGAGCTAAAAAAAACAAAATAAAACTTCATGATATGAGAAAGGGGAATAATAAAATAGATTTGAAAAAAACATTCTGGTTCTGTCACAGATGTAAGAACAGCCAAACTGGAGTTCTGCATATCAGCTCTTATTGATTTGAGCCAAATCATCTTATTTTTGGTCTGTAGAAATCTCTTTAGTTAATCTCTCTGGAATCCAAATTGGCTACTGTTCTCCCTGTGGAAACACAAAAACAGACGCCGGACTCCAGACAATTACTTGGTCAGGACCTTTCCATTGTCCTGTTAGAATATCCTTCCAAAGTACCTTGGGCTTATGTACATTTTTTGGACATATATGCCTTTCTGCAGCACTAAGCCCTGATGAACCCAAATTTAAAAAGTTTAGAGTAAAAGGGTTATTTTAAGTTTACCTTTGGGGAATATATACCCCTTCCCAATTTGTTCTTTTTGCTTTAATATGTACGTTTTAATAGTTTCATGTGCTCTTTCAACTATGCCTTCTCCCTGTGGATTGTATGGGATTAATGTTATATGAGTAATGCCAAATGATGAGCAAAATTGTTTAAAAAAGTAGAAGTATAAGCAGGGGCATTATCTGTTTTTAACTCTTTTGGAACGCCCACAGTGGCAAAATTTTGTAAGCAATGAGCTATAACATCTTTAGTTTTTTTCTCCAGCAAGAATGGAGCCCATCAAAAATCCAGAAGAAGTATCAACTGTAACATGCAAATATTTTAATTTTCCAAATTCTGGCAAGTTTGTGACGTTCATCTGCCAAATATGGTTAGGTATCAATCCTCTAGGATTGACTCCAAGATTAACTTGTGGTAAAAAAGGTCACACAATTTTGACATTGTTTTATTATTTGTCTAGCTTGTTCCTTAGTTACTTTGAAACGCTTTTGTAAAGTATTAGCATTGACATGAAACTTTTTATGAAAATTTGTAGCTTCTTCTAGTGTATAGAAAATATGTATGAATGTCATGTGTTGTTTTATCTGCTAAATAATTGCCCAAACTAAGGGCTCCAGGCAATCCTGTATGTGTCCTGAAATATCCTATAAAAAACGGATCTTTCCTGTCCCAGATTAGACTTTGTATAGTCGAAAGCAAAGAGAAAATAGTAGAGGAAGGGGAAATCCTTCTACCATCTTCAAGTGATACTATAGCACTAACTATATACTGATTATCGGAAAATAAATTAATTACAGATGCTTTAAGCATCACAAAAGCTTGTAATACTGCATTAAGCTCTACATTTTGAGCTAATTGTTTGGGTACTAAAAATGTAAAAGTTTGATCAGGTGTAAATATTACTGCTGTACCATTATTTGACCCATCAGTGAATATATTTGTAGCATTTATAATAGGTGTTTTTCTTGTCATTTTTGGAAAAATTACATGATGTGATGACCAAAAAGACAATAAAGGATTAGATGGTAAGTGGTTATCAAATGAAACATTAGATTTGCACATGATTATTGCCCAAGAATTTAACTAATTATCTAAATCATCAATTTGATTCATAGTATATGGAGTAATAATTTTATCTTCTTGGGTTGTATTATAGTTATAGTAGAAATATTCAAGTAAAAGAGAAGGTCTCTCGAGCTAGTCAGACAGAGATAAAAATTCAATTAAAAGAGAAGGTCTCTCTAGCTAGTTAGACAGAGGAAAAAATCAAGTGATTGATCCTGATAATGTGTCTGAATCAGCCTCTTGGACCTGTGTGAGGTTGTGGCTTAGATTCTCATCACCTGATGGATCATTCCGTGTGTGAATCCATACCCAAAATGGCCAAAAGAGCAGTCCCTGTGGATGAAGTCTCTTGCCTTCCTTTGTAAGTCTACTGAACTCCATCAAGTGAGAATACGCATCCTTTGTGTCAAATGAGTTCTTCAAAGCCCTGGAGAGTCTAGCACATAGGTTCTTGGGTTTTCTCATGACTCCAATTCACATAAAAATATCTATACCTGACAGTCAGTAGGCCTCAAATTGGAGAAGCAGAGGTGTATTAAGGGCAGGCCTATTTGATCACACCTGGTTCACAGGAAGGGTGTCCAGGCCACCATGACTTTAGGCAATGAAGGGCAAGAAAGCTTATTTTGGACACTGTCTTGGACTTCGCCACTCATGGAAACCTCCAGACAGAGCGTAGTATGAGAGTGTATATATGGAAGAAAATGAGGACCATGTGGGAGTGTTTTGGTTTTAATTGTGGTCATTTGTGTGGTAGTTGGAAGATATGACTGGGTATACCTGGGCTGAACTCTGGTGTGATTCCCCTTAGAGACTGAGTTCTAGAGCTGACTTAGAGAAGTGTTATCATGAAATATGTTGGGATTTTAGTTGGTCACGCATGAGAGTCGCCCTTGGAAACCGAGATCTAGGCCCAGGTTTGCTTTCCACAGAGCACTGGGAATCTAATCCAGGATATCCCATGGTTATATTCTGAAAGACATGGCAGCCATAGTTGAGAGTCAAAACACACATGTACCTCACATTGTAGACAGCAATAGGTCTGGCTTCCTGTGAAATTTTGGCCACTCTTTGGAAGCCTTGTCTGTGAGATTTCTCCAGAGCTTTCATTGAAATGAGCTTCCTCACCATTTAATTGTTCCTGAATGAAGTTAAACACACAGTGCCTCCAACATCATTCTTGTAAAATGGCTAGATAAATACCATGAAATTTTTGAAATTCCCATGACCATGAAAATGGTGTAGAAAAGAGATGCCAGTAAGTTGGAGCCTGATGTGAAATGGGCCTAGAAAAGTCGTGTGCAGTTGTGTGATAAAATATCTGTGGTGGGGCAATGTGGATCTGCCATTGGCTTCCAAATGGCTTGTGACTGACATGGTGCACCCAGCAGACCCTTCTATGTAAAGGCATCTTGTTATGTGGAGAGTTTTCAGGGCAATGTTCAGAATCAGATTGCTATGGTTAAGGATGCAAGCTATGTGGGATTGAAGCCTGGTTGGTTCATTATCATGCAGAACCTGACACACCACACGTGACAGAACTCCCTTTAGCACTGTGTCCCAGTTTAACTCCTTGTATTTTGTGAATCAAATACCAAACTCACATTGCAGCAGCAAGAAACACATCGACAAGTGGAGGATGGCCAGATGGCTTTACAGTCCACACGGAAAGAGTTTGCCCGCAGTGGCCACAGTTTACCTACAAAGAGAGAATTCAGCACTGCTGCCTCATGTTCATTAGAAAATAAGAAACCATGTCCTCCAGGTCACTTAGATACATACCTAGCTTTGATGGTCTCTCTACAAAAAAAGCTAAAACTCCTGACAACAACAAATATTTCAAGTGCCCAAACTCAGAGGCAGTTTCACCAGAAGTCTTTAGTCCAGAAGAGCTCCATTTTTGTGGAGTATTTACCTGTCCCTTACTTTTGGAAACTCCTCTACCACCTTCAAGGTTGTGAACTCTTGAGCATATTACATTCCAGATATGTATTCACAGATTTTCTAACTCATCCACTCTAATTGTATTTTACTTGGAGTGAAGGTAAAGTCAAGGCATTGTTCTGGATTAGAGTGGGAAGATTTTTGTGAAGCACATATTTACATACACATTGGATTCATTTTCCTATTTTCAATTCAAAATGCTGAATGCCTGACATTAACGCATACCCTACTAGACTCTGACAACTAATTCTAATATGATGGAGAAAAATAACCCAAACCGAATAGAAATACAAGCAGTTTAGACGAGACATAGTGTATTGCTGGACTTGCCTTTTGCATTATACAGGGTAGGACTTATAAATCTAGTCAATATTTTGTTGAAATAGTTCTCCATGTGTTTTTAAAGTTAACAAATAGATGAATTCCTCTCTGCCTTTCTCTGTAGCCAATTCAGCACATGTTATTTCATATGCACATATTGAATCATACCTGTTATCACATGTACATTCTTGTGAGGTGGCTGACTTTGCAGATACAAATTGGGAGAAGAGATGACTCCACCTAAACACAGTTGGAACTGAAAATTCAACCTATGGGTGAGCTTCGTAGATGAACAACATGATAAATAAAATCATGTTCAGTATAATGAATATTTTTGGATCAGTGGATGATATACATTTCATGATGAATTTCGATTTCCATATATATTGCTACTTTTTAATGTCTGTGTGTGTGTGTGTGTGTGTGTGTGTGTGTGTGTGTGTGTACACTCTCCAAGTTTTTCATAATATGAAATATATGGGTCTCAATGTACACTCCCTAAATTTATTCGTATTCATGTATGTGGATTTATAATCAAATATTCAAAAGATTATTCTCAGAAATATTCATCCACCTGAAATACATATTTGTTTCCTAGAAAAAAAAACTAACTTCTGTGAATGGTGCATACGGATCCTAATATTTCTACAGTAACTGACCCAGTTTAACACCAATGCAAGTAGATAATTATGGAACGTGATGTGTATTTTGATGTTCATTTTTAGTCAACACTTGTACATTACTATTTCTTCAGTTTATGCACATCATAAGATATATATTTCATACACAAGTTAGCAAATTTATTGGCATTTGTTTCACTTTCAATAACTTCATTCTTCAGAACACATGTATTCCTCCATGTTTTTTAACAAGACTTCTTTCTAAACACATTATTTTCGATTTCCATAATCACTTTTGAAGCATAACTCACACACTCTTCATGATGAAATATCACCTTAATATTACCATTAGAAGTATAACTGGTTGGAATGAATGATTTTATATCAACATTAGATTTTCTGTATATTTTCAGATATCAACTCAATCCATTATTTAAAGCGGACCAATTATATTATTTATTCACAGTATGGTCTATTCTTGCATTATCTCTATATTCTTAGACAGATACTACACCACTTTCTACCCCCAATACTCATTTATACGTCTTCAAAATATTGTTCCCAGAAATGGTGGAAGAAATACTCATGTCACCTGATCTACATATACATTTTATCACAGTAATATTCTGGAAAATAAAGCAAAGGTCACACTTATGATTGTACCAAAGTCTAAATTTAAAGTGAGCATAGATTTCTAAAAACATCCATGTCCAGGTTGCCTAATTCTCTCAAATGTCAATCCAATTGTTGACTACATATTTGTTTCTTTCTAAGATTATATATTCAAACTCAACCCTGTTGAAAATGTCTAATCCTATCACTCACTTTACTTTGCCTGATATCCTAATATCTCTATTGATATCGGCTTTCCTTCATAAATTCCCAGTTCATCATTTTGACTGTTCATTTGTGCTGACATTTACATTCACTCTCTACCTGAAACCCAATTGCTAAATAACTTTTGGTCCAAATCCTATACTCACTCTTCTTTCTGAATCTACCAACTATCTCCCAAATCCTACTGACTATCCTTTTTTGAATGGATGTTCTCTTCGACATTCAATCATTCAAGGTACAAGGTCCGATGCCATTGTGTATTGATTTATCTGAGACATCTGTGCAGGACATAATTCAAAGCTAATTCTCCCAATCAAGGGCCCAATCCGTTTCTGGGCTTCAAATATTACTTAGATTTCTGTTTTCATACATATATTTCACCTCTATATTTTTATAAATATCACAGATTTCCAATACCATTATTCATCCAGCAAAATGATTCCTAACCCAAATCGAACATGTAAGTAACCCAAACCATATACTATTCCCTCATTCTAACTTTATAAAAGAGCAGAGAAAGTGTTGGTCTTACAATATAGGAATGTAGGGGATATACCACCTGCTGAAAACCTCAAAGGTCCATGCAGAAATAATCCCTGGAGAAGATGTAGGCAGCTATTAAGGACCTGAGAGAGCAAAAGTCATCTTCCATGGAAAACAACCCTGTCTGGAGAGGGGTTGTGTCTGACTGAGTGTCTCTGTTCCTAATGTACAGAAGATGGACCAATCCAGGCCTGTGTGCAGAGCTGTTCACGGGTGCCTATGGGTGATATAGTATTCTAACTGGTGAGAGGGTCACGGGAAATAGGGGCAGCATCTATCTCATGGGACCCTTGGAAGCAACTGTTAGGAAAAAGTGGTTGCAAAGGCAGTGACCTCATTCAGTTCCTGAAGGAAGTGACCTCATCTCTATTCCTTGGTGATGGAACTCTCTGAACTTGCGATCCAGGATTCCAGGCACCCAGAGCCAGTCCTAGTCCCAGTCCCAGTGGGCTCATTTGTTTGGATTTTGTAAGGACAGAGTAAGTCTTTCTTGGTATCTATTGATGTGAAGATGGCCAAATGCCAGGAAAGCTTTGAAGACTGGCCTTTCCAGAGAAAGCAAGTAGTGGCTCACCACGGGCTCCTGACAATTTCACAGAGTTGGCCAAAGAGACCAGATCTGAGACAGGACAGGCCATTTTGGAGGTACATAGTAAGGCTCACCAGTGAGAGTACACTCCGAATAGTCACAGACCTACTTGGGGGAAGGCGTTGCCTTTGTGGTTTTTGTTGTGTGTTTGTGGTTTTATCTCATGTTCTGAGAAAAGGTAAGAAAGGCGGTTTGCTTGGTTTGGAGTGAACTGTTTCTAGTAAGTCGTTTGACAAGGCAAGTGTTTCTATGTCTGTGTATCCCAATGTGTCTGTTTTTGTAGACATTAGAAAAGAGAATGCATCAATGGATGTGTCCTGTGTAGTAGAAAGCTTCCCAGCATCAATCCTGCCCAATTTATGAATGCATTGTGGCTTGCATTATCGAAGGGCAACACCTACAAACTTCCTAAGTTCCCATTTTCTTCCTGAATTCTGGCTACACTCAAGAATAGGCTCATGGTTTTGTGTCCAAGATATTTACCACCTCCAAGCTCTGTGATATGGCCATGTACTGGATAGCTGAAGGGAATGGCGAGCATCTCAGAAAACTCAGATATCAGTGTGACCAGTAAAGTCTCAGTGGAGGAACCCCGCTATGGGCCTTTTGCTTACCTATTGTTCTTTTGCCCTGAATGTCAGGAAGGGCTTTGCCTCATGCCACCCCTTTCTGAAGCCTGAAGAAACCAGTTTTCAAATGGAAATGAGTGGGCATCACCTGTGGCTCTTTGCTTAACTGCTTTGGAAAGGGATGTGTCTGAATCAGTCTCTTGGCCCTGTGTGAGGCTGTGGCTTAGATTACCAACACCTGATGGATGTAAAGAAAGATCCCATGTGTGCATACAAAATCAAAATGGCAAAAATTCGCAGTCATTGTAGATGAAGTCTCTCGCCTTTCTCTGTAAAGTTCCTGACCTCCATCAAGGGGAATAGGGATCCTTTGGGTCAAATGAATTCTTCAAAACCATGCAGAGGCAAATCCATAAGTGCTTCGGTTTTTTCTTGACTCCATTTCACATAAAGAATCTAAACGCCAAAGTCAGAAGGCCTCAAATTGGAGAAGTGGAAAAGTATTAATGGCAGACTTATTTGATCACTCCTGGTTCACAAGAAGGGTGTCCAGGCCACCGTGACTTTAGTCACACACACACACACACACACACACACACACACACACATATATATATATATATATATACACTCTCCAGATTTTTCAAAATATGAAATATGTGTCTTATTTTACACTCACGAAATTCATTCATATTCATATACGTAAATTTATAATCAACTTTCCAAAGATTATTCTTAGAAATATTCATTAACCATAAAAACATATTTCTTTCCTATACTGAAAAGTAACTTGAGTGAATGGTGAACACAAATCCTAATATTTCTACAGTACCTGACCCAGTTTAACATCAATGCAAGTAGATTCCAATCGGACATAATGTGTATTTTGACGTTCATTTTTATTCAACACTGGTAGATTACTATTTCTTCAATTTATGCACATCATAGGATATATATTTCATCCACAAGTTAGAAAATTAATAGGCATTTGTTTCACTATCAATCATTTTCTGCTTCAGAGCACATGCATTCCTCCATGTTTCTCGACTGGTCTTTTCATGAGAAAAGGGATGGACAAGGCAAGGTAAGGCAACTAAGATAGCACCGAAGACACGGAAACAGTCCTATTTGGTTGCAACCGGATTTAGAGGGCATTGCTTCTGTTGTAATCATTTAATCCCCTGCACCCCAAGTTTAAATTGTTTCAGAATTTTGTACCCAACATGGATGGGAGGGGCTCAGAAGTTCACAATCTGCAGAAGTTTATAAAAAGCAGTTTTTGTTTCTGTTTTTTTTTTTTTTTCTCTGTTCTGGGCAAGTTAACATTTTAAGGATACCGGGAATGGGGCAGAGCTATTTTCTTCTCTTTTTTTTTCTCTCAGCCAGATGTTACCATGGAGCCCAGTTGGTAACTTCTTTATCTTAGAAATGTAGCCATCTCTGTGAAGCCCCAGCTCAAGGCCAGAGGCCTTGTTTACATATTGCCAGCATTATGACTGACTCTTTCCAAACACATTATTTTTGATTTCCATAATCACTTTTGTAGCAAAACTAACATATCTTCATGATAAACCGTAACCCTAATATTAATATTAGATGTATCATTGGTTGGAATGAATGATTGTATATCAATATAAGATTTCTTATATATTTTCAGATATCTATTCAATCCGTTATTTAATGTGGAACCAGTTATATTATTTATTCACTTATGGTCTATTCATGCATTATCTGTATATTCAATGACACAGTGTACACCTCTTTGTACCCCCAATACCCATTTATATGTCTTCAAAATATTGCTCCCAGAAATGGTGGAAGAAACACTCATGTCACCACATCTACATATACATTTTATCACAGTAGTATTCTGGAGACAAATGTAAAGGTCACACTTTTGATTGTACCAAAGCCTAAATGGAAAGTGAGCATAGATTACAAAAAACATCCATGTCAAAGTTGCCTAATGCTCTCAAATGACAATCCTATTGGTGACTACATATTTGTTTCTTCTTAAGATTATATATTCTAACTCAATTCTGTTGAAAATGTCTAATCGTATCACGCACTTTATACTTTGCCTGATTTCGTAATGTCTTTATTGATATCTGCTTTCCTACATATTTTTCCCACTTCATTATTGTGACTGTTCACATGTGCTGACATTTACATTCACTCTCTAACCGAACCCCTATTGCTAAAGATATTGTTTTCCAAATCCTATACTCACTCTTCTTCCTAAACCTACCGACTATCTTCTTAATCTTACCGACTATCCGTTTATGACTGGATTTTCTCTTCTACATTCAAACATCCAAGTAATGTTTCTGCAAGCGTCGGTGGAAGAGATCACCAAGATAGTGTCTCATGCAACAGCAAGGGGTTAATTGGGGGTCCAGCAAGCTGGGGCTCAGAGCTCACATGAATAGAGCAGAGAGCCCTGAGAACAGCTTAAGCAGAGCTTATATACTTTCCTTGGAGAGGGCAGGGATGGAAATTTATTGATGGGTCAGAGCGAGTGGGTGGTTAGTGTGAAACTGGGTGAGGGAATACATTCTGCAATTTGGCAGTTGGGGACAGCACAATCTGGGAACAAGATTACAAACAGTTCTCAATATTTCAACAGTGTTTTGTTAAGCATACAGAAAAACAGGAAGTTACAAGTACCTTTTTTATTAACCTTTCATTCCCCACTTCTTCTTCTTGCTACTTTTAATCATAAAAGTGATTATTGGGACGTGTCACATTCTATGTCTGCTAGTGGGGTATTACCATAAGTTTAACTTATCCAATTTGAGCTTGGAGAAAAGAAATTACATGTTTGAGCAAACAGGGTTTTATAGTTAGCAATAATATGAGGATTATTATTGGACAGGCCAGGGTTGATAAAAGCGTAGATAAGCAGGGGGACTGTGTGAACCAAGACTCAAACCACCCTTTTTGGGCCTCTCTCTCTCGTTGATGCTTTTCAAGGCATCCTTTTATTTTACTCAAAGGTTTTTTTTACAACCTCAGTATGGTCGGCATCAAAACAACATTCTTACATCAATGCAGCACAAAGGCCCCCTTCTCTCATGAAGAGGAGGTCCAACTCTCAACTGGAGTGTAAAACAACTTCAGAGAGACATGTAAAAGATTCCTGCAAAGCTGTGATGGAGGTTTCTATTATCTTTAAGTTTTGGTCTCTTGCTGCTTCTATTTGGGTCATTTGTTGTGTACCATGGAGCAGGGCAGTGGTTCCTGTGACTACCACTGCCACAACTCCAATTCCTAATATGATGGCTAAAGTGAGGGATATATGTTCCCAGTGGAACCGGGTTGTCTGCCCCCGTGTTTGAACTTCAAATGAACCTGGGTCATTATAGAGCAATCTGGGAGACATCTTCACCATTACACAATTAATCACATCTGTTGACCATTTCATGAAAACATGAACAATGTTTAAGTATATAGAATTATACTGTTGTAGGGACGGACAAGGCACGGCACTTAAGATAGCACCAAAGACAGGGAAACAGTCCTATTTGGTTGCAACCGGATTCAGAGGGCATTGCTTCTGTTGTAATCAATTAACATCCTGAACCCCAAGTTTAGGTAGTTTCAGAATTTTGTACCCAACATGAAAGAGAAGGGACTCAGAAGTTCACAGTCTGCAGAAATTCACAAAAAGAAGCTTTTGTTTCTGTTTTTTTTTCTCTGTTCTGGGCAAGTTAACTTTTCAAGGACAACTGGGTGGGGGAGAGCTTTTACTTCCCTTTCTTTTTTTCCCCCTGCCAGCTGTTACCATGGAGCCCAGATGGTAACTTCTTTATCTTAGAAATGTTGCCATCTCTGTGAAGCCCCAGCTCAAGGCCAGAGGCCTTGTTAACATATTCTGTGAAAAACTATTAAGGGGGTGTCTAGCTTAGGAGTGCTGATTTTTCCAGCCAGTAGCCAAGTAGAAAAGGGCAACAGAAAAAGAGGAAGTTAATCTACACTGAACTCATTTATAGAGACTCTTTTGCTGAAAGTCCTAAAGTCAGCCATGGTGAAGACTTCTGGAGAAGGTCAATGAAGATTTTTCTGTGGGCCTGGTACAGAGGGGGAAGACGGGGAAGGCGGGGGGTGAGAGCAGCTCCGTGGATCTGAGAATAAGGAAGGAGAGATGTAAAGGAATAATGGGAAAGGGGTTTGGGATTTTCCTAGCAACATAAATTGATCAGTAGAATCGGTAGAGCAGAAAGGAAGACGGGAGTGAGTATCCCAAAAAGCCTGTGAGGGACTTTAAATTCTTAGTAACCTGTTTTCAGTGATGACAAAGCAACTTTAAAGGCCATTTTCATTACATCTTCGATAGGTGTCTGAGGGCTCTCCTAAGCTGGTTTGAGCTTTGGGTTAAGTGGTAAGAGGACCTGGTGGGACCCGGTGTGGGCACTGACAAGAAAAGAGAGAAGTGAGTGGATGGATGGGTACCTCAGTACCTGCTACCTCAGCAAGAGGGCAATGCTCTGAGAACCGGCGGAGGTTTCGGTTTTTGATCTAGTAATTGGAGAAGAGAAATCAGGTTTGCTGAGGTGGGACTGACAGCAGAGAGTCTGGAGCAGAAGGCTGAGTTTGAGGAACTATTGGAGAAGCATAGTTCAGGATGTGAGCGAAAGAGGAAAAAGGCCTTCACATAGGGGAATTTCCTTTCACCCTTTTGAGCACTTGCAGAAGTTAAAAAGGTCACACAGAATTTGAGGATCTAGAGACTCCTCTGTTGGCCATCAGTTTGGGTTTTCTAAGTGGTAATATGGCCAATGCTGTGTACTGAATTTGATGAGGATTTTGGGTTCCACCAGGCAGCCCCTGTATGCTCAAATCCCCATGACTTACAGATGAAGTCGGCTTTTCCCCCACACAGCCGTGGCGGTTTGTGGCTTTGATAGTCTGCCGGGCAAACATACTAATATAGGCTAGCCAACCTGCATCTGGCTTGCCTGTCCCTACAACCATAATGTTTGTTTCCATTATCTATGGTACGGAAAGGATTTAATGGAATTTTAGTGAGATCCTCTTCATCAGGGATATCCTAATAGGAAAGACCTATAGCCAGCTGACAAATGTCTGGGTGGAGAGATGGCCACCAGGTCCCTAAGGGGGCTGTATGCAAGATAGACCATACTTCTTGTCTAGTAGTATTTGTGATCAGCCATCGCTGCTGAAGCGACTGATGAGCGTTAGGACTACGGGTGGCCAAGGAGAGAGTCTATAGCCTTACCCACGTGGCGAATATGCAATTTGAAAGGGTTAACAGTCTTTTCCAGTTTTCAGCCAGAGTCTGGACATGGCACAGGCTTGAGATGAGAGGCATGGATCCAGGAAGTGATTCCCTCTACTTTTACTGCTGTAGGTGTTATAAGTAGCACCTGGAATGGTCCTTTCCAGCGGGGTTCCAGGGATGACACCTGATGTCATTTTATGTAGAGGAAGTCTCTTTCTTGATATCAATATGGATTCCCCTCGTCCCCAGGTTGGAAGGCAGTGGCCAGCTGTTTCCACAGGTATAGCTGAGTTCTTACAAGAGATTTAAGTATGTCAAGCAAGGGTGTGTGGAAGGGATCCTTAGGTCTTAGAGTCGGGGTTAGGTCTCTTAGTGTAGGAAGGGCCCCATAGAGAATTTCATAGGGAGTGAGGTTACACAAAGAAAGAAAGGGAGTATTTCTTGCATGAAACAGTGCATAAGGCAGAATCATAGTCTAATCTTTTATGCCGGTCTCTAAGCTTAATTTTGTTAAGGTCTCTTTAATGGTTCTATTTATTTTTTTTAAGTGTCCTGAGCTCTGGGGTCTATAAGAACAATGTAACTTCCAATTAATCCCCAGGGTCCTGGCTAACCCCTGATTTACCTGGCCCATGAAGGCTGTTCAATTATCAGACCATATTAAATTAGGCAGGACGTGTCTTTGATAAATATCTTTCAGGATCTTCTTGACCACAATTTGTGCCGGTTTTCTTTTCTTTTTTTTTTTTTTTTTGGTGGGAAAGGCTTCAATCCATCCTGAAAATGTATCTACAAAGACTAGGAGATATTTAAGTCCATACCTTGCTGGCTTAATTTCAGTAACGTCCACTTCCCAGAATTGTCCTGGTCTGGTTCCTCATAGGTGCTTTCCTGCAGGAAGCTTGGAAGGGTAAGCATTAACCAATTGACAGAACTGACAGGCTTTTGTTACCCATTCAATTATTTCCTTTCACTGTGAGTGAATTAGTCTAAAACTCTGTTCTTGATCCTACAGTAATGCCGGCAGTTTTTTTGAACCAAGTTGATTGAGTTGATGTACATTTTTAATGTAGTGTAGGGCTTTCTGAAATTGCAGGCTGGGCTCAGTGAAGTTGAGGAGTTCAGTGTCAGTGTTCTTAGATGTTATCAAAAGCTTGCTGGTGCTCAAGGGTCCATTGGAATTGGGCATTCTCATTTAACAGCGGGTATAAAGGAGCAGCTAAGAACACAAACCCAGGTCCATAACCTGCTAAAGCCAGCAGTCCCAAGAAACTCTCTATGTTGTCTCCTGTTAAATGGGGGTGGTATCTGCACAACGGTTTGTTTTCTGGGCTCAGTGAGCCATCATTTACCGCGCCTAAGGAAATACCCCAGGAAGATTACTTCTTGCTTGCAAATTTGGGCCTTTTTGTCCAAAGCTCTCTACCCAAGTTGAGCAAGCTCAGATAATAGTGCTTGGGTCTCAGACTCACAGTTTTCTTTGGTGTTGGCTGCCAGTAGCTGGACATCCACATATGGAAGCAGAATGACTTCGGGGTGCGTAGTTCTGAAGTTGTAGAGATGTCTGTGAAGGGCTTCATCAAAGAGAGTGGGGGAGTTTTTGAACCCCTGTGGAAGTCGAGTCCAAGTTAGTTGACAAGACGTTCCGGTTTCTGGGTCTACCTACTCGAAAGCAAACAGCAACTGACTATCTTTATGCAGAGGCAAGCAAAAGAAAGCATCTTTTAAGTACAGAACAGTATAGCATTTTCACTCGGCCACAGCAAAGAGGTTATTGGGGGTCCAGCATGCTGGGGCTCAGAGCTCACTTGAATAGAGCAGAGAGCCCTGAGAACAGCTTTAACAGAGCTTATATACTTTTCTTGGAGAGGGCAGAATGGGAAATTTATTGATGGGTCAGGGCGAGTGTGCGGTTTGCATGCACCCGGGTGAAGGAGTATATTCTGCAGTTTGGCAGTTGGGGACAGCACATCCTGGGAACAAAATTAGCAAACAGTTCTCAAGATTTCAACAGTGGTTTGTTAAGCATACAGAAAAACAGGAAGTGACAAGTGCCTATTAACCTTTCACCAAAGCAAAATGGAAAGTGAGCATTGATTACTAAAAGCAACCATGTCCAGGTTGCCCAATGCTCTCAAATGTCAATCCTATTGGAGGCAACATATTTCTTTCTTCCTAAGATTATATATTCAACATCAACCATGTTGAAAATGTCTAACAATATTACATTATACTTTGCCTGATTTCCTAATGTCTCTATTGATATCTGCTTTCCTACATATTTTCCCCAGTTCATCATTGTGACTGACTCTTCATATGTGCTCATATTTATGTTCACTCTCTACCCAAAACCCTATTGCTAATGAAACTTTCGTTCAAATCCTATATTCACTCTTTTTTCTAAACCTACTGACAACCTTCCTAATCCTGCCGACTATTCCTTTTTGACTGGATGTTCTCTAGGACATTTAATCATCCAAGGTACAAGGTCCTTTGCCATTGCACATCGATTTATCTGAGATATCTGTTCAGAACATAATTCAAAGCAAAGTATCTCACTAAAGGGCCCATTGCCCTTCAGGGCTTCAAATCGTACCTAGATTTCAGGTTTCATACTTATATTTCACCTATATATTCTTGTGAATATCGCAGGTTCCCAATACCATTATTCATCCCGCAGAATGTTTCCTAACCCAAATAGAATATGTTATTAACCCTAACCATACACTGTTCCCTCAATCTAACTTCACAAAAGAGCAGGGACAGAGTTGGTCTTACAATACAGGAATGTAGGGGATCTTTCACCTGCTGAGAACCTCAAAGTTTGATGAGAAATGATCCCTAGAGAAGATGTAGCAGCTATGAAGGACCTGAGAGAGCAAAAGTCATCTTCCATGCCAAACCACCTGTTCAGGATGAAGTGATGTGTCTGAATCAGCCTCTCTCCTACTGATATAAAGAAGATGGACCAAACCAACCCTGTGTGGAGAGCTTCTCCTTGGTGTCTACGGTTGATATACCATTCTAACTTCTGAAAGTGTCACAGGAAGTAGGGGCAGCCTCCATCTCAAGGGACCCTTGGAAACAAGTGTTAGGACAAAGTGGTTGCCAAGGCAGTGACCTCATTCCCTTCCTGTTGGAATTGACCTACCTCACTTCTTTGGTGATGTAACTCTCTGAACTTGGTATCCAGGAAGCCAGGCACACAGAGCCAGTCCCAGTCCCATTCCCAGTGGTCTTACTTGTTTGGATTTACCAAGGAGAGAGTCTGTCTCTCTTGGTACCTAATGGTTTGAGGATGACAAAATGCAAGTAGAGCTCTGAAGATGGGCCTTTAATGAGAAAGCAGGTAGTGGTCAGCACAGGCTCGATACAACTTCACAGAGATGGACAAGAAGACCAGACCTGAGACAGGACAGGCCATTTTGGGGGAACATAGTATGGACCACCAGTCAGAGGACACTCTGGATAGTCACAGACTTACATGGGGGAAGGAGGTGACTTTTTGATTGTGGGTGTGAGTTTGGGGTTTTGTCTCATGTTCTGAGAATAGGTAGGAAAGGTGGTTTGTTTGGTTTAGAGTGGACTGTTTCTAGAAAGTCCTTTGACAAGGCGACTGTGTCTGTGTCTGTGTATCCCACTGTGTCCTTGGTTGTACATATTAGAAAGCAGAATAGATCAATGGATGTATCCTGTCTAGTAGAAAGCTTCCCAGAATTCATCCTGCCCATTTTAGGAAAGGACTGTTGGTTGCTTTTCGATGGGCAACACCTACTATCTTCCTAAGTTCCTGTTTTCTTCCTGAATTCTGGCCACTCTCCAGAATAGGCTCATGTTTTTTTGTCCAAGATATGTACCACATCCAAGCTCTGTGACATGGCCATGTACTGGATAGCTGAAGGGAATTGCAAGCATCTCACAAAACTCAGAAATCATTGTGACTAGTAAAGTCTCAGTGGAGAAACCCTGCATTGGGATTTGCTGACTTATTGTTCTGTTACCCTGAAGTCAGGAAGGTCTTTGCCTCAGGCCACCCCTTTGTGAATTTTGAAGAAAAATGTTTTCAAATGGAAGTGAATGGGCATCACCTGTGGCTCTTTGCTTAACTGCTTTGGAAAAGTATGTGTCTGAATCAGCCTTGTGGCTCTGTGTGAGGCTGTGGCTTAGATTATCAGCTCCTGATGGATCTAAAGAAAGATGCAATGTGTGCATCCAAAACCAAAATGGCAAAAAGATCAGTCATTGTGGATGAAGTCTCTCGCCTTCCTCTGTAAGTTTCCTGACTTCCACCAAGTGAGAATAGGGATCATTTGGGTCAAATAAGTTCTTTCAAGCGCTGCAAAGTTGCTTTGGTTTCCTAATTACTCCAAATCACATAAGGAATCTAAACCTGACAGTCAGTAGGCCTCAAATTGGAGAAGCAGAGCAGTATTAAAGGAAGAACTATGTGATCAATCCTAGTTCACAGGAAGGGTGTTCAGGCCACCCTGAGGTTAGGCAAATGAGGGGCAAGGGAGCTTATTTTGGACACTCTCTTGGGCTGCGCCATTCATGAAAACCTCTAGCCAAAGGGTATAATGAGTGTATATATGTAAGAAGTTGAGTGCCATGTGAGAGTGATTTGGTTTTAATTGTGGTCATTTGTGTGGCAGTTGGAAGAGATGACTGGGTCCACCTGGTTTTGAACACTGGTGTGATTCTCCTCAGAGACTGAGTTCTGAAACTGACCTCAGAGAAGTAATTGCTTTGGAAAGAGATGTGTCTTAATCAGGCTCTTGGCCCTGTGTGAGGCTGTGGCTTAGATTATCAGCAACAGACGGATCAAAAAAATGATCCCATGTGTGCATCCAAAACCAATATAGCCAAAAGAGCAGTCATTGTGAATGAAGTCTCTCACCTTCCACTGTAAGGTTCTGAAAGAATAAAAGAAATTGAAATCAAAATGTAATGAACCAGGTTTTGTAAAGTTTCCAAGTTGCACTCAGAACCTGAAATTCCTGTGGCAGTTAAGACAATTCCTGGAACTGCCCATTAGATGTGTGTTGAAATCTTCCCTGACCACCTAGTTACTTAACAACCCCTTCCCAGAAGCCGTGCATCTCACCACGTATACATCTCAGGGCTTCAACCAATCAGTTTAAATGTATACCCCTTCTGAGGGCTGACCAATCACCCCCTGCCCCAACTTTTCCCGCCAATGAATGTGCTAATCATGTTTTAGAGTTGTTATTTCATTTTCCCGTGGTACATGATGATTTCCTAAAGGAGGCTATGATGTATGTAAAGTCCCTGAGCTCTCTAAAGAATGTATATAAACTCTGCTCAAGTTGTTCTCGGGGCTCTTTGTTCTTTGCTCCTCTGAAGGGAGCTCTGAGGCCTAGCATTCTGGACCCCCAATAAACCCTTTGCTGATGCATGAGAAATCCTCTTTGTTGTCTTTTCCTTTGATGTTTGCAGCACCTTTTCATCTGGAGGCCCCAGGTGAGATATCCGGGAGCGGTGAATGGAAGACCTCAAGGGAGTCCTCTAGGGGTAAGTAAGGTGCCTCTTTCTGGTTTCGGGTTTCAGGCTAGGGCGTGGCAAAGTGGCTGTTGGTGAAGAGCATTAGCTCTCTCCTATGGTGTGACAGACGTGTCACAGAGCCAAGATCACGTCCCTGAGGGACACTCCGGAGGACTAGGGAATTCAAGGAATAGTAGTTTCCTCAACTCGGTTATGTTTTGCTTCAGGATTTGATTTGCCAGCCCATCAGGTTTTGCCGGTAACTCAGTTTTGGTCATTGTTCTGAACTCATGTTGAGTTTACTGTCTGTTTTTATTGTCTAACCCATCAATATTTTCCAGTTACTCAGTTCAAATCTTTGTCTTGGACTCATGTTAAACGTTTACTGTTTGTCTTTGTGTTGTGTTTGTGTCTTCAATGTCCCTGTTTGAGTAACTCCCATTATGGGACAAAGCACTTCCTCTTCTCTGTCCCTGACCCTTGATCATTGGACTGATGTCCGCTCAAGGGCCCAGAATCTTTCTTTTTCAGTAAAACACCGTACCTGGCAGACTCTCTGTGCTTCAGAATGGCCCATCCTCGAATTCAGATGGCCCCAGAAGAATCCTTCCACTTTCCTCTAATCCGAAAATTCAGAGATATTGTCATTCAGCCGGGGCCACGTGGCCACCCAGATCAACAGCCATATACTCCTTCCCCCACATTCCTATCATTCAAACTTTCCGCTCCTCTCCCTCTTCCTTCCATTCTCCCTGAGTCACAAGACTGGACACTCCACCCCCTCCTTATTGTCTACTCTCCCTCCCCAACCCCCAACACAGTTCCTGATGATCCTCCCACCGCTGACTCAGCCTCTCCACTGCTAGAGGCAATTGGGCCAGACCCAAGCCCTCCAGGGGACTTCCCCACAGCAGCAGCAACCCCTCCTCCCCTGGAGGAAGATGGGCAACCTAAAAGAACCCACCGGCGATGGATAATAGAAAACTCAGAAGCCCCTGTGATGCTCTCTCTCCATCCCTATGGGCCCATGAACCGACCCAACTGGGACCCCAACACCTTTGAAGGTAGGAAGCATCTGTCCACTTATCGCCGGGCTCTAATAGCGGGTCTCAGAGTGGCCGCCAGAGAGCCAACCAATTTAGCAAAGGTAAGAGAGATTATCCAAGGGCCTAATGAGTCTCCCTCTATGTTTCTGGAGAGAATTATGGAAGCATATAGAAAATATACTCCTTTTGATCCTCAGGCAGATGACCAAAAGGCATTTGTTACAATGGCCTTTATTGAGCAGGCTGCCCAAGATATTAAGAGAAAGTTACAATGTCTAGATGGGTTACAAAATACGACCTTAAGAGATTTAGACAGAGAAGCTGAGAAAGTATATTATAAGATATATATTATAAGTATATATTATAAGTATATAAGTATATTATAAGAGAGAAACTGAGGAGGACACGGAACAGAGGAGAGAGAAGGAAAGGGAAGAAAAAAAGGATGAAAGGAGCAAAAGGCAGACAAAAGCATTGGCTAAGATTTTCTTCACAGCAGCAAATACGCCAGAAATTAAAAAGCAGGGAGTCAGAAAGGGATACTTGCGCCCACGCCAAAGGCTTTCCCTGGCCTCAGATCAATGTGCCTACTTTAGAGAAAAAGGACACTGAGTCAAAGAGTGCCCCAAAAAGAAGAAGCCACGGCAGCCCGCCATGCTGACTCTAGAAGAGGACTAGGAATGTCAGGACTCGGATCCCCTCCCCGAGCTCAGGGTATCATTTGAAGTGGAGGGGCCTCCAGTGAACTTTGAAGTGGATACAGGAGCAGTATACTCAGCCTTTAAGGCTTCACTGGGCCCCATATCAAATAAATGGTCCCTAGTTCAAGGGGCTAATGGCACTACTTATCGGGCTTGGACAACTAAGAGGATTATGGAAGTAGGAAAATGTAAAGTCCACCACTCTTTCCTAGTAATCCAAGAATGCCCAGCCCCATTGATGCACAGGGATCTGTTTACCAAACTCGGGGCTAGAGTAACCTTTAACCCTGATGGTCCCCAAGTGGATGTTCTAAAACCTTCAGTAAAAACTCCCATAGTCACAGAATTGACTATGTCCATAGAAGATGAACATCAACACTTCGTGCCCCCTAGGACTAATCAAAGAGGCAAACTACAACAGAAATGGATAAAAGATTATCCTAATGCCTGGGCAGAAACTGCTGGGTTAGGTCTAGCCATAAAACAACCTCCAATAGTAGTAGAATTAAAAGCCTCTGCCTCTGCAATCAGTGTTAAACAATATCCTCTAAGCAAAGAAGCTAAGGATGGGATAAGTCACCATATTCAGAAATAATTGGCCCTTGGGGTCCTAAGGCCCTGTCAATCAGCCTGGAATACCCCCCTGCTACCAGTAAGAAAGCCAGTAACTAGGGACTACAGTCCTGTTCAAGACCTAAGAGAGATCAACAACAGAGTGCAGGACATTCACCGCACAGTACCCAATCCATATAATTTGCTTAGCACTCTGAATCTGGACCGGGAATGCTACACTGTGCTGGACTTAAAAGATGCTTACTTCTGCTTGCCCCTACATAAGGACAGTCAGTTGCTGTTTGCTTTCGAGTGGATAGACCCAGAAACTGGAACATCTGGCCAAGTAACCTGGACTAGACTCCCACAGGGGTTCAAACCCCCCCCCACTCTCTTTGATGAAGCCCTCCACAGGGACATAAACGACTTCAGAACTGCACACCCCGAAGTCACACTACTCCAATATGTGGATGATCTGCTACTGGCAGCGGACACCAAGGAAAACTATGAGTCTGGGACCCAAGCACTATTATCCGAGCTTGCTCGGCTTGGATATAGGGCTTCTGCCAAAAGGCCCAAATTTGTCAGCAAGAAGTAATCTTCCTGGGTTATTCTCTTAGGGGTGGCAAATGATGGCTAACTGAGAACAGAAAACAAACCATTGTGCAGATACCACCCCCATCTAATAAGAGACAACTCAGAGAGTTTCTTGGGACTGCTGGATTTTGCAGGTGATGGATTCCTGGGTTCGCCTCTCTGGCTGCCCCTTTATACCCGCTGATAAAGTGGAATGCCCAATTCCAATGGACCCCTGAGCACCAACAAGCTTTTGATAATGTCAAAAAAAGGTGCTGCTATCTGCTCCGGCCTTAGCACTCCCAGATATAGATAAACCCTTCACTCTCTACATCGAGAAAAAGAAAGGAATAGCATGGGGAGTGTTCACTTAGACTTTGGGACTTTGGAAAAGGCCGGTAGCATTCTTATCAAAAAAACTGGACCCAGTGGCTACTGGGTGGCCCCGTTGCTTAAGAGCTATAGCAGCGGCAGCGCTTCTAATAAAAGATGCTCATTAATGAACGTTGGGACAGAAGCTATCCATTATAGCCCCCCATGCCCTGGAGAGCATCATCTGTCAACCTCCAGATAGGTGGCTATCAAACTCCAGAATAAACTACTACCAGAGCCTCTGGATTAGCAAAGACAGAATAACTCTTAGACCTTCTGCTCCACTCAACCTGGCTGCCAGAAGAATCATCAGGACCTGTCACTCATGAGTGTCAACACATACTGGCAGAGGAAACCAGTATAGGACGAGACTTGAAGGATCCAGCCACTGCCTCACCCTGAAGTCGTATGGTTTATGAAAGAGAGCAGCTTCCTCCAAGATGGTATGTGGTGGGCTGGAGCAGCAGTAGTTAGCAAAACTAATGTCATCTGATCCTCTGGTCTCCCAGAAGAGACATCAGTCCAAATGGCAGAACTGATTGCCCTTACGAAAGCATTGGAACTAGCAACAGGCAAAAGGGCCACCATATACACTGATAGCCACTATGCATTTGGCAATGCTAATGTGCACAGGGCTATTTACCAGCAAAGGGGGCTATTAACCTCCACTGGGAAAAAAATAAAGAACAAAGTTGAGATTCTCCACCTTCTCTCAGCAGTGAAGGGCACTAAGGAACTAGCTATAGTGCACTGTCCAGGGCACCAGAAGGGAAACGACCTCGTTTCAGTTAAAAACAGAAGGGCAGATGAGGAAGCTTAATTGGCAGCCCTAAACGGAGTGACTCTGTTAACTTTTTCCACACCAGGGGGATCAACATTCAGGAGACTTGGCCACACTGGAACATTCAGGCAACTTATCATCTGAGGAGACAGATGCAGAACTCTGGGACCCTACAGAGCCAAGTTTACAATTTCAAAAAGCCCACCTTTATGTCAAAGACGTACACTAGCTCACCCACTTAAGCTCAAAGAAGTTATAGGCACACTTAAAGGACCGAAGAAAGGATTTTTTATTGACTGACTTACAGAGGAAAGAAATAGCTTAGAAGGTGACTAGAGCTTGTCAAGTCTGCCAATTAGTTAATGCTTACCCATCCAAGCTTCCTGCAGGGAAGCGCTTACGAGGAACCAGACCAGGACAATTTTGGGAAGTGGACTTTTCCTGAAATTAAGCCAGGAAGGTATGGACTTAAATATCCCCTAGTCTTTGTAGATACTCTTTCAGGATTGGTTGAAGACTTCCCCATGAAGAAAGAAACGGCTCAGACGGTGCTCAAAAAGATTCTAGAAGACATTTTTCCAAGGTTTGGCCTGCCTAAGGTAATAGGGTCCAATAATGGACCGGCATTTGTTGCCCAGGTAAGTCAGGGATTCACCAGGACCCTGAAGATTAATTGGAAGTTACATTGTGCTTATAGATGCCAGAGCTCAGGACAGGTAGAAAAAATGATTAGAACCATCAAAGAGAATTTAAAGAAATTAAGCTTGGAGACCTGCATAAAAAAATTGGACTATGCTCCTACCTTAAGCACTGTTTCGTGCAAAAAGTACACCCTCTGCCTCTTTGTGTAAACTCACCACTTATGAAATTCTCTATGGTGCCCCTCCTTTAGTAAGGGACCTAACCCCAACTCTGAGACTTAATGATTCCTTTCACACCCCCTTGCTTGACAGACTTAAAGCCCTTGAACAAACACAGCACCCAGCGATACCTGTGGAAACAGTTGGCCAGTGCTTATCAGCCTGGAGACGAGGGAACCCCACATCGATATCAAGTGGGAGTCTTCGTCTACGTGAGACGGCATCAGGTATCATCCCTGGAACGCCGCTGGAAAGGACAATACCAGGTGCTGCTTATAACACTTACAGTGATGAAAGTGGATGGAATCACTTCCTGGATCCATGCCACCCATCTCAAGCCTGCGCCCTGTCCAGCCTCCGGCTGGAAACTGGAACAGACTGGTAACCCTCTCAAGTTGCGTGTCCGTCGTGTGGGTAAGGCTATGGATTCTTCCCCTGACCACCAGCAGTCCTAATCACCATCAGCCTGTTCAGCAACAATGGCAGCTATAAATCCTACTGGGCAAGTAGTGTGGTCTATTTCACATACAGCCCTCTTATGGACTTGGTGGCCATCTCTCTACCTGGACATTTGTCAGCTTGACATAGGCCTCTCTGACTGGGATCTCCCTGACATAGAGGACTTCACACAGATCCCACTCAAACCCAAACCAGGGCAATATAGACCACCTTACCCCATGAATTATGGATATCATCTTCCCCAGCTCAGGTGTAAACTAGCCAGTCTTGATTTTTATGTGTGCCCAGCTGATTTCTTAAGTCGCAAACAGGCCCAAACCTGTGGAGGACCCAGTGACTTTTATTTAAGATCTTGGGGTTGTGAACAAACGGGAGCTACATGGTTGAACCCAAACTCCACAGACAGTATCATTCAGGTAGGAAAAAATGACACCTGGATTGATCCCAAGAAATGTGCCACTAGCCAAGTTGTGTCAAAAACTCGCTGAGGAAAGAATAGTCTATGTTACCCCCTCAATATAACTTTCACTTCCAAAAAAAGGGGCTACCTCAGAACAACATGGTCTATGGGAAATACATGGGAAATGCGATTCTATATTTATGGCCCTCGTTATGACTTTGGTCACTGGTTCACCATCCTGCTTAAAAAGGAAGAAAATCCCACAGCAATAGGGCCCAATCCCCTCAAGCCAGGAATTAAGCCTCCAAAACCTCCCATGCCTAGATCTACCAGAACCCCTCAACCATCTCATACTTCCCAGTTTCCATCTTTGCCTACTTCCCCAGTCCAGAGTACAGCTGACTCCTGCCCCTGGGAACTAATTAAAGGAACCTTAATTGTACTGAACTCCACACAGTCAGAACTCCTTGCATTTCAACCCCTGTATTTGACAGCTTTGTAAATTATTGTTTAATGGTGCAGATACTTCCCAGCGTGGTTTATTATGATGCAGAATCATTTTAAGGTCTACTAGGGGGACAAACAACCTGATTTTGCTGGCATCCAGTGTCCCTTACTATAGCCATCCTATTGAGGATAGGAGCTGCTGCAGGAGTGGGTACAGGAACAGCTGCTATGATACATGGGTCACAACAAATGGCCTGATTAGAAACAGCAATAGATCAAGACTGGAAGACATTAGAGACCTCCATCACAGTGCTGTAGGAATCCTTAAACTCTCTCTCTGAAGTTGTTTTACAGGACAGGCGAGGATTAGACCTCCTCTTCATGAGGGAGTGGGGCCTCTGTGCTGCACTGAGAGAAGAATGTTGTTTTTATGCTGACCATACTGGAGTTGTAAAAGAATCCATGAGTAAATTGAGAAAATGCCTTGAAGAGCGCCAGAGAGAAAGGGAGATTCAACAAGGGTGGTTTGAGTCATGGTTTACCCAGTCCCCCTGGTTAACTACACTCCTATCAGGCTTAGCTTGACCCCTGATCATCCTTATGGTGTTGCTAACTTTGGGACCTTGTTTGCTTAACCGCATAGTTTCATTTCTCCAGGCTCAAATTGGGCAGGAAAAACTCATGGTAATCAGACAGAAATACGCTCCACTGGCAGAAATAGAGTGTGAGACCCCGCAATAATTATGATTCATTACTTTTAAGATTAAATGTAGTAAGAAAAAGGAGTGGGAAATGAAAGAATAAAAGAAATTAAAATTGAAACATAAAGAACCAGGTTTTGTAAAGTTTCCAAGCTGCACTCAGAACCTGAAATTCCTGTGGCAGTTAAGACAATTCCCGGAACTGCCAATTAGATGTGTGTTGAAATCTTCCCTGACCACCTAGTTGCTAAACAACCCCTTCCCAGAAACCGTGCAGCTCATCACGTATACATCTCAGGGCTTCAACCAATCAGTTTAAACGTATACCCCTTCTTAGGGCTAACCAATCACCCCCTGTCCGACCTCTTCCTGCCAATGAATGTGCTAATCATGTTTTTGGGTTGTTATTTGATTTTCCCGTGGTATGTTGATTTGCTAAAGGAGGCTATGATGTATGCAAAGTCCCTGCCCTCTCTAAAGAATGTAAATAAACTCTGCTCAAGTTGTTTTTGGGGCTCTTTGTTCTTTGCTCCTCTGAAGTTAGCTCTGAGCCGCAGCATGCTGGACGCCCAATAAACCTTTTGCTGTGGCATGAGACAGTCTCTTGGTGGTCTTTTCCTCCGACTTTTGACCGACCTTTTTACCTATGAAGGACCTGAGAGAGCAAAAGTCAAATCCATGTCAACTTCCATGTCAAACATCCTGGTCAGAATGAAGGAATGTGTCTGAATCAGCCTCTCTCTTCTTAATGTAGATTAAATGGACCAAACCAGGCCTGTGTACAGAGCTGTTCCCGGATGCCTATGGTTGATATACCATTCTAACTTGTGAAAGTGTCACAGGAAGTAGGGGCAGCCTCCATCTCATGGGACCTTTGGAAGCAACTGTTAGAACAAAGTGGTTTTCCATCACAGTGACCTCATTCAGTTCCTGAAGGAAGTGACCTACCACACTTCCTTGGTGATGGAACTTTGTGAACTTGGGATCCAGGAAGCCATGCACCCAGAGCAAGTCTTAGTTTCAGTCCCAGTGGTCTCAATTGTTTGAATTTACCAAAGACAGAGTCAGTGTTTCTTGGTACCTACTTATGTGATGATGGCCAAATTTCAGGAGAGCTCTGAAGAGTGGCTTTTTCTGAGAAAGCAGGTAGTGGCTCAACCATGGCTCCTGACAACTTCTAAAAGTTTGAAAAGAAGACCAGATCTGAGATTGGACAGGCCATTTCGTGGGAACATATTATGGCTCACCAGTCAGAGGACACTCAGGATAGTCACAGCCATACTTGGGGGAAGGAGGTGCCGTTGTGGGTGTCGGTGTGAGTTTGTGGTTTTGTCTCATGTTCTGAGAATAGGTAGGAATGGCGGTTTGTAGGTTTGGACTGGAAAGTTTCTAGAAAGTCGTTTGACAACACGAGTGTTTCTATGTCTGTGTATCCCACTGTATCCGTGGTTGTAGACATTTGAAATGCGAATGCATCAATGGTTGTGTCCTGTCTAGTATAAAGCTTCCCAGCATTCTTACCACCCAATTTAAAAATGGAGTGCGGCTTGCCTAATGGATGGTGAACAGCTACTATCTTCCTAAGTTCCTCTTTTCTTCCTGAATACTGGCCACTCTCCAGAGTATCCTCATGGTTTTGTTTCCAAGATATGTACCACGTCCAAGCTCTGTTACATGACCATGTACTGGATAGCTGAAGGGAATGCGAGCATCTCAGAAAACTCAGATATCAGTGTGACCAGTAATGTCTCAGTGGAGAAACCCTGCTTTGGGCCATTTTCTTACTTATGATTCTATTACCCTTAATGTCAGGAAGGTCTTTGCCTCAGGCCACCCTTTTGTGAAGCCTGAAGAAAACAGTTTTCAAATGGAAATGAATGGGCATCACCTGTGGCTCTTTGCTTAATTGCTTTCGAAAAGGATGTGTCTGAAACAGCCACTTGGCCCGGTGGGGTGGCAGTGGCTTAGATTCTCAGCACCTGATGGATCTAAAGAAAGTTTCCAAGTGTGCATCCAAAACCAAAATGGCCAAAAGAGTAGTCATTGTGGATGAAGTCTCTCACTTTCCTCTGTAAGCTTCCTGAGCTAAATCAAGTGAGAATAGGGATCATTTGGGTCAAATCATTTCTTCAAATCCCTGCAGAGCCTAGCCGATAGGGGCTTGGGTTTTCTATGATACCAATTCACATAAAGAATCTATACCAGACAGTCATTAGGCCTCAAATTGGAGAAGCAGATCAGATATAGGGCAGGCCTATTTGATCACTCTTGGTTCACAGCAAGGGTGTCCAGGCCACCCTGACTTTAGGCAAATGAGGGGCAAGGGTGCTTATTTTGAACAGTGTATTGGGCTGTGCCCTTCATGGAAACCTCCAGCCAGAGTTTATGATGAGTGTCTATGTGGAAGAAGATGAGGAGCATGTGGGAGTGTTTTAGTTTTAATTGTGGTCATTTGTGTGGTGGTTGTAAGAGATGCCTGGGTCCACCTGGGCTTGAACTCTGGTGTGATTCCTCTTAGAGAATGCGTTATGGAACTGACTTCAGAGAAGTATCGCCATGAATTGTGTTGGGATTTTAGGAGGCCACACATGAGAGTCGCCCTTGGACACCGAGATCTAAGCCCAGAGTGGCTTTCCACAGAGCACTGGGAATCTCAGCCAGGATATCACATGATTTTTTTTCTGAAAGACTTGGAAGCCATAGTTGAGAGTCAAAACACACATGGACCTTACATTGTAGACCTCAATGGGGCTGGCTTCATGTGACCTTTTGGCCAGTCTTTGGGAACCCTTGCCTGTGAGAGTTCTCTAGATTATTCATTGAAATGTGCTTCCTCTAAATTTAATGGTTCCTTAATGAATTGAAACCCACAGTTTCTCCAACTTCGTCTTTGAAAATGGCTAGATAAATACCATGAAATTTTTGAACTTCCCATGGCCACCTGCCACTGGAGAACCTTTGGATGTACAGTTGCTGATCCTGAGTGTACCAGACAGTGCCTTGATTGACTGGGTTTTATGAAAATGGTGTAGAACAGAGATTCCAGTATGTTGGGGCCTGCTGAGTAGTGGGCCAAAAGCTGTTGTGTGCAGCTGTGTGATAAAACATCTGTGGTCGGGACATGTGATTCTGCCATTGACTTCCAAATGACTTGTGGCTGACATGTTACAGACAGGAATCACTTATATGTCTGAAACCTCTCCATAAAAGGCATTTTGTTATATGGAGACGTTTCAGGGCAATGTTCAGAATCAGGTTGCTATGGTCAAAGGGTCAAGCTATGTGGGATAGAAGCCTGGTTGGTGCATTCTCCTGCAGACCCTGACCCACCACACGTGACAGGACTCCCTACATCACTGTGTACCAGTTGAAGTCATTGTATTTCATGAGGCAAATACCAAACTCCCAGTGCAGTAGAAAGAAACACCATGAAAAGTGGAGGATGACCAAGTGGCTTCACAGTCCACATGCGGAGACACTTAGCTTTCAGTGGCCACAGTTTACCTACAGAGAGAAGTCAGCACTGCTTCCTCATGTTCTTTGGAAAAATTGAAACAATATCCTCCAGGTCTCATAGATGTAGACCCAGCTTTGATGGTCTCATTTGAATGGAAGCTAAAGCTTCTGACAACAACATATATGTCGAGTGCCCATCGTCAAAGGCAGTTTCTCAAGAAGTCTTTAGTCCGGCAGAGCTCCAGGTTTGTGTAGTGTTTACCTTTTAGACCAGGTTGCAAGAAAAGACCACTGTCTCCAATTAAAATCAGATTAAAACAAGCTTATTATTTCCACCACCCTGGCTGCCTCTCCCTCCCAAAACGTTGGGAACAGGAGAGCAGCCCAGCTTTATAGCCCAGAAAGTTACACAAAAGTGGGGTTAAAAATAACAGAATTCTGACAAGCATCACACTAATGGTATTTTACATTTTTGTTTGCTGGCCCCAACATCAGAATTTATGAGGACCATTAGAGCCTCAGAGAGTGTCGTCTGGCCAAGGAAGGCCAATATTTATGAGGTGTCAACAAAGTTTCAGAGAGGGCTGTTATCTGGTCAGAGAGCCAGGCATGGGTGAGTTCAAGGCACGGGCAGGCTTTCCAAGCAGGTTCAGATCTTGCTGCAATTTATAGTTAAGCCAAAATTATCTTTTCACGGCTTTGTGGCAAGATGGCTGCCAATTTTAATAAATGATCAGGTTGGGTCAATCATTCCCCCCTTTTCTAATGTGTTTTTTTCATATATTTGATTGGGTAGGAAGAGCACTGTGGGAATTTTAATCCCTCAGGTAATAGTCTCCCGATTTTTTGAACTCACCCAAAAACAGGTCTCCCTGATTTTACCTGACTTAATTAATTACTTATATTGATATTCTATTTATTTTTGTCTCCATTGTTGTAAGAAGAGAGGCGTCACTCATTTAGACTTCTTCTGAGCTGAGAGAGGGTGACGTGAGGGGGCACCGCCTGAGGGACATTAGTCGCCTTTTAGAAGTCAGTTAGGTTTGAAGTCTGGATGGGGAAGAACAGGTAGTAAAGTCATCTGGGAATGGGTTCTTCTATGAGAGAAACAAAAAAACATGAGTACTTAATAAATGTTGCAGCAGCTGGAACATGTCACTGTATAGAAGTTCCCTCACCAGTCTTTAATATCCCCAGTTATCAGGACTGTCAACTTAATATTTAACTTTTAGTGTTACATTTGTCCCTCCCCATAAGATTCAGTTTAATAATTTAATGTCATCTGATCTTGCAAAATATTTTTACTAGTATGACCTCTGTGTCTAATAGAGAAACCTTTAATTCTCTTACTCATTGCTGGATAATCATACTAACAAATACCAAGCCTATGTGTTTAGGTTAAGAATATCTGTAGGCCTTCAACTAAAAACTTCTGCCACTGGCAGATAATCTTGATAGCCTCTTTTTATAGTTATCAGGCATTCCTGTCTGAGAATCCTTCTTTGTAGCCTCCAGTCTTACTTATTTTGGGAGGCTAACATAAAGTGTATACCTTAAAATATTATTATTACTATTATTATATAAAATGCCCAGAAATGGCTGTAATTTGTTTTTAACTGTCTTTTCTAAGTGTTTAAGATGAAGCAGTCAAACTGACTTTTGTTTCTATCTATTCTGAACAGTCAGCTGAGATTTTATGGGAGTCATTCCTGGGGAAACTTGAGAGCAGCTTCTCAGTTCTGCTAGTGCCATTTGCGCTAGGTGGGTCCAGGTCTTGCTTGACCATGTGGCTTCCCTCGGAAGCATCAGGGATGTTTCCCTTCTCTGATGACTCTCCTCTTCTTAGCAAATGCACTGATTGGCTTTCTGTTCTCCAGTGGTCTCATTAATCTCCCTGATCAGGAGGTTATGCGGTTCAGAGTTGCAAAGCCCTTTAGAGAAGTCCGCTGTTCCCTGGATACAGACTGACTCAGAGGGCAAGAGCCAAATATTGGTTTTCTTGTCCCTTTTCATATAACTTTAATTTTAAATCCTAATCTTAAACATCCATCAAATAAATTTTAACAGACTTATATAAAGAATACTGGGCTTTAATGTCTATAATTTAAAATTATTTATCTTTTTATTATTTGGGATCTGTATTATTCTGTCTGTCTTGTAGGTGATGGCTAATTATCTTAAATTAACCAATGTTGTGTTCTTAAAGCAACACTGCTGTAAAACACTAACAGGGAATCTTTATATCACCCATAAGGAAATTACAAAATAAAATTAACAACAGTAAACAAACTTAGTTCGTGTAATAGCTACCCTAAAATTTTTGGCTGAGTTATACATTATATCCTCTGTTTGAGATGCTAGTAATGTTGACAGGAAAAAAAAAAACTTTTGAAAATAACTTTAAATGAAATAACATCTGACCTACTGCTTTCGCAGTCATTCTCACATAATAAGATGGGACACAGAGCCTTATCTCAGGTAAGGCAGGGCTCTTTATTAATCTTAAGTGTTTTAATTCTAAAACTAATCTTTGTTTTTTAAATATCATTTTACAAAGTTTACATAAATTATTTGAGGTCACATGAACATTAGCTAACACCGTATGATATAGCTTTTAAAACATGAATTAAAAAAAGGCTGAAAGTTTTTAACCTTTACATAGATTAGGCTCTCATTAACTTAAAATACATTTAAATTGTTCCCCAATATAAAAAGTAACATAAAAGTTTACATATCTTATTGACAACAGGTAAATAAATCCTATATATATATGTATATATATATATACATATATATATATATTTTACCATACAACTTCAGAACACCACCTTGATATAATGCTCTTTTAAAGTTTCTACCTTACAGACTTGTATACCTGGAAGATATGAGCACATTAATAGCATCACAATTGCATTGATGTTTCTACATTAACCAAGTTTAGCTTTTAAAGAAATGGCAGTACAGTGCTCTAAAATAACAGTTCTTATTTA
The DNA here is from genome assembly GCF_048772815.1 of Callospermophilus lateralis. NCBI lineage: Eukaryota > Metazoa > Chordata > Mammalia > Rodentia > Sciuridae > Callospermophilus > Callospermophilus lateralis. The sequence continues at coordinate 169,493 of NW_027517592.1, read as the reverse complement.
ATCAGTTGTTTAATTTTTATGGTTGCTTGCTCTAGAAAAATAAAACTTAATAACCACAATGTTATGGGTAAAATTATGTTTTGAGAAATTTTTGTCTCTTTAACACATGACTGATTTTTACAATCTTATACAGACTTTAGGACAAACTTTTACAGACCTTAGTAAATCAATCAGATATCTAACAAAAGTACTCATGAATGAGTAATCCCATATCAAATTTACTTTACTTATTTATCAAAATATTAAACAAATGTATTGAACAGTGTACCATTTTTTGTTGAAGAAAAAGTTCTAGAACCAAGGCATATTAGGCCTTTTGTCGGCATTAATATTTTATTAGATTTTTGAACACCTAGAAAAACTTGTAAGGTTAAATTTAAAGACATTTATTTTTATCTGTTTATCCAATTTAAATTGCACCAATTAAATCATGAGAATTTAAGATCTTTGGATCCACGTTTTAAAATTTGTTTATATGAGTGCTTTTTTTATGAGTGCTCCTTATATGTGTTAATTTGTATAACATATATATGATATAGGGATATATGTATATATAGACATACAACACTAACAAAAGTGTGCACACATAATAATAGTAAAGGCCTTGTAGCTTTTTGCAGTTGAAATCTCCATTGCAATGTTTCAAAAACTCCACTGTTGGTCAAAGATAGAGCTGATCAGAAAAACATTAACCTAGGTCTGTAGGATCAAAATCATGAGCTCAAAAAAAGAATACAGAATCTAAGGAAAAAAATAAGAGTCCTAGAAAAAATGACTGGCCAGTAATTAGTATATACCATACAATTTACCTTTTTTCCTTCCTTAGGCCTCAGATCAGTCTCCTACTGAGCTTGCAGGCTTCTTTCATTTGCATTTCAACAAAAGTCCTTGCTGAGGTCTGAAAGGAGCAGGGTAAAACTGCTATTCTGAGCAGACACCTCAGGCCTAAGGCATTTTAACCATAATTTTGAGGTTCGGATGTTGAAAATTATGATACAATTTTAAGATGAAATTCACAAAATTTTATATCTTTACATCTTGTTTTGTCAACAGATACCATAATATGATTTACTATCCTTGTCCAAATTAATGCACTGGTACACACTGTGATATTTTCTCAGTCTACCCAATTCAAAATTGGTGAAAAATAAAACTGAATGTTTGGGAAGTTACTTGCCAACTTGGAAGTAGAGTGCTTTAGTTTTCCATCCTAAGCATTTAAGTTATCTGGCATGAATTATCTGAAATCATAAACTAAACAATTACCTAAACCCGACTTTTAACTGCAAGATTGAGCAATGCTACAAAAACCCATCCAGATACCAGATTGTTACAATAAAACACCATCATTTAGACACACATTGAACTAATATCATTCCCAAGAAACAATTTATAATATCAGCACATTATTGCACATGTCTTAAAGGGCCAGAAACAAAGACACAAGACAGACAGAAAGGAGCTCCAGACTATGGCTGACAGACAGAAGCCTTAAAAACAGAGCTGATAAGAGAAAAATCTCCTACACCAGTGGCAGGATAGATGTCCTCACAAGGGGATCAGATGTTTTCACAGACGGCAACCTGAAATGTAATATCAAGGGTTTCCATGGTGACTTTACTGCATTTAGTGTCTCCTTTTTCTTTTTCTTTTTTTTAAGAAGACAGAGGTGGCATAATCCTTACAGTGCAGGGAACAAAGGAAGGAATTCCCTGAAGCAACAGGGCTTTGGTAGATCCTGGGAGTCCCTCAGTCCCTCCTTTTACTTATAGGATTAACTCCTCTGGTTTGGTTCCACCCCAATCTCGCTCCATCTCCTAACATTTCAGTAGTCAGCTCTCAAAAAGTTCCAGGGTCGGGGGGTTATCAAAATTTGTAACTTAAATTTCGGTTTCTGACCTTGAAGCGAATTAATACCTATTTAATAATGAGGACAGGGTTTGAGAAAAATAAAAAGGGAGGTTTACTGCTTTGCTAACAAAGCAGAGACACAGGGGACTCTGCCCAAAGGTTGTGACTCTCTTGAACTGGAGCAACAAGGGGTTTTAAAGGAGTTTCCATTGTTAACCTGGGAGATACTCTGTTCTTTGGTGGCCAGCAGGCATTGCCCTCTGCAGTGGGTGAGTTCCGGGCTGCCAGCTAGGGGCTTCTCTCATCCTGCTTAACAAAGGGGGGTAAACTTCAACACAGTTTTTTAGAACACAGTCCAAAGGGTGTAAGGCTTACTTGCTTTATTACCCATTTTTACGTCCAATATCTTTAAGTTTTTACCACAGAAATCACACAACAAAATGCACAAAAACAAACAAACAAGAAAACATATAGAACACAGAACAAAACACAAAGAAACAGAAACCTGGTGAAGATACAGAAAAACAGAGGAGCAATGAAATGTCTTGCTGAAGCTTCGGGGTAGGAGCTCCTGCGTGCCCGGCTGCACCTTTCTACCCTTTCAGAGAAATTCCATACAGAACAGAACAGAGGACAGAACAATTCTTGTTACTGTCCTGGACAGGAGTACATGTGAGCCTCCCCAGGCCACCTCTCTGTCATCAGAAGACATCTCCCTTAACCGGATATCAGATGTTATAAAGGCACCACCTACCTATGGAGGCCTCCTCCACCAGGTGCTTGCTAATAGTTTTAGTGCGATGGTTCACTGCAGTGCTCCCTGGACCAAATGCTCACTCCAAGGCTTTGGAACTTGGCTCTCCAGCCCTGAGCCCTGGAGGAAAGGCCAGCGTCAGAATTTCCAGCAGTCTGGTCTTATGATCTGGTAACGTCATCTCGCTGGGGAACTCCAAAATGTTAGACCAGGATGCAAGAAAATACCACTGACTCCAATTAAAATCAAATTAAGGCAAGCTTATTAGTTCAACCGGCTAGGCTGACTCTCCTTCTCAAAACGGCTGGAAAAAGACAGCATCCCCACCTTTCCTACACCCCAGCTTTATAGCCCAAAAAGTTACACAAAAAGGGAGTATCAGAAAACAGAACTTTGACAAGCATCACACTAATTGTAGTTTACATTTTTTATTTGCTGGCCCCAGCATCAGAAATTATGAGGACCATTAGAGCCTCAGAGAGGGTCGTTGTCTGGCCAGGGAAGGCCAATATTTATGAGGTTTCAGTAAGGTTTCAGAGAGGGCTGTGATCTGGTCAGTAAGACAGGCATGGGTGAGTTCAAGGCATGGGCAGGCATTCCAAGCAGGTTCAGAATTTGCAGTAATTTATAGTAAAGCAAAAATTATCTTTCCATGGCTTTGTGGCAAGATGGCTCCCAATATTAATGAAAGATCAGGTTGAGTGATCACCCCTGTCCCTTCCTTTTGGAAACTCCTCTACCACCTCCAAGGTTGTGAACTCCTGAGCATTTTCCATTCCAGATAAGTATTCACAGAATGTCTAACTCTTCTCCTCTAATTGTGTCTTACTTGGGGCAAAGGTAATGTCAAAGCATTGTTCTGGATGAGAGTGGGAAGATTATTGTATATCACATATTTGCATACACATTGGATTCATTTTCCAATTTTCCATTTGAAATACTGAATTCCTGGCACTAACCCATACCCTACTAGACTCTGACTAATAATCCTAATATGATGGTGAAACATAACCCAAGCAGAATAGAAATACAAGCCGTTCAGAGGAGGCATGGTGTGTAGTTGGAATTGCCTTTTGCATTATATAGTATAGGAGCTATAAATCTAGTCAATTTTTTGTTGAAATAATTCTACATGTGTTTTTAAAGTCAACAAAAATGGGAATCCTGTCTCCCTTTCTCTGTAGCACATGTATTTTTATATGCACATAGAGAATCCTACCTGGTATCACACGTACATACTTGTGAGGTGGCTGAATTGGCAGATACAAATTGTGAGAAGAGATCACTACTCCTAAACGCTGTTCAAACTGAAAATTCAACCTATGGGTGAGCTTCCTAGTTCAATAACATTATACATAAATCCATGTTCAGTAAAATGAATATTTTTGCATCTGTGGATTATATATATTTCATGATGAATTTCGATTGGCATATATATTGCTACTTTTTTTCTTTTTTTGGTTGTTCAAAACGTTACAAAGCTCTTGACATATCATATTTCATACATTAGATTCAAGTGGGTTATGAACTCCCATTTTTACCCCAAATAAAGATTGCAGAATCACATTGGTTACATATCCACATTTTTACATAATGCCCTATTAGTTAATGTTGTATTCTGCTACCTTTCCTATACTCTATGATCCCCCCTCTTTCCCCCTCCCATCTTCTCTCTCTACCCCATCTACTGTAATTAATTTCTCTCCTTGTTTATTTTCCCATTCCCTTCACAACCTGTTATGTGTAATTTTGTATAACAATGAGGGTCTCCCTTCATTACCATGCAATTTCCCTTTTCTCTCCCTTTCCCTCCCACCTCATGTCTCTGTTAATGTAAATCTTTTCTTCCTGCTCTTCCTCCCTGCTCTGTTCTTAGTTGCTCTCATTATATCCAAGAAGACATTTGGTATTTGTTTTTTAGGGATTGGCTAGTTTCACTAAGCATAATCTGCTCTATTACCATCCATTTCCCTGAAAATTCCATGATTTTGTCATATTTTAGTGCTGCGTAATACTCCATGGTGTATAAATGCCACATTTGTTATCCATTCATCTATTGAAGGGCATCTAGGTTGGGTCCACAGTGCAGCAATTGTGAATTGTACTGCTAAGAACATCGATGTGGCAGTATCCCAGAGTTACACTATTTTAAGGTCTTCAGGAAATAGTCCAAGAAGGGCAATAGCTGGGTCAAATTGTGGTTCCATTCCAAGCTTTCCCAGGAATCTCCATACTGCTTTTCAAATTGGCCGCACCAGTTTGCGGAACAGCTCTCCTCATAGGCCTCATTTGGTCAATCTTCTCTACATTAAGAAGAGAGAGGCTTACTCAGACACAACCCTTCATCCTGACCAGGTTGTTTGCCAGGTTGTTTTGGTCTTTCAGGTCTTTCATAGCTGCCTACATCTTCTCCAGGGATCAAATATGCATGGACCTTTGAGGTTCTCAGTAGGTGGCAGATCCCCTACATTGCTGTATTGCAAGACGAACCCTGTCCCTTCTCTTTTGTAAAGTTAGATTGAGGGAACAGTGTATGGTTAGGGTTAATAACATGTTCAATTTGGGTTCGGAATCATTCTGATTGATGAATAATGGTATTGGGAACCTGCGATATTTATAAAACTATAGAGGTGAAATATAAGTATAAAAACAGAAATCTAGGTAAGATTTGTAGCCCAGAAGGGAATGAGGCCCTTTATTGGGATACTTAGCTTTTAATTATGTTCTGCACGTTTGTCTCAGATAAATTGATAATCAATGGCATAGGACCTTGTACCTTGGAAGATTGATTGTAGAAGAGAACATCCACTCAAATTTGGATAGTCGGTAGGATTAGGAAGAGAGTCGGTAGGTTTAGGAAGAAGAGTGAGTATAAAATTTGGATCAAATGTTCTTTAGCAATACGGTTTCATTTACACAGTGAATGTAAATGTCAGCACATGCGAAGAGTCAGTCACAATGATGAACTGCAGAAAATATAGGAAAGAAGATATCAATAGAGACATTACAAAATCAGGCAATTGTAAAGTGAATGATAGGTTTACACATTTTCAACAGGATCGAGATTGAATACATAATTTTAGGAAGAAACAATTATGTAGTCACCAATAGAAATGACATTTGAAAGCATTATGCAAACTGGAAATGGATGTTTTTAGTAACCCATATTCAACTTCCATTTAGGATTTGGTGCAATCATAAGTGTGACCTTTGCATTTTGTGCCCAGAAAATTATTGTGATAAAATATATATGTAGATCATGTGACATGAGTATTTTTCCACCATTTCTGTGAGCAATATTTTAAGACATATAAATTAGTATTGGGGGTACAAAGTGGTGTACCCTGTGTCTATGAATATAGAGATAATGCATGAATAGAACATACTGTAAATAAATAATATAACTGATTCCACTTTAAATAATGGATTGAATTGTTATCTGAAAATATATAAGAAATCATATATTGACATACAATCAATAATTCCAACCAGTTATATATCTAATTGTCATCTTAGGGTTATTGTTTATCATGAAGTGTGTGTGAGTTTTGCTTAAAAAGTGATTATGGAAGTCGAAAATAATGTGTTTGGAAAGAAGTCTCATGAAATTACCAGTCAAGAAATATGGAGGAATCCATGTGTTCTGAAGCAGGAAGTGATTGAAAGTGAAACAAATGCCTATAAATTTGCTAAATTGTCGATGAAATATATATCCTGTGATGTGCATAAACTGAGGAAATAGTATGTACCAGTGTTGAATAAAAATGAACGTCAAAGTACACATCATGTACCATTGGAATCTACTTGCATTGATGTTAAACTGGGTCAGTTACTGTAAAAATATTAGGATTCGCGTGCATCACTCACCGAAGTTAGTTTTCTTTTTTTTAATTTTTATTTATGCTTGTTCAAAACATTACATAGTTCTTGATACATCATATTTGTCACTTTGATTCAAGTGGGTTATGAACTCCCATTTTTACTCCGTTTACAGATTGCAGAATCACATCAGTTACACATGCATTGATTCACATATTGCCATACTAGTGTCTGTTGTATTCTGCTGCCTTACCTATCCTCTACTATCCCCCCTCCCCTCCCCTCTCCTCCCCTCTTCTCTCTCTACCCCCTCTACAGTAATAAATTTCTCCCCCTTGTATTATTTTTCCCTTTCTTCTTGTATGTAATTTTGTATAACCCTGAGGGTCTCCTTCCATTTCCATGCAATATCCCTTCTCTCTCCCTTTCCCTCCCACCTCTCATCCCTGTTTTAATGTTAATCTTCTTCTCATCCTCTTCATACCTATTCTGTTCTTAGTTAATCTCCTTATATCAAAGAAGACATTTGGCATTTGTTTTGAAGGGATTGGGTAGCTTCACTTAGCATAATCTGCTCTAGTGCCATCCATTTCCCTGCAAATTCTATGATTTTGTCATTTTTTAATGCAGAGTAATACTACATTCTGTATAAATGCCACATTTTTTAATCCATTCATCTATTGAAGGGCATATAGGTTGGTTCCACAGTCTTGCTATTGTGAATTGTGCTGCTATGTACATCGATGTAGCAGTGTCCCTGCAGCATGCTCTTTTTAGGTCTTTAGGGAATTGACCGAGAAGGGGAATAGCTGGGTCAAATGGTGGTTTCATTCCCAGCTTTCCAAGAAATCTCCATACTGCTTTCCAAATTGGATGCACCAATTTGCAGTCTCACCAGCAATGTACAAGTGTACCTGTTTCCCCACATTCTCACCAACACTTGTTGTTTGACTTCATAATGGCTGCCAATCTTACTGGAGTGAGATGGTATCTTAGGGTGGTTTTGATTCATCTTTCTCTGACTACTGGAGATGGTGAGCATTTTTTCATGTACTTGTTGATTATATGTCCTCCTCTGAGATGTCTGTTGAGGTCCTCGGCCCATTTGTTGATTGGGTTATTTGTTATCTTATTGTTTAATTTTTTGAGTTCTTTGTATACTCTGGATATTAGGGCTCTATCTGAAGTGTGAGGAGTAAAGATTTGTTCCCAGAATTTAGGCTCCCTATTTACCTCTCTTATTGTTTCTTTTGCTGAGAAAAAACTTTTTGCTTTGAGTAAGTCCCATGTGTTGATTCTAGTTATTAACTCTTGTTATTAACTCTTGTGCTATGGATGTCCTATTGAGGAATTTGAAGCCCGACCCCACAGTATGTAGATCGTAGCCAACTTTTTCTTCTATCAGACGCCATGTCTCTGTTTTGATATCAAGGCCCTTGATCCATTTTGAGTGAACTTTTGTGCATGCAAAAGAAAGGGATTCAGTTTTTTTTTGTTACATATGGATTTCCAGTTTTTCCAGCACCATTTGTTGAAGATGCTATCCTTCCTCCATTGCATGCTTTTAGCTCCTTTATCAAATAGAAGATTGTTGTAGCATTGTGGATTAATCTCTGTGTCCTCCATTCTGTACCATTGGTCCACCCGCCTGTTTTGGTACCAGTACCATGCTGTCATTGTTACTATTGCTCTGAAATTTAGTTTGAAATCTGGTATCGCTATACCGCCTGATTCACACATCCTGGTTAGAATTGCTTTTGCTATTCTGGATCTTTTATTATTCCATATGAATTTCATGATTGCTTTCTCTATTTCTACAAGAAATGCCGTTAGGATTTTGATTGGCATTACATTAAACCTATAGAGAACTTTTAGGAATATCACCATTTTGATGATATTAGTTCTCCCTATCCATGAACAGTGTATATTTTTCCATCTTCTAAGATCTTATTCTATTTCTCTTTTTAGGGTTCTGTAGTTTGCATTGTATAAATCTTTCACCTCTTTTGTTAGGTTGATTCCCAAGGATTTTAGTTTTATTTTTTGAGGATATTGTGAATGGAGTGTTTTTTTTTTCTCATTTCCGTTTCAGAAGTTTTGTCACTGATATACAGAAATGCCTTTGACTTATGAATGTTGATTTTATATCCTGCCACATTGCTGAAATCATTTCTTACTTCTAGTAGTTTTTTTTGTAGACCCTTTTGGGTCTTCTATATATTGAATCATATCAGCTGCAAGTAGTGATAATTTAAGTTATTCTTTTCCTATTTTCATGCCTTTTATTTCTTTCATCTGTCTAATTGCTCTGGCCAGTGTTTCGAGAACTATATTGAATAGAAGTGGTGGTAGAGGACATCTCTGTCTTGTTCCAGATTTTAGAGGGAATGCTTCAATTTTTCTTCATTCAGAATAATGCTAGCCTGAGGCTTAACATAGATAGCTTTTACAATGTCGAGGTAAATTCCTGTTATCTCTAGTTTTTCAAATGTTTTGAACATAAAGGGATGCTAAGGGTCTATCCTTCTTATTTATTTTTTGCAGAACCAAGCTTTAGTTTTGTAATTTTTTCAATAGTTTCTTTTGTTTCAATTTTGTTGTTTTCCGCTCTGATTTTAGTTATTTCTTGCCTTCTGCTACATTTGCTGTTGTTTTGCTCTTCCTTTTCTAGGGCTTTGAGATGAAGTGTGAGCTCATTTATTTGTTGTTCTTTCGTATTTTTGAGGAATGACGTCAAGGTGGTGAATTTCCCTCTTAAAACACCTTTCATTGTGTCCCATAGACTCCGATATGTTGTTTCTGTATTTTCATTTATCTTGAAGAATTTTTTGATTTTCTCATTTATGTCTTCTGTAACACATTAATCATTCAGTAACATGTTGTTCATTTTCAATGTGATGTAGGATTTTTCCTTCCTTCTTTTTCATTGGTTTCCAGATTCATTCCATTATAATCCAATAAAATTCATGGTATTAAGTCCACCCTTTATATTTACTGAAGGTTGCTCTATGGCATAATATATGGTCTATTTTTTAGAAGGATCCATGTGCTGCTAAAAAATATTATATCCACTTGATGATGGTTGATATATTCTATATATGTCAGTTAAGTCTATGTTATTGATTGTGATATTGAGTTCTATAGTTTCTTTATTCAACTTTTATTTGGAGGATCTGTCCAATGGTGAGAGAGGTGTGTTGAAGTCACCCATAATTATTGTGTTGTGGGCTATTTGATTCTTGAACTTGAGGAGAATTTGTTTTATGAACGTCACAGCACCATTTAATGGTGCGTAAATATTGATAATTGTTATGTCTTGTTGGTGAATGGTTCCTTTTAACAGTATATAATTTCCTTCATTATCCCTTTTGATTAAATTAGTCTTGAAGTCGATTTAATTCGATTTGAGGATGGCCACCACTCCTTGCTTATGAGGACCGTGTGCATGGTATATTTTTTCCCAACCTTTCACCTTTAGCCTGTGTATGTCTTTTCCATTCAGATATGTCTCCTGGAGGCAACATATTGTTGGATTTGTTTTTTGAATCCAAGTTACAAGCCTATGTTGCTTTATTGGAGAGATTAAGCCATTAATGTTTAGTGTAACTATTGATATATGGTTTCTACTGCCAGCCATGTTTGAATATTTATCGCTTTTTAAAATTTACTTTGTTTCTCCATGATTAGCTTTTCCCCCGCCCTCTGTCATTACTGAGGCACTTCCCACTGATGGTTTTGGTTGTTGTTTTTCATTTCTTTCTCGTGTAGTGTTTTGCTCAAGACACTTTGCAATGGTGGTTTTCTGGCTGCAAATTCTTTTACCTTTGTTTATCATGAAAGATTTTTATTTCGTTGTCGTACCTGAAGCTGAATTTTGCTGGATACAGAATTCTTGTTTGGCATCCATTGTCTTTCAATGTTTGAAATACGTTGTTCCAGGATCCTCTCACTTTCAGTGTCTGTGATGAAAAATAGGTTGCTAACCTTATTGGTTTACCCCTGAATGTAATCTTCCTCCTTTCTCTTGAAGCTTTTAAAGTTTTCTCTTTGTTCTGTATATTGGATAGCTTCATAACAATGTGTCTTGGCATTGGTCTACTGTGATTCTGTGTGCTCTGTGTCCTGTAAGCATCTTCAATTTGTATATCCATTTCCTTTTTTATTTCTGGAAAATTTTCATTCCCATAGTTTGAATCTCTGTACCTTCCTCTATCCAGATGACTCATAAGTTTGGTTTTTTTATGTTATACCATATCTCTTGGATGTTTTTCTCGTGATTTTTTACCAGCCTTTCTGTGTTGGCTAGACTCTTTTCAAGATGATATATTTTGTCTTCATTATGTGACATTCTGTCTTCTACTTGCTCCACACGGTTAGTGATACTCTCAATTGAGTTTTTAATTTGGTTTATCGTTTCCTTCATTTCTAGAAATATTCTTTGAATATTTATAATCTCTATCTCCTGATAAAGAAGATTAACTTCTTATTTATCTGTTTATGTAATTCATTTTCAATGTGTTCTTTCACTGTATTTATTTGCTCTCTCGTATCCTCTTTAAGGTTCCATTTCATCTGTCTAAGGTATTCCTTGAGTTCTTTATATGACCATTTTTATGATAATTCTAGGTCCTCCTGAATATTTAGGTTATCCTTCATTGTTTGTACTCCTTTTCTTTCTTGCTTTTTGATGCTGCTCATGTTACTTCTTGTTCTGTTTGAGTGCTGAGTTACTTCTTATTCTTATAAATTTATTTGAAGCTTGGGAGGAAAGATATTAGAAGGGATGGGAAGAAGTCACTAAAGAGAATGAGAATAGGCAGGTAGAATTCAAGGATGGGGGAATAAGAAAATTGAAAAGAAATGAAAAGACAAAGAAAAAAATAGAAAATAAAGAAAGAAATAATTTTTTAAAAATAATAATGATAATTAAAAAATGAAAATTAAAATTTAAAATAATAATAATAGTAAAATTAAAAAAAATAAAAACATTAAAATAAGTTAAAGAACAACACAAAAAAATTAAATGAAAGAAAAAAAATAAAAATAAAATAATGATAATAATAATAATACATGCAGTCATAGAGTTCAATTAACTTCTCTTCCAGTAGGTGGAGCTGTGCTCACTGGGCCAAGCTTCTCCTCTCAATAGGTGGGAACCAATCACTGTGCAGCAGCTCTTCCTCCCAGACTGGGCGGGTCTCTAATCCTGAGTGCCTAGGACCTTCTCTAGTGTTTCCTCAAGCCAGGCTCCGCTCAACTGTGACGCTCACCACAATACTTGCTACACGTCAGGTCTCTGCTCCTGGTAGCCCTGTTTTCATCAACGCTTGGCACTCTCTCCCTGTTTGCCTCCCTCAGACCCTAAGTTTATAGAGCTTGGGGCTGGGAACCCCCAGCGAATTTGCTTGCTCTCTGGTATCCATGCCCACATTAGCTGGTGTAAGAGACCTCAGTTGTCAGCACTGGTAGGAGCGGTAGCCAGGAATTCCACGCCACAAGTCCCACAGCACACATGATTCCCTCGGTCTGGCCATCTTTCTCACGGGAGACCTGGGAGGGCCCCTTAAGGGAGAGCTGGGAGGGGCCCTTAATGTTTCCCCGCTGTGTGGAGAGAGATGCATAGGGAATTACACACCTGTCGTACTGGTTTCAATGAAGTTATCTCCTCTGCCCATGACATCAGTTCTCTTCCACGGTGGTATCCCATGCAAATGGTGACCATTCGTTCCTTTTGCCAGGTGACCAATGCAATGGATGGGTCCTGACTGTGTCTCCAAAGCCCCATTTCAATCCAGTGGCCTTTTACCTCTGTAAATTCAGAAGGGCCGACCAGTTATTTCAGAGGGAACGTTAGTTCTGAGTCACAAGAAGCAGGCAAATCTGAGCTTCTATGCAGCCGATCCGGGCTCTGTGTGTTTTCTCAGGGGCCCAGACTGTTCGCACCAGATCCACGTCAGGTCAGCATTGCCTAGTGATTCTGAACAAACAGCATTTAGACAGTTTACGACTCCCTATGCCTGCACAGCTAATGAGGTCAGATACTGGATTTCTCCATGTCCGCCACCATGTTGGATCTCTTATATTGCTACTTTTTAATGTCTGTGCGTGTGCGTGTGTGTGTGTGTGTGTGTGTGTGTGTGTGTGTATATATATATATATATATATATATATATATATATATATATATGATTTCTTATATATTTTTAGATATCAATTCAATTCATTATTTGAAGTGGAACCAGTTATATTATTTATTCACAGGATGGTCTATTCATGCATTATCTCTATATTCATAGACACAGGGTACACCTCTGTGTACCCCTAACACTAATGTATATGTCTTCAAAATATTGCTCCCAGAAATGGTGGAAGAAATACTCATGTCACCTGATCCACATATATATTTTATCACAGTAAAATTCTGAACAAAAAATGTAAAGGTCACACTTATGATTGTACCGAAGCCTAAAAGAAAAGTGAAAATGTTTAACTAAAAACATCCATGTGAAGGTTGCCTAATGCTCTCAAATGTCAATCCTATTGGTGACAACATATTTGTTTCTTCCAATGATTATATATACAAATTAAACCCTGTTGAAAATGTCTAATCCTATAACTCACTTTATACTTTGCCTGATTTCATAATGTCTCTATTGATAACTGCTTTCCTACTTATTTTCCCCAGTTCATCATTGTGACTGACTCTTCATATGTGCTGACATTTTCATTCATTCTCTAACCGAAACCCTATTGCTAAAGAACTTTTGGTCCAAATACTATACTCACTCTTCTTCCTAAACCTACCGACTATCTTCCTAATCCTACCGACTATCCATTTTTAACTGGATGTTCTCTTCTACATTAAATCTACCAAGGTACAAGGTCCTGTGCTTCAAATCATACCTAGATTTCTGTTTCCATACTTATATTTCACCTCTATGTTCTTTTAATTATCGCAAGTTCCCAATACCATTATTCATCGCACAGAATGATTCCTAACCCAAATTGAACCTGTTATTAACCCTAAACATACACTGTTCCCTCAATCTCATTTTACAGAAGAGCAGCGACAGAGTTGTTCTTAAAATACAGGGAATTAGGGGACCTTCCACCTGCTGAAAACCTCAAAGGTCCATGCAGAAATGATACCTGGAGAAGTTGTAGGGAGGTATGAAAGACCTGAGAGAGCAAAAGTCCTATTCCATGGCAAACAACCTGGTGAGGATAAAGGGATGTGTCTGAATCAGCCTCTCTCTACTTATGTTAGAGAAGATGGACTAAACCAGACCTGTGTGGAGAGCTGTTCCCAGGTGCCTATGGTTGATATACCATTCTAACTTGTGCAAGTGTTCCAGGAAGTAGGAGCAGCCTCCATCTCATGGGACCCTTGGAAGCAAGTGTTAGGACAAACTGGTTGCCAAGGCAGTGACCTCATTCATTCAATTCCAAAGAAAGTGACATACCTCATTTCCTTGGTGATGGAACTCTATGATCTTTGTATCCTAGTGGCCAGGCACCCAGACGCTATCCCATTCCCAGTCACAGTGGTCTCACTTGTTTGGATTTACCAAGGACAGAGTCAGTATTTCTTGGTACCTACTAATGTGAGGATGGCCAAATGCCAGGAGAGCACTGAAGAGGTACCTTTTCTGAGAAAGCCAGTAGTGGCTCACCACTATTTCCTGACAACTTCACAGAGTTAGCCAAGGAAACCAGACCTGAGAGAGGGCAGACTATTTCGAAGGAATATAGTATGGCCGAGCAGTTAGAGGACACTCCAGATAGTCACAGATCTACATGGGGGAAGGAGGTGCCATTATGGGAGTGGGTGTGGGTTTGTGGTTTTGCCTCATGTTCTAACAAAAGGTAGGAATGGCGGTTTGTTTGGATTGAAGTGGACTGTTTCGAGTAAGTCATTTGACAAGGTGAGTGTTTCTATGTTTGTGTATCCGACTATGTCCATTGTTGTAGACATTAGAAAAGAGAATGCATTAATGGATGTGTCCTGTCTAGTATAAATCTTACCATAATTCATCCTGCTCAATTTATGAATGGACTGCACCTTGTCTTATCGATGGGCAACACCTGCTATCATCCTAAGTTCCTGTTTTCTTCCTGAATTCTGGCCAGTCTCCAGAATAGGCTCAGGGATTTGTGTCCAAGATATGTACCACCTCCAAGCTCTGTGACATGGCCATATACTGGATAGCTGAAGAGAATGGAGATCATCTCAGAAAACTCAGATATCAGTGTGACCAGGAAAGTCTCAGTGGAGAAACCCTGCTTTGGGCCTTTTGCTTACCTTATGTTCTGTTGCCCTGAATGTCAGGAAGGTCTTTGCCTCAGGCCACCCCTTTGTGAAGCCTGAAGAAAACAGTTTTAAATTTGAAATGAATAGGCATCACCTGTGGCTCTTTGCTTAATTGCTTTGGAAAGGGATGTGTCTGAATTAGCCTCTTGGCCTTGTATGTGGCTGTGATTTTTATTCTCAGCACATGATGGATCCAAAGAATGATCGCATGTGCGCATCCAAAACCAAAATGGCCAAAAGATCAGTCATTGTGGATGAAGTCTCTCGCCTTCTTCTGTTAGGTTCCTGACATCCATCAAGTGAGAATACTGATCCTTTGGGTCAAATGAGTTCTTGAAATCTCTGCCGAGGTGCTTGGCTTTTCTCATGACTCTATTTCACATAAATATTCCATACCTGAAAGTCAGTAGGCCTCAAATTGGAGAAACAGAGCAGCATGAACGGCAGGCTTATTTGACCACTCCTGGTTCATATTAAGAGTGTCCAGGCCACCCTGACTTTAGGCAAATGAGGGGCAAGTGAGATTATTTTGGTCACTATCAATGGCTGCACCCCTCATGGAAACCTCCAGCCAGAGGTCATGATGAGTGAATATATGGAAGAAGATGAGGGCCATGTGGGAGTGTTTTGGTTTTAATTGTGGTCATTTGTGTGGCGGTTGGAAGAAATGTCTGGGTCCACCTGGGCTTGAACTCTGGTGTGATTCCCCATAGAGACTTAGTTCTGGAACTCACCTCAGAGAAGTATTGCCATGAATTGTTTTGGGATTTTAGGAGGCCACGCATGAGAGTTGCCCTTGGAAACTGAGATCTGGCTTTCCACAGAGCACTGGGAATCTCAGCCAGCATATCACATGATATAATTGTGAAAAACTTGCAGCCATAGTTGAGAGTCAAAACACACATGGACCTCACATTTTACACCTCAATGTGCCTGGCTTCATGTGACCTTTTGGCCACTCTTTGGGAAGCCTTGCCTGTGAGAGTTCTCCAGAGTTTTCATTTAAATTAGCTTCCTCAACATTTAGTGGTTCCTGAATGAATTGAAACCCAGAGTTTCTCCAACTTCATCCTTGAAAAATGGCTTAATAAATACCATGAATTTTTGGAAGTTCCCACAACCAGGTGGCACTGGAGAACATTTGGATGTCCTGTTGCTGATCATGAGTATACCAGACAATGCCTTGATTGACTGGGTTTCATGAAAATGGTGTAGAACAGAGATGCCAGTAAGTTGGAGCCTGCTGAGTAGTGGGCCTAGAGCAGTGGTGGGCAGGTGTGTGATGAAACATCAGTGGTAGGGCCATGAGGATCTACCATTGGATTCCAAATGGCTTGTGACTGACATGGTGCAGCCAGCAGTCCCTTATATGTAAAGGCATCTTGTTATATGGTGAGGTTTCAGGTCAATGTTCTGAATCAGGTTGATATGGACGAGGGGGCAATGGGGCAAGCTAGGAGGGATAGAAGCCTGGTTGGTGCATTCTCCTGCAGACCCTGACCCAACACACGTGACAGAACTCCCTCCAGCAATATGTCCCAGTTGAGCTCCTGGTATTTCGTGAAGCAAATACCAAACTCCCAGTGCAGCAGGAAAAACACCACAAAAAGTGTAGGAGGACCAAATGGCTTCGCAGTCAACACGGAGAGACACTTAGTCCTCAGTGGTCACAGTTTACCTACAAAGAGAGGATTCAGCATTGCTGCCTCATCTTCATTGGAAAATAAGAAACCATGTCCTTCAGGTCACATAGATGCAGAACCAGCTTTGATAGTCTCACTACTAAAGAAGCCAAATCTCCTGACAACAACATATATTTCAAGTGCCCAAAATCAGAGGCAGTTTCTCAAAAAGTTTTTAGGCTCTCAGAGCTCCCTGTTTGTGTTGTGTTTACCCTGTCCCTTACTTTTGGAAACTCCTCTACCACCTCCATGGTTATGAACTCTTGAGAATTTTCCATTCCAGATATGTATTCACTGATTTTCTAACTCTTCTCCTCTAATTATGTTTTACCTGGGGTGAAGGTAATGTCAAGGCATTTTTCTGGATGAGAGTGAGAGGATATCAGACCTTAACAGATATTTGTGAAGCACATATTTGCTTACACATTGAATTCATTTTCCAATTTTCCTTTTGAAATACTGAATCCCTGACACTAACCCATACCTACTAGAATCAGACAACTCATCCTAATATAATGGAGAAAAATAACCCAAACAGAATAGAAATTCAAGCAGTTCAGAGGTGGCATCTTGTATAGTTGGACTTGCCTTATGCATTATATAAGGTAGGAGTTATAAATCTAGTCAATTTTTATTTGAAATAGTTCTCCATGTGTTTTTAAAGATAACAAATGTGTGAAATCCTGTTTCCCTTTCTCTGTAGCCAATTCACACATGTATATTTATATGCACATATAGAATCCTACCAGGAATCCCACGTTCATTTTTGTGAGGTTTCTCACTTCGCAGATTCAAATTGTGAGAAGAGATCACTCCTCTTAAACGCTGTTAGAACTGAAGATTCAAACTATAGGGGAGCTTTCTAGTAGAACAACATTATACATATACTCATGTTCAGTAAAATAATTATTTTTGCATCTGTGGATGGTATATATTTCCTGATGAATTTTGATTTTCATATATATTGCTGCTTTTTAATGTCTGTGTGTAGTTTGTATGTGTGTGTGTGTGTGTATATATATATATATATATATATATATATATATATATATATATATACACACACACACACTATTCAGATTTTTCAATATATAAAATATATGTGTCTTATATACACTTTCTAAATTCATTCATGTTCATGTATATGGATTTATAATCAACTTTTCACAAGATTATTTTCCGAAATATTCATCCACCTGAAATACATATTTGTTTCCTAGTACTGAAAACAAACTTCAGTGAATGGTGCCTACAAATTCTAATAATTTTACAGTAACTGACCCAGTTTACCACCAATGCAAGTAGATTCCTATGGGACATGATATGTAATTTGAGGTTCATTTGTATTCAACACTGGTACATTATTATTTCTTCAGTTTTTGCACATCATACGATATATATTTCATCCACAAGTTCACAAATTTACAGGCATTTGTTTCAACTTTAATCAATTCCTGTTTCAGAACACAAGTATTATCAGGGTTTCTGAACTCGTCTTTTCATGACGCTTCTTTCCAAACAAGTTATTTTCGATTTCCATAATCACTGGTGAAGTAAAACTCACACCCTTCGTGATAAACCAAAACACTAATATTACCATTATATGTATACCATTTTGGAAAGAATGATTGTATATCAATATAACATTTCCTGTAATTTTTCAGATATCAGTTCAATCCATTATTTATAGTTGGAACAAGTTATATTATTTATTCACAGTATGTTCTATTCATGCTTTATCTTTATATTCATAGACACAGTGTACACCTCTTTGGACCCCCAATACTAATTTTACGTCTTCAATATATTGCTACCAGAAATGGTGGAAGAAATACTTATGTCACCTGATCTACATATACATTTTATCACAATAATATTCTGAAAAAAAATGTAAAGGTCACACTTATGACTGTACCAAAGCCTAAAAGGAAAGTGAACATGGATTAATAGAAACATCCATGTCCATGCTGCCTAATGCTCTCAAATGTCAATCCTATTGGTGACAACATATTTGTTTCTTCCTAAGATTATATATTCAAACTCAACCCTGTTGAAAATGTCTAATCCTATCACTCACTTTATATTTTGCCTGATGCAATAATGTCTCTATTGATATCTGCATTTCTACATATTTTCCCAGTTTATCATAGTGACTGACTCTTCATATGTGCCGACATTTACATTCACTCTCTAACCGAAACCATATTGCTAAAGAACTTTTGGTCTAAATCCTATAATCGCTCTTCTTCCTAAACCTACCGACAATCTTTCTAAACCTACTGACTATCCCTTTTTACTGAATGTTCTCTTCTACGTTCAATCATCCAAGGTACAAGGTCCTATGCCATTGTATATTGAATTATCTGAGACATCTTTAGAGAACATAAATCAAGCTAAGTATCCCAATCAAGGGCCCAATGCCCTTCTGGGTTTCAAATTATACCTAGATTTTTATTTTCATACTTATATTTCACCTCTACATTCTTGTAAATCTCACAGGTTGCCAATACCATTATTCATCGCACAGAATGATTCCTAACCCAAATTGAACCTGTTATTAACCCTAAACATACACTGTTCCCTCAATCTCATTTTACAGAAGAACAGGGACGGAGTTGTTCTTACAATACAGGAAAGTAGGGGACCTTCCACCTGCTGAAAACCTCAAAGGTCCATACAGAAATGATACCCGGAAAAGTTATAGGCAGCTATGAAGGACCTGAGAGAGCAAAAGTCATCTTCCATGGCAAACAACCTGGTCAGGATGAAGGGATGTGTCTTAATCAGCCTCTCTCTTCTTATTGTAGAGAAGATGGACCAAATCAGGCCTGTGTGGAAAGCTGTTCATGGGTGCCTATGGTTGATATACCATTCTAACTTGTGAAAGTGTCACAGGAAGTAGGGGCAGCCTCCATCTCATGGGACCCTTGGAAGCAACTGTTAGGAAAAAGGGGTGCCAAGGCAGTGGCCTCATTCAGTTCCAAAGAAAGTGACATATCTAATTTCCTTGGTGATGGAACTCTCTGAACTTGCTATCCAAGAACCAAGACACCGAGAGGCAATCCCAGTCCAAGTCCCTGTGGGCTCACTTGATTGGATTTTCCAAGGACAGAGTCAGTCTTTCTCGGTACCTAATGATATGAGTATAGCCAAATACCAGGAGAGCACTGAAGAGGTACTTTTCCTGAGAAAGCAGGTAGTGGTTCGCCACTTTTTCCTGACAACTTTACAGAGTTGGTCAAGGAAAGCAGATCTGATAGAGGACACGCCATTTCGGGGGAACATAATATGGCCCACCAGTCAGAGTTAACTCCGGAGAGTCACAGAACTACTTGAGGGAAGGAGGTGCCTTTGTGAGTGTGGGTTTGTTGTTTTGTCTCATATTCTGAGAATAGGTAGGGAAGGCGGTTTGTTTGATTTGGAGTGAACTGTTTCTAGTAAGTCGTTTGACAAAATGAGTGTTTCTATGTCTGTGTATCCCACTGTGTCCGTGGTTGTAGACATGAGAAAAGAGAATGCAACAATGGATGTGTCCTGTCTAGTAGAAAGCTTCCCATTATGCATCCTGCCTAATTTATGAATGGAGTGCGGCTTGCCTTATGGATGAGCAATACCTATTACCTTCCTAAGTCCCTGTTTTCTTCTGAATTCTGGCCACTCTCCAGAATAGGCTCATGGTTTTGTGTCGAAGATATGCAACAACTCCAAGGTCTGTGACATGGCCATGTACAGGATAGCTGAAGGGAATGGCCAGCATCTCAGAAAACTCAGATATCAGTGTGACCAGGAAAGTCTCAGTGGATATACCCTGCTTTTGGCCTTTTGCTTACCTATTGTTCTGTTGCCCTGAATATCAGGAAGGTCTTTGCCTCAGGCCACCCCTTTGTGAAGCCTGAAGGAAACAGTTTTCAAATGGAAATGAATGGGCATCACTTGTGGCTCTTTCTTAGTTGCTTTGGAAAGGGATGTGTCTTAATTAGACTCTTGGCCTTGTATGTGGCTGTGACTTTGATTCTCAGCAGCTGATGGATCTAAAAATGATCCCATGTGTGCATCCAAAACCATAATTGCCAAAAGATCAGTCATTGTGGATGAAGTCTCTCGTCTTCCTCTGTTAGGTTCCTGACCTCCATCAAGTGAGAATAGGTATTCCTTGGGTCAAATGAGTTCTTCAAATCACTGCAGAGGTGCTTAGGTTTTCGTATGACTCCAAATCACATAAAGAATCTATACTTGAAAGTCAGTAGGCCTCAAATTGGAGAAACAGAGCAGTATTAACGGGAGGCTTATTTGATCACTCCTGGTTCACAGAAAGGGTGTCCAGGCCAACATGACTTTAGGCAAATGAGGGGCAAGGGAGTTTATTTGGACACTGTCTTTGGGTGAGCCCTTCGTGGAAACCTCCAGACAGAGGTTACGATGAGTGACTATATGGAAGAAGATGAGGACCATGTTTGAGTGTTTTGTTTTTAATTGTGGTCATTTGTGTGGTGGTTGTAAGAAATATCTTGGTCCACCTGGGCTTGAACTCTGTTGGGATTTCCCTTAAAGACTGCGTTCTGGAACTGAACTCAGAGAAGTATTGCAATGAATAGAAATACAAGCAGTTTAGAGGAGGCATGGTGTATATTTGGACTTGCCTTTTGCATGATACAGAGTAGGAGTTAAATCTAGTCAATTTTTTGTTGAAATAGTTCTCCATGTGTTTTTAAAGTTAAAAAATTGTGAATTCCTGTCTCCCTTTCTCTGTAGCCTATTCAGCACATATATTTTTATATGGATATATAGAATCATACCTGGTACCACACATACATTCTTGTGAGGTGGATGAGTTGGCAGATACAAATTGTGAAAAGAGATCACTCCTAATTAACCGTGTTGGAACTGAATATTCAACCAATGGGTGAGCTTGCTAGTTGAACAACATTATACATAAATCCATGTTCAGTAAAATGAATATTTTTGGATCTTTTTATGATATATATTTTATGAAAATTTTGATTGACATATATTTTGCTATTTTTTTTTCTGTGTGTGTGTGTGTGTGTGTGTGTTTTGTGTCATTCGCCTGTTCTGTAAAACAACTTCAGAGAGAGAGGTTAAAAATTCATGCAAAGCTCTGATGGAGGTATCTAATATCTTAGTTTTGGTCTATTGCTTCTTCTAATTGGGTCATTTGTTGTGTCCCATGGACGAGGGCAGTGGTTCCTGTGCCCACCCCTGAAGCAACTCCTATTCCGAATAGGATGGCTAAAGTGAGGGATATATGTCCCCAGTGGAAACGGGTTGTATGCCCCTCTATTTCATTTTCAAATGAACCTGCATCATGACAGAGCACTCTGGGAAACATCTGCACCATTACACAATTAATCACATCTGTTGACAATTTCTTTAAAACATAAACAATGTTTAATTATATACAATTATGCTGTTGTAGGGACGGACAAGGCAAGGTACCTAAGATAGCAACGAAGACAGGGAAACCGTCCTATTTGGTTGCAACCAGATTCAGAGGGCATTGCTTCTGTTGTAATCAATTATTCTCCTGAAACTCAAGTTTAGGTAGTTTCAGAATTTTGTACCCAACATGTAAGGGAAGGGGCTCAGAAGTTCACAGTCTTCAGAAGTTCAAAAAAGCCGTTGTTGTTTCTGTTTTTTACCTCAGTTCTGGGCAAGTTAACTTTTCAAGGACACTGGGAGGGAAAGAGCTTTTTCCTACCTTTCTTATTTTTCGCCCCTGACAGCTGTTACCATGGAGCCCTGATGGTAACTTCTTTATCTTAGAAATATAGCCATCTCTGTAAAGCCCCAGCTCATGGCCAGAGGCCTTGTTCATTATTTTGTGGAAAACAAGTAATGGGGTGTCTAGCATAGAGGTGCTTATTTTTTTAGCCAGTGGACAAGTAGAACAAGGCAACACTAAAAGAGGAAGTTTATCTACATTAAACTCTTTTATAGGGACTCTTTTGCTGAAAGTCCTAAAGTCAGCCATGGTGAAGACTTCTGTAGAAAGTCAGTTAAGAATTTTCTGTAGGCCTGGTACAGAAGGGGAAGACAGGGAAGGTGGGGCTGACAGCAGCTCCGAGGATCTGAGAATAAGGAAGGAGAGATGTAAAAGAATAATGGGAAAGGGGTTTGGGATTTTCCTAGCAACAAAAACTTGAGCTGTAGAACAGGTAGAGCAGAGGGGAAGACAAGAGTGAGTATCCCAAAATGCATGTGAGGGACTTTAAATTTTTAGTAAACTGTTTTCAGTGATGACAAAGCAACTTTAAAGGCCATTTTCATTACATCTTTGATAGGAGTCTGAGGGCTCTCCTCAGCTAGTTTCAGCTTTGTGTTAGCTGGTAAGAGGACCTGGTGGGACCCGGGGCGGGCACGGACAGGAGAAGAGAGGAGTGAGTCGGTGGATGGGAACCTGAGTACCTGCTACTTCAGCAAGATGGCGATGGTCTGAGAACCAGCAGAGATTTGGGTTTTTGATCTAATAATTGGAGGGGAGAAATCAGGTTGCTGAGGTGAGAGTGACAGCAGAGACTCTGGAGCACAAGGCTGAAGGTGAGGATTGATTGGATAAGCATAGTTCAGGATATGAGTGAAGGATGGAAAAGGCATGCCCATAGGGGAATCTCCTTTCACCCTTTTGAGCACTTGCAGAAGTTAAAAAGGTCACACAGGGCTGGGGATGTGGCTCATTTGTAGCACGCTCGCTTGGCATGCGTGCGGCCCGGGTTCGATCCTCAGCACCACATACAAACAAAGATGTCGTGTCCAGCAAAAAACCAGAAAATAAATATTAAAAATTCTCTCTGTCTCTCTCTCTCTCTCACCTCTCTCTTTAAAAAAAATGGTCACGCAGAATTTGAGGATCAAGAGACCCCTCTGGGGGCCATCGGTTTTGGTTATCTAATTGGTAATATGGCCAATGCTGTGTACTGAATTTGATGAGGAGTTTGTGTTCCATCAGGCAGCCCCTGTATGCTCACATCCCCATGACGTACAGCAAAAGTCTGCCAGGCATTCTGGGATTACTAAAAAGGAGTGATGGATTTTTCCTTTCCCCAGGTCCATGATCCTCTTAGTTATACAAGTCCGATATTTACTGCCATTAGCCCCTTGAACTAGAGACCTTTTATTTGATAGAGGGCCCAATGGGGCCTTAAGGGCTGAGTTTATTGCCCCTGTATCCACTTCAAAGTTTACTGGTGTCTCCTCCACTTCAAAAGATACGCTGGGCTCAGGGAGGGGATCTGAGCCCCGACTTTCGTAGTAATGCTGAAGAGTCAGAAAGGCTGGCTGGCGTGGCTGCCTCTTTCTAGGGAACTCTTGAACCCAGTGTCCTCTTTCTTTACAGTAGGCACATTGATTTGAGGTCAGGGGTGGCCTCTGGCGTGGGACCAGGTATCCCTTCCTGTCTCCCTGTTTCTTAATTTCTGGCCTTTTTGTTATTGTGACCGGGACCTTAGTCAACTCCTTAGTCTGTCTTTTGTTTCTTTTATCCTCCTTTTGCTCCCTTCTCTTCCTCAGTTTCTCTCTTATAGTATACTTTCTCGGCTTCTCTGACTAAATCTCTCAAAGTCATATCTTGTAATCATCTAAGCATTGTAACTTTCTTTAAATATCCAAGGCAGCATGCCCAATAAAGGCCATTGTGACAGATTATTTTTGATCCTCTGCATGAGGATCGAAAGGAGTATATCTCCTATATGCCTCCGTAATTCTCTCTAGAAACATAGAGGAAGATTCATCAGGCCCGCAGGCGTGGTACCCACGTCACCCCAAATGGAGTAGGGAAAGAGCAGTGCCACTGCCTGCTCCCGGATCAGGCCCAGCCACCAGCTGGTGTGGTAGTCACGTCACCCAAATTGTAGTAGGGGCCAAGCAGGCTGCCCCCCGCGCCCGCCACAAAAGCAGACCTGTGACTGACCTTCGGAACAGGCCCAGAGGCCTGCCACCATGGTAGACATGACACCCCAATTGGAGTAGTGGCAGAGCAGAGCTTTCTCCCGCGCCCAGTACAAGCACAACGGCCCACCGGCGTGGTAGTCACGTCAACCCAATTGGAGTAGGGGCAGAGCAGAGTCTTTGCCCGCACCCGGAACAGGCCCAGCGATCTGCCAGCATGGTAGTCACGACACCCCAATTGCAGTAGGGCCAAAGCAGAGCCACCACCCGCTCCCGCAAGGTAGGCAGATCTGCAACTGACCGGCGGAACAGGACTAGCGGCCTGCAAGCACAGCAGACACATCAACCCATTTGGTTCTTTGAAAAAATAAAAAAAATCTACAGACCCTTAGCCATGCTAACGAAGACAAAAAGAGAGAGAACTCAAATTACTAGCATACAGGATGGAAAAGACAATATCATAACAGATATTTCAGATATACAGAAGATAATCCGAAATTATTTTGAATCTTTGTACTCTAATAAAATAGAAGACAGTGAAGGCATCGATAAATTTCTTAAGTCATATGATCTGCCCAGATTGAGTCAGGAGGATATAGACAACCTAAACAGACCAATATCAATTGAGGAAATAGAAAAAACCATCAAAACACTACCAAGTAAGAAAAGCCCAGTACCTGATGGGTATACAGCAGAGTTTTACAAAACCTTTAAAGGGGAACTAATACCAATACTTTTCAAGCTATTTCAGGAAATTGAAAAAGAGGGAGAACTTCCAAATTCATTCTATGAGGTCAACATCACTCTGATTCCTACACCAGACAAAGACACTTCAAAGAATGAAAACTACAGACCAATATCTCTAATGAGCCTAGAGGCAAAAATCCTCAATTAAATTCTGGCAAATCAGATACAAAAGCATATCAAAAAAATTGTGCACCATGATCAAGTAGGATTCATCCGTGGGATGCAAGGCTGGTTCAATATACAGAAATCAATAAATGTTATTCATCACATCAATAGACTTAAAAATAAGAACCATATGATCATCTCGATAGATGCAGAAAAAGCATTCGACAAAGTACAGCATCCCTTTATGTTCAAAATTCTAGAAAAACTAGGGATAACAGGAACATACCTCAATATTGTAAAAGCAATCTATGCTAAGTCTCAGGCTAGCATACTTCTGAATGGAGAAAAATTGAAGGCATTCCCCCTAAAATCTGGAACAAGACAGGTATGCCCTCTTTCACCACTTCTGTTCAACATAGTTCTCGAAACACTGGCCAGAGCAATTAGAGAGATGAAAGAAATTAAAGGCATATAAATAGGAAAAGAAGAACTTAAATTATCACTATTGCAGATGACATGATTCTATTCCTAGCAGACCCAAAAGGGTCTACAAAGAAACTAATAGAGCAAATAAATGAATTCAGCAAAGTGGCAGGATATAAAATCAACACTCATAAATCAAAGACATTCCTGAATATCAGTGACAAATCCTCTGAAACGGAAATGAGGACAACCACTCCATTCACAATATACTAAAAAAAAAAATAATAATAATTGGGAATCAACCTAACAAAAGAGGTGCAAGTTTTATACAAGGAAAACTACAGAAACCTAAAGAGAAAAATAGAGGAAGATATTAGAAGATGTAAAAATGTACCCTGTTCATAGATAGACAGAACTAACATCATCAAAATGGCGATATTACTAAAAGTTCTCTATAGGTTTAGTGCAATGCCAATCAAAACCCAACGGCATTTCTTGTAGAAATAGAGAAAGCAATCATGAAATTCATATGGAAAAATAAAAGACCCAGAATAGCAAAAACAACACTAAGCATGAAGTGTGAATCAGTCGGTATAGGGATACCAGACTTCAAACTATACTGCAGAACAATAGTAACAAAAATAGCATGGTACTGGTACCAAAACAGGTGGGTGGACCAATGGTACAGAATAAAGAACACAGAAACCAATCCAAAAAATACAACTATCTTACATTTGATAAAGGGGCTAAAAGCATGCAATGGATGAATGATAGCATCTTCAACAAATGGTGCTGGGAAACCTGGAAATCCATATGTAACAAAAAGAAACTGAATCCCTTTCTCTCGCCATGCACAAAAGTTAACTCAAAATGGATCAAGGAGCTTGATATCAAATCAGACATGGTGTCTGATAGAAGACAAAGTTGGCTACGATCTACATACTGTGGGGTCGCCTCCAAATTCCTCAATAGGACACCCATAGCACAAGCGTTAATAACTAGAATCAACACATGGGACTTACTCAAACTAAAAAGGTTTTTTCTCAGCAAAAGAAACAGTAAGAGAGGAAAATAGGGAGCCCACATCCTGGGAACAAATCTTTCCTCCTAACACTTCAGATAGAGCACTAATATCCAGAGTATACAAAGAACTCAAAAAATTAGTCAATAAGATAACAAATAACCCAAACAACAAATGGGCCAAGAACCTGAACAGACACTTCTCAGAGGAGGACATAAAATCAATCAACAAGTACATGAAAAAATGGTCACCATCTCCAGCAGTCAGAGAAATGTGAATCAAAACCACCATAAGATACCATCTCACTCCAGTAAGATTGGCAGCCATTATGAAGTCAAACAATCACAAGTGCTGGCGAGGATCTGGGGAAACAGGTACACTTGTATATTTCTGGTGGGACTGCAAATTGGTGCAGGCAAATGGGAAAGCAGTATGGAGATTTCTTGGAAAGCTGGGAACGGAACCACCATTTGACCCAGTTATTCCCCTTCTCGGTCTAAAACCTAAAGACCTAAAAAGAGCATGCTACAGGGACACTGCTACATCGATGTTCATAGCAGCACAATTCACAATAGCAAGACTGTGGAACCAACCTAGATGCCCTTCAATAGAAGAATGAATGAAAAAAATGTGGCATTTATACACAATGGAGTATTACTCGGCACTAAAAAATGACAGAATCATAGAATTTTCAGGGAAATGGATGGCATTAGAACAGATTATGCTAAGTGAAGCTAGCCAATCCCTAAAAAACAAATGCCAAATGTCTTCTTTGATATAAGGAGAGTAACTAAGAACAGAGTAGGGACGAGGAGCATGAGAAGAAGATTAACATTAAACAGGGATGAGAGGTGGAAGGGAAAGGGAGAGAGAAGAGAAACTGCATGAAAATGGAAGGAGAACCTCAGGGTTATACAAAATTACATACAAGAGGAAGTGAGGGGAAAGGGAAAAATAATACAAGGGGGAGAAATTTATTACTGTATAGGGGGTAGAGAGAGAAGAGGAGAGGAGACTGGAGGGGAGGGGGGATAGTAGAGGATAGGAAAGGCAGCAGAATACAACAGACACTAGTATGGCAATATATGAATCAATGGATGTGTAACTGATGTGATTCTGCAATCTGTATACGGGGCAAAAATGGGAGTTCATAACCCACATAAATCAAAGTGTGAAATATTATTTATCAAGAACTATGTAATGTTTTGAACAACCATATATAAAAATTTAAAAAAAGAGATAACTAAATTCGGTGAATAATGCACGAGAATCCTAATATTTCTACAGTTTAAAATCAATGCCAGTAGATTCTTATGGGACATGATGTGTATTTTGACGTTCATTTTTATTCAACAATGGTACATTACTATTTCATGAGTTTATGCACATCATAGGATATATATTTCATCCACAAATTAGCAAATTTATAGGCATTTGATTGAATTTCAATCGCTTCCTGCTTTACAATATATGCATTCCTCCAGGTTTCCTGAAAGGTCTTTTCATGAGACTTCTTTCCAAACATATTATTTTCGATTTCCATAATCACTTTTGAAGCAAAACTCACACACTGTTCATGATAAACCAAAACACTAATATTACCATTAGATGTATAATTGGTGGGAATGAATGATTGTATATCAATATAAGATTTCCTGTAATTTTCCAGATATCAGTTCAATCCATTATTTAATGTTTGAACAAGTTATATTATTTATTCACAGTATTGTCTATTCATGCTTTATCTCTATATTCATAGACACAGGGTGCACCTCTTTGTACCCCCAATACTAATTTTACATCTTCAATATATTGTTTCCAGAAATGGTGGACGAAATACTCATGTCACCTGATCTACATATACATTTTTTCACAGTAATATTCTGGACAAATAATGTAATGGTCACGGTTATGATTGCACGAAGGACTAAATGAAAAGTGAACATGGATTACTAAAAACATCTATGTCCAGGTTGCCTAATGCTCTTAACTGTCAATCCTATTGGTGACTACATATTTTTTTCTTCAAAAGATTATGTATTCAAACTCAACCCTGTTGAAAATGTCTAATCCTATCACTCACTTTATACTTTGCCTGATTTCATAATGTCTCTATTGATATCTGCATTTCTACATTTTTTCCCAGCTCATCATAGTGACTGACTCTTCATATGTGCTGACATTTACATTCACTCTCTAACCGAAACCCTATTGTTAAAGAACTTTTGTCCAAATCAAATACTCACTCTTCTTCCTAAACCTACCGACTAGCTTCATAATCTTACTGACTATCCCTTTTTGACTGGATGTTCTCTTCTACATTCAATCATCCAAGGTACAAAGTCCTATGCCATTGTGTATTGAATTAACTGAGACATCTTTGCAGAACATAATTCAAAGCTAATTATCCCAATCAAGGGCTCAATGCCCTTCTGGGCTTCAAATCATACCTAGATTTCTGTTCTCATACTTATATTTAACCTCCATATTCTTTTAAATATCGAAGGTCCCCAACACTATTATTCATCACACAGAATGATTCCTAACACAAATCGAACCTGTTATTAATCCGAAACATACACTGTTCCCTCAATCTCATTTTACAGAAGAGCAGGGACAGAGTTGTTCTTACAATACAGGAAAGAAGGGGACAGTCCACCTGCTGAGAACCTCAAAGGTCCATGCAGAAATGATACCTGGACAAGTTGTAGGCAGGTATAAAGGACCTGAGTGAGCAAAACTCATCTTCCATGTCAAAACACCTGGTCAGGATGAAGGGATGTGTCTTAATCAGCCTCTCTCTTCTTATTGTATAGAAGACTGACAAAACCAGACCTGTGTGTAGAGCTGTTCCTGGGTGCCTATCGTTGATATTTCATTCTAACTTGTGAAAGTGTCACAGGAAGTAGGGGCCGGCTCCATCTCATGGGACCCTTGGAAGCAACTGTTAGGGAAAAGTGGTTGCCAAGGCAGTGACCTCATTCAGTTCCAAAGAAAGTGACATACCTCATTATTTGGTGATGGAACTCTCTGAACTTGGTATCCAAGAAGCCAGGCACCCAGAGGCAGTCCCAGTTCCAGTCCCAGTGGACTCGCTTGTTTGGATTTTCCAAGGACAAAATCAATCTTTCTTGGTACCTACTGATGTGAGGATGGGCAATTGCCAGAAGAGCTCTTTAGAGGGACCTTTCCTGAGAAAGCAGGTAGTGGCTCACCACTTTTTCCTGACAACTTCACAGAGTTGGCCATGGAAACCAGATCTGAAAGAGGACAGGCCATTTTGGGAGAACATAGTATGGCTCACCAGTCATAGGACACTCCTTCTAATCACAGACATACTTGGGGGAAGGAGCTGCCTTTGTGGGAGTGGGTATGGCTTTGTGGTTCTGTCTCATGTTCTGAGAATAGGTAGGAAAGGCGGTTTTTATTTGTTGTTTTTTTTTTTTTGTTTTTGGTTTTCAGTGGACTGTTCTAGTAAGTCGTTTGACAAGGCAAGTATTTCAATGTCTGTGTATTCCACTGTGTCCGTTGTTGTAAACATTAGAAAAGAAAATGCATTAATGAATGTGTCCTTTAAAGTATAAATATTCCCAAAATTCATCCTGCCCAATATATGAATGAACTGCAGCTTGTCTTATCGAAGGGAAACACCTGCTATCTTCCCAAGTTAATGTTTTCTTCCTGTATTCTGGCCAGTCTCCAGAATAGGCTCATGGTTTTGTGTCCACGATATGTACCACCTCCAAGCTCTGTGACATGGTCATGTACTGGATAGCTGAAAAGAATGGCGAGCATCTCAGAAAACTCAGATATCAGTGTGACCAAGAAACTCTCAGTGGAGAGACCCTGCTTTGGACCTTTTGCTTAAGTACTGTTTTGTTACACTGAATATCTGGAAGGTCTTTGCTTCAGGGCACCCCGTTGTGAAGCCTGAAGAATATAGTTTTGAAATGGAAATGAATAGGCATCACCTGTGGCTCTTTGCTTAATTGCTTTGGAAATGGATGTGGCTGAATTAGCCTCTTGGCCTTCTTTGTGGCTGTGATTTAGATTCTCAGCACATGATGGATATAAAGAATGATCCCATGTGTGCGTCCAAAACTATAATGGCAAAAAATCAGTCATTGTGGATGAAGTCTCTCGTCTTCCTCTGTTAGGTTCCTGACCTCCATCAAGTGTGAATAGGGATTCTTTGGGTCAAATGAGTTCTTCAAAGCCCTGATGAGGTGCTTGGGTTTTCGCATGACTCCAAATCACATATAGAATCTATACCTGAAAGTCAGAAGGCCTCAAATTGTAGAAACAGAGCAGTATTAACGGCAGGCTTATTTGATCACTTCTGGTTCACAGGAGGGCTGTCAAGGCCACCCTGACTTTAGGCAAATGAGGGGCAAGCGAGCTTTTTTTGGACACAGTCTTGGGCTGTGCCCCTGATGGAAAACTCCAGCCAGAGGTTACGATGAGTGACTATATGGAAGAAGATGAGGGCCATGTGGGAATGTTTTGGTTTTAATTTTGGCCATTTGTTTGGCGGTTGGAAGAAATGACTGGGTCCACTTGGGCTTGAACTTTGGTGTGATTCCCCTTAGAGACTGAGTTGTGAAACTGAACTCAGAGAAGTATTGCCATGAATTTTGTTTGGATTTTAGGATGCC
Source organism: Callospermophilus lateralis (assembly GCF_048772815.1). Classification (NCBI taxonomy): domain Eukaryota; kingdom Metazoa; phylum Chordata; class Mammalia; order Rodentia; family Sciuridae; genus Callospermophilus; species Callospermophilus lateralis. Next base: position 138,220 of record NW_027517592.1, on the reverse strand, counting down.
ACGCATGTGAGTCGCCCTTGTAAACTGAGATCTAGGGCCAGGGTGGCTTTCCACAGAGCCCTGGGAATCTCTGCCAGGATATCACATGATTTTATTCTCAAAGACATGGCAGCCATATTTGAGAGTCGAAAAATACATAGGACTCACAATGTAGACTTTAATGGGCCTGGCATCATGTGACCATTTTGGCACTCTTTCAGAAGCCTTGCCTGTGAGAGTTCTCCAGAGCTTTTATTGAATTGAGCTTCCTCAACATTTAATGGTTACTGAATGAATTGAAAGCCACAGTGCCTCCAACTTCATCCTTGAAAAATGGCTAGATAAATACCATGAAAATTTTGAAATTCCCATGACCAGGTGGCACTGGAGAACCTTTGGATGTCCTATTGCTGATCAAGAGTATACCAGACAGTGCCTTGATTGACTGGGTTTCATGAAAATGGTGTAGTACAGAGATGCCAGTAAGTTAGAGCCTGCTGAGTAGTGGGCCTAGAGCAGTTTTGGGCAGGTGTGTGATAAATCACCAGTGGTAGGGTTATGAGGATCTACCATTGTATTCCAAATGGCATGTTACTTACATGGTGCAGTCAGCAGACCCTTATATGTAAAGGCATCTTGTTATATGGAGAGGTTTCAGGGCAATGTTCAGAATTAGGTTGATATGGACAAGGGGGCAATGGGGCAAGCTATGAGGGATAGAAGCCTGGTTGGTGCATTCTCCTGCATACCCTGGCACACCACACGTGACAGAACTCCCTCCAGCATTGTGTCCCAGTTTAGCTCCTTGTATGTCATGAAGCAAATACCAAACTCCGAGTGCAGTAGCAAAAACACGACAAAAAGTGGACCAGGACCAAATGGCTTCACAGTCCACATGGGGAGAAACTTAGTCCCCAGTGGTCACAGTTTACCTACAAAGAGATAATGCAGCACTGCTGCTCATCTTTATTGGAATATAAGAAGCCATGTCCTCCAGGTCACATAAATGCAGACCCAGCTTTGATGGTCTCACGCAAAGAAGTCAAATCTCCTGACAACAACATATTTTTCAAGTGCCCAACCTCACAGAAAGTTTCTCAAAAAGTTTTTAGGCCAGAAGAGCTCCATGTTTGTGGAGTGTTAACCCAGTCCCTTACTTTTGGAAACTCCTCTACCACCTCCAAGATTGTGAACTCCTGAGCATTTCCATTCCAGATATGTATTCACTGATTTTCTAACTCTTCTCCTCCAATTGTGTCTTAATTGGGGCAAAGGGATTGACAAGGCATTGCTCTGGATGAGAGTGGAAGGATATTTATGCAGCACATATTTGCATACACATTGGATTCATTTTTCAATTTTCCTATTGAAATAGTGAATCCCTGACACTAACCCGAACCTATTAGGCTCAGACTACTCAACCTAATAAAAAGGAGAAAAATAACCCAAACAAATATAAATACAAGCAGTTCAGAGGAGGCATGTTGTATATTTGGACTTGCCTTTTGCATTATATAAGGTAGGAGTTATAAATCTAGTCAATTTTTAATTGAAATAGTTCTCCATGTGTTTTTAAAGTTAACAGATATGTGAATTCTTGTTTCCAATTCTCTGTAGCCATTTCACCCATGTATATTTATATACATATATAGAATCCTACCAGGTATCACATGTACATTTTTGGGAGGTGGCTGACTTGGCAGATACAAATTGTGAGAAGAGTTCACTCCTCTTAAACGCTGTTGGAACTGAAAATTCAACCTACAAGCTTCCTAGTAGAACAACATTATACATAAGCTCATGTTCAGTAAAATAAATATTTTTGCATCTGTGGATGATATATATTTAATGATGAATTTTGTTTGGCATATATATTGCTACTTTTTAATGTCTATTTGTGTTTTTTTTTGTATATATACATACACTCTGTAGATTTTTCAAAATATGAAATATGTGTCTTATATACACTCTCTTAATTCATTCATGTTCATGTACTTGGATTTATAATCAACTTTTCACAAGATTATTCTCAGACATATTCATTTAACTGAAATACATGTTTGTTTCCTAGTACTGAAAACTAACTTCAGTGAATGGTGCATACAAATCCTAATAATTCTACAGTAACTAACCCAGTCTAACATCAATGCAAGTAGATTCCTATGGCACATGATATGTAATTTGACGTTCATTTGTATTCAACACTGGTACATTACTATTTCTTCAGGGTTTGCACATCATAGGATATACATTTCATTCACAAGTTCACAAATTTATAGGCATTTGTTTCAACTTTAATCACTTATTGCTTCAGAACACATGTATTATCAGGGTTTCTTGACTGGTCTTTTCATGAGAATTCTTTCCAAACACATTATTTTCAATTTCCATAATCACTATTGAAGCAAAACTCACACACTCTTCATGATAAACCAAAACACTAATATTACCATTTGATGTATAATTGGTCAGAATGAATGATTGTATATCAATATAAGATTTCCTGTAATTTTTCAGATATCAGTTCAATACATAATTTAAATTTGGAACAACTTATATTATTTATTCACATTATGGTCTATTCATGCTTTATCTCTATATTCATAGACACAGGGTACACCTCTTTGTACCCCCAAAACTAATTTTATGTCTTCAATATATTGCTCCCAGAAAAGGTGGTAGAAATACTCATGTCACCTGATCTACATAAACATTTTATCACAGTAATATTCGGAACTAAAAATGTGAAGGTCACACTTAAGACTGTACCAAAGCCAAAAGGGAAATTGTACATGGATTACTAAAACATCCATGTCCAGGTTGCCTAATGCTCTCAAATGTCAATCCTATTGGTGACGACATATTTGTTTCTTCATAAGATTATATATTGAAACTCAACCTTGTAGAAAATGTCTAATCCTATCACTCATTTTATACTTTGCATGATTTCATAATGTCTCTATTGATATCTGCTTTTCTACATATTTTCCCAAGCTCATCATAGTGACTCACTCTTCATATGTGCTGACATTAACATTCACCCTCTAACCAAAACCCTATTAGGAAAGAACTTTTGATACAAATCCTATACTCACTCTTCTTCCTAAACCTACCGACTATCTTCTTAATCCTACCTACTATCCCTTTTTGACTGGATGTTCTCTTCTACATTCAATCATCCAAGGTACAAGGTCCTATGCCATTTATTATTGAATTATCTGAGACATCTTTGCAGAACATAATTAAAAGCTAAGTATCCCAGTCAAGGGCCGAATGATTTCTGGCCTTCAAATCTTACTTAGATTTCTGTTTTTGTACATTTATTTCAACTCTATATTCTTATAAATATCGTAGGTACCCAATACCATTATTCATCTCACAGAATGATTCCTAACTGAAATCGAACCTGTTATTAACCCGAAACATACACTGTTCCCTCAATCTCATTTTACAGAAGAGCAGGGAAAGAGTTGTTCTTACAATACAGGAAATTAGGGTACCTTCCACCTGCGAGAACCTCAAAGGTCCATTCAGAAATGATACCTGGAGAAGATTTAGGCAGGTATAAAGGACCTGAGAGAGCAAAAGTCATCTTCCATGGCAAACAACCTGGTCAGGATGAAGGGATGTGTCTGAATCAGCCTCTCTCTTCTTATTGTAGAGAAGATGGACAATACCATGCCTGGGTGAAGAGCTGTTCCCAGGTTCCTCTGGTTGATATACCATTCTAACTAGTGAAAGTGTCACAAGAAGTAGAGGCCGGCTCCATCTCATGGGACCCTTGGAAGCAACTCTTAAGACAAAGTGTTTGCCAAGGCAGTGACCTCATTCAGTTCCAAAGAAAGTGACATACCTCATTTTCTTGGTGATGGAACTCTCTGAACTTGGTATCCAAGAAGTCAGGCACCCAGAAGCAGTCCCAGTCCCAGTATCAGTGGGCTCACTTGGTTGGATTTAACAAGGACAGAGTCAGTCTTTTTTGGTACCTACTGATGTGAGGAAGGACAAATGGAGGAGAGCTCTGAAGAGGGACCTTTCCTGAGAAAGCAGGTAGTGGCTCACCACTTTTTCCTGACACCTTAACAGAGTTGGCCAAGGAAACCAGATCTGATAGAGGACAGGCCATTTTGGGAGAAGATAGTATGGCCCACAATTCAGAGAACACTTTGGATAGTCACAGACCTACTTGAGGGAAGGAGGTGCCTTTGTGGGAGTGGGTGTGTGTTTGTGGTTCTGTCTCATGTTCTGAGAATAGGTAGGAAAGTCGGTTTTTTCGTTTGCAGTGGACTATTTCTAGTAAGTCGTTTGACCAGACTAGTGTTCCTATGTCTGTGTATTTCACTGTGTCCGTTGTTGTAGACATTTGAAAAGATAATGCATTAAAATATGTCTAGTCTAGTATAAATCTTCCCATAATTCATCCTGGCCAATTAATGAATGGAATGCAACCTGTCTTATCCATGGGCAACACCTGCTATCTACCTAAGTTCCTGTTTCTTCCTGAATTCTGGCCATTCTCCAGAATTGGCTCATGGTTTTGTTTCCAAGATATGTACCACCTCCAAGCCCTGTGACATGGCCATGTACTGGATAGCTTAAGAGAATGGCGAGATTCTCAGAAAACTCAGATATCAGTGTGACCAGGAGTCTCAGTGGAGAGACCCTACTTTGGATCTTTTGCTTAACTATTGTTCTGTTGCCCTGAATGTCAAATATCAGTGTGACCAGGAAAGTCTCAGAGGAGAGACCCGACTTTGGATCTTTTGCTTAACTATTTTTCTGTTGCCCTGAATGTCTGGAAGGCCTTTGCCTCAGGCCACCCCTCTGTGAAGCCTGAGGAAAACAGTTTTGAAATGGAAATGAATGGGCATCATCTGTGGCTCTTTGCTTAATTGCTTTGGTAAGGGATGTGGCTGAATTAGCCTTTTGGTCTTATGTGTGGCTGTGACTTAGATTCTCAGCTCCTGATGGATCTAAAGAATGATCGCTTGTGTCCATCCAAAACCATAATTGCAAAAAGATCAGTCATTGTGGATGAAGTCACTTGCCTTCCTCTGTTAGGTTCATGACCTCTATCAAGTGAGAATAGGGATTCTTTGGATGAAATGAGTTCTTCCAAGCCCTGCAGTGGTGCTTGGGTTTTCACATGACTCCAAATGAAATAAAGAATCTATATCTGAAAATCAGTAGGGCTCAAATTGGAGAAACAGAGCAGTATTAAAGGCATGCTTATTTTGTCACTCCTGGTTCACAGGAAGGGTGTCCAGGCCACCCTGACTTTAGGCAAATGAGGGGCAAGCGAGCTTATTTTGGAAACTGTCTTTGGCTGCGCCCCTCATAGAAACCTTCGCCAGAGGTGAGGATGAGTCTCTACATGGAAGAGGATTAGTGTCATGTGGAGGTGTTTTGGTTATAATTTTGGTCATTTGTGTGTCGGTTGGAAAAAATGACTGTGTCCACCTGGGCTTGAACTCTGGTGTGATTCCCCTTAGAGACTGACTTGTGGAACTAAAGTCAGAGAAATGTTGCCATGAATTTTGTTGGAATTTTAGTAGGCCATGCATGAGAGTCGCCATTGGAAACTGAGATCTAGGCCCAGGGTGGCTTTCCACAGAGCACTGGGAATCTCCGCCAGGATATAACATGATTTTATTATTAAAGACTTGGCAGGCTGAGTTGAGAGTCAAAACACACATGGGCCTCACCTTGTAGACCTCAATGGGCCTGGCTTTATGTGGCCTCTTTGGGCACTCTTTCAGAAGCCTTGCCTGTGAGAGTTCTTTAGAGCTATCATTGAAATGAGCTTCCTCACCATTTAATGATTCCTGAATGAATTGAAACCCACAGTGACTCCAACTTCATCTTTGAAAAATGGTTAGATAAATACCATGAAATTTTTGAAATTCCCATGACCAGGTGGCACTGGAAAACTTTTGGATGTCTTGTTGCTGATCATGAGTATACCAGACAGTACCTTGATTTACTGGGTTGCATGAAAATGGTTTAGAACAGAGATGCCAGTAAGTTGGATCCTGCTGAGTAGTGGCCCAGAGCAGTGGTGTGCAGGTGTTTGATAAAACATCAGTGGTAGGGCCATGAGGATCTACCATTGGATTCCAAATGGCTTGTGACTGACATGGTGTAGCCAGCAGACCCTTATATGTAAAGGAATCTTGTTATATGGAGAGGTTTCAGGGCAATGTTCTGAATCATGTTGCTATTGTCAAGGGGGCAAGCTACGTGGGATAAAATACTGTTTGGTGCATTCTCCTCCAGACCCTTCCCCCCACACCTGACAGAACTCCTCCAGTACTGTGTCCCATTTGAACTCGTATTTTGTGAAGCAAATACCAACCTCCCAGAGCAGCAGCAAAAACACCACGAAAATTAGAGGATGGCCAAATGGCTTCACAGTCCACACGAAGAGACAATTAGCCCTCAGAGGCCACAGTTTACCTACAAAGAGAGAATTCAGCACTGTTGCCTCATTTCATTGGAAAGTAAGTAACCATGTCATCCAGATCACATAGATGCAGACCCAGCTTTGATGGTCTCACTACAAAGTAAGCTAAAGCTCCTGACAACAGCATATATTTCAAGTGCTCAACCTCAGAGGCAGATCCTCAAAAATATTTAGGCCAGCAGAGCTCGAGGTTTGTGGAGTGTTTACCCTGTCCATTACTTTTAGAAACTCCTCTACCAACTCCAATGATGTGAAATCGGGAGCATTTTCCAATCCAGATAGGTATTCACAAATTTTTTAACTCTTCTACTCTAATTGTGTTTTTCTTGAGGCGAAGGTAATGTCAAGGCATTTTTCTGGATGAGAGTGGAAAGTTTTTTCTGTAGCATATGTTTGCATACACATTGGATTCAATTTCCTGTTTTCCATTCAAAATACTGAATCCCTGACACTAACCCATACCGTACCAGACTCTGACTACTAATCCTAATATGATGGAGAAAAATAACCTGAACAGAATAGAAATACAAGTAGTTCAGAGGAGGCACGGTGTATAGTTGGACTTCCCTTCTGCATGATACAGAGTAGGAGTTATAAATCTAGTCAATTGTTTGTTGAAATAGTTCTCCATGTATTTTTAAAGTTAACAAACATGTGAATTCCTGTCTCCCTTTCTCTGTAGCCTATTCAGCAAGTGTATTTTAATATGGACATATACAATCCTACCTGGTACCACACGTTTGTTCTTGTGATTTGGCTTACTTGGCAGATACAAATTGTGAGACGAGATCACTCCTACTAAACCCTGTTGGTACTGAATATTGAAACAATGGGTGAGCTTCCTAGTTGAACAACATTATACATAAATCCATGTTCAGTAAAATGAATATTTTTGGATCTGTGGATGATATATATTTTATGATGAATTTTGATTGACATATATTGCTACTTTTTTTGTCTGTGTGTACTCTCCAGATTTTTCTAAATATGAAATATATGTGTCTTATGGACACTCCCTAAATTCATTCATGTTCATGTATGTGGATTTATAATCAACTATTCACAAGATTATTCTCAGAAATATTCATCCACCTGAAATTTGCCTAATGCTCTCAAATGTCAATCCTATTGGTGACTACATATTTGTTTCTTCCTAAATTATGTATTCAAACTCAACCCTGTTCAAAATGTCTAATCCTATCACTCACTTTATACTTTGCCTTATTTTGTAATGTCTCTATTTATATCTGCTTTACTTCATGTTTTCCCCAGTTCATCATTGTGACTGACTCTTCACCTGTGCTAACTTTAACAATCACTCTGTAACCGAAACCCTGTAGCTAACGAACTTTTGTTCCAAATCCTATACTCACACTTCTTCCTAAACGTACTATCTTCCTATTTCTATCAACAATCCCTTTTTGACTGGATGTTCTCTTCTACTTTCAATCATTATAGTAAATGTCGGGCGAGCTTCGCAGGAGGAAACCACCAACAGACTATCTCATGCAACAGCAAAGGGTTTATTGAGTGTCCAGCATGCTGGTGCTCAGAGCTCACTTGAATAGAGCAGATAGCCCTGAGAATCGCTTAAGTAGAGCTTATATACTTTACCTGGAGAGGGCAGGGAGGGAAGTTTATTGATGGATCAGGGCGAGTGGGCGATTTGCGTGCAACTGGGTGAGGGAGCACATTCTGCAGTTGGGCAGTTGGGGACAGCACATACTGGGAACAAGATTTGCAAGCATTTCTCAAGATTTCAACAGTGTTTTGTTAAGCATACAGAAAAACAGGAAGTGACAAGTACCTATTTTATTAACCTTTTATTCCCCACTTCTTCTTCTGGCTACTTTTAATCATAAAAATGATCATTGGGGGGTGTCACATTCTATGTATACTAGTGGGGTATTACCATAAGTTTAACTCGTCCAATTTGAGCCTGGAGAAAAGAAATTACACGGTTGAGAAAACAGGGTTTAATAGTTAGCAATAATATGAGGATTATTATTGGACCGGCCAGGGTTGATAAAAACGTAGTTAACCAGGAAGACTGTGTGAACCAAGACTCAAACCACCTTTTTTGGGCCTCTCTGTCTCTTTGATGCTTTTCAAGGAATCTTTTTAATTTACTCTTAGATTTTATTACAACTCCAGTATGCTCGGCATACAAACAACTTTCTTCTCTCAATGCAGCACAGAGGCCCCTTCTCTCATGACAAGGAGGTCCAACCCTCGAGTGGTCTGAAAAACAACTTCAGAGAGAGAGGTAAAAGACTCATGCAAAGCTCTGATGGAGGTTTCTAATATCTTAGTTTTGGTCTATTGCTGTCATTTGTTGGGTCATTTGTTGAGTCCCATGGACAAAGGCAGTGGTTCCCGTTGCCACCAGTGCAGCAATTTCTATTCCTAATATGATGGCTAAGTTGAGGGATATATATTTTCAGTGGAACCGGGTTGAATGCCCCCCTATTTGATCTTCAAATGAACCTGCATTGTGATAGAGCACTCTGGGAAACATCTGCACGATTACACAATTAATCACATCTGTTGACCATTTCATGAAAACATTAACAATGTTTAAGTATATAGAATCATGCTGTAGTAGGGACGGACAAGGCAACTCACCTAAGATAGCACTGAAGACAGGGAAACAGTCCTATTTGGTGGCAACCAGATTCAGAGGGCATTGATTCTGTTGTAATCAAGTAATCCTCTGAAACCCAAGTTTAGGTAGTTTCAGAATTTTGTACCCAACATGTAATGGAAGGGGCTCAGAAGTTCACAGTCTGCAGAAGTTGAAAAAAGCAGTTTTGTTTCTGTTTTTTCCTCTGTTCTGGGCAAGTTAACTTTTCAAGGACACCTGGGAGGGAAAGAGCTTTTTCTTCCCTTTCTTATTTTCCCATTTCCAGCTGTTACCACGGAGCCCAGTTGCTAACTTCGTTAACTTAGAAATGTAGCCATCTCTGTGAAGCCCCATGTCAAGGCCAGAGGCGTTGTTCACATATTTTTGTGAAAAACTAGTAAGGGGGTGTCTTGATTAGGAGTGCTAATTTTTTTAGCCAGTGGCCAAGTAGAACAGGGCAACATGAAAATAGGAAGTTTAACTACATTGAACTTTTTTATAGGGACTCTTTTGCTGAAAGTCCTAAAGTCAGCCATGGTGAAGACTTCTGGAGAAGGTCAGTTAAAGACTTTTCTGTGGGCCTGGTACAGAGGGGAAAGACGGAGAAGGTGGGGCTGAGAGCAGCTCAGAGTATCTGAGAATGAGAAAAGAGAGATGTAAAAAAATAATTGGAAAGTGGTTTGGAATTTTCCTAGCAACAAATATTTGAGCAGTAGAACAGGTAGCGCAAAGAAGAAGATGGTTGTGAGTATCCCAAAACACATGTTAGGGACTTTAAATTCTTAGTAAACTGTTTTCAGTGATGACAAAGCAACTTTAAAGGCCATTTTCATTACATCTTGGATATGGGTCTGAGGGCTCTCCTCAGCTGGTTTGAGCTTTGGGTTAGTTGGTAAGAGGACCTGGTGGGACCCGGTGCGGGCACTGACAGGAGAAGAGAGGAGTGAGTGGGTGGAGGGGTACCTCAGTACCTGCTACGTCAGCAAGGGGGCAATGGTCTGAGAACCAGCAGAGATTTGGATTTTTGATCTAATAATTGTAGTGGAGAAATCAGGTTGCTGAGGTGGGAGTGACAGCAGAGACTCTGGAGCAGAAGGCTGAAGGTGAGGATCTATTGGGTAAGCATAGTTCAGGATGTGAGCGAAGAAGGGAAAAGGCCTCTACATAGTGGAATCTCCTTTTACCCTTTTGAGCACCAGCAGATGTTAAAAAGGTCACACAGGATTTGAGGATCTAGAGTCCCCTCTGGTTGCCATCAGTTTTTGTTTTCTAATTCGTAATATGGCCAATGCTGTGTACTGAATTTAATGCGGAGTTTGGGTTCCATCAGGCAGCCCCTGTATGCTCACATCCCCATGACTTACAGAAGAAGTCGGCTTTTCCCCCACATAGCCATGGCTGTTTATGGCTTTGACAGTCGGCCGGGTAAACACAGTAATCTAGGCTAGCCAACCTGCATCTGGCTCGTGTGTCCCTACATCCATAATGTTTGTTTCCATTATCTATGGTAAGGAAGGGATTTAATGGAATTTTAGTGGGATCCTCTTCATCAGGGATATCCCATTAGGAAAGACCTATAGCCAGCTGACAAATGTCTGGGTGGAGAGATGGTCACCAGGTCCCTAAGTGGGCTGTATGCGAGATAGATTATACTTCTTTTCCAGTAGAATTTGTGATCAGCCAACGCTGCTGAACGGGCTGATGAGGGTTAGGACTACTTGTGGCTGAGGGGAGAGTCTATAGGCTTATCCACATGGTGAATATGCAATTTGAAAGTGTTACCAGTCTTTTCCAGTTTCCAGCCAGAGTGTGGACAGGGCGCAGGCTTGAGATGAGAGGCATGGATCCAGAAAGTGATTCCGTCTACCTTTACCACTGCAGATGTTATAAGTACCACCTGGTATGGTCCTTTCCAGTGGGGTTCCAGGGATGACACCTGATATCATCTTATGTAGATGAATCTCTTACTTGATATCGATGTGGAGTCCCCTCGTCCCCAGTTTGGTAGGCAGTGGCCAGCTTTTTCCACAGGTATCACTGAGATCTTTCAAGAGCTTTAAGTCTTTCAAGCAAGGGGGTGTGAAAGGGATCGTTAGGTCTTAGAGTTGGGCTTTGGTCCATTACTGGAGGAGAGGCACCCTAGATATTCACAGGGGGTGTGGTTACTCAAAGAAACAGAGGGCGTATTTCTTGCACGAAACATTGTATAAGGCATGAGCATAGTCCAATCATTTATGCTGGTCTCTAAGCTTAATTTTGTTGAGGTCTCTTTAATGGTTCTATTCATTCTTTCTACCTGTTCTGAACTCTAGGGTCTGTAAGCACAATAAAACTTCCAATGAATCCCCAGGTTCCTGGCTAACCCCTGACTTACTTGGGCCACGAACGCCGGTGCATTATCAGACCGTATTACCTTTGGCAGGCCGTATCTTTGAAAAATGTCTTTCAGGATCTGCTTGACCACCATTTGCACTGTTTCTTTTTTTTTCTTTTAGTGGGGAAGGCTTCAATCCATCCTAAAAATGTATCTACAAAGACTAGAAGATATTTATGTCCATACCTTGCTGGCTTAATTTCAGTAAAGTCAACTGCCCAGAATTGTCCTGGTCTGGTTCCTCGTAGGTGCTTTCCTGCAGGAAGCTTGGAAGGGTAAGCATTTACCAATTGATGGACTCGACAGGCTTTTTTTACCCATTTAGTTATTTCTTTTTGCTGTGAGTCAGTTAGTGGAAAACTCTGTTCTTGAAACTTCAGAAATACCTGCAGTTTCTTTGAACCAAGGTGAGTGAGTTGATGTGCATTTTCTACTGACATATTTAGAGCTGTGACTATAGGAGTTTTTAGTGAAGGATTTAGAAATTCCACTTGGGGGCCTTCAGGGTTAAAAGTTATTTTGGCCCGGTACTTGGTGAGCAGATCTCTGCCCATCAATGGGGCCAGGCATTCTGTGATTACTAGGAAGGATTGATGGATTTTCCTTTTCCCAGGTCTATGGTCCTCTTAGTTGTCCAAGCCCGATACTTACTGCCATTTGCCCCTTGAACTAGAGACCTTTTATTTGATAGATGGCCCAATGGGGCCTTGAGGGCTGAGTATATTGCCCCTGTATCCACTTCAAAGTTTACTGGGGTCCCCTACACTTCAAAAGTTACCCTGAGCTCCGGGAGGGGATGTTAGCCCCGACTTTTGGAGTCATCCTCAAGAGTCAGAATGGCTGGCAGGAGTGGCTGTCTCTTTCTAGGGAACTCTTTGGCCCAGTGTCCTTTTTTTTTACAGTAGGCACAGTGATCTGAGGCAAGGAGTGGCCTCTGGCGTGGGCCCAGGTATCCCTTCCTGTCTCCCTGTTTCTTAATTTCTGGCCCTTTTGTTGTTGTGACCAGGACCTTAGTCAACGCCTTATTCTGTCTTTTGTTTCTTTTATCCTCACTTTGCTTCATTCTCTTCCTCAGTTTCTCTCTTAAGGTATATTTTCTTGGCTTCTCTGACTAAATCTCTCAAAGTCATATCTTGTAATCCATCTAAGCATTGTAACTTTCTTTTAATATCCAGGGCAGCTTGCCCAATAAAGGCCATCATGACAGATGCCTTTTGATCCTCTGCCTGAGGATCGAAAGGAGTATATCTCCTACTTGCCTCCATAATTCTCTCTAGAAACATAGAGGGAGATTCATCAGGCCTTTGAATAATCTCTATTACCTTGGCCAAATTAGTTGGTCGCCTAGTGGCCACTTGGATGCCCACTATTAGAACCTGGCGATAAGTGGACAGATGCTTTCTAACTTCAATGGTGTTGGTGTCCCAGTTGGGTTGTTTCAAAGGAAAACCAGCTTTGATTAAGTTGGGAAGATGTATCACTCTCCAATCTGGTCGGAGGACATTTTTTTATAGCTTCCAGGAAGATTCTCTTTTGTTCCTCTGTCGTGAAGAGAGTCCCTAGGAATTGTTGACAGTCATCCCAAGTAGGCAAATGTGAAAATATCAATGACTCAACCAGACCTGTGAGCCCTGTGGGGTCCTCGGAAAAAGGGGGATTGTTATATTTCCAGTTATATAGGTCGGAAGAGGAGAAAGGCCAATATTTGTAGGCTTGCATTTTCCCCCCATGGCCTTCGTCAATCAATGGTCTGTAGAGACATAGTGGGAGCATCACAGGAGTTCCAGGGTTTTCAATCATTCACCACCATCAAGTTTCCTTAGCTGGGCTAGCTTCCTCCTGCGGAGGAGGGGCTGTGTGTGCTGCGGGGGAGTTATCTGGAGGGTGCTGGGCCAGCTTATATTCCTCCAGTGGTAGAGAGGCTGAGTCAGCTGCAGGGGAATCACTTAGAGGGTGTTGGTGGTTGGGGGACGAAGGCAGGGTATAATAAGGGGGAAGAGAGTCCAGAAGAGTCAAATCTTTTGACTCAGGGATTACAAAGGGTGGAGGAGGAGGAGGAGCAGAGGGTTTGAGAGATCATGGGGGAAGAAGTAGGAGCAGGGGAAGGGACAAAGAAAGGCTTCACCCATTGAGGAGGAGATTTGCAGAGGTCCAGCAAAGTTAAGATATATGGCTGTTGATCCGGATGGCTATGTGTGCCCGGGTGAAAGACAATATCTCTGACTTCTTAAATTAGTGGGAAGTAGAAAGATCCTTCTAGGGGCCATCCAAATTCAAAGGTGGGCCATTCTGAGGCACAGAGATTCTGAAAGGTCCAGCGTTTAACTAAAAAAGAAAGATTCTGAGCCCTTAAGCGGACTTTGGTCCAGTGATCAAGGGTCAGGGACAGGGGCATTGAAGTGCTGTGTCCCATAATGAAAGATACACAAAGAGTGAATGCAAGACACACGACACAGACAAGACAAGACAATAAAGACATTCAATGGACATCCAAAACTGAGACCAGGACTGAGTAGCCAGCAAAACCCAATGGGCTGGCAATTCCAAATCAGATACAAAATATTACTGAGTCGAAGAGACTATTGTTCCTCGATTTCCCGAGTCTTTGGGAAGTTCCCCAGGGACGTGGCCTGTGGCTCTGTGACACGTCTGTCAGCCACCATCGGAGAGAACTCACGCTCTTCATCGACAGCCATTTTGCCCAGCACTAACCTTAACACTGAAACAAGAAAGAGGTGCCTTACTTAACCCAAGAGGAACCCGTTAGGGTCTTTTGTCCGCCGCTGCCAAAACTCGGTGGAATCTCCATATGTAAAGGTCGGGTGAGCATGGAAGGAAGAGACCACTAACAGACTGTCTTATCCAACAGCAAAGGGTTTATTCTGGGTCCAGCATGCTGGGGCTCGGAGCTCACTTGAATAGAGCAGAGAGCCCTGAGAACAGTTTAAGCAGAACATATATATTTTCCTTGGAGAGGGCAGGGAGGGAAGTATACTGATGGGTCAGGGCGAGTGGTCGGTTTGCATGCAACCGGGTGAGGGAGTACATTCTACACTTTGGCAGTTGGGGACAGCACATTCTGGGAACAAGATTAGCAAACAGTTCTCAAGATTTCAACAGTGTTTTGTTAAGCATACAGAAAAACAGTAAGTGACAAGTACCTATTTTATTAACCTTTCACTACCGACTATCCTTTTTGACTGGATGTTCTCTTCTACATTCTATGATCCAAAGTACAAGCTCCTATGCCATTGTATATCAATTTTTTCAAAGCTAAGTATCCCAATCAAAGGCCCAGTGCCCTTCTGGGCTTCAAATGTTACTTAGATTTCTGTTTTTATACATATATTTCACCTATATATTTTTATACATATTGCAGGTTCCCAATACCATTATTTATTCAGCATAATGATTCCTAACCCAAATCAAACATGTTATTAACCCTAACCATACATGGTTCCCTCAATCTAACGTTACAGAAGAGCAGGGACAGAGTTGGTGTTACAATACAGGAATATAGGGAATCTTCCACCTGCTGATAACCTCAAAGGTCCATGCAGATATAATCTCTGGAGAAGATGTAGGCAACTCTGAAGGACCTGAGAGTGCAAAAGTCATCTTCCATGGAAAACAACCTGGTCAGGGTGAAGGGTTCTGTCTGAATCAGGCTCTCCATTCTTAATGTAGAGAAGATGGACCAAATGAGACCTGTGTGGAGAGCTGCTCCTGGGTGCCTATGGGTGATATACCATTCTAACTTGTGAAAGGGTCACAGGAAGCAGGGGCAGCCTCCATCTCATGGGAAGCTTGGAAGCAACTCTTAGGACAGATTGGTTGCCAAGGCAGTGAACTCATTCAGTTCCTGACGGAAGTGACCTCACCTCACTTCCTTGGTGATGGAACTCTGTGAACTTGCGATCCAGGAAGCCAGTCAAACATTGACAGCCCCAGTCCCAGTCTCAGTGGTTTTACTTTTTGAATTTCCCAAGGACAGAGTCAGTCTTTCTTGGTACCTATTGATGTTAGGATGGCCAAATGGCAGGAAAACTCTGAAGAGGGGCCTTTCCTGAGAAAACAGGTAGTGGCTCACTGCTGGCTCCTGACAACTTCAGAGACTTGGCAAAGGACACAAAATCTGAGACAGGACAGGCCATTTTGGGGGAACCTAGAATGGCCCACAGTCAGAGGACACTCCAAATAGTCACAACCTACTTGGAGGAAAGAGGTGCCTTTGTGGGTGTGGGTGTGGGTTTGTGGTTTTGGCTCATGTTCTGAGAAGAGGTAGGAAATGAGGTTTGTTTGGTTTGGGGGGAATTGTTTCTAGTAAGTCATTTGACAATGCGAGTGTTTCTGTGTCGCTGTATCCCACTGTGTCCGTGATTGTAGATATTAGAAAAGAGAAAGCATCAATGGATGTGTCCTGTCTTTTGGAAAGCTTACCAGCATTCATGCTGCCCAATTTATAAATAGAATGCGGCTTGCCATAATGATGGGCAACACCTACGATCTTCCTAAGTTCCTGTTTTCTTCCAGAAATCTGGTCACTCTCCATAATAGGCTTATGGTTTTGTATCCAAGATATGTACCACCTCCATGCTCTGTGACATGGCCATGTACTGAATAACTGAAGTGAATGGCGAGCATCTCAGAAAACTCACATACCAGTGTGACCTGTAAAGTCTCATTGGAGAAACCCTGCTTTGGGCCTTTTGCTTACCTATTGTTCTGTTTCCCTGAATGTCAGGAAGGTCTTTGCCTAAGGAAAACGCTTTGTGAAGTCTGAAGAAAACCTTTTTCAAATAAAAAAGAATGGGCATCAGCTGTGGCTCTTTGCTTAATTGCTTTGCAAAGAGATGTGTCTGAATCAGCGTCTTGGCCCTGTGTTAGGCTGTAGCTTAGATTCTCAGCAACTGATGGATCTAAAGAAAGATCCCATGTGTGCATTCAAAACCAAAATAGCAAAAGAGCAGTCATTGTGGATGAAGTCTTTCGCCTTCTTCTGTAAGGTTTCTGACATCAATCAAGTGAGAATAGGGATCCTTTAGGTCAAATGAGTTCTTCAATTCCCTGCAGAGGCTAGCACATAGGTGGTTGGGTTTTCTCATGACTCCAATTCACATAAAGAATCTAAACCCCACAGTCAGTAGGTCTCAAATTTGAGAAGTGGATCAGTATTAACGGCAGGCCTATTTGATCACTCCTGGTTCACAGGAAGGGTGTCCAGGTCACTCAGAATTTAGGTAAATGAGGGGCAAGAAAGCGTATTTTGGACACTGTCTTGGGCTGCATTCCTCATGGAAATCTACAGTCAGAGGTTATGATGAGTGTCTATATGGAAGAAGGTGAGGGCCATGTGGGAGTGTTTTGGTATTAATTGTGGTTATTTTTGTGGCAGTTGAAAGGGATGACTGAGTCCACCTGAGTTTGAACTCTGGTGTGATTCCCTTAGAGACTGAGTACAGGAACTGAACTTAGAGAAGTATTGCCATGAATTGAGTTGGGATTTCAGAAGGCCAAGCATGAGAGTCACCCTTGGAAACTGAGATCTAGGCCCAGGGTGGCTTTCCAGAGACCACTGGGAATCTCAGGCTTGATATCACATGATTTTATTCTTAACGACTTGGCAGTCTTAGTTGAGAGTCAAAACACACATGGACGTTACATTGTAGACCTCAATGGGCCTGGATTTATGTGACCCTTTGGCCAATCTTTGGGAAACCTTGCCTGTGAGAGTTCTCCAGAACTTCATTTGAAATGAACTTCCACAACATTTAATGGTCCCTGAATAAATTGAAACCCACATGCTGCCAACTTCATCCTTGAAAAATTGCTAGATAAATACCATGAAATTTTTGAAATTCCCATGACCAGATGGCACTGGAGAAACTTTGGTTGTCCTGTTGCTGAACATGATTATGCAGGACAGTGACTTGATTGACTGAGTTTCATGAAAATGGTGTATAACAGAGATTCCAGGAAGTTGGACCTTGCTGAGTAGTGGGCCTAGTGCAGTGATGGGCAGGTGTGTGATAAAAAAACATCTGTGGTGGGGCCATGTGGATCTGCCATTGGCTTCCAATTGGCTTGTGACTGACATGATGCATCCAGCAGACGCTTCTATGTAAAGGTATCTTGTTATATGGAGAGGTTTCAGGCCAATGTTCAGAATCCGGTTGCTATGGTCAAGGAGGCAAGCTATGTGGAATAGAAGCCTGGTTGTTACATTCTTCTGCAGACCCTGACTCACCACAGGTGACAGAACTCCCTCCAGCACTTTGTCCCAGGTGAATTCCTTGTAATTCATGAAGCAAATACGAAATTCCCAGTGCAGCAGCAAGCAACACCAGGAAAACTGGAGGATGACCAAATGGCTTCAGAGTCCACAAGAGTAGACTATTAGCGCCCAGTGGCCACAGTTTACCTACAAACAGAAAATTAAATACAGCTTCCTCATGTTTATTGGAAAATAAGAAATCATGTATTCCAGGTCACATAGAAGCATACCCAGATTTGATGGTCTCACTACAAAGGAAGCTGAATCTCCTGACTACAACATATATTTCAAGTGCCCAACCTCAGAGGCAGTTCCTCAAGAAGTCTTTAGTCCAGCAGAGCTCCATGTTTGTGGAGTGTTTACCCTGTCCCTTACTTTTGGAATCTCCTCTACCACCTCCAAGTTTGTGAACTCGTGAGCATATTTGATTCCAGATATGTATTCACAGATTTTCTAACTCTTCTCCTCTAATTGTGTCTAACTTGGGGCCAAGGTAATCTCAAGGCATTGTTATGGATGAGAGTGGGAAGATACTTTTGTAGCATATATTTGCATAAACATTGGAATCATTTTCCAAATTTTCATTCAAAATACTGAATCCCTGACACAAACCCATGCCAACTAGACTCTGACTACTAATTCTAATATGATGGAGAAAATTAACCCAAACAGAATAGAAATACAAGCAGTTCAGAGGAGGAATGGTGTATCATTGGAATTGCCTTTTGCATTATATAGGGTAGGAGTTATAAATCTAGTCAATTTTTTGTTGAAATGGTTCTCCATGTGTTTTTAAAGTTAACAAATATGTGAATTCCTGTCTACCTTTCTCTGTATCCTATTCAGCACATGTATTTTTATATGCACATATAGAATCCTACCTGGTACCACACGTACATTCTTGTGAGGTGGCTGACTTGGCAGACACAAATTGTGAGAAGAGATCACTCCTCCTAAACGCTGTTGAAACTGAAAATTCAAACTATTGATGAGCTTCCTAGTACAATAAAATTATACATGAATCCATGTTCAGTAAAACAAATTTATTTGGATCTGTGGATGACATATATTTCGTGGTGAATTTCAATTGGGATATATTGCTACTTTTTAATGTCTGTTTGTGTGCGTGCGTGTGTGTGTGTGTGTGTGTGTGTGTGTGTGTGTATGTTTATATATATATACACACACACTCTACAGATTTTTCAAAATATGAAATATATGTGTCTTATTATACACTCCGTAAATTCATTCATATTCATGTATGTGGATTAATAATCAACTTTTCACAAGATTATTCTGAGAAATATTCATCCACCTGAACTACATATTTGATTCCTATTACTGAAAACTAACAGTAAATGGTGCATACAAATCCTAATATTTCTGCAGTAACTGACATAGTTTTATATCAATGCAAGTAGATTCCTATGGGACGTGATGTGTATTTTGTCATTCATTTTTATTCAATACTGGTACATTTCTTTTTCTTCAGTTAATGCACATGATAGGATATATATTTAATTCACTAGTTCAGAAATTTATAGGCATTTTGTTTTACTTTTCATCACTTCCTAATTCAGAAAACATGTTTTCCACAGGGTTTCATGACTGGTCTTTTCATGAGACTTCTTTCACAAAATGCAAAGGTCACACTTATGTTTGTACCGAAGTCTAAATGGAAAGTGAGTATGGATTACTAAAAACATCTATGTCCAGGTTGCCTAATGCTATCAAATGTCAATTTTATTGGTGACTACATATTTGTTTCTTCCTAAGATTATATATTCAACCTCAACACTGTTGAAAATACCTGATCCTATCACGTACTTTATACTTTGCCTGATTTCCTAATGTCTCTATTGATATATGGTTTCCTACATACTTTCCAGAGTTCATCAATGTGACTGGCTCTTCACATGTGTTGATATTTACATTCATTCTCTACCCGAAACCCTACTGTTATAGAACGTTTGGTTCAAATCCTATACTCACTCTGCTTTCTAAACCTATGAATATCTTCCTAATCCTACTGACTATCCTTCTGACTGGATGTTCTTTTTGACATTCAATCATCCAAGGTACAAGGTCCTATGCCATTGTATATCAATTTATCTGAGACATCTGTGCAGAATATAATTCAAAGCTGAGTATTTCAATCAAGGGCCCAATGCACTTCTGGGCGTCAAATCTTACCTAGATTTCTGTGTTCATACTTATATTTCACCTATATATTCTTGTAAATATTGCAGGTTCCCAAAACCATTATTCATTGCACAGAATGATTCCTAAGCCAAATCAAACTTGTTATTAACCCTAAGCATACACTGTTCCATCAATCTATCTTTACAGTAGAGCAGGGACAGAGTTGGTCTTACAATACAGGTATGTAGGGGATCTTCCACCTGCTGAAATCCTCAAAGGTCCATGCAGAAATGATCCCTGGAGAAGACTTAGGCAGCTATGAAGGACCTGAGAGCACAAAATCATCTTCCATGGCAAAAAAAACCGGTCAGGATGAAGTATTGTGTCTGAATCAGTCGCTCTGTTCTTAATGTAGAGAAGATGGACAAAACCAGGCCTGTGTGGAGAGCTGTTCCATGGTGCCTGTGGTTGATATACCATTCTAACTTATGACTGAGTCAGAGAAAGTAGGGGCAGCCTCCATCTCATGGGACCCTTGTAAACAACTGTTAGGACAAAGTGGTTGCCAAGGTATTGACCTCATTCAGTTCCTGAAGGAAGTGACCTACCTCACTTCCTTGGTGATGGAACTCTCTGAACTTGGGATCCAGGAAGCCAGCCACCCAGAGCCAGTGCCAGTCCCATTCCCAGTGGGCACACTTGTTTGAATTTTCCAAGGACAGAGTCAGTCTTTCTTGGTACCTCCTGATGTGAGGATGACCAAATGCTAGGAGAACTCTGAAGAGGGGCCTTTCCTGAGGAAGCAGGTAGTGGCTCATTGCTGGCTCCTGACAACTTAACAGAGTTGGCAAAAGGGACCTGATCTGATAAAGGACAGGCCATTTTGGGGGAACATAGTATGGTCCACCAGTCAGAGGACACTCCGGATAGTCACAGACCTTGTTGTGGGAATGAGGTGCCTTAGTGGGTGTGGGTGTGAGTTCGTGGTTTTGTCTCATGTTCTGAGAATAGGTAGCAAAGGTTGTTTGTTTGGTTTGGAGTCGACTGTTTCTAGTAAGTCATTTGAGAAGGCGAGTTTTTCTATGTCTGTGTATCCACTGTGTCCGTGGTTGTAGTTATTAGAAAAGCGAATACATCAATGGAGGTGTCCTGACTAGTAGGAAGCTTCCAGGCATTTATTCTGCCCTTTTTATGAATGGACTGCGGCTTGCCTTATGGATAGACAACACCTACTATCTTCCTAAGTTCCTGTTCACCTCCTGATTTCTGGCCTCTCTCCAGAATAGGCTCATGGTTTTGTGTCCAAGATATGTACCACCTCCAAACTCTGTGACATAGCCATGTACTGGATAGCTGAAGGGAATGGGAACATCTCAGAAACCTCAGAGATCAGTGTAACCAGAAAAGTCTCAGTGGAGAAACCCTGCTTTGGGCAATTTGCTTACCTATGGTTCCCTTGCCCTGAATGTTAGGAATGTCTTTGCCTCAGGCCACCCCTTTGTGGAGCCTGAAGAAAACAGTTTTCAAATTAAAATGAATGGGCATCACCTGTGGCTCTTTGCTTAATTACTTTGGAAAGGGATGTGTCTGAATCAGCCTCTTGGCCCTGTGTGAGGTTGTGGCTTTGATTCTCAGAACCTGATAGATCTAAAGAAAAATCCCATGCGTGCATCCAAAACCAAAATTGCCAAAAGAGCAGTCATTGCTGATGAAGTCTTTCGCCTCCCTCTGTAAGTTTCCTGACCTCTATCAAGTGAGAATAGGGAAGATACACCAAGTCAATTGATGGCTCCTATTGGAAAAATTCTATCACTGATGACAGCATCAGCATAAGTACCCCAACACTGCCACAATTCGCTGCACCAGCAGATAGTTCACAATGCATACAAGTGAGTTCACAATGCATACAAGTGATACATAATCCAGGCAAGTTCTACAAGCAGTTCAGTGATGGCTATTGCAGAATCTGTAGATTGATTTTATCTTTGTCTTCACCAGCACTGGGATGAAGATAGGAATTCTGGCAATAATGGCTAAAGAAAAAATTCTGTAACATTCCTGAAGGCACTAAAAGAAAACAATTTTCTTAACAATTTACGTTATCTTGAAGAGAATAATTAAATATAATAAAAAGGAAAAGTGAAAGTAAACAAACACGTCTGTTAACCTCCTATTTTTTCACATATTAAAACAATCCTGAACAGTTGTTTACCCAATTTAAATTAAACAATTTAATTCACGTGAATAAAAAAATGGATATATTATTTCATTAGCACTCATCATATGTGATATATGGACATACGCACATTCAAATATATAACACAAAACACAAGTGTGCACACATAATAAATACATACAACACATAATATAATAGTAAAGGCCTTATAACATTTTACATGTGAAATCATCATTGCAATGTTTAAAAACTCTACAGTCAAAAAATAGAACTGATAAGCAAAACATTAACCTAGGTCTGTATGAGCTCAAAAAAACAAAAGAGAACTTCATGATTTGAGAAAGGGCAATAATAAAATAGATATTGAAAAAAGCATCCCTGTTCTGTCGCAGATGTAAGGATAACCAAACTGGAGTTTTGGATATCAGCTGTTATGGATTTGAGCCAAATCATCTTATTTTGGTCTATCGAAATCGCTTCAGTTAATCTCTCTGGAATCCAAATCGGCTGCTGTTCTCCCTGTGGAAACACATAAACAGACCCCCGACTCCAGGCAATCACTGGGTCGGGATCTTAGTTAATCTCTCTGGAATCCAAATCGGCTGCTGTTCTTCCTGTGGAAACCCACAAACAGACCTACAACTCCAGAAAATTAATGGGTCAGGACCTTTCCATTGTCCTGTTAGAATATCCTTCCAAAGTACCTCGGGCTTATACACATTTTTTGGACACTTATGCCTTTCTGCAGCACTAAGTCCTGAAAATCCAAATTTAAAAAGCTTAGAGTAAAAAGGGTTATTTTAAGTTTATCTTTGGGGAATTTATATCCCTTCCGAATTCTGTCTTCTTACTTTAATGAGTACATTTTAATAGTGTGATGAGCTCTTTCAACTATGGCTTGTCCCTGTGGATTGTATGGGTTTCCTGATATATGAGTAATGCCAAATGATGAGCAAAATGGTTTAAAAGAGGTAGAAGTATAACCGGGGGCATTATCAGTTTTTAACTGCTTTGGAATGACCACAGTGGCAAAATTTTGTAAGCAATGAGCTATAACATCTTTAGTTTTTTTCCCCCATGAAGGGAGCCCATCAAAAATCCAGAAGAAGTATCAACTGTAACATGCAAATATTTTAATTTTCCAAATTCTGGCAAGTGTGTGACATCCATCTGCCATATATGGTAAGGTATCAATCCTCTACGATTGACTCTAAGATTAAAATGTGGTAAAATGGTCACACAATTTTGACATTGTTTTATTATTTGTCTAGCTTGTTCCTTAGTTATTTTAAAATGCTTTTGTAAAGTATTAGAATTGATAATGAACTTTTTATGAAAATTTATAACTTCTTCTATTGTACAGAAAATATGTATGTATGTCATGTGTAGTTTTACCTGCTAAATCATTGCCCAAACTAAGGGCTCCAGGCAATCCTGTATGTGCCCAGATATGTCCTATTAAGAATGGATATTTTCTGTCCCAGATTAGACTTTGTATACTGGAAAGGAAAGAGAAAACAGTAGAGGAAGGGGAAATCCTACCAGCATCTTCAAGAGATACTATAGCATTAACTATATACTGACTATTGGAAAATAAATTAAACACAGAATCTTTAAACATCACAAAAGCTTATAATACTGCATTAAGCTCTACCTTTTGAGCTGATTTTTGGGGTGCTAAAAATGTAAAAATTTGATCAGGTGTAACTATTGCTGCTGTACCATTATTTGACCCATCAGTGAATATATTTGGAGCATTCATGATAGGAGTTTTCTTGTAATTTTTGGAAAAATTACAGGATGCAATGACCCAAAAGACAATAAAAGATTAGATGGTAAGTGGTTATCAAATAAAACATTAGATTTACACATGATTATTGCCCAAGTATTTAACTCATTAGCTAATTCATCAATTTGATTCATAGTGTATGGAGTAATAATTTTATTGGGAGAAATTCCAAACACTCCCTTTGCTGCTTTTATTCCTATGAGTATTAATTGTCCCTCAGCCTCAGGATACCTAGTAATAATAGTGTTAGAAGAATAAGATAAATGTATCCATAATAATGGACCTTCTTGCCAAAATACTCCTGTAGGAATATTTTTTGTTGGTAGTACAATAAATAATAAAGGCATTATTTTATCAAATCTATCCAAATGCATATTTCCCATATATGTTTCAATGATTTTTAATGCCTTTATTGCTTCAGGCGTAAACATTCTGGGTGAATTTGGATCAGATGGACCTTTTAGGATATCAAATATAGGTCCCAACTGTCCTGTTGGTATACCTAGATAAGGCCTTATCCAATTAATGTCTCCTAATAACTTCTGAAAGTCATTAATTGATTTGAGTTGATCTACTCGTATTTGAATTTTTGGTGGACTGACCATGGTTGAGGATAATAGAACTCCTAAATAATTAATTGGAAAATTTAATTGTATTTTATCAATTGATATCCCTAGATTATAATTTTTTAATAAGTTTGTAAGTGTGGCATAACATTCTAGCAATGGGTTTTTAACTTGTGTGCTAATAACACATCATCCATATTGTGAAATATTTGTAGTTCAGGATTTTGATTTCTAAGTGGCTGGATTACTTTGTTAACATAAATATGACAAATAGTTGGGCTGTTAGCCATCCCTTGAGGGAGTACTTTCCACTCATACCTCTGATCAGGACCTTCATGATTCAGTGCAGGGATAGTAAATGCAAAACTTGGACTATCCTCAAGAAGAATTGGAAATGAAAAAAAAAACAATCTTTAATATGTATAACTAAAACATACCAAGTTTTTGGCAAAGCAGACAATTGAGGAATCCTTGATTGAGCAGGTCCCAAAATAACCATCTCATTATTAATGGCTCTTAAATCTTGCAATAATCTCCATTTACCAGATTTCTTTTTGATGACAGAAATGAAAGTATAATGGGGAGATACAGAAGGTTGTATATGTTCTTCCGCTAATTGTTGTTTGACCAGGAACTGGGCTGCTTGTATCTTTTCTTTAGTCAGGGTCCACTGAAGAAGCCATACTGGTCTTTCTGATTTCCAAGTAATTTTTATTGTCTCAGTGGCCCTTTCTGAAAATCCAACCCATGTCTGTCTGTTGCTTGGTCTATTTGTATTGGCGCTGCTATACCTTGTTCTTGTTTTTCTAATCTTTTTCCTTTCCTAAAACCTTCTCTAGCCATAATAGTGTGTACATTTTGATTGATGTTATTTGTTAATGTCAAACCTAATTGATCTAGGACATCTCATCCCAATAAATTTACGGGAAGATTATCCAATACATATGGCTGTATAGTTCCTTCACATTCTTCAGGATCCTTCCAATCCAATACCATTGCACTTCTATGGGGATTAGTTGCCACTCCTAGGTCTCAAAATGTTTGAGTGTATTGTTGTAATGGCCAATGTTTTGGCCATTCTTGATGAGAGACAATGCTAACATCTGCACCTGTATCAAGTAGCCCATTGAATTCGTGTCTTTGAATATTTAGTTTTAGCCTGGGGCGAGAATCTAAATTTAAAGAAAGCATAACCAAATCTACACCTGTGGAGCCTAATCCCTTGGAACCTCTTTCTACAGCACGACTGGAAAATTTATCATGCAGACTGAGTATTATTAGTAACTGTGCTATTCTATCTCCTGGTGAAATTACTGATATGTCCTTTGGAGAACTGGCTATAAATTTTATTTCACCTTCATAATCGGGATCAATTACCCAAGGACTTATCATAAGTCCTTTTAGATTAGAAGAGCTGCGTCCCAATAATAAGCCTACTGTTCCTTTGAGAAGAGGTCCTTTCACCATGTGTGAATGATTTGAACCCCCATCTCTACAGTTAGTACTGATCTGACGGAGGTGCAGATGTCTAACCCTGCGCTCCCTCTGATTTGTCTGATGAGGCGTCTGATGCACAATGTGTCCTGGGCACTACACTGATGGGGTTGCTGGGTTCCTCCAGTGCTCCGTATATTTGTGGTTTTGGGCCCCAGAGCATTGGGCTCCCCCGTCCATTTTTTGGCAATGGAGCCCGGTGCCTTTCTCCATGATATCGTGGATAAACAGCTAGTCCTTGTTCGTTTTTGATAATGAAGTACCCTCTATGGTGGTTTGAGAACGGCATTCATTAGCCCAATGTCTCCCTCTACGGCATCGTGGGCAAATACCCAGTATTCTACTCCTTTGGTACCTATTTTTGTTAAACCCTCTTCCTATGGAGCAATTCCTTTTAAAATGTCCTGTTTGTTTACAATTGTAGCATGTTCCTGGCCTTGCATCTAAAGCCTGTTTAATGCAGCTGCCACAAATTGCCCTTGTTCATTGATGTCTCTGGCATCTAAAGCCTGTTTTACTGCAGCTGCCATGACTTCCTCTTATTCATTAATGTCTTTACATAATTTAATATATGTGTTTAAATCTTCATGTTTCCATGGTCTAGTGATATCTCTGCACCTACGATTCGCTTGGTCATAAGCCAGTTTTTTATTAATGGCATTGCTTGTTCTGTATTCCCCAAAACTCTGGTAGCTGTTTGAATAAGCCTATCTACAAATTCAGTGTAAGATTCATTAGCTCCTTGTATTACCTTAGATAATTGACCTTGTAAACCTCCATGTCCTTGTAAAGTCTTCCATGCCCTAACCGCCTCTGCAGCAATTTGTGCGTATACGCCAGGATCATATGCAATTTGTTGCTGCTGGTCCTCATAAGGTCCCTTTCCTAACAACATATCTAGATTTCTCTGAGGATAACCAGCTTCTGCATTTCACCTAGCCGTCTCCTTGCAAAATTCCTCATTAGCAACCTTCCATAAAAGGTATTGACCTCCATTTAGCACAGCTTTACACATATTAGCCCAATCTACTGGCATCATATTCAAGTTGTTAATGGATTCGACCAAGCTTACAATGAAGGGTACTTGAGGACCATAGGTTGTTACAGCCCCTTTTAGCTGCTTCACTATTTTGAAATTTAAAGCATGGTGAATTCGCTGCCCTCCTACCTCAAATACAGGGCATGTTAATACTTGAGATCCTGTCTCAGGAACCGAACTATCAACTGCGGGGTTTGGGGGCCTCCTAGCATATGGAGGTGGCCTTGTTATTTGGACATTTACATACTCTGGTGATAGAAAGGTGTTAGTAACAGTCTCCTGTAGAGGAGGCGCTGTTGGTTGGACACTTACGCCCTCTAGTTATTGAAAGTTGTTAGTAGCAGTCTCCTTTTGTAACTTTGCCCCTGATGGCTTTTTCTGACCTAAGCTTTGTTCCTCTATCTTTGTCTGATCTGAAGTCTTTGGACTAAACAAACCAGATATAAACGTCCTCAATGGCAATGTGCCAACTGTCAGAGTCCCTGGGCTGTTCTTTTCCCCCCTTTTAAATCTTCACCATGATGGTTCCATTATGGTATATTTAACAACTCCTTAAAAATCCATGGGCTACATTTTTGTATTGTATCAACGTATGCCCTGACTGTCCTTGACTTTACTGAGGTGCCTCCTTCCTCTAACAATTTACTTAACACTCTTTCAGTTTGTTTTTTTACTAATTTCTGATCCTGTATTTCTACTATAATACAACCCAACAAGATGATGCCAAACAAAACCGAGACAGAATAAAATAAAAAGGGAACAACAAAAAGTCATTATAGCCTTTATATCCTACTGACATGTGCATCCGTCCTTTCTCCCTATCTGTTCCTCAGAAGTAAATAATTTTTTTCTCAGATGTGAGCGGTTTTTCATCCATCTCACTCATCTCCATGGACAGGCAACAAAAGTGAAGCAAAACAAAAGAGGAATCTTAAAATGGCTACCGATCCTCTCGCCCTTCCCTCAGGGGCTAGCAGTTTACCTTATCACTTACCCTCAGTGGCTCCCCGTGCGAGCTACCAAATGCTGCAGTCTGGCTGGGCACGATTCAAGAGCGACTTTTCAAAAGAAACAAAGTTTATTTTTAGAACCACACACGCCAAGCAAAACAGCTCCTTAGGAAAAACCCTCAGAGCCCAACTGCCACCACTGGCTTCCTTGCAAAGTTTCTGTCACACCCACAAGCCTCTCCACCTCCCACAATCCTTCTGCTCTTGAGGCCATATGGCTGGGTCAGGTGGGTGGAGCCAAAAAAGTCCCACAATGAGCAGCTCTGTGGTCTGAAAGGGCAGGGAAACTGCCCAATGTGCATCATCGCAGAGGAGCCAATCAGCTTGATGTTGCTGGGGCTGCTGTGAGCCAATCATCAGCTGGCAGTCGGAAAGAGCGGGGGAAAAAGCTCAATGAGCATCTCCATTGTGCATCACCACAGAGGAGCCAATCAGCTAGATGTTGCTGGGGCCACTGTGAGCCAATAATCATCTCGCAGGGGAATGTTGCTGGTAACTGGAAGTTTGATGGGGCCCCTTAAGCTGTGGCTCTCAACAAATTGGTGTCTCCTTTCTCTGTAGACTATTCAGCACATGTATTTTTATATGCACATATAGAATCCTACCTGTTATCAAACGTACATTTTTGTGAGGTTGCTGACTAGGCATGTACAAGTTATGAGAAGAGATCACTCCTCTTAAACACTGTTGGAATTGAGAATTCAACCTATGGGTGAGCTTGTTATTAGAACAACATTATATATAGATCCATTTTCAGTGAAATCAATATTTTTGCACCTGTGGATGTTACATATTTCATGATGAATTTCAATTGGCAAATATATTGCTAGTTTAAATGTCTGTCTCTGTGTGTGTGTGTGTGTGTGTGTGTGTGTGTGTGTGTGTGTATATATTTATTTATATATATATATATATACTCTCCAAATTTTTCAAAATATGAAATATATGAATCTTATTATACACTCCTTAAAATCATTCATATTTATGTATGTGGATTTATGATCAACTTTTCACAAGATTATTCTCAGAAATATTCATCCACCTTAAATACAGATTTATTTCCTAGTACTGAAGACTAACTTCAGTGAATGGTGCACACAAATCCTAATATTTCTACAGTAAAACCAAGTTCAACATCAATGCAAGCATTTTCCTATGGGACATGATGTGTATTTTGCAGTTCATTTTTATTAAACAGTGGTACATTACTATTTCTTCAGTTTATGCACATCATATGATATATCTTTCATCAACAAGTTCACAAATTTATAGGCATTTGTTTCAATTTCAATCACCTCCTGCTTCAGAACACATATATTCCTCCAGTGTTCTTGACTGGTCTTGTCATGAGACTTCTTTCCAAACACATTATTTTTGATTTTCATAATCATATTTGAAGCAAAACTCACACACTCTTCATGATAAACCATAACCCTAATATTACCGTAAGATGTATACCTGGTTGTAGTGAATGTATGAATATCAGTTTAAGATTTCCAGTATATTTTCAGATATCAAATCAATCCACTATTTAAAGTTGGAACCAGTTATATTATTTATTCACAGTATCGTCTATTCATACATTATTTCTATATCCATTGACACAGGGTACTCCACTTTGTTCCCCCAATATTTATACGTCTTCAAAATATTGCTCCCAGTAATGGTGGAAGAAATGCTCATGTCACCTGATCTACATATAAATTTTAACACAGTAATATTCTGGACACAGAAAGCAAAAGTCACTCTTATGATTGTAGCAAAGCCTAAAAGGAAAGTGAGCATGGATTACTAAAAATATCCATGTCCCGGTTGCTTAATGCTCTAAAATGTAAATCCTATTGATAAATCCTATGTATTTGTTTCTTTCTAAGATTATATATTCAAACTCAACCCTGTTGAAAATGTCTAATCCTATCCCTCACTTTATACATTGCCTGATTTGTTAATGTCTCTATTGATATCTGCTTTCCTACATATTTTCCCCATTTCATCATTGTGTCTGACTCTTCACATGTGCTGATATTTACATTCACTCTCTTATTGAAAACCAATTGCTAAAGAACGTTTGGTCCAAATCCTATACTCATTGTTGTTTCTAAACCTAGAGACTATCGTCCTAAACCTACGGACTTTCCCTTTGTGACTGGATGTTCTCTTCAACTTTCAATCATCCAAGGTACAAGGTCCTATGTCATTGTATATTGATTTATCTGAGACATCTGTGCAGAACATAATTCAAAGCTAAGTAACCCACTCAAGGGCCCAATGCCCATCAGAGCTTCAAATCTTGCCTAGATTTCTGTTTTCATACTTTTATTTTACCTATATATTCTTGTAATTATTGCAGATTCCCAGTACGAATATTCATCCTGCAGAATGATTCCTAACCCAAATCGAACGTGTTATTAACCCTAACCATACACTGTTCCCTCAATCTAACTTTACAGAAGAGCAGGGACAGTGTGACCAGGAAAGTCTCAGTGCAGAAACCCTGCTTTGGGCCTTTTGCTTACCTATTTTTCTGTTGCCCTGAATGTCAGGAAGTTCTTTACCTCAGGCTAACCCTTTGTAAAGCCTGAAGAAAACAGTTTTCAAATGGAAATGAATGGGCATCACCTGTGGCTCTTTGCTAAATTTCTTTGGAAAGGGATGTGTCTGAATCAGCATCTTGGCCCTGTGTGAGGCTGTGACTTAGATTCTCAGCACCTGATGGATCTAAAGAAAGATCCCATGTGTGCATCCAAAACCAAAATGGCAAAAAGTTCAGTCATTTTGGATGAAGTATCTTCCCTTCCTCTGTTAGATTCCTGACCTCCATCAATTGAGAATAGGGATCCTTTGGGTCATATGAGTTCTTCAATCCCTGAAGAGGTGCTTGGGTTTCTCATGATTCCAATTCACATAAAGAATCTGTACCTATCAATCAGAAGTAGTCAGTCAATATTGCTCCCAGAAATGGTGGAAGAAATACTCATGTCACCTGATCTACATATACATTTATTCACAGAAATATTCTGGACACTAAATTCAAAGTTCACATTTATGATTGTACCAAAGCCAAAATGGAAAATTAACATGGATTACTAAAATCATCCATGTCCAAGATTACTTATGCTCTCAAATGTCAATCCTATTGATGACTACATATTTGTTTCTTCCTAAGATTGCATATTCAAACTCAACCCTGATTTCATAATGTCTCTATTGATATCTGCTTACCTACATATTTTTCCCACTTCATCATTGTGACAGACTCTTCACATGTGCTGACATTTAAATTCATTTTCTATCCGAAACCCTGTTGCTAAAGAAATTTTGTTCCAAATCATACACTCACCCTTCTTCCTATACCTACCTACTATCTTCCTATTCCTACTGACTATCCCTTTTTGACCGGATGTTCGCTTCTACATTCAATCATCCAAGGTATAATGTCCTATGCCATTGTATATCAATTTATCTGAGACATCTGTGCAGAATGTAATTCAATGCTCAGTATCACAATCAAGGGCCCAATGCACTTCTGGGCTTCCAATCTTACTTGGATTTCTATTTTCATACACACAGTTCACCTCTATATTCTTATAAATTTCACAGGTTGCCAATACCATTATTCATCCAGAAAATGATTCCTAATCCAAATTGAACCTGTTATTAACCCTAAACATACAGTGTTCCCTCAATCTTACTTTACAGAAGAGCAGGGACAGAGGTGGTCTTATAATACTGAAATGTAGGGATCCTCTACCTGCTGAGAACTTCAAAGGTCCATGCTGAAAGTATCCCTGGAGAATATGTAGGCAGCTATGAAGGACCTGAGAGACCACAAGTCATCTTCAATGGCAAACAACCTGGTCAGGATGTAGGGTTGTGTCTTAATCAGCTTCTCTCTTCTTAATGTAGAGAAGATGGACAAATCAGGCCTGTATGGAGAGCTGTTCCCGGGTGCCAATGGTTGATATACCATTTTAACTTGTGAAATTGTTACATAAAGTAGGGGAAGCCTCCATCTCATGGGACCCTTGGAAGCAACTGTTAGGACAAAGTGGTTGCCAAGGCAGTGACCTCATTCAGATCCTGAAGGAAGTGACCTCACATCACTTCCTCGGTGATGGAAATTGGCATCCAGGAAGCCAGGCACACAGAGCCAGTCCCAGTCCCACTCCCAGTGGTGTCACTAGTTTTGAATTACCAAGGACAGAGTCAGCCTATCTTGGTACCTACAGATGTGAGAATGGCCATATGCCAGGAAAGCTCTGAAGAGGGGGCTTGTATGAGAAAACAGATAGTGGCTCACCACTGGCTTCTGACAAGTCTCAGTGAAGAAACCCTGCTTTGGTACTTTTAATTACCTATTGTTCTGTTGCTCTGAATGTCAGGAAGTTTTTTGCCTCAGGCCACCCCTTTGGGAAGCCTGAAGAAAAGAGTTTTCAAATGGAAATGAATGGGCATCATCTGTGGCTCCTTGCTTAATTGCTTTGGAAAGGGATGTGTCTGAATCAGCCTCTTGGCCCTGTGTGAGGCTATGGCTTAGATTCTTAGCACCTGATGGATCTAAAGAAGCATCCCACGTTTGCATCCAAACCCAAAAGAGCCAAAAGAGCAGTCATTGTGGATGAAGTCTCTCACCTTCCTCTGTAAGGTTCCTGACGTCCATCTATGAGAATAGGGATCCTTTGGGTCAAATGAGTTCTTCAAAGCCCTGCAGAGACTAGATCATACGTTCATAGGTTTCTCATGACTCCAATTAACATAAAGAATCTAAACCCCACATTCATTAGGCCTCAAAATGGAGAATCAGAGCTGTATTAAGGGCAGGCCTCTTTGATCACTCCTGGTTCACTAGAAGGGTTTCCCAGCCACATTGACTTTAGGCAAATGTGGGCAAGGGACCTTATTTTGGATACTGTCCTTGGCTGTGCCCCTCATGAAAAACTACAGCCTCAGATTATGATGAGTGTCGATATGAAAGAAGATGAGGGCCATGTGGAAGTGTTTTGGTTTTAATTGTGGTCATTTTTGTGGCTGTTGGAAAAGATGATGGGTCCACCTGGTCTTGAACACTGGTGTGATTCCCCTTAAAGACTGAGTTTTGGAATGGACCTCAAATAAGTATTGCCGTGTATTGTGTTGGGATTTTAGGATGCCACACATGAGAGTTGCCCTTGGAAACTGAGATCTAGGCCCAGGGTGGCTTTCCACAGACCACTGGGAATCTCAGGAAGAATATCACATAATTTTATTCTTAAAGAATTGGCAGCCATAGTTGCAAGTCAAAACACACATGGACCACACATTGTAGACCTCAAACGCCTGGCTTTATGTGACCTTTTTGCCTGTCTTTGGGAAGCCTTGCCTGTTAGAATTCTCCAGAATTTTCAATGAAATGAGCTTCCTCTCCATTTAATGGTTCCTGAATGAATTGAAACCCACAGTGCCTCCAACTTCATCCTTGAAAAATGTCTGATAATTACCATGAAATTTTTGAAATTCCCATGACCACTTTGCACTGTAGAATCTTTGGATGTTCTATTGATGATCACGAGTATACCAGACAGTGCCTGTTTGATTGGGTTTCAGGAAAATGGTGTAGAACAGAGATGGCAGTAATTTGGACCCTGCTGAGTAGTCGGCCTAGAGAAGTGGTGTGAAGGTGTGTGTTAAAACATTTGTGGTTGGGTGATGTGGATCTGCCATTGGCTTTCAAATGGTTTGTGACTGACATGGTGCAGCCCCCAGACCCTTGTATGTAAAGGTATGTTGTTATATGGAGAGGTTTCAGTGCAAAGTTTAGAATCAGATTGCTATTGTGAAGGGGGCAAGCTATGTGGGATAGAAGCCTGGTTGGTGCATTCTCCCGCAGACCCTTACCCATCACATGTGACAGAACTCCCTCCAGTACTGTGTCCCAGTTGAACTCTTCGTATTTCATGAAGCAAATACCAAACTCCCAGTGCAGCTGCAAGAAACACAACAAAATTGGAGGATGAGCAAATGGCTTCCAAACTGGAAGACACTTAGCACTCAGTGACAACAGTTTACCTACAAAGAGAGAATTCAGCACTGCTGCCTCATGTCCTTTGGAAAATAAGAAACCATGTCCTCCAGGTCACATACATGCAGACCCAGCTTGATGGTCTCACTACAAAGGGAGCTAAAGCTCCTGACAACAACATATATTTCAAGTGCCCAACCTCAGAGGCAGTTTCTCAAAAAGTCTTTAGTCTAGCAGAGCTCCATGTTTGTGGAGTTTTACCCTCTCCCTTACATTTGGAAACTCCTCTACCACCTCCAAGGTTGTGAACTCCTGAGCATTTTCCATTCGTGATGGGTATTCACAGATTTTCTAACTCTTCTCCTCTAATTGTGTCTTACTTGGGGTGAAGGTAATGTCAAGGCATTGTTCTGGATGAGAGTGGGAAGATTTTTGGGTAGCACATATTTGCATACACATTGGATTCTTTCTCCAATTTTCCATTTGAAATACTGAATCCATGACTGTAAGGGGTAGAAGGAATTCTCCTTCAAAGAATAGTCTGACACTTACAAGAAACAGCCCCCAGGGAGACATCCTGTCTGGGAGACATCCTGTAGTCATCTGTGTTCCTGAGACATCCTGTGGCCATCTGTCTTCCTGAAATATCCTGAGGTTATCTCACCTTGTGAAGACATCCAGGAACTGCTGATAAGAGAGCTTTCAAATCTCCAGCATATAAATTCCTCTGTGTGAACAATAAAAGTTTGCAGCTTGATCAGAACTTTTGTCTTGCTGTCATCTCTCGTGTCTCTTGTCCCTTCATTCCTCCCCACCTAGGTTTGCTACCCACTTTGATGTGTCCTGCAGGCCAGGACAACTGGCGCCCAACGACTGGGGCTCGAGCCTTTGACTGAGGGGGAACCCTGTCCTCCTGGAAGATTTGGACAAGTGGAGCTCGCGATTGCCTCAGCAGACACCACTGAGAGACAGATCCAGGAGGAGAGTGGGGATGACGCACAGTGAGTGACCCACCATGGGACAAGCAGTTTCGTCACATGATTTCTTTTTGTCAGGCCACAAGGAATCCTTAAATACATGGGGGGCACGTGTTAAGAAAAATGACTTAATATTTTTCTTTTCATACATCGAAGAATTTTTTCCATGGTTTCCCCTTGAAGGTACCATTGATGGTAAAAGATGGCTTAGAGTAGGAGACATTTTAAAAGATTATTATGAATCCTTTGGCCCAGAAAAAGTGCCTGTTCCTACCTTTTCTTTCTGGAAATAAATTAGTGAAATTCTTAAAAGTTCACCCTTTGACAATGGTACCTTAATACTTGTCAGGATTGGGGAAGAGACTATGCAAAAGACCTCTCGTCCCTTCTCGGCATGCCCATCAGTTAGTATAGACATAGACCCTTCTTAGTCTCCCCAGGACCCTGGGACCTTCCTGATCTTCCTCAAAATCCCACCCTAATGAATAAGGCTCCAATGGTTTCCAACCGCCTTTATGCAGTTTTAAATCCCGGAGAAACATTGACCCCTGGGGAGGAGGCTACCTTGGAGAAGGAAGCAGCTCGCTACCATTCAGAAGACTCTCCACCTCTCAGGACCCTGCCACAGACTATAGGACTTACACATTCCCCTCCCTCCTATATCCCTCCTGCCTTTTGTGCTCTGGCCCTTCAGGGGCCAAATGTCCCCCCAGATATTTTTTCCCCACTTCCCTTGCCTAACCTGGCTCCCTTGAGAGAGTCTCTCCAACATGGACAGGAACAGATCCAATTTTTAAAAGAAAAAAGATCCCTTGACTCTGAGCTCTCTTCATTAGCCTTAGGAATGGAGTCAACACAAGCTGGCCCACAGTGGTCTAATACAAAGGCGAAGCCGCTCCATCGGCCTGTGCTCGCCTTCCAGTCACCACCAGTCAGATAGATAAGCCTGCCCAGGCTGAGGTCAAAGACTTAGAAGAGGAAAAAGAGGAGGAAGCGGGGGAAATGGATCAAGGAGATCAGGACTTAGAGGATGAGGAGTTCACCCCTAGGCAGGAAGGAACCCAGAGTGTCTACAAAAAATTTAGCCTCCATTTTCTTGAAAAACTTAAAAAGGCTTGTGCTCACTATGGCCCCACTGTGCCCTATACGTTGGCTTTATTAGAAAGCTGCAGCACACAATTTCTTACTCCCAATGATTGGAAATTTTTAGACCTAGCTGCCCTCAGTGCCGGAGACTTCCTGCTATGGAATGCAGATTTCAAAGAGCCCTGTCAGAAACTACTCAAAAAAATTAACAAAGGCCTCCTCTAAATCCTGGACTTATGTTAAGCTAGTGGGCAATGCAACTTTTGACACTAAAACTAAACGGGCACGTTTCCCTGCTGGACTTTTTGCGCAGATTTAGATGGCTGGCTTAGTTGCTTGGAGACGCCTCCCTGAAAGGGCCTCGGCTATCACTTCCCTGGCAAGAACTCGACAAGGGCCCGATGAGCCTTATAGCGACTTTGTTCCCCGGCTTTACCTAGCTGTGGAATGCTTGCTTGGACCAAGCGAAAGCGAAAGCACCTTTGTAAAACATCTTGCCTTTGAAAATGTCAACCCGGCATGTCAGGATGTTCTTCGACATCATAAGGATAAAGGGAAACTTTCTGACTTTATTAGAATCTGTGCAGGCGTGGGTGCAGCCCATGCGATGGGTCTCAAATTAGTGCCGCATTTACCAAGGCCTTTTACAATACTGGCTCAAGTACTTGCTTTACTTGTAAACAACCAGGCCATTTTGCACGCAGGTGTCCGACAGGCAAACAAAGAGTAAGAATAGTGTCTCCTCAAACTGGAGCTAAACCGACCCCAGCTACACTTTGTCCTTGATATGGTAAAGGTCATCACTGGGCCAGTGAGTGTAGATCAATGACAAATGCCCTCAGACAGCCTATTTCTTCCTACTTCTCAGGAAACTCCCTGGGGCAATGAGGTTTGTTCCCTCCCAAACTCCCAACCTACCTCAAAATCCTTCTCCACAATTGGCTCCCTCCAACTACCCACTCCAGGCAGTGCAGGATTGGACCTCTGTGCCACCACTGATACAATATTAGACTCAATGCAAGGGCCCCAGATAATACCAACTGGAATTATGGGTGCCCCTCCATCTCATACGTGTGCCCTTATTCTTGGAAGAGCCTCTACTACCTTACAAGGTGTTCAGGTCTTCCCTGGCATTAATGATAATGATTTCACTGGAGAAATAAAAATAATGGCCACAGTTATTAATAGAGTTGCGGCCATCCCAGGAGGAAAAAGTCTTGCACAATTAATACTTCTTCCCTTAGATTAAGGGGCATTTCCACCTCCCAAACCTACTGTGGGGGACTGCCTCCTTGGGCTCCTCTGAGGTATATTGGGTTCATCCCATTTCTCATATTAGACACACCCTTACCTTACTTATTGAAGGAAAGGAATACCAAGCAATTGTACTTACTGGAGCTGATGCGACAATTATTTCTCAAAAATACTGGCGATCAGGTTGGCCCCTCACCCCATCCTTGACTGACCTTAAAGGGATAGGAAAGTCAAAAAATCCTCTGGTCAGCTCTACTGCTCTTAGCTGGACTGATAAAGAGGGTAATAAGGGAACTGTCACTTCTTTCGTTGTTCCTGACCTCCCTGTTTACCTATGGGCTGGAGATATTTTGAGTCAAATAGAAGTTATTCTTGCCAGTCCCAATTCCATGGTGACTCATCAAATGCTCCCTATGAATTTTGTCCCTGGTACAGGCCTTGGGAGGCTGAGACAAGGACTGGTGGAGCCTATACAACCAATAAAAAAAAATACATATGGACTTGGATATTTGGATTTTTAGTGTCGGTTCCTGACGCTCCTGTTCCCATGGAGATAAAATTATTTGGGAGACTCAGACTCTTGTGTGGGTGGATCAGTGGCCCCTTACCCAAGAAAATTTGGAGGCTGCCTCCATGTTAGTGAAGGAACAGCTGGCA
The DNA here is from genome assembly GCF_048772815.1 of Callospermophilus lateralis. Lineage (NCBI taxonomy): Eukaryota > Metazoa > Chordata > Mammalia > Rodentia > Sciuridae > Callospermophilus > Callospermophilus lateralis. Next base: position 100,319 of record NW_027517592.1, on the reverse strand, counting down.
GCCCGCCATGTAGAGCCCTCAACCTCACCATCGTACACTCCTATTTTTGTTATCAAGAAAAAATCAGGCAAGTGGCGCCTTTTACAAGATTTGTGTGCCATTAATAAAGTTATACTCCCGATGGGAGCACTACAGCCAGACATTCCCACACCAGTGGCTATTTCCAAAAACTATTGTAAAATGGTTATGTTCTTAAAAGATTGCTTTTTTACCATTCCTTTGTATCCTGTGGATAGACCCTATTTTGGCTTTAGTCTTTCTTGCATTAATATTCAGGGCCCTATGGAGAGACTTCAACGGAAGGTTCTTCCCCAAGGTATGGCCAACATCCCTACTCTTTGCCAAAAATACGTTGCTCAAGAAGTAGACCCTGTGAGAGAGCGAGGGCCACAAATTTATATTTTACATTATATGGATGATTTGTTAATTGCTGCACCTAATACCCATGATCTTAATAATTGTTACTTGGACTTTTACAAAATCGTCACTACCTTGGGACTACAGATAGCTCCTAATAATGTTCAAACACAGGACTCTTATAAAAGTTTGGGCCTTAAAATTCTACAGAAATCAGATCCAAATTTCTAAAATACAACTACGTGTGGACCATCTTCACACCCTTAAAGATTTTCAGAAATTACTGAGGCATATTCAATGGCTAATAACATATTTAAAATTATGCACTTGTGTACTTTTGACCCTTAATGATATTTTGAGAGGTAATTCCCACCCCTCCTCCCCTCAAAATCTTACTCCCAAGGCATAACAGGCATTAAACCAAGTCACAGAAGCCATTGCCCAACAATTTGTTACGCAAATTTCTTATAACCTTCCTCTGGTTCTGGTTATTTTACACACTCCTCATACACCCACAGGAATATTTTGGCAGCGAGATCCACATTTTAATAATAAAGACTGCCCCTTGTTTTGGGTCCATTTACCCACCACATCCTCGAAGGTTATTACTGTTTATCTTGCTCAGGTAGCCTCTATTATTTTTAAAGGTCATTTGATTTCTCTACAACATTTTGGCAAAGACCCTGATAATATTTTTATTCCATATACTAAGGACCAAACCCAATTTTTACTAGAGACAAGGGATGAATGAGGTATTTCCCTATCAGGCTTTTGGGAACAATTGATCACCACCTCCCCAATGACCCCCCTTTACATTTTGTCCAGTTACATCCATTTACTTTTCCTGAAATTACTCAAAATGCTCCCATTCCTCAAGCCCTTACTGTCTTTACAGATGGTTCCTGTAATGGCCGAGCGGTCTTTGTTGTCAATAACCAGCCTACCACCTTTGATACTGTCTATCAGTCACCACAGTTTGTGGAATTGTTTGACATAACACAAGTTTTTATAACATTTTTTATAATCCTGTTAATATTTATAAAGACAGTGGCTACATTGCTCATTCTGTGCACCTGCTGGTGATTTCACCCCCCATTAAGGCTTCTAACAATGCGGCCTTTCTGTTTCACCAGCTTCAGCAGCTAATTCAGGTCAGACAACACCCATTTTTCTTAGGACACATAAGGGCACACTCTGATCTTTCCAGCCCTCTAATTCAAGGTAATGCCCAAGCTGATGCAGCAACTCGTTCCATCTTTCCAATTTTTGTTGGCTCCATTCAAAAGGCCACGGAGTTACACAATCTACACCATTTAAATTTCCAGAGCCTTTGATTACTTTGTAAAATTACCAGGCAACAGGCACGAGAAATAGTAAAAGCATGCCCTAGTTGCGCTGCCTCCCTCCCCATTCAACACTTGGGAGTTAACCCCCGAGGATTACTGCCCGATCAGTTTTGGCAAATGGATGTTACTCTTTTTCTTGAATTTGTAATAGCCAAATATATATACACATTTCTGTAGATACCTTCAGCGGCTTTATTTTTGCATCACCACATTCTGGAGAGGCTACCAAAAATGTCCTTTCTCATCTTGTTTCAGCCTTTTCTGTTATGGGTAAACCAATACATATTAAAACAGATATTTATCCTACATATACCATTGCCAAGTTTAAACAGTTTTGTGCTACCTTGCAAATTTGTCATACTCCTGGAATTCCATACAACCCTCAGGGCCAAGGCATTGTGGAACTTGCCCACCTTACCTTAAAAACTTGGCTAACCCTCCTTAAGGCTTCCTCCCTTGTATTTACCACACCCAGGCATCGCCTTAACAATGCATTATTTGCCCTTATTTTTCTTACCCTAGACAATGAAGGCCATTTGGCAGCAGACAGACACTGCCATCCCTCGTCCAATTCTGTTCGCCCACCTGTTATGTGACACAATCCCCTTACAAATAAATAAAAAGGCCCAGATCCTGTCCTCATCTGGGGAGGAGGCTCAGCTTATGTTTTGGACCAAGATCAAACAGCCCCAAGATGGTTACCAGAACTCCTGGTTAAACAGGTTAATGACTTACCTCAAAACAGGGACAGAGGGACTCCTCATGAGGACAAAATTTCTTCTTTTTCAGATGCAGCCAACAATCTGCCAGCCTTGGAATAACAGTTCCTGTGGGCACAGGTACACTGGCTTAGGCACGTCTATTCACTCTTACCATCGCCTGTCTCAACAAATTATAAACTCTATCAGTAACAACTGATAAAAACTCTATCATGAACCATTAAAGATTTGCAGGACCAAATAGACTCCCTGGCAGAAGTGTTCCTTCAAAAAAGACGAGGCTTAAATTTGCTGACAGCTAACCAGGGAGGTATTTGCTTGGCCTTAGGGGAATGATGCTGCATTTATGCCAATAATTCTGGCATAGTATGCACTAAAATTAAGCAGCTTCAAGAAGATCTAGAAAAGAGACGAAGGGAAATATTTGAAAATCCCCTCTGGACTGGGCTTAATGGATTTCTGCCCTATCTTCTTCCCCTATTAGGCCCTTTGTTGGGTTTACTTTTAATGGTGTCCCTAGGACCCTGCATTATAAACAGGCTGTTACAATTTATTAAAGAACAGATTAATATTTTGGCCTCTAAGCCCCTACAGGTCCACTATCATCGCCTGGATATGGAAGACCGTGCTGCCAACATTTAAAAGGATGTTCTACCCTCCTCACAAGCTTATTTCTTAAGGTTACATGCCCACAGATCTCTCTTTCTTATATAAAACTCTAAGTAACAGCTCTGACCAACCATCTTCTGCCCTTGCCATAAGGGTTCGTCCTCCATGGGCCCCTCTGTTTGGGGGAGGACACACCCATGGAGTGAAGACGTTAGGCCATAATAACAGAGGGTGCAGGAAGGACTGCAGGAGGATGGATCCATGGTTCCCAAAACCCAAGTCTTCTGAGTGACACGCTCTGGTGCATGGCAGTTGGCATGCTTCCCCCTCAAAGCCGTCTCCTTAAAAAACATGCCTAGGCCACCACGAAATCTCCTAGTAAACATGCTCGATCAAATCAGGAGATATTCTAAGGCCTGTTAGAGAAACAGAGCCTCTATATCCCCCTAAAACATTGGCCTGTAAGGTATGGTCAAATATTTAATATAAGAAAGGGGGAAGATGTCAGGGGCTAGAAGGAAGTTCTCCTTCAAAGAATAGCCTGACACTTACAAGAAATAGACCCCTGCGAGATTTCCTGCCTGGGAGACATCCCGCAGCCATCTATCACCCTGAGACATCCTGCGGCTATCCGTCTTCCTAAAATATCCTGAGGTTATCTCACCCTGTGAAGACATCCAGCAACTGCCGATAAGAGAGCTTTCTCATCCGCAGCATATAAATACACTGTGAGAACTATAAAAGTTTTCAGCATGATCAGAACTGTTGTCTTGCTGTCTTCTCTCATCACTCTTGTCCCTTCATTCCTCCCCAACAAGGTTCAACGCCCACGTTGAAGTGTCCAGCCGGCCCGGACACCTGACACTAAACCATAACCTACTAGACTCTGACTACTAATCCTAATATGATGGAGAAAAATAATCCAAACAGAATGGAAATACAAGCAGTACAGAGGAGGCATGGTGTATAGTTGGACTTGCCTTTTGAATGATATAGGGTAGGTGTTATAAATCTAGCTAATTTTTAACTGAAATAGTTCTCCACATGTTTTTAAAGTTAACAAATATGTGAATACCTGTCTCCCTTTCTCTGTAGCCAATTAAGCACATGTATTTTTATATGCACATATAGAATCTTACCTGGTATCACACGTATATTCTTCTGAGGTGTCTGACTTGGCAAATACAAATTGTGAGAAGAGATCACTCCTCCTAAACTCTGTTGGAACTGAAAATTCAACCTATGGGTGAGCCTCCTAGTAGAACAACATTATACATAAATCGATGTTCGGTAAAATAAATATTTTTGCATCTGTGGCTGATGTACATTTCATGAAGAATTTCGATTAGCATATATATTGCTACATTTTATTGTCTGTGTGTGTTTTTTAATATATATATATATATATATATATATATATATATATATACTCTCCAAATTTTTCCAAATATAAAATATATGTGTCTTATATACACTACCTAAATTCATTCATGTTCATAAATATATGTGTCTTATATACACTACCTAAATTCACTCATGTTCATGTATGTGGATTTATAATCAACATTTCACAAGATTATTCTCAGAAATATTCATCCACCTGAAATACATATTTGTTTACTATTACTGAAAACTAACTTCAGTGAATGGTGCATACAATCCTAATATTTCTACATTAACTGACCCTGTTTAACATCAATGCAAGTAGATTCCTATGGGACATGATGTGTATTTTGAAGTTCATTTTATTCAACACTGGTACAATAGAATTTCTATAGTTTACGAACATCATAGGACATATATTTCATCCATAAGTTCACAAATTTATAGGCATTTGATTCACTTTCAGTCATTTACTGATTCAGAACACATGTATTCCTCCAGGTTTCTTGACTGGTCTTTTCATGAGACTTCATTTCAAACACATTATTTTTGATTTCCATAATCATTTTGAAGCAGAACTCACACACTCTTCATGATAAAACATAACCCTAATATTACCATTAGATGTATTACTGGTTGGAATGAATAATTGTATATCAATATAAGATTTTCTGTATATATTCAGATATCAATTCAATCCTTTATTTAAAGTTGGAACCAAATATATTATTTATTCACAGTATGGTCTATTCATGCATTATCTCTACATTCATAGACACAGGGTACATCTATTTGTAACCCCAATACTAATTTATTCGTCTTCAAAATGTTGCTCCCAGAAATGGTGGAAGAAATACTCATGTCACCTGATCTACGTATGCATTTATCACAGTAATATTCTGGACACAAAAAGCAGAGGTCACACTTATGATTGTACCAAAGCCTAAATGGAAAGTGAGCATGGATTACTAAAAACATTCATGTCCAGGTTGCCTAATGCTCTCAAATGTCAATCCTATTTATGACAACATATTTGTTTCTTCCTAAGACTATATATTCAACCTCAGCCCTGTTGCAAATGTCTAATCCTATCACTCACTTTATACTTTCCCTGATTTCCTAATGTCTCTATTGATGTCTGCTTTCCTAAATATTTTCACCAGTTCACAATTTTGACTAACACTTCACATGTGCTGACATTTACATTCACTGTCTATGTGATACCCTATTGCTAAAGAACTTTTGTTACAATTCCTGTACTCACTCTTCTTCTGAAACCTACAGAATATCTTCCTAATCCTACCGACTATCCCAGTTTGAGTGGATACTCACTTCTACATTCAATCATCCAAGGTACAAGGTCCTATGCCATTGATTATTGATTTATCTGAAACATCTATGCAGAACATGTATCAAAGCTAAGTATCCCAATCAAGAGCGCAATGCCCTAGTGGGATTCTAATCTTACCTAGATTTCTGTTTTCATACTTATATTTCACCTATATATTCTTATAAATATCACAGGTTCCCAATACCATTATTCATCAAGCAGAATAATTCCTAACCCAAATCAAACCTGTTATTAAGCGAAACGATACACTGTTCCCTCAATCTAACTTTACAGAAGAGCAGGGACAGTGTTGGTCCTAAAATAGAGGAATGTAGTGAATCTTCCACCTGTTGAAAAACTCAAAGTTTCATGCAGAAGTGATCCCTGGAGAAGATATAGGCACCACTGAAGGACCTGAGAGAGCAAAAGTCAACTTCCATGGCAAACAACCTGGTCAGGATGAAAGGTTGTTACTGAATCAGCCTCTCTGTTCTTTTTTTTTATTATTGGTTGTTCAAAACCTTACAAATCTTTTGACATAACATATTCATACATTAGCATACATTAGCTTCAAGTGATTTATGAACTCCCATTTTTACCCCAGATACAGATTGAAGAATCACTTCGGTTACACATCCACATTTTTACATAATTCCATACTAGTAATTGTTGTATTCTGCTACCGTTCCTATCCTCTACTATCCCCCCTCCCCTCCCCTCGGATCTTCTCTGTCCACCCCATCTACTGTAATTCATTTCTCACCTTGTTTATTTTCCCATTCCATTCACAACCTCTAATATGTAATTTAGTATAACAATGAGGGTCTCCCTCCATTTCCATGCAATTCCCCTTTTCTCTCTCTTTCCCTCCCACCTCATGTCTCTGTTTAATGTTAATCTTTTCTTCCTGCTCTTCCTCCCTGCTCTATTCTTAGTTGCTCTCATTATATCAAAGAAGACATTTGGTATTTGTTTTTTAGGGATTGGCCAGCTTCACTAAGCATAATCTGCTCTAGTGCCACCCATTAGAATATGGACTCAAACAGTCCTGTTTGGAGAGCTGGTCCCGGGTGCCTATGGTTGATATACATTCTAACTTGTGAAAGTGTCACAGGACGTAGGGGCAGCCTCCATCTCATGGGACCCTTGGAAGCAACTGTTAGGACAAAGTTGTTGCTAAGGCAGTGACCTCATTCAGTTCCTGAAGGAAGTGACCTCACCTCACTTCCTTGGTGATGGAACTCTAAGAACTTGGGATGCAGGAAGACAGGCACCCAGAGCCTGTCCCAGTCCCAGTCCCAGTGGTCTCACTTGTTTGGATATACCAAGGACAGAGTCAGTCTTTCTTGGTACCTACTGATATGAGAATGGCCAAAAGCCAGAAAAGCTCTAAAGAGGGGCCTTTCCTGAGAAAGCAGATAGTGGTTCACCAGTGGCTCCTGACATCTTCACAGAGTTGGTTAAAGAGACCAGATCTGAGACAGGACAGGCCATTTCGGGGGAACATACTATAACCCACCAGTCAGAGGACACTCTGGATAGTCACAGACCTACTTTGGGGAAGGAGGTGCCTCTGTGGGTGTCGCTGTGTGTTTGTGGATTTGCCTCATGTTCTGAGAATAGATAGAAAAGGCGGTTTGTTTGGTTTTGAGTGAACTGTTTCTAGTAAGTCATTTGACAACGCGAGTGTTTCTATGTCTGTGTATCCCACTGTGTCCATGGTTATAGACATTAGAAAAGATAATGCATCAATTGATGTGTCCTGTCTAGTAGAAAGCTTCCCATCATTTATTCTGCCAAATTGATGAATGGATTTTGGCTTGCCTTATCGATGGGCAACACGCGCTATCTTCCAAAGTTCGTGCGTTCTTCCTGAATTCTGGCCACTCTACAGAATAGGCTCATGGTTTTGTGTCCAATATATGTACCATTTCCAAACCCTGTTACATGGCCATGTACTGGATAGCTGAAGGGAATGGCGAGCATCTCAGAAAACTCAGATATCAGTGTGACCAATAAAGTCTCAGTGGAGAAACCCTGCTTTGCTTACCTATTGTTCTGTTGCCCTGAATGTCAGGAAGGTCTTTGTTTCAGGCCACCCCTTTGTGAAGCCTGAAAAAAACAGGTTTCAAATGGAAATGAATGGGCATCACCTGTGGCTCTTTGCTTAATTGCTTTGAAAAGGGATGTGTCTGAATCAGCCTCTTGGCCCTGTTTGAGGCAATGGCTTAGATTCTCACCACCTGATGTATCTTAAGAATGATCCCATGTGTGCATTCAAAACCAAAATGACCAAAAGAGCAGTCATTGTGGATGAAGTCTCTCCCCTTCCTCTTTTAGGTTCCTGACCTCCATCAAGTGAGAATAGGGATCCTTTGGGTCAAATGATTTCTTCAAAGCCCTGCAGAAGCTAGCCGATATGTGCTTGGGTTTTATAATGACTCCAATTCACATAAAAAAATAAACCCCACAGTCAGTAGGCCTCAAATTGGAGAAGCAGAGAAGTATTAACAGCAGGCCTATTTGATCACTCCTAGTTCACAGGAAGTGTGTCCAGGCAACCCTGATTTTAGGCCATTAAGGGGCAAGGGAGATTATTTTGGAGACTGTCTTGTGTTTCGCCCCTCATGGAAACATCCAGCCAGAGGTTATGATGAGTGTCTATATGAAAGATCATGAGGGCCATGTGGGAGTGTTTTGGTTTTAATTGTGGCCATTTGTTTGGTGTTTGGAAGAGATGACTGGGTCCACCTTTACATGAACTCTGGTGTGATTCCCCTTAGAGACTGAGTTCTGGAACTGAACTCAGAGAATTATTGCCATGAATTGCGTTGGGATTTTCGGAGGCCATGCATGAGAGTCCCCCTTGAAAACTGAGATCTATGTGCAGGGTGGCTTTCAACAGAGCACTGGGAATCACAGCCAAGATATCACGTGATTTTATTCTGAAAGACTTGTCAGCCATATTTGAGAGTCGAAACACACATGGACCTCATTGTAGACCTCAATGGGACTGGCTTCATGTGACCATTTGGCCACTTTTTGAGAAGCCTTGCCTGTGAGAATTCTCCAAAGCTTTCATTGAAATGTGCTTCCTCTACATTTAATGGTTCTGGAGTGAATTTTAACCCACAGTGCCTCCAACATCATCATTGAAAAATGGCTACAAAAATACCATAAAATTTTTGAATTTCCCATGACCAGGTGGCAATGGAGGACCTTTGGATGTCCTGTTGCTGATCATGAGTATACCAGACAGTGCTTTGATTGACTCGGTTTCATGAAAATCGTGTAGAACAGAGATGCCAATAAGTTGGAGCCCGCTGAGTAGTGGGCCTAGAGCCGTGGTGGTCAGGTGTATGATAAAACATCTGTGGTGGGGCCTGTGGATCTTCCATTGGCTTCCAAATGGCTTGTGACTGACATGGTGCAGCAAGCAGTCCCTTCTATATAAAGGCATCTTGTAATACTGAGAGATTTCAGGGCAATGTTCAGAATCAAGTTGCTATGGTCAATGGGGCAATATATGTGGGCTAGAAGTATGTTTGGTGCATTCTCCTGCAGAAACTGACCCACCACATGTGACAGAACTCCCTCCAGCACTGTGACCCACTAGAACTCCTTGTATTTTTGAATCAAATAGCAAACTCCCAGTGTAGCAGCAAGAAACACCATGAAATTTGGAGGATGACCAAATGGCTTCACAGTCCACATGGGGAGACACTTAGTCCCCAGTGGTCACAGTTTACCTACAAAGAGCAAATTCAGCACTGCTGCCTCATCTTCACTGGAAAATAAGAAACCATGTCTCCAGGTCACATAGATGTAGACCCAGCTTTGATGGTCTCACTACAAATGAAGCTAAAGCTCCAGAAAACAACATATTTTTCAGGTGCCCAACCTCAGAGGCAGTTCTTCAAGAAGTCTTTAGGCCAGCAGAGCCTCATGTTTGTGGAGTGTTCACCCTATCCCTTACTTTTGGGAACTCCTCTACCACCTCCAGTGTTGTGAACTACTGAGCATATTCCATTCCAGATATGTATTCACAGATTTTCTAACACTTCTCCTCTAATTGTGTCTTACTTGGGGCAAAAGTAATGTCAAGCCATAGTTCTTGATGAGAGTGGGAACATTTTTGTGTAGCACATATTTGCATACACATTGGATTCATTTTCCAATTTTCCATTTGAAATACTGAATCCCTGACACTAACCCCTACCCTACTAGACTCTGACTACTAATCGTAATATCATGGAAAATAATAACCCAATCAGAATAGAAATACAAGCAGTTAAGAGGAGGCATGTTTGGTATTCTTGGACTTGCCTTTTGCATTATATAGGGTAGGAGTTATAAATCTAGTCAATTTTTTTGTTGAAATAGTTCTCCATGTGTTTTTAAAGTTAACAAACATGTGAATTTATGTCTCCCTTTCTCTGTAGCCTAGTCAGCAAATGTATTTTTATATGCATATATAGAATCCTACCTAGTATTACACGTACATTTTTGTGAGGTGGCTGACTTGGCAGATACAAATTGTGAGAAGATATCACTCCTCCTAAATGCTGTTGAAACTGAAAATTCAACCTATGGCTGAGCCTCCTATTTGAACAACATTATACATAAATCCATGTTCAGTAAAATTAATATTTTTGGATATCTGGATGATATGTATTTCACGATAAATTTCCGTTGGCATACATAATGCTACATTGTAATGTCTCTCTGTGTGTATATATATATATATATATATATATATATATATATATATACTCCCCAGATTTTTCAAAATATGAAATATATGTGCCTTATTGTGCACTCCCCAAATTCATTCATATCATGAATGTGGATTTATAATCAACTTTTCAAAAGATAATTCTCAGAAATATTCATCAACCTGAATTACATATTGGTTGCCTAGTACTGAAAACTATCTTCAGTAAATGGTGCATACAAAACATAATATTTCGACATTGTAAGTTGGCCGCGAATAGAGTGCATCACACCCAGTGTACCACGCCACATTGCAGGTGAATAACGAGTTAAAATGACAAAAGATTATCTTGTTAGGATCTTATAGAAAAATGGGTGTGCACCGAAACCTAAAAGAATGATTTCCACCAACGAGGTCCGGTAATTGAGTCTCAAACGTGAGCTGAATATGCAACCGGAGATCCGGGCTTACTGATCCGTGCGGCCCGCCCCGTGGCTACAGACGTCGGGGCACCACCGAGAAGCGACTAGCATCCAGGGAGAAACGTTGCTGCAGATTCTGTGGAATCCTGCCGGCTGACCCCCCACTGAGCCCCAGGCGGAGTTCAGGATCTCAGTCAGTGAAGGAAGCGCTACAGTTCTATCCCCCACAACGGAAACTCCACCAAGGAAACCAACGGCAACCATCTTGGAGAGCTGAAGTAACCACCGCCACTCTCTGACAGATTGCAACAATAAAACAGTTGTGTGTTTTCCGCTCATCTCCCATACAGTAGGATATTTGCATAAAATCTTTCCTAAGCTTTCCAGGGGAGGGATTATCAGAGAGAGCCTGAATAAAGATGGGGGGAAACTAGAGGCACCTGACCTTCTACTCCCCCTCCCATCAGTGGTGAAAACAAAATCTGTCTAGCCAGCGATGGGGAAGGGGCAAACGGAAAAAAAAAAAAAAAACAATAGAGTGCTGGGGTTCCCAATAGACACAATCCACACCCAAGAAACGGCAGGCCAGAGTACAGTTTGAGCTGCCGAGGGCATTACTCAGTGGAAAACTGGTGTAGCAAGAGAAACCAGGACTAGCAGGAGAAACCAGGGGACTAGAGGCCAGGCCCGCGTGACTGGGCGCCTGGAGAACGCTCGCCCGCCGGCAACAGCCGGCCCGCTGCAGGTGCAACTGGACGGCTGGAGACCGCCTGCCCACCAGCGACCAATCACCTGCCATATGCCTGCCCTAATGGGTGGCTAGAGATCGCACAACCGCCGGTGAGAGCCCACCCGCTGACTGCGTGACTGGACAGCTTGTGACCGCCTGCACACCCGCGACCAGGAGCTGAAAACAAACAGAGACAGTACAGTCCCACACCCCCATGCAAACACCCGGGCAAAGAGCCTGGGGCCCACCATAGCAGAGAGGTGACATCACTGGAGCTCGGCCATCGGAATTCCTTCCCAGTGGAATCCACTTTAGCATGCACAGTCTACCAACACAAAGGAGCTACAATAGAGATATATAAAACCAAAACAAATATATAGAAGAGAGCAGAAACACAGCAATCAAACGGAGCTGTAAAGTAATGTGAACTTCATGAAAAAACAAGGGAAAAAGGTGTACAAATAATGCCGGACAACTTAATTCTACAGGAGGACCTAGAATCATCAGAAACAGGGATAGGGAAAAAACTCAATGCATCCCTAACTCAGATGGAAAGAAATATTAGAGAAGACATGAGGCAGCAAGTCCAAGCAATAAAAGAATATTTTGAAAATGAATTAAACAAACAAATTCAAATGGCAAAGAAGGAGCTTTACCAAAAGACAGAGTTCTTAAAAAAATCAAACAGTAATCCTAGGAATGCAGAAAAATATAAACCACATTAAAAACTCAAACGAGAATATTGTAAATAGACTAGATTAAGTAGAAGTCAGAAGATCAGATAATGAAGACAAAGTTTATCAACTTGAAAAGAATATAGTCAACACAGAAAAGATGCTTATATCCCATGAGCAATCTATTTAAGAGATATGGGATGTCATAAAAAAACAAATTTGAGAGTCATCAGGATAGAAGAAGGCATAGAGATTCAAACCAAAGGAATGGACAACATATTAAATGAAATAATTCTAGAAAACTTCCCAGAGATAAAAGATGGAATGGATTGCCAAATCCTTGAAGCCTACATGACCTCAAACATTCAAAACCATAATAGACCAACTCCAAGACATAGAATTATCAAGATAGCTAACATACAGAACAAGGAGAGAATATTAAAAGCTAAAAGAGAAATGAGGCAGATTACATTCTGGGGTAAACCAATTAGGTTAACGACTGAATTTTCATCACAAACTTTGAAAGCGAGTAGATCCTGGAACAATGTATTTCAAACGCTGAAAAATAATGGATTACAACCAAGAGTACTGTATCCATCAAAATTAAGTTTGGGATTTGACAATGAAATTAGTGTCTTTCACGATAAACAAAAGCTAAAAGAATTTGCAGAAAGAACACCAGCACTGCAAAGCATTTGAGCAAAATACTAGAAGAAGAGGAATTGAAAAATAGTGCCCCAAACTAACAGCAGGAGGTATCTCAGTAAAGGGGGAGAAAAATAACCAAAAAGTAAAAACTAGCCAAACTAAAAATAAATAAATAAATAAACATGAATGAAAGTAAAAATCATATTTCAATTGTAACCTTAAATGTTAATGGCATAAACTCACCAATCAAGAGACATAGGTTAGTAACCTGAATCAAAAAAACAAATCCTACAGTCTGCTGCCTTCAGGAGACTCATATGATAGGTAAAGACATACACAGGCTGAAAGTAAAAGGTTGGGATAAATCATACCACTCACATGGCCCTCGGAAGCAAGCAGGAGTAGCCATACTCATATCAAATAAAATCAATTTCAAACCTACGTTAATAAAAAGGGATAACGAAGGACACTATGTACTGTTAAAAGGAACCATCCACCAACAAGACATAACAATTATCAATTTGTATGCACCAAACAATTGAGCTGCAACGCTCATGAAACAAACTCTCCTCAAGTTCAAGAGTCAAATAGACTACAACACAATAACTACGGGTGACTTCAACACACTGATCTCGCCATTAGAAAGATCCTCTAGACAAAAACTGAATAAAGAAACTATGGAATTCAACAGCACAATAAATAACCTAGGCTTAAGCAACATATATAGAATATATCAACCATCCTCAAGTGGATACACGTTCTTCTCAGCAACACAAGGATCCTACTCAAAGATAGTTCATATATTATGCCATAGGGCAACCCTTAGTAAATATAAAGGCTTGGAGATAATACCATGCACCATATCTGATCATATTGGAATGAAACTGGAAATAAATGATAAAAGAAGGAAGGAAAAATCCTACATCATATGGAAAAATGAACAATATTCTACTGAATGATCAATGGGTTACAGAAGACATAGAGGAGGATATAAAAAATTCTTATAGACAAATGACAATACAGACACAACATACTGGAATCTATGGGACACAATGAAAGCAGTTTTAAGAGGGAAATTCATTTCTTGGAGTTCTTTCCTCAAAAAAATAAAATAAAATAAAATAAATGAACTCACACTACACTTCAAAAACCTAGAAAAAGAAAAGAAAAACAACAGCAAATGTAGGAGAAGACAAGAAATAATTAAAATTAGAGCAGAAATCAACGAAATTGAAACAAAAAAAAAACATTGAAAAAATTGATAAAACTAAAGGTTGGTTCTTTGAAAACATAAATAAGATCGACAGGCCCTTATCCATGCTAACAAAGAGAAGAAGAATGAGAACTCAAATTACTAACATACGGCATGAAAAAGGCATTATCATAACAGACACTACAGAAATACAGAAGATAATTAGAAAGTATTTTGACACCCTATATTCAAATGAAATAGAAGATAGTGAAGATATCAATACATTTCTTAAGTCATACGATGTGCCAAGATTGAGTCAGGAAGACACACACAATTTAAACAGACCAATAACAAAGGAAGAAATACAAGAAGCCATCAAAAGACTACGAACCAAAAAAAGCCCTGGAGCGGATGGGTATAGAGCGGAGCTCTACAAAACCTTAAAAGAAGAATTAATACCAATACTTTTCAAGCTATTTCAAGAAATAGAAAATGAAGGTGCTCTTTCAAATTCATTCTATGAGGCCAAAATCACCCTGATCCCGAAACCAGACAAAAACACTTCAAAGAAACAAAACTACAGACCAATATCTCTAATAAACTAGGATGCAAAAATTCTCAATAAAATCCTGGTGAATGTAATACAAAAGCATATCAAAAAATTGTGCACCATGATCAAGTAGGATTCTTCCCAGGGATGCAAGGCTAGTTCAATATACGGAAATCCATAAATGCTATTCACCACATCAATAGACTTAAAGACAAGAACCATATGATCATCTTGATAGATGCAGAAAAAACATTCGACAAAGTTCAGCCTCCCTTTATGTTCAAAACACTAGAAAAACTAGGGATAACAGGAACTTACCTCAACATTGTAAAAGCTATATATGCTAAACCTCAGGCTAGCATCATCGTAAATGGAGAAAAACTGAAGGCATTCCCTCTAAAATCTGGAACAAGACAGGGATGCCCTCTATCACCACTTCTATTCGATTTAGTTCTTGAAATACTAGCCAGAGCAATTAGACAGACAAAAGAAATTAAAGACATGAAAATAGGAAAAGAAGAACTTAAATTATCGCTATTTTCAGATGACATGATAATATATTTAACAGACTCAAAAGGGTCTACAAACAACTGCTAGAGTTAATAAATGAATTCAGCAAAGTGGCAAGATATAAAGTCAACACGCATTAATCAAAGGCATTCCTGTATATCAGCAGAAAAACTGCTGAAATTGAAATGAGGAAAACCACTCCATTCACTATATCCACAAAGAATATAAGATATTTGGGAATCATCCTAACGAAAGAGGTGAAAGATTTATATAATGAAACCTACAGAACCCTAAAGAGAGAGATAGAAAAAGATCTTAGAAGATGGAAAAATGTACTTTGTTCATGGATAGGCAGAGCTAACATCATCAAAATGTTGATATTACCCAAAGTTCTCTACAGGTTTAAATCGGTGCCAATAAAAATCCCAATGGCATTTATTGTAGAAATGATAAAGCAATCATGAAATTCATATGGAAAAACAAAAGACCCTGAATACCAAAAGCAATTCTAAGCAGGAAGTGTGAATCTGGAGGTATAGCGATACAAGAGTTCAAACTGTACTACAAAGCAATAGTAATAAAAACATCGTGGTACTGGTACCAAAACAGGCAGCTGGACCAATGGTATAGAATAGAGGACACAGAAACCAATCCACAAAATTACAACTTTCTTATATTTGATAAAGGGGCTAAAAACATGCAATGGAGGAAAGATAGCATCTTCAACAAATGGTGCTGGGAAAATTGGAAATCCATATGCAACAAAATGAAACTGAATCCCTTTCTCTCACCATGCAAAAAGTTAACTCAAAATGGATCCAGGAGCTAGATATCAAATCAGAGACACTGCGTCTAATAGAAGAAAAAGTTGGCTACGATCTACATACTGTGGGGTCGGGCTCCACATTCTTTAACAGGATGCCCATAGCCAAAGAGTTAATAACAAGAATAAACAAATGGGACTCACTTAAACTAATTTTTTTTTTTCAGCAAGAGAAACAATAAGAGAGGTAAATAGAGAGCCTACATCCTGGGAACAAATTTTTACCCCTCACACTTCAGATAGAGCCCTAATATCCAGAATATACAAAGAACTCAAAAAAATTAAACAATAAGATAACAAATAACCCAATCAACAAATGGGCCAAGGACCTGAACAGACACTTCACAGAGAAGGACATTCAATCAATGAACAAGTACATGAAAAAATGCTCACTATCTCTAGCAGTCAGAGAAATGCAAATCAAAACCACCCTATGATACCATCTCACTCCAGTAAGATCGGCAGCCATTATGAAGTCAAACAAAATAAGTGTTGGTGAGAATGTGGGGAAAAGGGTACACTTGTACACTGCTGGTGGGACTGCAAATTGGTGAGGCCAATTTGGAAAGTACTATGGTGATACCTGGGAAAGCTGGGAATGGATCCACCATTTGACCCAGCTATCACCCTTCTCGAACTATTTCCTGAGGATCTTAAAAGAGCGTACTGTAGAGATACTGCCACATCAATGATCATAGCTGCACAATTCACAATAGCTAGACTGTGGAACCAACCTAGATGCCCTTCAATAAATGAATGGATAAAAAAAATGTGGCTTTTATACAAAATGGAGTATTACTCTTCATTAAAAAATGACAAAATCATAGAATTTGCATGGAAATGGATGGCATTAGAGCAGATTATGCTAGGCGAAGCTAGCCAATCCTTAAAAAAACAAATGCCAAATGTCTTCTTTGATATCAAAAGAGCAACTAAGAACAGAACATCGAGGAAGAGCATGAGGAAAAGTTTATCATTAAACAAAGACGAGTTGGGGGAGAGAAAGGGAGAGAGAAGGGAAAGCATATGGAAATAGTAGGAGACCCTCAATGTTACACAAAATTACATATAAGAGGATTTGAGGGGAAATGGGGGGAAAACAATGGAGAGAATTGAACAACAGCAGATGAGGTAGAGAGGGAAGATGGGAGGGGAGGGGAGGGGGGATAGTGGGGGATAGGAAAGGGCGCAGAATACAACAGTCACTAATATGCTATTGTTCAAAAATGTGAATGTGTAACCAATGTGATTCTGAAATTCATATTTGTGGAAAAAATGGGAGTTCATAACCCATTTGAGTCAAATGTATCAAAGATGATATATCATGAGCTTTGTAATGTTTGGAACAACCAATAGAAATAAATAAATAAATAACGGTTTAAAATTGAGAGGGAAGAAATCAGCTAAAAATGGGTTGAGATGCATTCATTTTGCTAAGCAGAAACTTTGTTTCGTTTAGTTGTAACTATCACAAATTTATTTTACCAGGAAATTGGCTTTTGAAAATGCACATAAATTGAGATTAAAGGATAATTCACCTACCTTCATGAAAAATTCATAGCATTTTCTATATTTTTCATATTTCATTTTTTTTCGTGAATATTTTGTCATGGACCAGGTCTAGTCTTAGGCTATTCTTCCAGAATACTACCTCATCTGACAAATTCGTACAATGTGTTGGATTGTTGTTTTCACCTTTTATTTAATAGTTTCTAGCTGATAATGTGTATTTTCTTTATCTTTATTTGCACATATATACCCAACAATATCTTTGCATTTTATGTTTTACTGGGGAAGAGACTCATCAAAAGCTCTTTGTTATATGTATCAACAATCAGACATTTAGAGCACACAATTATTCTTAATTTTGCATGAAAATATCTTTGTACTATTTTCTTATACAGATTTAGAATTATTAATAATGTCCCTACTGTAATAAGTAATTATTTACAAGAAGAATTAAACAATTGACTTTATATCAATTATGAATATGAAAAGTACTAAAATAAGCATTTGGCAATTAATACACAATTGATAGAAATTGAAATCACAAGAAAGCCTTTAAAATGTCAGTGCATATGGTCCTTAAATAATAGGTTATTCAAAAAACTTTTTCTAATTCATAAGATTTAATATGCCGTATTATAGCTTAATGTGATATAAAACCTTAAATTATCAGTATTGATAAAAAGAATGATACCTGTTTATTTAAATATGTTTATTTGATTTTCACTGTAAGATGTTAATTCTGGAAGGCTTGAGAATTAAGAAAGTTTTGGTCTATATTATTTTTAACAGGCTAATCAAAGTACTTTTAAATGTATATGTATGTATATATATATAATATGTAATGCATATGCATGAATATAGATACATATGTATAAAAATTTATTTTAATATATCTATCAGGTGATTATAATTATTAAATTTTCTCAAGAAAAGAACAATGACTATAAAAAACAGTCTTAAATTTAAATTTCATAGCATACTACTGTTTGTAATGACATGAGAGAAAAACAGATATGAAAGGAAAACGAAAAAGCAAGAGAGAGAAGGGGGAAAATGAGGAAGAAAGTGAGTAAAGATGAGGGAGAGGCATGTTCGATGTAAAGATAAAAGTGGAGGGGCCGGGTTTGTGGTTCAGTGGTAACATGCTTTTCTAGCATGTGTGGGACACTGGGTTCTATTCTAAGCACCACATACAAATAAACAAAATGAAGGTCAATCACAACTGAAAAAATTAAAAATAAAAAAGTAGAAATATTACCAAAACTCCAAGCTTTTATGAATGTTAAATTAAAAAAATTATGTTACATAGCCTTATGTAATTTCTAGACTATCCAAAAGAGTCATTAAATGTTAGATTATTAGTGCGATAACTAAAAATCCATTGCTCTTTCCTCAACATTCTGTGGCATGCTAGTGGTAAAATAAATTCTATTATAACACCAAAAAAAAAATCTAATATTTCTATAGTAACTGACCCAGTTTAATATCAAGGCTAGTAGATTCCTATGGGACATGATGTGTATTTTGACATTCATTTTTATTCAACACTGGAACATTACTATTTCTTCAGTTTATGCACATCATAGGATATATATTTCATCCACAAGTTCGCTAATTTATACGCATTTGTTTCACTTTCAGTCACTTCCTGCTTCAGAACACATGTATTTCTCTATGTTTCTTGACTGCTCTTTTCATGAGACTTCTTTCCAAACTCATTATTTTCGATTTCCATTATCACATTTGAAGCAAAACTCATTCACCCGTCATGATAAACCAAACCCTAGTATTACCATTAGATGTACAACTAGCTGGAATGAATGATTGTATATCAATATAAGATTTCTTACTTAGTTTCAGATATCAATTAAATCCATTATTTAAAGTGGAACCAGTTATATTATTTATTCACAGTATGGTCTTTTCATGCATTATCTCTATATTCATAGACACAGGATACACCTCTTTGTACCCCCAATACTAACTTATACATCTTCAAAATATTGCTCCCAGAAATGGTGGAAGAAATGCACATGTCACCTGATTTACATATACATTTTATCACAGTAATATTCTGGACACAAAACGCAAAGGTGACACTTATGATTTTACCTAACCTAAATGGAAAGTGAACATGGATTACTAAAAACTTCCATGTCCAGTTTGCCTAATGCTCTCAAATGTGAATCCTATTCTTGACTACATATTTGTTTCTTCCTAAGATTATATATTCAACCTCAAGCCCGTTGAAAATGTCTAATCTTATCACTCACTTTTTCATTTGCCTGATTTCCTAATGTCTCTATTGATATCTGCTTTCCTACATATTTTCCCCAGATTATCATTGTGACTGACTCTTCACATGTGCTCACATTTACATTCAATCTCTACCAGAAACCCTATTGCAAAAGAACTTTTGGTCCAAATCCTATACTCACTCTTAGTTCTAAACCTACAGACTATCTTTCTAATAATACCGACTATCCCTTCTTGACTAGAAGTTCTCTTTGACATTCCATCATTCAAGGTACAAAGTCCTATGCCATTGAACATTGATTTATCTGAGACATTTCTGCAGAACATAATTCAAAGCTAAGTATCCCAATCAAGGCCCAATGCCCTTCTGGGCTTCAAATCTTACCTAGATTTCTGTTTTCATTCTTATATTTCACTTTTACATTCTTGTAAATATTACAGGTTCCCAATACCATTATTCATGCCGTGGAATGTTTCTTAACCCAAATTGAACTTTTATTAACCGTAACCATACACTCTTCCCTGAATCAAACTTTACAGAAGAGCAGGGACAGAGTTGCTTTTACAATACAGGAATGTAGGGGTTCTTAAACCTGCTGAGATCCTCAAAGGTCCATGCAGAAATGATCCCTGGAGAAGACGTAGGCAGCTATGAAGGAGTTGAGAGAGCAAAAGTCATCTTGCATGGCAAACCCCCTTGTCAGGATGAAGGGATGTGTCTGAATCAGTCTCTCTATCTAAATGTAGAGAAGATGGACTAAACCAGTCCTGTGTGGGGAGATGTTCCCAGGCGCCTATGTTTGTTATACCATTCTATCTTGTGAACTTGTCACCGAAAGTAGGGGCAGCCTCTATCTCATGGGACCCTTGGAAGCAAATGTTAAAACAAAGTGATTGCCAAGGTAGTGACCTCATACATTTCCTGAAGAAAGTGACCTACCTCACTTCCTTGGTGATGTAACTCTCTGAACTTGGGATCCAAGATGCCAGGCTGCCAGAGCCAGTCCCAGTCCCAATCCCAGTGGGCTCACTTGTTTGGATGTACCAAGGACAGAGTCAGTATTTCTTGGTATCTACTAATGTGAGGATTGCCAAATGCCAGGACAGATCTGAAGAGGGGCCTTTCCTGAGAAAGCAGGTAGTGGCTCACCGCTGGCTCCTGAGAACTTCACAGAGTTTGCAAAGGAGACAGATCTGAGACAGGACAGGACATTTCATTGGAACATAATACGGCCCAACAGACAGAGGACACTCCAGATAGTCAGAGACCTACTTGCAGGAAGGAGATGCCTTTGTGAGTGTGAGTGTCAGTTTGTGGTTTTGTCTCATGTTCTGAGAATAGGTAGGAAAGACAGTTTGTTTGGTTTGGAATGGACTGTTTCTAGTAAGTCTTTTGACAAGGTGAGTGATTCTATGCCTGTGTATCCCACTGTGTCCGTGGTTGTAGACATTAGAAAAGAGAATGCATCAATGGATATGTCTTGTCTTGTAGAAAGCTTCCCAGCATTCATCCTGCCCAATTTATGAATGAACTGCAGCTTGCCTTATGGAGGGACAACACCTACTATCTTCCTAAGTTCCTGTTTTCTTCCTGAATTCTATCAACTCTGCAGAATAGGCTCATGGTTTTGTGTCCAAGATATGTACCACCTCCAAGCTCTGTTACATGGCCATGTACTGGATAGCGGTAAGGAATGGCGAGCATCTCAGAAAACTCAGATATCAGTGTGACCAGGAAATTCTCAGTGGAGAAACCCTGCTTTGGGCCATTCTCTTACCTATGTTTCTGTTGCCCTGAATGTCAGGAAGGTCTTTGCCTCAGGCCACCCCTTTGTGAAGCCTGAAGAAAACAGTTTTCAAATGAAAATGAATGGTCATCACCTGTGGCTCTTTGCTTAGTTTCTTTGGAAATGGATGTGTCTTAATCAGCCTCTTGGACATGTGTGAGGTTGTGGCTTAGATTCTCATCACCTGATGGATCTAAAGAAAGATCCCATGTGTGCATCCAAACCAAAATGGCAAAAAGATCAGTTATGGTGGATGAAGTGTCTTGCCTTCCTTTGTTATGTTCCTGACCTACATCAAGTGAGAATAGGGATCATTTGGTTCAAATGAAATCTTCAAAGCCCTAAAGAAGTGCTTGGGTTTTCTCATTATTCCAAATCACATAAAGAATCTATTCCTGACAGGCAGTAGGCTTCAAAATGGAGAAGCAGAGCAGTATTAACTGCAGTCCTATTTTATCACTCCTGGTTCAAATGCAGGGTGTCCAGGCCCCCATGACTTTAGGCAAATGAGGGGTAAGAGAGCTTATTTTGGACACTAACACATACCCCACTAGACTCTGACTACTAATCCTAACATGATGGAGAATAATAACCAAAACAGAATAGAAATACAAGCAGTTCAGAGGAGTCATGTTGTATAATTGGACTTGCCTTTTGCATTATATAGGCTAGGAATTATAAATCTACTCAATTTTTAATTAAAACAGTTCTCCATGTGTTTTTAAAGTTAACAAATATGTGAATTCCTCTCTCCCTTTCTCTGTGGCCTATTCAGCACATGTGTTTTTATATGCACATATAGAATCCTACCTGGTATCACATGTATATACTTGAGAGGTTGCTGACTTGGCAGATGCAAATTGTGAGAAGAGATCACTCCTCTTAATGCTGTTGGAACTGAAAATTCAAACTATTGGTGACCTTTCTAGCTGAACAAAATTATATATAAATCCATGTTCAGTAAAAAGTATATTTTGGGATGTGTGGATTATATATATTTCGTAATAAATTTCGATTGGCATATATATTGCTACTTTTTAATGTCTGTGTGAGTGTGTGTGTGTGTGTATATATATATAGGCATATGTATATGTATGTATCTATATATATATCTATATATCTATATATCTATATATATCTATATCTATATCTATATCTATATATATATATATACACACTCTCCAGATTTTTGAAAATATGAAATATATGTGTCTTATTATACACTCCCAAAATTTATTCATGTTCATGTATGTGGATTTATTATCAACTTTTCACAAGATTATTCTCAGAAATATTCATCCACCTGAAATACATATTTGTTTCCTAGTACTGAAAACTAACTTCAGTGAATGATGCATACAAATCCTAATATTTCTACAGTTACTGACCAAGTTTAACATCAATGCAAGTAGATTACTATGGGACATGATATGTATTTTGACGTTCATTTGTATTCAACACTGGTACATTACTATTTCTTCAGTTTATGCACATCGTAGGATATATATTTCATCCACAAGTTCGCTAATTTATATCAATTTGTTTCACTTTCAATTACTTCCTGCTTCAGAACACACGTATTCCTCCATGTTTCTTGACTAGTCTCTTCATGAGACTTCTTTACAAACACATTATTTTCGATTTCCATAATTACTTTTGAAGCAAAACTCACACACCCTTAATGACAAACCATAACCCTCATATTACCATTAGATGTATAACTGATAGGAATGAATGACTGTGTATCAATATAAGATTTCTTGTAAATTTTAAGATATCAATTTAATCCATTATTTAAAGTGGAATCAGTTATATTATTTATTCACAGTATCATCTATTCATGCATTATCTCTATATTCATACACACAGGGTACACCTCTTTGTACCCGCAATACTAATTTATACATCTTCAAAATATTGCTCCCTGAAATGGTGGAAAAAATACTTATGTCACCTGATCTACCTATACATTTTATCACAGTACTATTTTGGATACAAAATGCAAAGATCACACATATGTTTGTACAAAAGCCTAAATTGAAAGGGAGCATGGATTACTAAAAACATTGATGTCTAGGTTGCCTAATTCTCTCAAATGTCCATCCTATTGGTGACTACATATTTGTTTCTTCGAAGATTATATAGTCAACATCAAACCTGTTAAAATGTCTAATCCTATCACTCACTTTATACTTTGCCTGATTTCCTACTGTCTCTATTGATGTTTCCTTTCCTACATATTTTCCCCAGTTTACCTATGTGACTGACTCTTCACATGTGCTGACATTGACCTTCATTCTATTACCGAAACCCTATTGATAAAGAACTTTTGGTCCATATCCTGTACTCACACTTCTTGCAAAACCTACCGACTATCTTCCTAATCCTATGGACTATCCCTGTTTGAGTGGATGTTCTTTTCTACAATCTATCATCCAAGGTACAAGGTCCTATGTCATTGATAATCAATTTATCTGAGACATCACTGCAGAACGTAATTCAAAGCTAAGTATCCAAATCAAAGGCCCAATGCCAATATGGACTTTAAATCTTACTACATTTCTGTTTTCATACATATTTTTCAACTCTATGTTCTTATATATATCACAGATTCCCAATACCATTATTCATCCAGCAAAATGATTCCTAACCCAAAACAAACATGTAATTAACCCTAACCATAAACTGTTCCCTCAATCTACATTTACAAAAGAGCAGGGACAGAGTTGGTCTTACAATACAGGAAAGTAGGGGATTGTCCACCTGCTGAGAACCTCAAAGGTCCATGCAGAATTGATCCCTGGAGAAGATGTAGGCAGGTATGAAGGTCCTGAGAGATCAAAAGTCATCTTCCATGCCAAACAACCTGGTCAGGATGAAGGCTTTTGTCTGAATCAGCCTCTCTCTTCTTAATCTAGAGAAGATGGACCAAATGAGGCCTGTGTGGAGAGCTGTTCCCAGGTGCCTATGGTTGATATACCATTCTAACTTGTGAAAGTGTCACAGAAATACGGTCAGCCTACATGTCATGGGACACTTGGATGCATGTGTTAGGACAAACTGGTTGCCAAGGCAGTAACCTCATTCAGTTCCTGAAAGAAGTTACCTCAACTCACTTTTTTGTTCATGGCACTTTCTGAACTTGGGATCCAGGAAGCCAGGCACCTAGAGCCTGTCTCAGTCCCAGACCCAGTGGTTTCACTTGTTTGATATAACAAGGACAGAGTCAGTCTTTCTTGGTATCTACTGATGTGAGAATGGACAAATGACAGGAAAGCTCTTAAGAGGGGCCTTTCCTGAGAAAGAAGCCAGTGGCTAACTGCTGGCTCCTGACAACTTCACAGAATTGGCCATGGACACCAGATGTGAGATAGGAGAGGCCATTTCAGGGGAACATAGTATGGCCTATCAGTCAGAGGACACTCCGGATAGTCACAAACCTACTTGGAGGAAGGAGGTGCTTATCTGGCTGGGGGTGTGGGTTTGTGGTTTTTTTCTCATGCTCTGAGAATATGTCTGAAAGGCGGTTTGTTTGGTTTGGAGTAAAGTGTTTCCAGAAAGTCGTATGAAAAGGCGAGTGTTTCTATGTCTGTGTATCTCACTGTGTCAGTGGTTGTAGACATTAGCAAAGAGAATGCATCAATGGATGAGTCTTGTCTAGTAGAAAGCTTCCCAGCATTCATCCTTCCCAATTTATGAATGGACTGCGGCTTGCCTTATGGACCGGCAACACCTGCAATCTTCCTAAGTTACTGTTTGCTTCCTGAATTCTGGCCACTCTCCAGAATAGGCTCATGGTTTTGTGTCCAAGATATGTACCACCTCCAAGCTCTGTGACACGGCCATGTGTTGGTTAAATGAAGGGCATGGCGAGCATCTCAGAAAACTCAGATATCAGTGTGACCAGTAAAGACTCAGTGGAGAAACCATGCTTTGGGCCTTTTCCTTACCTAATGTTCTGTTGCCCTGAATGTCAGGAAAGTCTTTGCCTCAGGCCACCCTTTTTGAAGCCTGAAGAAAAGTTTTCAACTGCAAATGAAGGGGCATCAACTGTGGCTCTTTGCTTAATTGCTTTGGAAAGGGATATGTCTTAATCAGCCTCTTGGCCTTGTGTAATTCTGTGGCTTAGATTCTCTGCACCTGATGGATCTAAAGAGAGATTCCATGTATGCATCCAAAAGCAAAATGTCCAAAAGAGCAATCATTGTGGATGAAGTCTCTCTCCTTCCGTGGTAAGGTTCCTGACCTCCATTAAGTGAGAATAGGCCTCCTTTGGGTCAAATAAGTTCTTCAAAGCCCTGCAGATTCTAGCCCACAGGTGATTGGGTTTTCTCATGACTCCAATTCACATGAAGAATCTAAATCCCACCATCAGTAGGCCTCAAATTTAAGAAGCAGAGCAAAATAAACGGCAGGCCTATTTGATGACTCTTAGTTCACAGGAAGGGTGTCCAGGCCACCCTGACTTTAGGCAAATGAGAGGCAAGGAAGATTATTTTGGACACTGTCTTGGGCTGCACCCCTCACGGAAACCTCCAGCCAGAGGTTATGATGAGTGTCTGTATGGAAGAAAATGAGGGCCATGTGGGAGTGTTTTGGTTTTAATTGTAGTCATTTTTGTGGCGGTTAGTAGAGATTACATGGTCCACCTTGGCTTGAACTTTGGTGGGATTCTGCATAAAGACTGAGTTCTCGTACTGAACTCAGAGAAGTATTGCCATGAATAGTGTTGGAATTTTAGGAGGCCACGCATGAGAGTCGCCCTTGGAAACTGAGATCTAGGCCCAGGGTAATTATTCACAGAGCACTGGAAATCTCAGCCAGGATATCACATGATTTTGTTTGAAAAACTTGGCAACCATTGTTGAGAGTCAAAACACACATGGACCTCACATTGTAGACCTCAATGTTCCTGGATTCATGTGACCTTTTGGCCACTCTTTGGGAAGTCTTTCCTGTGAGAGATCTCCAGATATTTCATTGAAATGAGCTTCCTCACCATTTAATAGTTCCAGAATGCCTCCAACTTCATCCTTGAAAAATGGCTAGGTCAATATATCATGAAATTTTTAAAATTCCCATGACAAGTTGGCACTGGAGATTCTTTGGATATCCTGTGGCCGATCATAAGAATAACAGTCAGTGCCTTGATTGACTGGTTTTCATAAAAATTGTGCAGAACAGTGAAGCCAGGAAGTTGGAGCCTGCTGAGGAGTGGGCCTAGAGCATTGGTGGGCAGGTGTGTGATAAAACATCTGCGGTGTGTTCATGTGGATCTGCCTTTGGCTTCCAAATGGCTTGTGACTGATGTGGTGCAGCCAGCAGTCCCTTCAATGTAAAGGCATCTTGTTATATGCAGAGGTTTTAGGGAAATATTTAGAATCAGGTTGCTATGGTCAAGGGGGCAACTATGTGGGATATAAGCCTGTTAGGTGCATTCTCCTGCAGACCCTGACCCACCACACGTGATAGAACCCCCTCACGCACAGAGTAACAGTTGAATTCTTTGTATTTCTTGAAGCAAATACCAAAATCCCAGTGCAGCAGCAAGAAACACCACGAAAAGTGGAGAATGACCAAATAGCTTCACAGGCCCATGTGGATACACTTAGCCCCTCGTGTCCACAGTTTACCTACAAAGAGAGTATTCAGCACTGCTGACTCATGTTCAGGGAAAATAAGAAACCATGTCCTCCAGGTCACATAGATGAAGACGCTGATTTGATGGTCTCACTACAAACGAAGCTGAAGCTCCCGACAACAACATATATTTCAAGTGCCCACCCTCAGAGGCAGTTTCTCAAGAAGTCTTTACGCCAGCAGAGCTCCATGTTTTTGGAATGATTACACTGTCCCTTACTTTTGGAATCTCCTCTACCTCCTCCAAGGTTGTGAACTCCTGAGCATATTCCATTCCAGATATTTATTCACAGATTTTCTAACTCTTCTCTTCTAATTGTGTCTTACTCTGCGCGATTGTAATGTCAAGGCATTGTTCTGGATGAGAGTGGGAAGATTTTTGTGTACCACATATTTACATACACTTTGGATTCATTTTCCAATTTTCCTTTCAAAATACTGAATACCTCACACTAACACTTACCCTACTAGACTCTGACAACTAATCCTAATAAGATGGAGAAAAATAAACCAAAAAAAATAGAAATACAAGCAGTTCAGAGAAGGCATGGTGTATAGTGGAATTGCCTTTTGCATTATTTAGGGTAGGAGTTATAAATCTAGTCAATTATTTGTTAAAATATTTCTCCATGTGTTGTAAAGTTAACAAATATGTGAATTCCTGTTTCCCTGTCTCTGTAGTCTATTCAGCACATGTATTTTTACATGCAATTATAGAATCTTACCTGATACCACACGTACATTTTTGTGAAGTGGCTGACTTGGCAGATACAAATTTTAAGAGATCACTCCTCCTAAACGCTTTAGAACTGAAAATTCAACCTATGCGTGAGCTTCCTAGTTGAACAACATTATACATAAATCCATGTTAAATAAAATAAATATTTTTGGATCTCTGGATGATATAAATTTCATGGTGAATTTCATATAGCATATATTATACTATTTTTAATGTCTGTGTGTGTTTGTGTGTGTATATATATATATATATATATATATATATATATATATATATTCTCCAGATTTTTCAAAATATGAAATATGTGTCTTATTATACACTCCCTTAACTCATTCATATTCAAGTATGTGGATTTATAATCAAATTTTCTCAAGAGTTTTCTCAAAATATTCATTCTCCTGATATACATATTTGTTTCTTAGTACTGAAAACTAACTTTAGTGAATGGTGCATACAAATCCTAATATTTCTACAGTAACTGACCTAGTTTAACATCAACGCAAGTAGATTCCTATGGGACATGATGTGTATTTGGATGTTCATTTTATTCAACACTGGTACATTACTATTTCCTCAATTTATTCACATCATGGGATATATATTTCATCCACAAGTTCGCAAGTTTATAGGCATTTGTTTCACTTTCAATCATTTTCTTCTTCAGATCACATGTATTCCTCCATGTTTCTTGAATGGTCTTTTTATGAGACTTCTTTCCATCACATTAATTTAGATTTCTATGATCACTTTTGAAGCAATACTCACACACCTTTCATGATAATCATAACCCTAATATTACATATAGATGTATTACTGGTTGGAATGAATGATATTATATCAATACAAGATTTCTTATAATATTTCATATATTAATTCAATCCATTATTTAAAGTGGGAACAGTTAAATTATTTATTCAAAATGTGGTCTATTCATGCATTATGTCTATATTCATGGACACAGGGTACACCTCTTTTACCCCCAATAGTAATTTATAGGTCTTGAAAACATTACTTCCAGAAATGCTTGAAGAAATGCTCATGTCATCTGATCCACATATACAGTAATATTCTGGACAAAAAATGCAAAGGTCACACTTATAATTGTACCAAAGCCTAAAATGAAAGTGAACATGGATTACTAAAAGCATCCATGTCCAGGTTTCCTAATGCTCTCAAATGTCAATCCTAATGGTCACTGCATATTTGTTTCTTCTTAAGATTATATATTCAAACTCAACAGTGTACAAAATGTCTAATCCTATCACTCACTTTATACTTTGCCTGATTTTGTAAAGTCTCTATTATTATCTGCTTTTCTACATATTTTTCAAAGTTCATCATTGTGACTGAATTTTCATATGTGCTGACATTTACATTCACTCTCTAACTGAAAGCCTATTGCTAAAGAAATTCCCGTCCAAATCCTGTACTCACTCTTCTTCCTAAACCTACCGACTATCTACCTAATCGTACCGACTATCCCTTTTTGACTGAATGTTCTCTTCCTCATTCAATCATCCAATGTACAAGGTCCTATGCCATTGTAAATGGATTTATCTGAGACATCTGTGCAGAACCTAATTCAACACTACGTATCCCAATCAAGGGCCTAATGCCCTTCTGGGCTTCAAATCCTAGATTTCTGTTTTCATACATATATTTTACCAATATAATTTAATAAATATCGCATGTTCCCAATACCATTATTCATCGCGCAGAATGATTCCTAACCGAAATCGAACCTGTTATTACCCTAACCATCATCGCCTGGAGGTCATTCCTCAAAAAAAGGAAAAACCAACAAATAAATGAGCTCACACTTCATCTCAAAGCCCTAGAAAAGGATGAACAAAACAACAGCAAATGCAGCAGAAGGCAAGAAATAATTAAAATCAGAGCGGAAATCAACAAAATTGAAACAAAAGAAACTATTGAAAAAATCAACAAAACTAAAAGTTGGTTCTTCGAAAAAATAAACAAGATTGACAGACCCTTAGCCATGCTAACGAAGAGGAGAGAGAACTCAAATTACTAACATACAGGATGAAAAAGGCAATATCACAACAGATGCTACAGAAATTCAGAAGACAATTAGAAATTATTTTGAAAACCTATATTCCAATAAAATAGAAGATAGTGAAGACATCGATAAATTTCTTAAGACATATGATTTGCCCAGACTGAGTCAGGAGGATACACACAATTTGAACAGACCAATACCAATGGATGAAATTGAAGAAGCAATCAAGAGACTACCCACCAAGAAAAGCCCGGGACCGGATGGGTATACAGCGGAGTTTTACAAAACTTTTAAAGAAGAATTAATACCAATACTTTTCAAGTTATTTCAGAAAATAGAAAAAGAGGGAGCTCTTCCAAATTCATTCTATGAGGCCAACATCACGTTGATTCCGAAACCAGACAAAGACACATCAAAGAAAGAAAACTTCAGAACAATAACCCTGATGAACCTAGATGCAAAAATCCTCAATAAAATTCTGGCGAATCGGATACAAAGGCACATCAAAAAAATTGTGCTCCATGATCAAGTAGGATTCATCCCTGGGATGCAAGGATAGTTCAATATACGGAAATCAATAAATGTTATTCACCACATCAATAGACTTAAAGATAAGAACCATATGATCATCTCGATAGATGCAGAAAAAGCATTTGACAAGTACAGCATCCCTTGATGTTCGAAACATTAGAAAAACTAGGGATAACAGGAAATTACCTTGACATTGTAAAAGCTATCTATGCTAAGCCTCAGGCTAACATCATTCTGAATGGTGAAAAATTGAAGGCATTCCCTCTAAAATCTGGAACAAGACAGGGATGCCCTCTATCACCACTTCTATTCAATATAGTTCTCGAAACACTGGCCAGAGCAATTAGACAGACGAAAGAAATTAAAGGCATAAAAATTGGAAAAGAAGAACTTAAATTATCATTATTTTCGGATGACATGATTTTATACATAGAAGACCTAAAAGGGTCTACAAAAAAACTACTAGAACTAATAAATGAATTCAGCAAAGTAGCAGGATATAAAATCAACACGCATAAATCAAAGGCATTCTTGTATATCAGCAACAAAACTTCTGAAATGGAAATGAGGAAAACCACTCCATTCACAATATCCTCAAAAAAAATAAAATACTTGGGAATCAACCTAACAAAAGAAGTGAAAGATTTATACAATGAAAACTACAGAACCCTAAAGAGAGAAGTAGAAGAAGATCTTAGAAGATGGAAAAATATACCCTGTTCATGGATAGGCAGAACTAACATCATCAAAATGGCGATATTACCAAAAGTTCTATATAGGTTTAATGCAATGCCAATCAAAATCCCAAAGGCATTGCTTGTAGAAATAGATAAAGCAATCATGGAATTCATATGGAAAAATAAATGACCCAGAATAGCAAAAGCAATTCTAAGCAGAAAGTGCGAATCAGGCGGTATAGCGATACCGGATTTCAAACTATATTACAGAGCAATAGTAACAAAGACAGCATGGTACTGGTACCAAAACAGGCGGGTGGACCAATGGTACAGAATAGAGGACACAGAGAACAATCCACAAAGTTACAACTATCTTATATTTGATAAAGGGGCTAAAAGCATGCAATGGAGGAAGGATAGAATCTTCAACAAATGGTGTTGGGAAAACTGGAAATCCATATGCAACAAAATGAAACTGAACCCCCTCCTCTCACCTGCACAAAAGTTAACTCAAAATGGATCAAAGACCTTGATATCAAATCAGAGACTCTGCGTCTGATAGAAGAAAAAGTTGGCTACGATCTACATATAGTGGGGTCGGGCTCCAAATTCCTTAATAGGACACCCATAGCACAGGAGTTAATAGCAAGAATCAACAAATGGGACTTACTTAAACTAAAAAGTTTTTTCACAGCAAAAGAAACAATAAGAGAAGTAAATAGGGAGCCTACATCATGGGAACAAATATTTACTCCTCACACGTCAGATAGAGCCCTAATATCCAGAATATACAAAGAACTTAAAAAATTAGACAATAAGATAACAAATAACCCAATCAACAAATGGGACAAGGACCTGAACAGAAACTTCTCCGAGGAGGACATACAATCAATCAACAAGTACATGAAAAAATGCTCATCATCTCTAGCAGTCAGAGAAATGCAAATCAAAACCACCCTAAGATACCATCTCACTCCAGTAAGATTGGCAGCCATTATGAAGTCAAACAACAACAAGTGCTGGCGAGGATGTGGGGAAAAGGGTTCTCTTGTACATTGCTGGTGGGGCTGCAAATTGGTGTGGACAATTTGGAAAGCAGTATGGAGATTCCTGGGAAAGCTGGGAATGGAACCACCATTTGACCCAGCTATTGCCCTTCTCGGACTATTCCCTGAAGACCTTAAAAGAGCGTATTACAGGGATACTGCCACATCGATGTTCATAGCAGCACAATTTACAATAGCTAGATTGTGGAACCAACCCAGATGCCCTTCAATGGATGAATGGATTAAAAAAATGTGGCATCTATACACCATGGAGTATTACGCAGCACTAAAAAATGACAAAATCTTGGAATTTGCAGGGAAATGGATGGCACTAGAGCAGATTATGCTTAGTGAAGCTAGCCAATCCCTAAAAAACAAATACCAAATGTCTTCTTTGATATAATAAGAGCAACTAAGAATAAAGCAGGGAGGAAGATCAGGAAGAAATGATTAACATTAAACAGAGACATGAGGTGGGAGGGAAAGGGAGAGAAAAGGGGAATTCCATGGAAACGGAGGGAGATCCTCATTGTTATACTAAATTACATATAAGAGGTTGTAAGTGGAATGGGAAAACAAACAAGGTGAGAAATGAATTACAGTAGAAGGGGTAGAGAGAGAAGATGGGAGGGGAGGGGAGGGGGGATAGTAGAGGATAGAAAAGGTAGCAGAATACAACAGTTACTAGTATGGTATGATGTAAAAATTTGGATGTGTACCCCATGTGATTCTGCAATCTGTACTTGGATAAAAAAGGGAGTTCAAAACTCACTTGCAGCTAATGTATGCTAATGTATGAAATATGATATGTCAAGAGCTTTGTAGGGTTTTGAACAACCAATAAAAAAAAAAGAAATTTCCGTCAAATCCTGTACTCACTCTTCTTCCTAATCCTACCGACTATCTACCTAATCGTACCGACTATCCCTTTTTGACTGGATGTTCTCTTCCTCATTCAATCATCCAATGTACAAGGTCCTATGCCATTGTAAATGGATTTATCTGAGACAACTGTGCAGAACCTAATTCAACACTACGTATCCCAATCAAGGGCCCAATGCCCTTCTGGGCTTCAAATCCTAGATTTCTGTTTTCATACATATATT
Source organism: Callospermophilus lateralis (assembly GCF_048772815.1). Lineage (NCBI taxonomy): Eukaryota > Metazoa > Chordata > Mammalia > Rodentia > Sciuridae > Callospermophilus > Callospermophilus lateralis. The sequence goes on along the minus strand of NW_027517592.1, from coordinate 67,001 downwards.
TTACCAATATAATTTAATAAATATCGCAGGTTCCCAATACCATTATTCATCGCGCAGAATGATTCCTAACCCAAATCGAACCTGTTATTACACTAACCATACACTGTTCCCTCAATCTAACTTTACAGAAAAGCAGGGACAGAGTTGGTCTTACAATACAGGAGTGTAGGGAAACTTCCACCTGCTGAGAACCTTGAAGGTCCATGCAGAAATGATCCATGGAGAAGATGTAGGCAGCTATGAAGGACCTGAGGGAGGAAAAGTCAACTTCCATGGTAAACAACCTGGTCAGGATGAAGGGATGTGTCTGAATCAGCCTCTTTCATCTTAATGTAGAGAAGATGGACCAAACCAGGCCTGTGTGGAGAGCTGTTTCCGGTTGCCTATGGTTGATATACCATTCTAACTTGTGAAAATGTAAGAGTGAGTAGGTGCATCCTCCATCTCATGGGACCCTTAGAAGCAACTTTTAGGAAAAATTTGTTGCCAAGGCAGTGACCTCATTTAGTTCCTGAAGGAGGTGACCTCACCTCACTTCCTTGGTGATGGAACTCTCTGAACTTGGGATACAGGAAGTCAGGCACCCAGAGCCAGTCCCAGTTCATGTCCCAGTGGTCAAACTTGTTTGGATTTTCCAAGGACAGAGACAGTCTTTCTTGGTACCTACTGATGTGAGGATGGCCTAATGCCAGGAAGGTCTGAGGAGGGGCCTTTCCTGAGAAAGAAGGTAGTGGCTCACCGCTGGCTCCTAACAGCTTCACAGAGTTGGACACGGAGACCAGATCTGAGAGAGAACAGCCCATTATGGGGGAATATATTATGGCCCACCAGTCAAAGGACACTCCATATTTTCACAGACCTACTTGGGGGTCTGTGTGGGTGTGGGTGTGGGTGTGGGTTTGTGGTTTTGTCTCATGTTCTGAGAATAGGTAGGAAAGTCGTTTTGTTTGGTTTGGTGTGAATTGTTTCTAGTAAGTCTTTTGACAAGGCGAGTGTTTCTATGTCTGTGTATCCCACTGTGTCCGTGGTTGTAGACATTAGAAAAGAGAGCGCATCAATACATATGTCCTATCTAGTAGAAATCTTACCAGCGTTCATCCTGTCCTATTTATGAATGGTCTACGGCTTGCCATATGGATCGGCCACTCCTAATATCTTCCTAAGATCCTATTTTCTTTCTGAATTTTGGCCAAACTCCAGAATAGGCTCATGGTTTTGTGTCCAAGATATGTACCACCTTTAAGCTCTGTGACATGGCCATGTACTGGATAGCTGAAGGCAATGGTGAGCATCTCAGAAAACTCAGATATCAGTGTGATCAGGAAAGTCTCAGTGGAGAAACCCTGCTTTGGGCCTTTTGCTTACCTATTGTACTATTGCCCTTAATGTCAGGAAAGTCTTTGCCTCAGGCCAACCCTTTGTGAAGACTGAAGAGTTTTCAAATGGAAATGAATGGGCATCACCTTTGGCTCTTTGCTTAATTGCTTTGGAAAGGGATGTGTCTGAATCAGCTTCTTGGCCCTGTGTGAGGTTGTGGCTTAGATTCTCAGCACCTAATGGATCTAAAAAAATCCCATGTGTGCATCCAAAACCAAAATACCCATAGGAGCAGTCATTGTGGATGAAGTCTCTTACCTTCCTCTGTAAAGTTCCTGACCTCCATCTTTGAGAATAGGGATCCTTTGGGTCAAATGAGTTCTTCAAATCACTACAGAGGCTAGGCCATAGGTGCTTGGGTTTTCTCATGACCCCAATTAACATAAGGAATCTAAACCCCACAGTAATTAGGCCACAAAATGGAGAATCAGAGCAGTATTAAGGGAGGCCTCTTTCATCACTTCTGGTTCACATGAAGGGTCTCCCTGCCACACTGACTTTAAGCAAATGGGGGAAAGGGACCTTATTTTGGATACTGTCTTTGGCTTTGGCCCTCATGGAAACCTACAGCCTGAGGTTATGATTAGTGTCTATATGGAAGAAGATGAGGGCCATGTGGGAGTATTTTGGTTTTAATTGTGGTCATTTTTGTGGCCGTTGGAAGAGATGACTGGGTCCACCTGGGCTTGAACACTGGTGTGATTCCCCTTAGAAACTGAGTTATGGAACTGACCTCAAAGAAGTATTGCCATGTATTGTGTTGGGATTTTAGGAGGCCACGCATGAGAGTCGCCCTTGGAAACTGAGATCAAGGCCCAGGGTGGCTTTCCACAGAGCACTGGGAATCTCAGGAAGGATATCACATGATTTTATTTTTAAAGAATTGGCAGCCATAGTTGCAAGTCAAAGCACAAAAGGATCACACATTGTAGACCTCAAATGCCTGGCTTAATGTGACCTTTTAGCCTGTCGTTGGGAATCATTGCCTGTTAGAATTCTCCAGAGATTTCATTGAAATAAGCTTCCTCTCCATTTCATGGTTCCTGAATGAATTAAACACCACAGTGCCTCAAACTTCATCCTTGAAAAAAGGCTAGATAAATACCATTAAATTTTTGAAATTCCCATGAACAGGTGTCAGTGGAGAACCTTTGGATGTCTTATAGATGATCATGAGTGTACCAGACAATGCCTTGATTGACTGGGTTTCATGAAAATCATGTAGAACAGAGATGCCAGTAATTTGGAGCCCGATGAGTAGTCGGCCTAGAGCAGTGGAGTGTAGGTGTTTGTTAAAACATCTGTGATGGGGTCATGTGGATCTGCCATTGGCTTCCAAATGGTTTGTGACTGACATGGTGCAGCCCCCATACCCTTGTATGTAAAGGCATCTTGTTATACGGAGAGGTTTCAGGGCAATGTTTAGAATCAGATTGCTATTGTCAAGGGGGCAAGCTATGTGGGATAGAAGCCTGGTTGGTGCACTCTCCTGCAGACCCTTAACCAACACACGTAACAGAACTCCCTCCAGCACTCTGTCCTAGTTGACCTCTTCGTATTTCGTGAAGCAAATACTAAACTCCCAATGCAGCTGCAAGAAACACCATGAAAAGTAGAGAAAGACCAAATGGCTTCAAAGTCCACACTGGGAGACACTTTGCCCCCAAATGGCAACAAATTACCTACAAAGAGAGAATTCAGCCCTGCTGCCTCATGTTTATTGGAAAATAAGAAACCATGTGCTCCAGGTCACACAGATGCAGACCCAGATTTGATGGTCTCACTACAAAGGAAGTTAAAACTCCTGACAACAACATATATTTCAAGTGCCCAACCTCAGAGGCAGTTTCTCAAGAAGTCTTTAGGCCAACAGAGCTCCATGTTTGTGGAGTTTTTACCATGTACCTTACTTTTCGAAACACCTCTACCACCTCCAAGGTTGTTAACTACTGAGAATTTTCCATTCCAGATGTGTATTCACAGATTTTCTAACTCTTCTTCTCTTATTGTGTCTTACTTGGGGTGAAGGTATGTCAAGGCATTGTTCTGAATGAGAGTGGGAAGACTTTTGGGTAGCACATATTTGCATAAACATTGGATTCATTTTCCAATTTTCTATTCGAAATACTGAATCCCTGACTGTCAGAGGTAGAAGGAATTCTATTCTACTTCAAAGAATAGCCTGACACTTACAAGAAACAGCCACCAGGAGACATCCTGTCTGAGAGACATCCTGTAGCCATCTGTCTCCCTGAGACATCCTGCGGCCATTTGTCTTTCTGAAACTTCCTGAGGTTATCTCACCTTGTGAAGACATCTAGGAACTGCCGATAAGAGAGATTTCCCACATCCAGCATACAAATACCTCTGTGTGAACAATAAAAGTTTTCCAGCTTGATCAGAACTCCTGTCTTGCTGTCATCTCTCGTGTCTCTTGTCCCTTCATTCCTCCCTATCTAGGTTCGCTGCCCACGTTGATGTGTCCTGCCGGCTGGGACATCTGGCGCCCACCGACTGGGGCTTGAGCTTTTGATTGAGGGGGACCCCGTCCTCCTGGAAGATTTGGTCAAGCGGAGCTTCCAATAACTGCAGAAGACACCACCGAGAGACAGATCCAGGAGGAGCGTGGGGATGACGCACGGTGATTGACCCACTATGGGACAAGCAGTTTCGTCATATGATTTGTTTTTGTCAGGCTACAAGGAGTCCTTGCAGACATGGGGGCGCGTGTTTAGAAAAAAGACTTAATTTTTTTTTTCATACATAAGAGAGCAGTGTCCATGGTTTCCTCTTGAAAGGACCATTGATGGTAAAAGATGGCTTGGAGTAGGAGACTGTTTAAAAGATTATTATGAATCCTTTGGCCCAGAAAAAGTGCCTGTTCCCACCTTTTCTTACTGGAACTTAATTAATGAAATTCTTAAAAGTTCACCCTTTGACAATGGTACCTTAAAACTTGTCGAGGTTGGGGAAGAGGCTATGCAAATACTTCTCGTATCCCCTCGGCATGCCCATCAGTTAGTATAGACATAGACCCTTCTCAGGCTCCCCAGGACCATGCGAACCTTCCTGGTCCCCCTCAAAATACCACCCTAAGGATTAAGGCTCCAATGGTTACCAACTGCCTTTATCCAGTTTTAAATTCCGGAGACTCATTGACCCCTGTAGAGGAGGCTACCTTGGAGAAGGAAGCAGCTCGCTACCATTCAGAAGACCCTGCATCTCTCAAGACCCTGCCACAGCCTATAGGACTTACACATCCAACCCCTCCTATATCCCTCCTGCCTTTTGTGCTCTGGCCCTTCAGGGTACAAATGCCCCCCCCAGATATTTTTTCCCCACTTCCCTTGCCTAAACTGGCTCCTTTGTGAGCATCCTTCCAACATAGACAGGAACAGATCCAACCTTTAAAAGAATTAAGATCCCTTCACTCTGAGCTCTGTTCATTAGCCTTAGGTATGGAGTCAAAGTAACTGGCCTACAGTGGTCTAATACAAAGGCGAAGCCACTCCATCAACCTGTGCTCGCCTTCGCAGTCACCACCAGTCAGATAGATAAGCCTGCCCAGGCTGAGGTCAAAGACTTAGACGAGGATCAAGAGGAGGAAGCGGAGAAATGGAATAAGGAGATCAGGACTCAGAGGATGAGGAGTTCAGCCCTAGGCAGGCAGGAACCCAGAGTCTACAAAAAATTAAGCCTGCATTTTCCTGAAAAACTTAAAAAGGCTTGTGCTCACTATGGCCCCTTTGCACCCTACATGTTGGCTTTATTAGAAAGCCACAGCACACAATGACTTACTCCCAATGATTGGAAATTTTTAGACCAAGCTACCCTCAGTGCCAGAGACTTCCTGTTATGGAATGCAGATTTCAAAGAGCACTGTCGGGAAACTGCTCAAAAAATTTTAACTAAGGCCTCCTCTAAGTCCGGGACTTATGTTAAGCTAGTGGGCAATGAGCCTTTTGACACTAAAACTAAACAGGCACATTTCCCTGCTGGACTTTTGATGCAGATTCAGATGGCTGGCTTACATGCTTGGAGACACCTCCCTCAAAAGTCTCGGCTACCACTTCCCTGGCAAAAATTCGACAAGGGCCCGACGAGCCTTATAGCGACTTTGTTCCCAGGCTTAACCTAGCTGTGGAATGCTTGCTTGGACCAAGTGAAAACAAAAGCTCTTTTGTAAAACATCTTGCCTTTGAAAACGCCAACCCGGCATGTCAGGATGTTCTTCAACTACATAAGGATAAAGGGAAACTTTCTGACTTTATTAGACTCTATGCAGGGGTAGGTGCAGCTCATGCCATGGGTCTTGCCCTAGGTGTCACCTTTACCAAGACCTTTCACAATCCTGGCTCACGTACTTGCTTTACTTGTAAACAACCTGGCCATTTTGCACGCAAGTGTCCGACAGGCAAAGAAAGCCTAGGAATAGCATCTCCTTCAACTGGGGCTATACCGCCCCAAGCTACCCTTTGCCCTAGATGTGGTAAAGGTCATCACTGGGCCAGTGAGTGTAGATCTAAGACAAATGCCCTCAGACAGCCTATTTTTTCCTGCTTCTTGGGAAACTCCCTGCGGGGCCAGCCCCGGGGCACGACATCCCCCAGGACAAAACCAGGGGCAATAAGATTTTTTCCCTTCCAAACTCCCAACCTACCTCAAAATTCTTCTCCACAATTGCTTCCCTCCAACTAGCCACTCCAGGCAGCGCAGGATTGGACATCTGTGCCACCACTGAAACTATATTAGACTCAATGCAAGGGCCCCAGATAATACCCACTGGAATTATGGGTCCCCCTCCATCTCATATCTGTGCCCTTATTTTTGGAAGAGCCTCTACTAACTTACATGGTGTTCAGGTCTTCCATGGCATTAATTATAATGATTTCACTTGAGAAAAAAAAATAATGGCCACAGCTATTAATGGAGTTTTGGCCATCCCAGCAGGAACAAGTCTTGCACAATTAATACTCCTTCCCTTGAATCCAGGAGGCACTTAACCACCCAAACCTACCGCGGGGGACTGCCTCCTTGGGCTGCTCTGATGTAAATTGGGTTCAACCCGTTTCTCAAAATAGACCCACCATTTCCTTACTTATTGAAGGAAAGGAATTCCAAGGAATTCTAGATACTGGAGCTGATGCCACAATTATTTCTCAAAAATATTGGTCATCAGCTTGGATCCTCACCCCATCCTTGACTGACCTTAAAGGGATAGGACAGTCAAAAAATCCTCTGGTCAGCTCTACGGCTCTTATCTGGACTGATAAAGAGGGTAATAAGGGAATTGTCACTCCTTTCATTGTTCCTGACCTCCCTGTTAACCTATGGGCCCGAGATATTTTGAGTCAAATGGAAGTCATTCATGCCAGTCCCAATTCCATGGTGACTCATCAAATGCTTCGTATTTATTTTGTCCCTGGTATAGGCCTTGGGAGACTGAGACAAGGACTGGTTGAGCCAATAAAACCCATACAAAAAAGAAATACATATGGACTTGGGTATTCGGATTTTTAGTGTCAGTCTCTGACTCTCCTGTACCCCATGGAGATAAAATTATTTGGGAGACTCAGACTCTTGTGTGGTTGGATCAATGGTCCCTTACCCAAGAAAATTTGGAGGCTGCCTCCATGTTAGTACAGGAACAGCTGGCAGCCGGCCATGTAGAGCCCTCAACCTCACCATCGAATACTCCAATTTTTGTTATCAAGTAAAAATCAGGCAAGTGGTGCCTTTTACAATATTTGTGTGCCATTAATAAACCTATGTGCCGAATAAGAGCACTACAGCCAGGCATTCCCACACCAGTGGCTATTCCCAAAAACTATTGTAAAATGATTATTGACTTAAAAGATTGTTTTTTTTTTTTACCATTCCTTTACATCCTGAGGATAGACACTATTTTGCCTTTAGTCTCCCTCACCTTAATTTTCAGGGCTCTATGCAGAGATTTCAATGGAAGGTTCTTCCCCAAGGTATGGCCAACAGCCCTAGTCTTTGCCAAAAATATGTTGCTCAAGCAGTAGACCCTGTGAGAGAGCTATGGCCACAAATTTATATTTTACATTATATGGATGATTTGTAATTGCTGCACCTAATAACCATGACCTTAATAATTGTTACTTGGACCTTTACAAAATCCTCACAACCTTGGGACTACAGATAGCTCCTAATAAGGTTAAAACACAGGACTGTTATACCTATTTGGTCCTTAAACTTCAAGATAATCAGATCCAAATTCCTAAGATACAACTATGGGTGGACCATCTTCACACCCTTAATGATTTTCAAAAATTACTGGGGAATATTCAATGGCTAAAAACATATTTAAAATTACCCACTTGTATACTTTTGTCCCTTAATGATATTTTGAGAGGTGATTCCCACCCCTCCTCCCCTCAAAAGCTTACTCCCGAGGCATGACAGGCATTAAACCAAGTCACAGAAGCCATTGCCAAACAGTTTTTTACAGAACATTCTTATAACCATCCTCTGGTTCTGGTTATTTTACACACTCCTCATACACCCACAGGAATATTTCGGCAGCGAAATACACATTTTAGAAATAAAGGCTGCCTTTGCTTTGGGTCCATTTACCCACCACATTCTCCAAGGTTATTACTGTTTTTCTTGCTCAGGTAGCTTCTATTATTTTTAAATGTCGTTTGCTATCTCGACAACATTTTGGCAAAGACCATGATAATATTTTAATTTCATATACTAAAGACCAAACCCAATTTTTACTACAGACAGAGAATGAATGGCTTTTTGAGAACAATTGATAACCACCTCCCCAATGACCCCCTTTTATATTTTGTCCAGTTACATCCATTTATTTTTGCCAAAATTACTCAAAAGGCTCCCATTCCTCAAGTCCTTACTGTCTTTACAGACGGTTCCAGTAATGGCCTAGCAGTCTTTGTTGTCAATAACCAACCTAACACCTTTGATACTGTCTATCATTCAGCACAGTTTGTGGAATTGTTTGCCATAACACAAGTTTTTAAAACATTTCTTGATAATCCTGTTAATATTTATACATACAGTGCCTACATTGCTCATTCTGTGCCCCTGCTTCAGATTTCACCCACCATTAAGGCTTCTTCCAATGTGGCCCATCGGTTTCACCAGCTTCAGAAGCTAATTCAGGCCAGACAACACCCATTTTTCTTAGGACACATCAGGGCACACTCTGATCTTCCCAGCCCTCTAACACAAGGTAATGCCAAAGCTGATGCAGCAACTCGTTTCATCTTTTCAATTTTTGTTGGCTCCATTCAAAAGGCCACAGATTTACACAATCTTCACCATCTAAATTTCCAGAACCTTCGATAACTATGTAAAATTACCAGGCAACAGGCACGAGAAATAGTAAAAGCATGCCCTGGTTGCCCTGTCTCCCTCCCCATTCAACACTTGGGAGTTAACCCCCGAAGATTACTGTCCAATCAGTTTTGGCAAATGGATGTTACTCATTTTTCTGAATTTGGAAAAACCAAATATACACACGTTTCTGTAGATACCTTCAGCGGCCTTATTTTTGCATCACCACATTCTGGAGAGGCTATCAAAGATGTCCTTTCTCATCTTGTTTCAGTGTTTTTCGTAATGGGTAAACCAATACATATTAAAAACAAGATAATTGTCCTGCATATACCAGTGCCAAGTTTAAACAGTTTTGTGCTTCCTCGCAAATTTGTCATACTACTGGAATTTCATACAAGCCTCAGGCATTGTGGAACGTGCCCACCTTACCTAAAGACTTGGCTAACCCGCTTTAATGCTTCTGCACTTGTATTTACCACTCACAGGCATCGCCTTAATCATGCATTATTTGCCCTTATTTTTCTTTCCCTAGACAATGAAGGCCATTCGCCTGCAGACTGACACTGGCAATCCTCGTCCAATTCTGTTCGCCCACCTGTTATGTGGCACAATCCCCTTACAAATAAATGGAAAGGCCCAGGTCCTGTCCTCATCTGTGGACGAGGCTCAGCTTGAGTTTTGGACCAAGAGCAAGCAGCCCCAAGATGGTTACCAGAACGCCTGGTTAAACAGGTTAATGGCTTACCTCAACACAGGGATGGAGGCCCTCACCCTGAGGACAAATTTTCCTCTTTTTAAGATGCAGCCAACAATCTGTGTGAGGATCCTACTTAAGGCACTTCTGCTGAACAGGATTGTACACGGAGGCTTTGGCCCTCCACCTTCCAACATCATGGAGTACCTTTTTGGCCCTCCCTGTGAACGCAAGGGAGGATCTTGGACTCAGGCTCCCACTAGTTTGACCCAGACTGCTGACTGCGTGACTAAGGTGGCTTACCTCCGGGCCGAGGTTGACCATAAACTCAGAGGAGTTCATCAGCCTAAATTGGTATGTGTTAACAAGCCAAAGATTATTCCCCCTAGTACAAGTAATGCTCTCTAAAATTGTTCTGCAACTTGAACGCATACCCAAGAGATGCATGCCACTTGTTATGCGTCGGCCTCAATTTGTGTCAACAAGAAGGGAGAACAATTTTTTGAAGCCTCCCTAACTAAAACTCATGCAGCAGGAGGGACCACTATTCATTATACCCCCGTTCTTTTTGACCGGGGAGGAGAAGGCAAATACACCAAGCTACAGTCAGCTGGGTGCCAAGGCCCTGTTGGTAAACCCCCCTTCTGCCCCATTAAGGCACCTACAGGGGTCGCTGATGGTGGAGGATTCCCTTATGCTGTCAAGCATCCTCAGATAATCAAACTTTTGAAACCCCAAATCCCTGAGCTCACATATCATCTCTTAATATAGAGAAAATGCCAGCTCCCCGGTTTAGATAACAATATATTAGATATTTTGGAAACTACCTTCTCCTTGCTTAATAATTCCAACCCCACCTTTGCTGGTGATTGCTGGCTCTCCATGACAACAGGGGCAATCATGCCTATTGCAGTTCCTATTAATTCTATCATAGACGATGATAATACATGCCAACCCAGATTTCCTTTTAAAGTACAGTCTATAGGCACTTTTACAATATGTCTTTTAGGCGCGATGCAAAATAATACCTATGATATTGATGTTGGAGTTCCTTCCTTTGGAAATTGCTCAACAGTACAAAACTATTCCTCACCCACCCCATCTCTTTGTCCCTCCAATGGCACAGTTTTTATGTGTGGAGGAAACTCGGCCTTCCTGAGGCTTCCATCGAATTGGACCGTTGGCTGTGTTCTTGCCTTATTACTCCCTGATATAACTATTGTCCCAGGAGACAAAACTCTATGCATTCCTAGTCTAGACACCTTAGTCAAAAGACACAGGCGGGCAATACAGGCCTTACCACTCTTTGCCAGCCTTGGAATAACAGCTGCTGTGAACACAGGTACAGCTGGCTTAGGCATGGCTATACACTCTTAGCGTCGCCTGTCTCAACAACTTATAAATGATGTAAAAACTCTATCAGGAACCATTAAAGATTTGCAGGACCTAGTAGACTCCCTGGCAGAAGTGTTCCTTCAAAACAGAGAAGGCTTAGATTTACTGACAGCTAACCAGGGAGGTATTTGCTTGGCCTTAGGGGCACGATGCTGCTTTAATGCCAATAAATCAGTCATAGTACGCACTAAAATTAAGCAGCTTCAAGAAGATCTAGAAAAGAGATGAAGGGAACTTTTTGAAAATCCCCTCTGGACTGGGTTTAATGGATTTCTACCCTACCTTCTTCCCCTATTAGGCCCTTTGTTGGGTTTACTTTTAATGGTGTCCATAGGACCCTGCATTATAAACAGGCTTGTACAATTTATTATAGAACAGATTAATATTTTGGCCTCTAAGCCCATACAGGTCCACTATCATCACCTGGAGATGGAAGACCATGCTGCCAACATTTAAAAGGATGTTCTACCCTTCTCACAGGCTTATTTCTTAAGTTTACATCCCCACAGATCTCTCTTTCTTACATTAAACTATAAGTAACAGCTCTGACCAACCATCTTCTGCCATTGCCATAAGGGTTCGTCCTCCATGGGCCCCTTCACTTGGGGGGGGGGGATGCACCCATGGAGTGAGGACGTTAGGCCATAATAACGGAGGATGCAGGATGGACTGCAGGAGGATGGATCCACGGATACCAAAACAGAAGACCTCTTAGTGACACGCTCTGGTGCATGGCGGTCGGCATGCTTCCCTTTTAAAGCCGTCTCCTCCAAAAATATGCCAAGGCCACCACAAAATCTTGTAAACATGCTCTCTCGAATCAGGAGATATTCAAAGGCCTGCTAGAGAAACAGAGCCTCTATCACCCCCTAAAACATTGGCCGGTAAGGTATGGTCAAATATTTTATATAAGAAAGGGGGAGAGGTCAGGGGCTAGAAGGAAGTTCTCCTTCAAAGTATAGCCTGACACTGAAAAGAAACAGCTCCCTGGGAGATATCCTGCCTGGGAGACATCCCGCAGCCATCTATCTCCCTGAGACATCCTGCAGCCATCTGTCTTCCGGCAACATCCTGAGGTTATCTCACTTTCTGAAGACATCCAGCAACTGCCGATAAGAGAGCTTTCCCATCCACAGCATATAAATTTCCATGTGAGAACAATAAAAGTTTGCAGCATGATCAGAACTCCAGTCTTGCTGTAATCTCTCGTGTCTCTTGTCCCTTCATTCCTCCCCAACTAAGTTTCTTGCCCACGTTGATGTGTCCCGCCGGCCGGGACAACTGACACTAACCCATACCCTACTACACTCTGACAACTAATCCTAATATGATGGAGAAAAATAACCCAAACAGAATAGAAATACAAGCAGTTCAGAGGAGGCATGGTGTATATTTGGACTTGCCTTTTGCATGATATAGGGTAAGTGTTATAAATCTAGTTAACAACACCTACTATCTTCCTAAGCTCCTGTTTTCTTCCTGAATTCTGGCCACTCTCCAGAATAGGCTCATGGTTTTGTGTCCACGATATGTACGACCTCCAAGCTCTGTGACATGGCCATGTACTGGATAGCTGAAGGGAATGCGAGCATCTCAGAAAACTCAGATATCAGTGTGTCCAGGAAAGTCTCAGTGGAGAAACCCTGCTTTGGGCCTTTTGCTAACCTATTTGCCTGTTGCCATGAATGTCAGGAAGGTCTTTGCCTCAGGCCAGCCCTTTGTGAATCCTGAAGAAAACTGTTTTCAAATGGTAATAAATGGGCATCACCTGTGGCTCTTTGCTTAAATGCTTTGGAAAGGGATGTGTCTGAATCTGCCTCTTTGCCCTGTGTGAGGTAGTGGCTTAGATTCTCAGCACCAGTTGGATCTAAAGAAAAATCCAATGTGTGCATCCAAAACCAAAATGCAAAAAAGATCAGTCATGGTGTATGAAGTTTCTCACCTTCCTCTTTTAGGTTCCTGACCTCCATCAAGTGAGAATAGGGATCCTTTGGGACAAATGAGTTCTTTCATGCCCTGTAGAGATGATTGGGTTTTCTCATGACTCCAAATCACATGAAGAAACTATACCTGACAGTCAGTAGGCCTCAAATTGGAGAAGCAGAGCAGTATTAATGGCAGACCTATGTGATCAATCCTGGTTCACAGAAATGGTGTCCAGGCTACCCTGAGGTTAGGCAAATGAAGGGAAAGAGACCTTATTTTGGAAACTCTCTTTGGCTGTGCCATTCATGGAAACATCCAGCCAGAGGTTATGATGAATGTATATATGGAAGAAGATGAGGGCCTTGGTGGAGTGTTTTGGTTTTAATTGTGGTCATTTGTGTGGAGTTTGGAAGAGATGACTGGGTCCACCTGGGCTTGAACTCTTTTGTGATTCCCCTCAGAGACTGAGTTCAGTGACTGACCTCAGAGAAGTAATTGCTTTGGAAAGGGATGTGTCTTAATCAGCCTCTTGGCCCTGTGTGAGGCTGTGGCTTTGATTACCAGCACCGTATGGATCTAAAAATGATCCCATGTCTGCTTCCAAAACCAAAATGGCCAAAATTGCAGTCATTGTTGATGAAGTCTCTCGCCTTCCTTTGTAAGGTTCTGAAAGAATAAAAGAAATTGAAATTGAAACGTAAAGAAACAGGTTCTGTAAAGTTTCCAGGCTGCACGCAGAACCTGAAATTCCTGTGGCAGTTAAGACAATTCCCGGAACTACCCATTAGATGTGTGTTGAAATCTTCCCTGACCACCTAGTTACTTAACAACCTCTTCCCAAAAACCGTGCAGCTAAGCACATATACATCTCAGGGCTTCAACCAATCAGTTTAAATGTATACCCCTTCTCAGGGCTGACCAATCACCCCCTGCCTGAACTGTTCCCACCAATGAATGTGCAAATCATGTTTTAGAGTTGTTATTTGATTTTCCCACAGTATACGGTGATTTGCTAAAGGAAGCTAGGATGTATGTTAAGTCCCTGCCCTCTCTAAAGAATGTATATAAAATCTGCTCATGTTGTTCTTGGGGCTCTTTGTTTTTTGCTCCTCTGAAGTGAGCTCTGAGACCCAGCATGCTGGACCCCCAATAAACCCTTTGCTGTTTCATGAGAAATTCTCTTGGTGGTCTTTTCCTCCGACGTTCGGCCCACCTTTTCATCTGGAGGCCCTAGCTGAGAAATCCAGCAGTGACGAACAAAAGACCCCAATGGACTCCTTTCAGAGTAATTAAGGTGCCTCTTTCTGGTTTCAGGTTTCAGGTTAGGGCTTGGCAAAATGGCTGTCGGTGAAGAACATTAGCTCTCTGTGATGGTGGCTGACAGATGTGTCACAGAGTCACAGGCCACGTCCCTGGGGGAAACTCCAGAGGACTCGGGAAATTGAGGATTAGTAGATTCCTCAACTCGGTAATTTTTTGCTTCAGGATTCGGTTTTCCAGCCCATCAGGTTTTGCTGGCTACTCAGTTTTGTTCATTGTCAGGAACTCATGTTGAGTTTACTGTCTGTCTTTATTGTCTAACCCATCAGGTTTGGCCAGTTACTCAGTTCTAATCTTTTTCTTGGACTCATGTTAAACGTTTACTGTTTGTCTTTGTCTGTGTCACGTTTGTGTATTCACTGTCCCTGTTTGAGTAACTCCCATTATGGGACATTATGGGACAAAGCACTTCCATGCCTCTGTCCCTTAACCTTGATCATTGGACTGATGTTCCCTCAAGTACCAAGAATCTTTCTTTTTCAGTAAAATGCCGGATCTGGCAGACTCTCTGTGCTTCAGAATGGCCCATCCTAGGAGTTGGATGGCCCCGAGAAGAATCCTTCCACTTCCCTCTAATCCGAAAATCAGAGATATTGTCTTTCACCGGGGCCACTTGGCCACCTAGATTAACAGCCATATACCACTTCCCCCACGATCTTATCATTCCAACATTCTGCTCCTCCCCCTCTTCCCTCCATTCTGAGTCAGAAGACTGGACACTCCTCTCTCTCCTTATCCTCTACCCTCGCTCCCCAACCCACAACATGTTCCAGATGATCCTCCCGCCGCTGACTCAGCCTCTCCGCCGCTAGAGGCAATTGGGCCAGACCCAAGCCCTCCAGGGGACTTCCCCGCAGCAGCAGCAGACCCTGCTCCCCTGAAGGAAGCTGGGCCACCTAAAGGAACCCGCAGGAGATAAATAATATAAAACTCGGAAGCCCCAGTGATGCTCCCTCTCTGTCCCTACGGGCCCATGAACCGACCCAACTGGGACCCCAACACCTTTGAATGTAGGTAGCATCTGTCCACTTATCGCCGTTCTCTAATAGTGGGTCTCTGAGCGGCCGCCAGAGGGCCGACTAATTTGGCCAAGGTAAGAGAGATTATCCAAGGGCCTAATGAGTCTCCTTCTATGTTTCTGGATAGAATTATGGAAGCGTATAGGAAATATATTCCTTTTGATCCTCAGGCAGAAGACCAAAAGCCATCTTTTGCAATGGCCTTTATCGAGCAGACTGCCCTAGATATTAAGAGAAAGTTACAACGTCTAGATGGATTATAAGATATGACCTTAAGAGATTTAGTCAGAGAAGCTGAGAAAGTATATTATAAGAGAGAAACTGAGGAGGAAAGGGAATAGAGGAGAGAGAAGGAAAGGGAACAAAAGAAGGAGGAAAGAAGCAAATGGCAGAGTAAAGCATTGCCTAAGGTTCTGGTCACAGCAGCAAATAGGCCAGAAGTTAAAAAGCAGGGATACATAAAGGCATAACTGGGCCCACGCCAAAGGCTGCCGTTGGCCTCAAATCAATGTGCCCACTGTAATAAAAAAGAACACTGGGCCAAAGAGTGCCCCCAAAAGAAGCAGCCACGCCAGCCCGCCGTGCTGACTCTAGAAGAGGACTAGGAAATTCGGGGCTCAGATCCCCTCCCCCAGCTCAGAGTAAAATTTGAAGTTGAGGGGAACACAGTGAACTTTGAAGTGATTACAGGAGCAGTATACTCAGCCCTTAAGACTTCACTGGCCCCCCTATCAATTAAATCGTCCCTAGTTCAAGGGGCTAATGGCAGTAGATATCAGGCTTGGACAACTAAGATGAATATGGACCTCGGAAAGGAAAAAGTCCACCACTCTTTCCTAGTAATCCCAGAATGCCTGGCCCCATTGATGGGCAGGAATATGCTTACCAAACTCTGGACTAGAATAACCTTTAACCCTAATGGTCCCCAAGTGGGGGTTCTAAAGCCTGCAGTATTAACTCCCATAGTAACATCTTTGACTATGTCTGTAGAAGATGAACATCAACTCTTCGCGCCCCCTAGGACTGATCAAACAGGCAAACTACCCCAGAAATGGATAAAAGATTATCCTAATGCCTGGGCAGAAACTGCTGGGTTAGGTCTAGCCATCAACAACCTCCAATAGTAGTAGAATTAAAAGCCTCTGCGTCTCCAATTAGTGTTAAACAATATCCTCTAAGCAAAGAAGCTAAGGATGGGATAAGGCCCCATATTCATAAATACCTGGGTCTTGGGGTCCTAAGGCCCTGTCAATCAGCCTGGAACACCCCCCGGTACCAGTAAGAAAGCCAGGAACTGGGGACTACCGTCCTGTTCAAGACCTAAGAGAGATTAAACAACAGAGTGCAGGACATTCACCCCACAGTACCCAATCCATATAATTTGCTTAGCACTCTGAATCCGGAGCAGAAATGGTACACTGTGCTGGACTTAAAAGATGCTTACTTCTGCTCGCCTCTACATAAGGACTGTCAGTTGCTGTTAGCTTTAGAGTGGATAGACCCAGAACCTGGAACATCTGGCCAACTAACCTGGACTAGACTCCCACAGGGGTTCAAAAAATCCCCCATTCTCTTTGATGAAGCCCTCCACAGAGACATCAATGACTTCAAAACTGCACACCCCGAAGTCACCCTACTCCAATAGTGGATGATCTTCTACTGGCAGCCAACACCAAGGAGACCTATGAGTCTGGGACCCAAGCACTATTATTCGAGCTTGCTCGGCTTGGATATATGGCTTCTGCCAAAAGGCCCAAACTTGTCAGCAAGAAGTAATCTTCCTGGGTTATTCTCTTAGGGGTTGCAAACGATGGCTCCCTGAGCCCAGAAAAAAAAACCGTTCTGCAGATACTGCCCCCATCTAATAAGAGAAAACTCATAGAGTTTCTTGGGACTGCCAGCTTTTGCAGGTTATGGATTCCTGGGTTCGCATCTCTGGCTGCCCCTTTATACCCGCTGATAAAGGGGGATGCCCACTTCCAATGGACCCCTGAGCACCAACAAGCTTTTGATAATGTCAAAAAAAGGTGCTGCTATCTGCTCCGGCCTTAGCACTCCCAGATGTAGAAAACCCTTCACTCTCTATATCGAGGAAAAGAAAGGAATAGCACGGGGAGTGCTCACTCAGTCTTTGGGACCTTGGAAAAAGCCAGTAGCGTATTTATCCAAAAAACTGGACCCATTGGCTAGCGGGTGGCCCCATTGCTTAAGTGCTATAGCAGCGGCAGCCCTTCTAATAAAAGATGCTCATTAATTAACGTTGGGACAGAAGCTAACCATTATAGCCCCCCATGCCCTGGAGAGCATCATCTGTTAGCCTCCAGAGAGGTGGCAATCAAACTCCAGAATAAACCACTACCAGAGCCTCTTGCTTGACAAAGACAGAATAACGCTGGGACCCCCTGCTCCACTCAACCCACCTACACTGCTGCCAGAAGAATCATCAGGACCCGTCACTCATGAGTGTCAACACATACTGGCAAGGAAACCAGTATACAACAAGACTTGAAGGATCAGCCACTGCCTCGCCCTGAAGTCGTATGGTTTACGGATGGCAGCAGCTTCCTCCAAGATGGTAAGCGGCGGGCTGGAGCAGCAGCAGTTAGCAAAACTGATTTCATCTGATACTCTGGTCTCCCAGAAGGGACATCAGTCCAAAAAGCAGACCTGATTGCCCTTATGAAAGCATTGGAACTTTCAACAGGGAAAAGGGCCACCATATAAACTGATAGCCACTATGCATTTGCCACTGTTCATATGCTCGGGACTATTTACCAACAATGCGGGCTATTAACCTCTGCCGGGAAAAAAATAAAAAATAAAGATGAGATCCTCCACCTTGGCTCAGCAGTGCAGGGCCATAAGGAACTAGCTATAGTGGACTGTCCCGGGCACCAGAAGAGAAACAACCCTGTGGCAGTTGGAAACAGAAGGGCAGATGAGGAAGCTTAATTGGCAGCCCTAAACAGAGTGACTCTGTTAACTTTTTCCACACCGGGGGGAACAAAAATCAGGAGACTTGACTGCCCCGGAACATTCAGGCAACTTATCATCTGAGGAGACAGATACAGAAATCTGGGACCCTACAGAGCCAAGTTTACAATTTCAAAAAGCCCACCTTTATGTCAAAGACGTACACCAGCTAAACCACTTAGGCTCAAAGAAGTTATAGGCACTCTTAAAGGACCGAAGAAAGGACTTATTATTGACTGACTCAAAGAGGAAAAAATAGCTGAGCAGGTGACTAGAGCTTTTCAAGTCTTCCAATTAGTTAATACTTTCCCATCCAAGATTCCTGCAGGGAAGCGCATACGAGGAACCAGACCAGGACAATTCTGGGAAGTGGACTTTTCTGAAATTAAGCCAGCAAGGTATGGACTTAAATATCTCCTAGTCTTTGTAGATACTTTTTCAGGATGGGTCGAAGCCTTCCCCATGAAGAAAGAAACAGCTCAGATGGTGGTCAAAAAGATCCTAGAAGACAGTTTTCCAAGGTTCGGCCTGCCTAAGGTAATAGGGTCTGATAACGGACCAGCATCCGTGGCCCAGGTAAGTCAGGGATTTTCCAGGACCCTGGGGATTACTTGGAAGTTATATTGTGCTTATAGACCCCAGAGCTCAGGACAGGTAGAAACAATGAATAGAACCATCAAAGAGACTTAACGAAATTAATCTTGGAGACCGGCATAAAAAATTGGACTATGCTCCTACCTCATGTACTTTTTCGTGCAAGAAATACCCCTCCGCCCCTTTGTGTAACCTCACCCCTTATGAAATTCTCTACGGTGCCCCTCCTCCATTAAGGGACCTAACCCCAACTCTGAGATTAATGATTCCTTTCACACACCCTTGCTAGACAGACTTAAAGCCCTTGAACAAACCCAGCACCCAGCGATACCTGTGGAAACAGTTGGCCACTGCTTATCATCCTGGAGACGAGGGAACTCCACATCGATATCAAGTGGGAGACTTCGTCTACATGAGACAGTATCGGGTGTCATCCCTGGAACCCTGCTGGAAAGGACCATACCAGGTGCTGCTTATAACACCTACAGTGGTGAAAGTGGATGGGATCACTTCCTGGATCCATGCCTCCCATCTCAATCCTGTGCCCTGTCCATACTCTGGCTGGAAACTGGAACAGACTGGTAACCCTCTCAAGTTGCATGTCTGTGGTGTGGGTAGGGTTATGGATTCTTCCCCTGACCACCAGCAGTCCTAATCCCCATCAGCCTGTTCAGCAACAATGGCAAGTTATAAATCCTACTGGGCAAGTAGTGTGGTCTATTTCACATACAGCCCCCTTATGGACTTGGTGGCCATCTCTCCACCCGGACATTTGTCAGCTTGCCATAGGCCTCTCTGACTGGGATCTCCCTGACATAGTGGACCCCACACAGATCCCACTAAAGCCCAAACCAACTTACCCCATGAATTATTGATGTCATCTCCCCAGCTCAGGTGTAAACTAGCCAGTCTTGTTTATTAAGTGTGCCCAGCTGATTTCTGAAATCGCAAACAGGCCCAAACCTGTGGAGGACCCAGTGACTTTTATTGTAGATCTTGGGGTTGTGAACACACGGGAGCTACATTGTGAAACCCAAACTCCCCAGACAGTATGATTCGGTAGGATGAAATGACATCTGGATTGATCCCAATAAATGTGCCGCTATCCAAGTGGTGTCAAAAACTTGCTGTGGAAAAAATAGTCTATGTTACCCCCTCAATATAACTTTCACTTCCAAAGGAAGGGGCTACCTCAGAACAACATGGCCTATGGGAAATACTTGGGGAATGCAATTCTATATTAATGGCCCTGGCTATGACTTTGGTCTCTGGTTCACCATTCGGCTTAAAAAGGAAGAAAATCCCACAGCAATAGGGCCCAATCCATTCAAGTCTGGAATTAAGCCTCCTAAACCTCCCATGCCTAGATCTACCAAAACCCCTCTACCATCTCATACTTCGCAGTTTCCGTCTTTGCCTACTTCCCCAGTCCAGAGTACAGCTGACTCCTCCCCCTGGGAACTAATTAAAGGAACCTTTATGGTACTGAACTCCACACAGTCAGAACTCCTTGCATTTCAGCCCAGGTATTTGACAGCTCTGTACATTATTGTGTAATGGTGCAGATACCCCCCAGGGTGCTCTATCATGATCCAGAATCCTTTGAAGGTCTACTAGGTGGACAAACAGCCCGATTTTGCCGGGAGCCAGTGTCCCTTACTCTAGCCATCCTATTGGGGCTAGGAGCTGCTGCAGGAGTGGGTACAGGAACAGCTGATATGATCCATGGGTCACAACAAATGGACTGATTAGAAACAGCAATAAATCAAGACTTGAAGACGTTAGAGACCTCCATCACAGTTTTGCAGGAATCCTTAACCTCTCTCTCTAAAGTTGTTTTACAGAACAGGTGAGGATTAGACCTCCATTTAATAAGGGAGGGGGGCCTCTGTGTTGTACTGAGAGAAAAATGCTGTTTTTATGCTGACCATACTGGAGTTGTAAAATAATCCATGAGTAAATTGAGAAAATGCCTTGAAGAGCACCAGAGAGAAAGGGAGATTAAACAAGTGTGGTTTGAGTCATGGTTTACCTTGTCCCCCTGGTTAACTACACTCCTATCAGCCTTAGCTGGACCCCTGATCATGCTTATGGTGTTGATAACTGTGGGACCTTGTTTGCTTAACCTCATAGTTTCCTTTCTCCAGGCTCAGATTGGGCAGGTAAAACTCATGGTAATCAGACAGAAATACACTTCACTGGCAGAAATAGAATGTGAGACCCCACAAAAATTATGATTCATTACTTTTAAAAGGAGAAATGAAAGAATTAAAGAAATTAAAATTGAAACGTAAAGAACCAGGTTTTGTAAAGTTTACAAGCTGTGCTCAGAACCTTAAATTCCTGTGTCAGTGAAGACAATTCCCGGAACTGCCCATTAGATGTGTTGAAATCTTTCCTGACCACCTAGTTACTTAACAACCCCTTCCCAGAAACCGTGCATCTCAGCACGTATACATCTCAGGGCTTCAACCAATCAGTTTAAATGTATACCCCTTCTCAGGGCTGACCAATCACCCCCTGCCCGAACTGTTCCCGCCAATGAATGTGCTAATCATGTTTTAGAGTTGTTATTTGATTTTCCCACAGTATATGATATTTGCTAAAGGAGGCTATGATGTATATAAAGTCCCTGCACTCTCTAAAGATTGTATATAATCTCTTCTCAAGTTGTTCTCGGGGCTCTTTGTTCTTTCCTCCTCTGAAGTGAGCTTTGAGCCCCAGCATGCTGGACCCCCAATAAACCATTTGCTGTGGCATGAGACAATAGGTGCTTGGGTTTTCTCATGTCTCCAAATCACATAAAGAATCTATACCTGACAGTCAGTAAGCCTCAAATTGGAGAAGCAGTGCAGTATTAGCGGCAGGGCTATTTGATCACTCCTGATTCAAAGGAAGGGTGTTCAGGCCACCCAATGCCCTTCTGGACTTCAAATATTACCTAGATTTCTGTTTTCATACTTATATTTCACCAGTATATTCTTGTAAATATCGCAGGTTCCCAATACCATAATTCATCCTGCAGAATGATTCCTAAACCAAATCGAACCTGTTATTACCCTTAACCATGCAATATTTCCTCAATATAACTTAACAGAAGAACAAGGATATTGTTGGTCTTACAATACAGGAATGTAGGGGATCTTCCTCCTGCTGAGAACCTCAAAGTTCCGTGCAGAAATGATCCCTGAAGAAGATGTAGACACCTATGAAAGACCTGAGAGAGCAAAAGTCAACTTCCATGTAAAACAACCTGGTCAAAATGAAGGGATGTGTCTGAAAGCCTCTCTCTTCTTAATGCAGATTAAATCGACCAAACCAGGCCTGTGTGGAGAGCTGTTCCCGGGTGCCTATGGTTGATATACCATTCTATCTTGTGAAAGTGTCACAGGAAGTATGGGCAGCCTCCATCTCATGGGACCCTTGGAAGCAACTGTTAGGAAAAAGTGGTTGCCAACCCAGTGACCTCATTCAGTTCGTGAAGGAAGTGACCTATCACACTTCCTTGGTGATGGAACTCTCTGAACTCGGGATCCAGGAAGCCAGGCACCCAGAGCCAGTCCCAGTCCCAGTCCCAGTGGTCTCATTTGTTTGGATTTACCAAGGACAGAGTCAGTCTTTCTTAGTACCTACTGAAGTGAGAATGGCCAAATGCCAGGAGAGCTCTGAAGAGGGGCCTTTTCTGAGAAAGCAGGTAGTGGCTCAACCATGGCTCCTGACAACTTCACAGAGTTGGCAAAGAAGTCCAGGTCTGAGATAGGACAGGCCATTTTGGTGGAACATAGTATGGCCCACCAGTCAGAGGACACTCAGGATACTCACAGACATACTTGGGGGAAGGAGATTCCGTTGTGGGTGTCTGTGTGAGTTTGTGGTTTTGTCTCATGTTCTGAGAATAGGTAGGAAAGGCGGTTTGTTTGTTTAGACTGGAATGTTTCTAGAAAGTCGTTTGACAACGCGAGTGTTTCTATGTCTGTGTATCCCACTGAATCCGTTTTTGTAGACATTTGAAAAGAGAATTCATCAATGGTTGTGTCCTGTCTAGTAGAAAGCTTCCCAGCATTCATCTTGCCAAATTAAAGAATAAAGAGCTGCTTGCCTTATGGATGGGCAACACCTATTATCTTCTTAAGTTCCTCTTTTCTTCCTGAATACTGGCCACTCTCCAGAATAGCCTCATGGTATTATTTCCAAGATATGTACCACCTCCAAGCTCTGTGACATGATCATGTACTGGATAGCTGAAGGGAATGAGAGCATCTCAGAAAACTCAGATATCAGTGCGACCAGTAAAGTCTCAGTGGAGAAATACTACTTTGGACTTTTGCTTACCTATTGTTCTGTTGTCCTGAATGTCAGGAACGTGTTTGCCTCAGGCCACCCCTGTGTGAAACCTGAAGAAATCAGTTTTCAAATGGAAAAGGATGGGCGTCACCTGTGGCTCTTTGCTTAATTGCTTTGGAAATGGATGTGGCTGAATCAGCCTCTTTGCCCTCTGTGAGGCAGTGGCTTAGATTCTCAGCACCTGATGGATCTAAAGAAAGTTTCCAAGTGTGCATCCAAAACCAAAATGGCCAAAAGAGCAGTCATTGTGGATGAAGTCTCTCGCCTTCCTCTGTAAGCTTCCTGACCTCCATCAAGTGAGAATAGGGATCCGTTGGGTCAAACCAGTTCTTCAAAGCTCTGCAGAGGCTAGCCAATAGGTGCTTGGGTTTTGTCAGGACACCAATTCACATAAAGAATCTATACCAGTCAGTTGGCCTCAAACTGGAGAAGCAGAGCAATATTAAAGAAGGGCTATTTGATCACTCTTGGTTCACAGGAATGGTGTCTAGTTCACTCTGACTTTAGGCAAATGAGGGGCAAGGGAGCTTATTTTGGACACTGTCTTGGGCTGCGCCCGTCATGGAAACCTCTAGCTAGAGGTTATTCAGAGTGTCTATGTTGAAGAAGATGAGGGCCATGTGGGAGTTTTTTGGTTTTAATTGTGGTCAATTGTTGGTGGTTAGAAGAGAATCCTGGGTCCACCTGGGCTGGAATTCTGGTGCGATTCCCCTTAAAGACTGATTCCTGGAACTGACCTCAGAGAAGTATTGCCATTAATTGTGTTGGGATTTTAGGCGGCCATGCATGAGAGTCGCCATTGGAAACTGAGATCTAAGCCTGGGGTGGCTATTCACCAAGCACTGTCAATCTCAGCCAAGACATCACATGATTTTATTCTGAAAGACTTGGCAGCCATTGTTGAGAGTCAAAACACACATGGACCTCACATTGTAGACCTCAATGGGCCTGGCTTCATGTGGCCTTTTGGCCACTCTTTGGGAAGACTTGCCTCTGAAAATTCTCCAGAGTTTTCCTTGAAATGTGCTTCCTAAAAATTTAATGGTTCCTGAATGAATTGAAACCCACAGTTTCTCCAACTTCATCCTTGAAAAATGTCTAGATAAATACCATGAAATTTTTGAAATTTCCACGACCAGGTGGCACTGGAGAACCTTTGGATGTCCTGTTGCTGATCAAGAGTGTACCAGACAGTGCCTTCCTTGACTGGGTTTCATGAAAATGGTGTAGAACAGAGCTGCCAGTATGGTGGAGCCTGTTGAGTAGTGGGCCCAGAGCTGTGGTGTGCAGTTGTGTGATAAAATATCTGTGGTGGGGTCATGTGGATCTTACTTTGGCTTCCAAAGGCTTGTGACTGACATGGTGCAGCCAGCATACCTTTGTATATTAAGCCATCTTGTTAGATGGAGAGTTTTCAGGGCAATGTTCAGAATCAAGTTGCTATGGTCAAGGGGGCAAGCAATGTGGCGTAGAAGCCTGGTTGGTGCATTCTCCTGCAGACCCTTACACACCACACGTGACAGAACTCCCTCCAGCACTGTGTCCCAGTGGAACTCCTTGTATTTTGTGAAGCAAATACCAAACTCCTAGTGCAGCAACAAGAAACACAACAAAATTGGAGAATGACCAAATGGCTTCACAGTCTACACGGAAAGATTCTTAGACCCCAGTGGCCACAGTAAACCCACAAAGAGAGAATTCAGCACTGCTACCTCATGTTCATTGGAAAATAAGAAACCATGTCCTCCATGTAACAGATGCATACACAGCTTTGATGGTCTCACTAAAAAGGAAGCTAAAGCTCCTGAAAACAACATATATTTCAAGTGTACAACCTCAAAGACAGTTTCCCAGATGTCTTGAGGCCTGCACACTTCCATGTTTGTGGAGTTTTTACAGTCTCCATTACTTTTGGAAACTCCTCTACCACCTCCAGTGTTGTGAACTCCAGAGCATTTTCCATTCCAGATATGTATTCCTAGATTTTCTAACTCTTCTCCTCTAATTGTATCTTACTTGGGGCTAAGGTAATGTCAAGGCATTGTTCTGGATGAGAGTGGGAAGATTTTTTTGTAGCACATATTTGCATACACATTGGATTCATTTTCCAATTATTCATTCAAAATACTGAATCCCTCATAGTAACCCACTCCCTACTAGACTCTGACTACAAATCCTATTATGATGGATAAAAATAGACCAAACCAAATTGAAATACAAGTAGTTCAGAGGATGCAAGGTTAACATTTGGACGTTCCTTTTGCATTATATATGGTAGGAGTTTTAAATCTAGTCATTTTTTTGTTGAAACACTTCTCCATGTGTTTTTAAAGTTAACAAATATGTGAATTCATGTCTCCATTTCTCTGTAGCCTATTCAGCACATATATTTTTATATGCACATATAGAATCCTACCTGGTACCACACGTACATTCTTGTGAGGTGGCTCACTTGGCAGATACAAATTGTGAGAAGAGATCACTCCTGTTAAACACTGTTGAAACGGAAAATTCAACCTATGAGTGAGTATCCTAGCTGAACAACATTATACATAAATTCATGTTCAGTAAAATGAATATTTTTAGATCTGTGGATGATATATATTTCATGGTGAATTTCATTTGGCTTGTATTTTAATACTTTTTAATTTCTGTGTGTGTATTTTAATATATATATATATATATATATATATATATATATATATATATATATATATATACACTCTCCAGAGTTTTCAAAATATGAAATAAATGTATCTTATTATGTACTCCCTAAATTCATTAATATTTAAGTGCGTATTTATAATCAACTTTTCATAAGATTATTCTAAGACATATTCATCCTCCTGAAATACGTATTTGTTTCCTAGTACTGAAAACTAAGTTAAGTGAATTGTGCATACCTATCCTAATATTTTTACACTAATTGACCCAGGTTAATATAAATGCAAGTAGATTTCTATAGGACATGATGTGTATTTTGACGTTCATTTTTTTTCAACACTTGTACATTACTATTTCCTCAGTTTATGCACATCATAAGATATATATTTCATCCACAAGTTCACAAATTTAAAGGCTTTTGTTTCACTTTCAATCACTTCCTGCTTCAGAACACATGTAATCCTCCAGGTTACATGACTGGTCTTTTCATGAGACTTCTTTCCAAACACATTATTTTCGATTTCCACAATTACTTTTGAAGCAAAACTCACACATTCTTCATGATAAACCATAACCCTAATATTACCATTAGATGTATAACTGGTGTGAATGAATGGATATATATCAATATAAGGTTTCCTGTATATTTTCAGATATCAATTTGAACCATTATTTAAGTTGGAACCAGTTATATTATTTATTCACAGTATGGTCTATTCATGCATTATTTCTATATTCATAGACACAGTGTACACCTATTTGTATTCAAAATACTAATTTACACGTCTTCAAAATACTGTTCCTAGAAATGGTGAAAGAAATACTCATGTCACCTGATCTACATATACATTTTATCACAGTAATATTCTGGAAACAAAAAGCAAATGTCACACTTATGATTGTACTAAAGCCTAAATGGAAATTGAACATGGATTACTAAAATCATCCATGTCCAGTTTGCCTATTGCTCTCAAATGTGGATCCTATTGGTGACTACATATTTGTTTCTTCCTAAGATTATATATTCAACCTCAAACCTGTTGAAAATGTCTAATCCTATTACTCACCTTATACTTTGCCTGATTTCCTAATGTCTCTATTGATATATATTTTCCCCAGTTCATCATTGTGACTGCCTCTTAACATGTGCTGACATTTACATTCACTCTCTACATGAAACCCTATTGCTAAAGACCATTTTGTCCAAATCCTATACTCACTCATCTTTCTAAAACTACCGTCTATCTTTCTAATCCTACCGACTATCCCTTTTTGACTGCATGTTCTCTTCGACATTCAATCATCCAAGGTACAATATCCTATACCATTGTATATTGATTTATCTGAGACATCTGTGCAGAAATTAATTCAAAGCTAAGTATCCCAATCAAGGGCCCAATGCCCTTCTGGGCATCAAATCTCACCTAGATTTCTGTTTTCATACCTATATTTCAACTGTATATTTTGTAAATATCACATGTTCCCATAACCATTATTCATCCTGCAGAATTATTCCTAACCCAATTGAACATGTTGTTAACCCTAACCATACACTGTTCCCTCAATCTAACTTTACAGAAGATCAGGGAGAGAGTTGGTCTTCCAATACTGGATTGTAGGGTATCTTCCACCTGATGAGAACCTCAAAGGTCCATGCAGAAATGATACATGGAGAAGAAGGCAGCTATGAAGGACCTGAGAGAGCAAAAGTCATTTTCAATGTTAAACAACCGGGTCAGGATGAAGAGATGTATCTGAATCAGCCTTTCTCTTCTTAATATAGAGAAGATGGACCAAACCAGGCCTGTGAGAAGAGCTGTTCCCGGGTGCCTATTGTTGATATACCATTCTAACTTGTGAAACTGTCACAGAAAGTAGGGGCAGTCTCCATCTCCTGGAACCCTTAGAAGCAAATATCAGTACACACTTCCTTGGTGATGGAACACTCTGAACTTGAGATCCAGGAAGCCAGGCACCCAGAGTAAGTCCCAGTCCCAGTCCCAGTGGTCTCAATTATTTGGATTTACCAAGGACAGAGTCAGTCTTTGTTGGTACCTACTGAAGTGATAATGGCCAAATGTCAGGAGACCTCTGAAGAGGAGCCTTTTCTGAGAAAGCAGGTAGTGGCTCAACCATGGCTCCTGACAACTTCACAGAGTTGGCGAAGGAGACCAGATCTGAGACAGAACAGGCCATTTTGGGGGAACATAGTATGGACCACCAGTCAGAGGACACTCAATATATTCACCAACATACTTGGGGGAAGGAGGTGCCGTTGTGGGTGTTGGTGTGAGTTTGTGGTTTTGTCTCTTTTCTGAGAATAGGTAGGAAAGACTGTTTGTTTGTTTGGACTGGAATGTTTCTAGAAAGTCGTTTGACAACGCGAGTGTTTCTATGTCTGTGCATTCCACTGTATCTGTGGTTGTAGACATTTGAAAAGCGAATGCATCAATGGTTGTGTCCTGTCTAGTAGAAAGCTTCCCAACATTCATACTGCACAATTTAAGAATGGAGAGAGGCTTGCCTTATGGA
Organism: Callospermophilus lateralis; assembly: GCF_048772815.1. Taxonomy (NCBI): domain Eukaryota; kingdom Metazoa; phylum Chordata; class Mammalia; order Rodentia; family Sciuridae; genus Callospermophilus; species Callospermophilus lateralis. The sequence continues at coordinate 38,834 of NW_027517592.1, read as the reverse complement.
TGGGCAACACCTACTATCTTCCTAAGTTCTTGTTTTCTTCCTGAATACTGGCCACTCTCCAGAATAGCCTCATGGTTTGGTTTCCAAGATATGTACCACCTCCAAGCTCTGTGACATGGCCATGTACTGGATAGCTGAAGAGAATAGAAGCATCTCAGAAAACTCACATATCAGTGTGACCATTAAAGTATCAGTGGAAAAACACTGCACTGGGCCTTTTGCTTACCTATTGTTCTGTTTTCCTAAATGTCAGGAAGATCTTTGCCTCAGGAAACCCCTTTGTGAAGCCAGAAAAAAAGAGTTTTCAAATGGAAATGAATGGGCATCACCTGTGGCTCTTTGCTTAATTGCTTTGGAAAGAGATGTGGCTGAATCATCCTCTTTGCCCTGTGTGAGGCAGCGGCTTAGATTCTCAGCACCTGATGGATCTAAAGAAAGTTTCCAAGTGTGCATGCAAAACGAAAATGGCCAAAAGAGCAGTCATTGTGGATGAAGTCTCTCGCCTTCCTCTGTAAGCTTCCTGACCTCCATCACTTGAGAATAGGGATCCTTTGTGTCAAATCAGTTCTTCAAAGCCCTACAGAGGCTAGCACATAAGGGCTTGTGTTTTCTCATGACACCAATTCACATAAAGAATATATACCAGAAAGTCAGTAGGCCTCAAATTAGAGAAGCAGAGCAGTATTAAGAGCAGGACTATTTGATCACTATTGGTTCACAGGAAGGGAGTCCAGGCCACCCTGACTTTAGGCAAATGAGGGGCAAGGGAGTTCATTTGGAAAACTGTCTTGGGCTGTGCCCCTCATGGAAACCTCCAGCCAGAGGTTATGAAGAGTGTCTATGTGGAAGAAGATGAGGGCCATTTGGGAGTGTTTTGGTTTTAATTGTGGTCATTTGTTTGGTGGTTGGAAGAGATGCCTAGGTCCACCTGGGCTTGAACTCTGGTGTGATTCCCCTTACAGATTGAGTTCAGGAACTGACCTCAGAGAAGTATTGCCATGAATTGTGTTGGGATTTTAGGAGACCACGCATGAGAGTTGCCTTTGGAAACTGAGATCAATGCCCAGGGTGGCTTTCCACAGAGCATTGTCAATCTCTGCCAGGGCATCACATTATTTTATACTGAAAGACTTGGCAGTCATCGTTGACAGTCAAAACACACATGGGCCTCACATTGTAGACCTCAATGGGCCTGGCTTCATGTGTCTTTTTGGCCACTCTTTGGGAAGCCTTGCCTCTGAGAATTCTCCAGAGTTTCCTTGAAATGTGCTTCCTCAAACATTAATGGTTCCTGAATGAATTGAAACCCACAATTTCTCCAACTTCATCCTTGAAAAATGGCTAGATAAATACCATGAAATTTTTGAAATTTTCATGACCAGGTGGCACTGGAGAACCTTTCAATGTCCTCTTGCTGATGAAGTGTGTACCAGACAGTGCCTTGATTGACTAGGTTTCATGAAAATGATGTAGAACAGAGATACCAGTATGTTGGAGCCTGCTGAGTAGTGGGCCCAGAGCTGTGGTGTGCAGGTGTGTGATAAAACATCTGTGGGTGGGCCATGTGTATCTGCCATTGACTTCCAAATGGCTTGTGGCTGACATTGTGCAGCCAGGAATCACTTATATGTCTGATAACTCTCCATATAAGGCATCTTGTTATATGGAGATGTTTCAGGACAATGTTCAGAATCAGGTGCAATGGTCAAGGGGACAAGCTATGTGGGATAGAAGCCTGGTTGATGCATTCTCCTGCAGACCCTGACCCATCTCATGTGAAAGAACTCCCTCCAGCACTGTGTTCCAGCTGAATTCCTTGTATTTTGTGAAGCAAATAACAAATTCCCAGTGCAGCAGCAAGAAACACCACGAAAAGTGGAGGATGACCAAATTGCTTCACAGTCAACACGGGGAGTCACTTAGCCTTCAGTGGCGACAGTTTACCTACAAAGAGTGAATTCAGCACTGCTGCCTCATGTCCTTTGAAAAACAAGAAACCATGCCCTCCAGGTCACATAGATGCAGATCCAGCTTTGATGGTCTCATTAGAAAGAAAGCTAAAGCTCCTGACAACAACATATATGTCAAGTGCCCATCGTCAGAGGCAGTTTCTAAGGAAGTCTTCAGGCTGGCAGAGCTCCTTGTTTGATAGCATTTACCTATTAGACCAGGATGCAAGAAAAGACCACTGACTCCAATTAAAATCAAGTTAAAGCAAGCTTATATTTTCCACTGTCCAGGTGGCCTCTCCCTCCCAAAACAGTGGGAACAAGACAGCCACCCAAATTTCCTACAGCCCAGGTTTATAACCCAGAATTTTACACTACAGGGGGGTTAAAATATCAGAACTTTGACAAGCATCAAACTAATCGTAGTTTATATATATATATATATATATATATATATATATATATATATATATATATATATATATATATTTGCTGGCCCCAACATCAGAATTTATGAAGACCATTAGAGCCCCAGAGAGGGTCATTGTCTGGCCAGGGAAGGCCAGTATTTATGAGGTGTCAATAAAGTTTCATAGAGGGCTGTTCCTGGTCAAAGAGCCAGGCATGGGTGAGTTCAAGGCCACGGGCAGGCATTGCAAGCAGGTTCAGAATTTGGTGTAATTTATAGTCAAGCCAAAATTTTCTTTTCATGGCTTTGTGGCAAGATTGATCCCAATTTTAATAAAAGATCAGGTTGGGTCTATCATTCCCCCCTTTTCTAATGTGTCCCTTTCAAATCTTTGATAGGGTAGGGGAAGAGCACTGAGGGAATTTTAATACCTCACGTAACAGTCTCCATATTTTTTGAACTCACACAAAACCAGTCTCCCTGATTTTACCTGACTTAATTAATTACTTAAAATGAAAGTCTATTTATTTTTTGTAAGAAGAGTGGCGTCACTCATTTTGGCTTCTTCTGAGCTGAGAGAGGGTGACATGAGGGGGCACAGAATGAGGGACATGAGTTGCCTTTTAGAAGTCAGTTCGGTTTGAAGTCTGGTTGTGGTAGAACAGTTTGTAAAGTCATCTGGGGATGGGTTCTTCTATGAGAGAAACAAAAACCATGAGTACTGAATAAATGTTGCAGCTGCTGAAACAAGTCACTGTATAGATGTCCCCTCATCTGTCTTCAATATCCCCAGTTATCAGGACTTTCAACTTAATATTTAACTTTTAGTGTCACAGTTGTCCCACCCCATAAGATACAGTTTAATAATTTAATGTCATCTGATCTTGCAAATTCCTTTTACTAGTATGACCTCTGTGTGTAATAGAGAAACCTTTAATTCTGTTAGTCAGGGCTGGATAATCATACTAGCAAACACCAAGCCTACCTGTGTAGGTTAGGAATATCTGTAGGCCTTAAACAAAAAACTTCTGCCTCTGGTAGCTCCTCTTGATAGTCTCTTTTTATTCTCATCAGGCATTCCTCTCTGAGAATCTTTCTTTGTAGCCTCCAGTCTTACTTATTTTGGGAGGCTACCATAAAGTGTATACGTTAAAATATTATTATAACTATTATTATTTAAAATGTCCAGGAATGGCTGTGTTTTGGGTTTATCTGTCTTTGCTAAGAGTTTAAGATGAAGCAGTAAAACTGACTTTTGTTTCTATCTATTGTTAACAGTCAGCTGAGATTTTATGGGAGTCATTTCTGGGGAAACTTGAGAGCAGCTTCTCAGTTCTGCTAGTGCCATTTGCGCTAGGTGACTCCAGGTCTTGCTTGACCATGTGGCTTCTCTCAGAAGCATCAGGAATATCTCCCTTCTCTGATGACTCTCTTCTTCGTAGAAAATGCACTGATTGGCTTTCTGTTCTCCAGTGGCCTCATTAATCTTCCTGATCAGGTGTTTATGTGGCTGAGAGTTGCAAAGTTCTTTAGAGAAGTCTCCTATTCCCTGGATACAAACTGACTCAGAGGTCAAGAGCCAAAATTTGTTTTATTGTCCCTTTTCATTTAAATTAAATTTTAAATCCTAATCTTAAACATCCAGCAAATAAATTTTAACAGCCTTATATAAAGAGTACTGTGCTTTAATGTCTATAATTTAAAATTATTTATCTTTTTATTATTTGGGATCTGTATTTTTCTGTCTTGTAGGTGATGCCTTATTATCTTAAATTAACCAATGTTGTGTTCAAAAGCAACTCTTTTGTAAAACACTAACAGGGAATCTTTAGTTAACTTATAAGAAAATTACAAAATAAAATTAACAAGAGTAAAAATACTTAGTTCGTGTAATAGCTACCCTGAATTTTTGGCTGAGTTATAAATTATATCCCCTTTTTGAGATCCTAGTAATCTTGACAGAAAAAAAAAAAACTTCTGAACGTAACTTTAAATTAAATAACATCTGACCTACTGCTTTCGTAGTTATTCTCACATGTTGTAAGATGAGACACAGAGCCTTATCTCAGGTAAGGCAGGGCTCTATATAAATCTTAAGTCTTTTAGTTCTAAAGCTGATCTTTTTTTTTTAAATATCATCTTACACAGTTTACATAAATTGTTTGAGGTCACATGAACATTAGCTAACATCATATGATATCACATTTAAAACATGAATTAAAGAAAGGCTGAAAGTTTTTAATGTTTACATAGATTAGGAGCTCATTAACTTAAAAATATATTTAAATTTTTCCCCAATGTAAAAAGTAACTTAAAACTTTACATATCTTATTGATAACAAGTAAATAAATCCCCAATATATATATATATTTTTTACCATACAACTTCAGAACACCAGCTTGATGTAATGCTCTTTTAAAGTTTCTACCTTACAGACTTGTATACCTGGAAGATATGAGCACATTAATAGCATCACAATGACATTGATGTTTTTACATTAACCAAATTTAGCTTTTAAAGAAATTCCAGTACAGTGCTCTAAAATAACAGTTCTTATTTAATCAGTTGTTTAATTTTTATGGTTGCTTGCTCTAGAAAAATAAAAATAAACACAATGTTATGGGTAAACTTTTGTTTTCAGAAATTTGTGTCGCTTTATCACATGACTGATTTTTACAATCTTATACAGACTTTAGAACAAACTTATACAGACCTTACTAAATCAATCAGATATCTAACAAAAGTACTCATGAATGAGTAATCCCATATCAAATTTACTTCACTTATTTATCAAAATATTAGAGAAATGTATTGAACAGTGTAAACCATTTTTTTGTTAAAGGAAAAGTCCTAGAACCAAGGCATATTAGACATTTTATAGACATTAATATTTTATTAGATTTTTGAGCAGCTAGAAAAACTTGTAAGCTTAAATTTAAAGACATTTATTGTTATTTGTTTATCCAAATTTAAAGTGAACCATTTAACTCACGTGAATTAAAGATCTTCGAATCCACTTTTTAAAATTTGTTTTTATGAGTGCTTTTTTTTAATGATCGCTCCTTATATATGTTAATTTGTATATCATATATATGATATACGAACATATGGATATATGGACATACAACACATAACAAAAGTGTGCACAAATAATAATAGTAAGGCCTTGTAGCTTTTCACAGGTGAAATCTCCATTGTAATGTTTCAGAACTCCACTGTTGGTCAAAGATAGAACTGATGAGAAAAATATTAACCTAGTTCTCTAGGATCAAAATAATGAGCTCAAAAAAAATACAGAATCTAAGGAAAAAAATGAGAGTCCTAGAAAAAATGACTGGCCAGTAATTAGTAAATACCATACGATTTACCTTTTTTTTTCCCACTTAGACATCAGATCAGTCTCCTACTGAGCTTGTAGGCTTCTTTCATTTACATTTCAACATAAGTCCTGGCTGAGTTCTGGAAGGAGCTGGACAAAACTGCTATTCTGAGCGGACACCTCAGGCCTAAGGCACTTTAACCATAATTTTCAGGTGAGGATGTTGAAAATTATGATACAATTTTAAGATACAATTCAAAATTTTATACCTTAACATCTTGTTTTGTCAACAGATACCATACTATGATTTACTATCCTTGTCCAAATTAATGCACTGACACACTGTGACATTTTCCCAGGCTACCCAATTAAAAATTGGTGAAAAAAAAGACTAAATGATTGGGAAGTTACTTGCCAACTTGGAAGTAGAATTCTTTAGTTTTCCATTTTAAGTATTTAAGTTCTCTGGCATGAATTATCTGAAATCATAAACTAAAAAATTACCTAAACCCGACTTTTAACTGCAAGATTGAGCAATGCTACAAAAACCCATCCAGATACCATATTGTTACAATAAAACATCATCATTTAGACACACATTCAGCTAAGATCATTCCCAAGAAACAATTTATAATATCAACACATTATTGCACATGTCTTAAATGGCCAGAAACAAAGACAAAAGACAGACAGAAAGGAGCTCCAGACTATGGCTGACAGGACAGAAGCCTTTAAAACAGCAGATAAGAGAAAAATCTCCTACACCAGTGGCATGATAGATGTCCCCACAAGGGCATCAGATGTTTTCACAGAGGGGCAACCTGAAATGTAATATCAAAGGTCTCCATGGTGACTTTACTGCATTTAGTGTCTCCTTTTTCTTTTTCTCTTTTTTAAGAAAACAGAGGTGGCATAATACTTACAGTGCAGGGAAGGAAGGAGGGAATTTACTGAAGCAACAGGACTTCGGCAGCTGCTGGGAGTCCCTCAGTCCCGTCTTTTACTTAAACAGGATTAGCTCCTCTGGTTTGGTTCCACCCCAAGCACGCTGAATCTCCTAACATTTCAGTAGTCAGCTCTCAAAAATTCTGGGGTCGGGGGGGTATCAAAATTTGTGACTTAAATTTCGGTTCTGGACCTTGAAGCCAATTAATACCAATTTAATATAAGGACAGGGTTTGAGAAAAAGTAAAAGGGAGGTTTACTGCTTTGCTAACAAAGGATAAAAACAGGGGACACTGTCCAAAGTTGTGACTCTCTTGATCTGGAGGGACAAGGGGTTTTAAAGGAGCTTCACTTGTTAACCTGGGAGATACTCAGTTATTAGGTCTCCAGCAGGCATTGCCCTCTGCAGTGGGTGTGCTCCAGACAGCCAGCTAGGGGCTTCTCTCATCCTGCTTAACAAAGGGGGGGTATAGTGCATCCCATTTCTTTAAAACACAGTCCAAAGGGGTGACAGGCTTACATGCTTTATTACCCATTTTCACGTCCAATATCCTTAAGTTTTTACCACAGAAATCACACAACAAAACGCACAAAAACAAACAAATAAAAAACATTTAGAACACAGAACAAAACACACACAAAAAAACAGAAACTCGGTGAATAAACAGAAAACCAGAGGAGCAATGCAGCGTCTTGCTAAAGCTCCGGGGTAGGAGCTCCTGCGTGCCAGTCGGCACCTCTCTACACTTTCAGAGGTATTCCCTACAGAAAAGAACAGAGGAAAGAAGGATTCCTATTACTGTCCCGGACAGGAGTATATGTGAGCCTTCCCAGGCCACCTCTCTGTCATCAGAAGAGAACTCCCTTAACCGGATATCAGATGTTATAAAGGCGCCTCTTACCTATGAAGGCCTCCTCCACCAGGTGCTTGATAATAGTTTTAGTGTGATGGTTCACTGCAGTGATCCACGGACTGAAGGCTCATTCCAAGGCCTTGGAACTTTTCTCTCCAGCCTGGAGTCCTGGAGGATAGGCCAGCTTCAGAATTTCCAGCAGTATGGCTTTGTGATCTGGTCGGGTCATGTTGCTGGGGAACTCCAAAATGTTAGTCCAGGACACAAGAAAAGACCACTGACTCCAATTAAAATCAAATTAAGGCAAGCTTAATATTTCAAGCAGCCGGGCTGCCTCTCCCTCTCAAAATGGCGGGAACAAGACAGCAACCCCACCTTTCCTACAGCCCAGCTTTATAGCCCAGAAAGTTACACAAAAGGGGGGTTACAGAAAACAGAACTTTGACAGGCATCACACTAATTGTAGTTTACATTTGTTTTTTCTGGCCCCAGCATCAGAAATTATGAGGACCATTAGAGCCTCAGAGAGGGTCATTGTCTGGCCAGGGAAGGCGAATATTTATGAGGTGTCATTAAAGTTTCAGAGAGGGCCGTTTTCTGGTCAGAGAGCCAGGCATGGGTGAGTTCAAAACATGGTCAGGCATTCTAAGCAGGTTCAGAATTTGCAGTAATTTATAGTAAAGCAAAAATTATCTTTTCATGGCTTTGTGGCAAGATGGCTCACAATTTTAATGAAAGATCATGTTGGGTGATCAACCCTGTCCCCTACTTTTGGAAAATCCTCTACCACCTCCAAGGTTGTGAACTCCTGAGCATTTTCCATTCCAGATATGTATTCACAGAATTTCTAACTCTTCTTCTCTAATTGCGTCTTACTTGGGGCGAAGTTAATGTCAAGCCATTGTTCTGGATGAGAGTGGGAAGAATATTGTGCAGCACATAATTGCATACACATTGGATTCACTTTCCAATTTTCCAATTGAAATACTGAATTCCTGACAATAACCCATACCCTTCTAGACGCTAACTACAAATACTAATATGATGGAGAAAAATAACCCAAACGGAATTGAAATACAAGCAGTTCAGAGGAGGCATGGTGTATATTGGACTTGCCTTTTGCAAGATAAAAGGTAGGTGTTATAAATCTAGTCATTTTTTAATTGAAATAGTTTTATATGTGTATTAAAGTTAACAAATATGTGAATTCCTATCTCCCTTTCGCTGTAACCTATTCAGCACATTAATTTTTATATACACATATAGAATCCTACCTGATATCACACGTACATTTTTGTGAGGTGCCTGACATTGCAGATACAAATTGTGAGAAGAGATTACTCTACCTAAATGCTGTTGGAACTGAAAATTCAAGCTAATGATGAGCTTCCTAGTTGAATAACATTATACATAAATCCATGTTCAGTAAAATGAATATTTTTGGATCTGTGGATGATATATATTTCATGGTGAAATTCGATTGGCATATATAATTCCACTTTTGAATGTCTTTGTTTGTGTGTGTGTTTGTGTGTGTGTGTGTGTGTGTGTGTATATATATATATATATATATATATATATATATATATATACAAAATAAATCTCCAGATTTTTCAAAATATGAAATATATGTGTCCTATATACACTCCCTAAATTCATTCATGTTCATGTATGTGGATTAATAATCAACTTTTCACAAGATTATTCTCAGAAATATTCATCCACCTGAAATACATATTTGTTTCCTAGTACTGAAAACTAACTTCAGTGAAAGGTGCAAACAAATCCTAGTATTTCTACATTAACTGACCTAGTTTAACATCAATGCTAGTAAATTCCTATGGGACATGATGTGTATTTTGACATTAATTATTATTCAACACTGGTACATTACTATTTCTTCAGTTTATGCACATCATAGGATATATATTTCATCCACTACTTAGCAAATTTATAGGCATTTGTTTCACTTTCAATCACTTCTTTCTCCAGAACACATGTATTTCCCTATGTTTCTTGACTGGTCTTTTCATGAGACTTTTTTCAAATATATTATTTTCAATTTCCATGATCAATTTTTAAGCAAAACTCACACATCCTTCATGATAAAACATAACCCTAAGATGACCATTAGATATATAACTGGTTGGAATGATTGATTGTGCATCTTTATAACATTTCTTATATATTTTCAGATATCCATTCAATCCATTATTTAAAGTGGATCCAGTTATATTATTTATTCCCAGTATGGTCTATTCATGCGTTATTGCTATATTCATAGACAGAGGGTACACCTATTTGTACCCCAATACAAATTTATATGTCTTCAAAATATTGCTCCTGGAAATGGTGGAAGAAATACTCATGTCACGTGATATACATATACATTTTATCACAGAAATATTCTGGACACAAAAAGCAAAGGTCACACTTTCAATTGTACTAAAGCCTAAATGGAAAGTGAGCATGGATTACTAAAAACATCTATGTCCAGGTTGCCTAATGCTCTCAAATGTCAATCCTATTGGTGACTACATATTTGATTCTTCCTAAGATTATATATTCAACCTCAAGCCTGTTGAAAATGTCTAATCCTATCACTCACTTTGTACTTTGCTTGATTTCCTAATGTCTTTATTGATATCTGCTTTCCCTCATATTTTCCCCAGTTCATCATTGTGACTGACTCTTCACATGTGCTGACATTAACACTCACTCTCTAACCGAAACCCTATTGCTAAAGAACTTTTTGTCCAAATCCAATACTCACTCTTCATTCTAAACCTAACTACTACCTTCCTCATCGTACTGAATATCGCTTTTTGACTGGATGTTCTCTTCAACATTCAATCATCCAAGGTACAAGGTCCTATGCCATTGTATATTGATTTATCTGAGACAACTGTGCAGCACATAACTCAAAGCTAAGTATACCACTTAAGGGTCCAATTCCCTTCTGGGCTTCAAATCTTTCCTAATTTTCTGCTTTCATACTTATATTTCACCTATATACTCTTGTAAATATCGAAGGTGGCCAATACCATTATTCATCTCGCAAAATGATTCCTAACCCAAATCAAACATGTTATTAACCCTAAACATACACTGTTCCATCAATATAACTTACAGAAGAGCAGGGACCGAGTTGGTCTTACAATATAGGAATGTAGGTGATCTTCCACCTTCTGAGAACCTCAAAGATCCATGCAGAAATGATCCTTGGAGAAGATTTATGCAGCTATGTTGGACCTGAGAGAGCAATAGAAATCTTCCATGGCAAACAACCTGGTCAGGATGAATTGATGGGTCTAAGTCAGCCTCTCTTTTCTTATTGTAAAGAAGTTGGAAGAAACCAGGCCTGTGTGGAGAGCTGTACCTGGGTGCCTAAGGTTGATATTCCATTCTAACTTCTGAATGTGTCAGAGGATGTTGGGGCAGCCTCCATCTCATGGGACCCTTGGAAGCAACTGTTAGGACAAAGTGGTTTTCAAGGCAGTGACCTCATTCAGTTCCTGAAGGAAGTGACCTCTCCTCACTTCCTTGGTGATTGAATTCTCTGAACTTGGGATCCAGGAAGACAGGCACCCAGAGCCAGTCCCAGTCCTAGTCCCATTGGGCTAACTTGTTTGCTTTTTCCAAGGACAGAGTCAGTCTTTCTTGGTACCTACTGATGTGAGGATGGCCAATTGCCAGCAGAGCTCTGAAGAGGCACCTTCCCTGAGAAAGCAGGTAGTGGCTCACCGCTGTCTCCTGACAACTCACATAGTTGGCCAAGGAGACCAGATCTGAGAGAGGACAGGCCATTTCGGGGGAACATAATATGGCCCACCAGTCAGAAGACACTCTGGATAGTCACAGACCTACTTGGGGGAAGGAGGTGGCTTTGCCGTTGTGGGTGTGAGTTTGTGGTTTTTTTCTCATGTTCTGAGAATAGGTAGGAAAGGCGTTTTTTTCTGGTGTGGAGTGGACTGTTTCTAGTAAGTCCTTTGACATTGTGAGGGTTTCTATGTCTGTGTATCCCACTGTATCCGTGGTTGTAGACATTAGAAAAGAGAATGCATCAATGGATTTGTTTTCTCTAGTAGAAAGCTTCCCCACATTAATACTGCCCAATAGATTAATGGACTTCACTTTGCCTTATGGATGGGCAACACCTAGGGTCTTCTTAAGTTACTGTTTTCTTCGTGAATTCTGGCCACTCTACAGAATACGCTCATGGTTTTGTGTCCCAGATATGTAACACCACAAGGCTCTGTGACATGGCCATGTACTGGATAGCTGAAGAGATTGAGAGCACCTCAGAAAACTCAGATATCAGTGTGACCAGTAAAGTCTCAGTGAAGAAACCCTTCTTGGGCCATTTGCTTACTTGTGTTTCAATTACCCTGAATTTCAGGAAGGTCTTTGCCTCATGCCAACCCTTTGTGAAGCCTGAAGAAAACTGTTTTCATATGGAAATGAATGGGCTTCACCTGTGGCTCTTTGCTTAATTGCTTTGGAATGGGATGTGTCTGAATCAGTCTCTGGTCCTTGTGTGAGGCTGTGACTTAGATTCTCAGCACCCAATGGATCTAAAGAAAAATCCCATGTGCTTCCCAAACCGAAATGGCCAAAAGAGAAGTCATTGTGGATGAATTTTTTTGCCTTCTTGTTTTAGGTTCCTGACCTCCATTAAGTGAGAATAGGGATTCTTTGGATTAAATGAGTTCTTCAAATCCCTGCAGAGGCTTGCCCATATGTGCTTGGGTTTTCTCATGACTCCAAATCACATAAAGAATCTATACCTCACAGCCAGTAGGCCTCAAATTGGAGAAGTGGAACACTTTAACAGCAGGAATATTTGATCACTCCAGGTTCACAGGAGGAGTGTCCAGGCCACCATGATTTTAGGCAAATGAGGGGCAAGTGAGCTTATTTTTTACACTTTCTTAGGCTGTGCCCCTCATAGAAATCTCCAGCCAGAGGTTATGATGAGTGTCTATATGGAAGAAGATGAGGGCCCTGTGGGAGTGTTTTGATTTTAATTGTGGTCATTTTTGTGGTGGTTGGAAGGAATGACTGGTTCCACCTGGGCTTGAACTCTGGCGTGATTCCCCTTAGAGACTGAGTTCTGGAACTGAACTCAGAGAAGTATTGCCATGAATTGTGTTGGGATTTTAGAAGGCCATGCATGAGACTCACCCATGGAAACTGAGATCTAGGCCCAGGGTGTCTTTCCACAAAACAATGGGAACCTCAGCCAGGATATCACATGATTTTATTCTGAAAGATTGGCAGGTATAGTTGAGAGTCAAAACACACATGGACCTCACATTGTAGGCCTCAATTTGCCTGGCTTCATGTGACCTTTTGGCAACTCTTTGAGAAGCCTTGCCTGTGAGTGTTCTCCAGAGCTTTCATTGAAATGAGCTTTCTCAACACTTAATGGTTCCTGAATGATTTGAAACCCACAGTGCCTCCAACTTAATCTTTGAAAAATGGCTAGATAAATACCATGAAATTTTTGAAATTTCCATGACCAGGTGGCACTGGAGAATCTTTGGAAGTCCTGTGGTTGATCATGTGTATACCAGAGAATGCCTTGTTTTACTGGGTTTTATGAAAATGGTGTAGAACAGAGATGCCAGTAATTTGTATCCTGCTGATTAGTGGGCCTAGAGCAGTGGTGGGCAGGTGTGTGATAAAACACCATGGTGGGGCCATGTGGATCGGCCATTGGCTTCCAAATGGATTATGACTGACATAGTGCAGAAATCAGACACTTATATGTAAAGGCATTTTTTATATGGAGAGGTTCAGGGCAATGTTCAGAATCAGTTTACTATGGTTATTGGGGCAAGCTGTGTGGGATAGAAGCCTGGTTGGTGCATTCTCCTGCAGACCCTGACCCACCACACGTGACAGAACTCCCTTCAGCACTGTATCCTAGTAGAACTCCTTGTATTTGGTGAAGCAAATACCAAATTCCCAGTGCAGCAGCAAGAAACACCACGAAAAGTGGAGGATGACCAAATGTCTTCACAGTCCACACGAGGAGACACTTAGCCTCCAGTGGCCACAGTTTACATACAAAGAGAGAATTCAGCACTGCTGCCTCATGGTCATTGGAATATAAGAAACCATGTCTTCCAGGTCACATAGATGCAGACCCATTTTGATGGTCTCACTACAAAGGAAGTTAAAGCTCATGACAACAACATATATTTCAAGTGCCCAACCTCAGAGGCAGTTTTCCAAGAAGTCTTAGGCCAGCAGAGCTCCATGTTTGTGGAGTGTTTACACTGTTCTTTACTTTTGGAAACTCCTCTACCACCACCAAGGTTGTGAACTCCCGAGCATATTCCATTCCAGATATGTATTCATAGATTTTCACACTTTTCTACTCTAATTGTGTCTTACTTGGGCCAAGGTAATATCAAGGCATTGTTCTGAATGTGAGTGGGAAGATTTTTGTGTAGCACATATTTACATACACATTCGATTCATTTTTCAATTTTCTATTTGAAATACTGAAGCCCTGAAACTAACACATACCCTACTATGCTCTGACTAATAATTCTAATATGATGGTGAAAAATAACTCAAACAGAATAGAAATACAAGCAGTTCAGAGGAGGCATGGTGTATTGTTACAATTGCCTTTTGCATTATATAGTGTAGGAGTTATAAATCTAGTCATTTTTTTGTTGAAATAGTTCTACATGTGTTTTTAAAATTAACAAATATGTGAATTCCTGTCTCCCTTTCTCTGTAGCCAATTCAGCACATGTATTTTTATATGCACATATAGAATTCTACCTGGTACCACACGTACATACTTGTGAGGTAACTGAATTGGCAGATGCAAATTGTGAGAAAGGATAACTCCTCCTAAATGCTGTTGGAACTGAAAATTCAACCTATGGGTGAGCTTCCTAGTTGAATAACATTATACATTAATCCATGTTCAGTAAAATGAATATTTTTCGATCTGTGGATTATATATATTTCATGATGAATTTCGATTGGCATATATATTGCTACTTTTTTTCTTTTATTGGTTGCTCAAAACATTAAAAATCTCTTGACATATAATATTTCATACATTAGATTCAAGTGGCTTATGAACTCCCATTTTTAGCCCAAATAGAGATTACAGAATCACATCGATTACACATCCACATTTTTACATAATGCCCTATTAGCTACTGTTGTATTCTGCTACCTTTCCTATACTCTACTATCTCCCCTCCCCTTCCTTCCGATCTTCTCTTTTTTCCCCATCTACTGTAATTTATTTCACTCCATGTTTATTTTCCCATTCCACTCACAACAATATGTAATTTTGTGTAACAATGAGGGTCTCCCTCCATTACCATGCAATTTCCCTTTTCTCTCACTTACCCTCCCACCTCATGTCTCTGTTTAAAGTTAATCTTTTCTTCCTGCTATTGCTCCCTGCTCTGTTCTTAGTTGCTCTCATTATATCAAAGAAGACATTTGGTATTTATTTTTTAGGGATTGGCTATCTTCACTAAGCATAATCTGCTCCAGTGCCATCCATTTTTCTGCAAATTTTATGATTTTGTCATTTGTTAGTGCTGCGTAATACTCCATAGTGTATAAATGCCACATTTTTTTATCCATTCATCTATTGAAGGGCATCTGGGTTGGATCCACAGTGTATCAATTGTGAATTGTACTGCTATGAAAATCCATGTGGTAGTATCCCTGTATTACTCTCTTTTAAGGTCTTCAGGGAATAGTCAGAGAAGGGCAATAGCTGAGTCAAATTGTGGTTCCATTCACAGCTTTCCCAGGAATCTCCATACTGCTTTCCAAATTGGCCACACCAGTTTACAGTCCCACCAGCAATGTACAAGAGTATCTTTTACCCCACATCCTTGCCAGCACTTGTTGTTGTTTGACTTCATAATGGCTACCAATTTACTGGAGTGAGATGGTATCTTAGGGTGATTTTGATTTGAATTTCTCTGACTGCTAGAAATGGTGAGCATTTTATTATGTACTTGATGAATGATTGTATGTCCTCCTCTGAGAAGTGTCTGTTCAAGTCCTTGACCCATTTGTTTATTGGGTTATTTGTTATCTTATTGTCTAATTTTTTGAGTTCTTTGTATATTCTGGATATTAGGCCTCTATCTGAAGTGTGAGGAGTAAAAATTTGTTCCCATGATGTATGCTCCTTATTTACCTCTCTTATTCTTTCTCTTGCTGATAAAAAACTTTTCAGTTTAAGTAGTCCCATTTGTTGATTCTTGTTATTAACTCTTGTGCTATGGATGTCATATAAAGGAATTTGGAGCCCGATCCCATAATATGTAGATCAGAGCCAACTTTTTCTTCTATCAGACACAGAGTCTTTGATTTGATATCTAGCACCTTGATCCACTATGATTTAACTTTTGTGCATGGCGAGAGAAAGGAATTCAGTTTCATTTTGTTGCACATGGATTTCCATTTTTCCCAACACCATTTGTTGAAGATACTATATTTCCTCCATTGCATGCTTTTAGCTCCTTTATCAAATATAAAATAGTTGTAGCTTTTTGGATTAATCTCTGTGTCCTCCATTCTGTACCATTGGTCCACCCGCCTGTTTTGGTACCAGTACCATGCTGGTTTTTTTTTAATTAATTTTATTGTAGGTTGTTCAAAACATTTCATAGTTCTTGATATATCATATTTCACACTTTGATTCAAGTGGGATATGAGCTCCCATTTTTACCCCATATACAGATTGCAGAATCACATCAATTGCACAACCATTGATTTACATATTGCCATTCTGGTGACTGTTGTATTCTGTTGCCTTTCCTATCCTCTACTATCCCCCCTCCCCCTCCCCTCCCCTCTTCTCTCTCTACCTCCTCTACTGTAATTCATTTCTCCCCCTTATATTTTTCCTCCTTTCCCCTCATTTCCTCTTGTATGTAATTTTGTATACCCCTGAGGGTCTCCTTCCATTTACATCCAATTTTCCTTCTCTCTCCCTTTCCCTCCCACCTCTCATCCCTGTTTAATGTTAATCTTCTTCTCATGCTCTTCGTCCCTACTCTGTTCTTAGTTAATCTCCTTATATCAAAGAAGATATTTGGCATTTGTTTTTAAGGGATTGGCTAGCTTCACTTAGCATAACCTGCTCTAATGCCATCCATTTCCCTCCAAATTCTATGATTTTGTCATTTCTTAATGCAGAGTAATATTCCATTGTGTATAAATGCCACATATTTTTATCCATTCTTTTATTGAAGGACATCTATGTTGGTTCCACAGTCTTGCTATTGTGAAATGTGCTGCTATGAACATGGATGTAGCAGTGGCCCTATAGTGTGCTCTTTTTAGGTCTTTAGGGAATAGACCGAGAAGGGGAATAGCTGGATCAAATGGTGGTTCCATCCCGAGCTTTCCAAGAAATCTCCATACTGCTTTCCAAATTGGGTGCACCAATTTGCAGTCCCACCAGTAATGTACAAGAGTACACTTTTCCCGACATCCTCGCCAGCACTTGTTGGTGTTTGACTTCCTAAAGGCTGCCAATCTTACTGGAGTGAGATGGTATCTTAGGGTGGTTTTTATTTGCATTTCTCTGACTGCTAGAGATGGTGAGCATTTTTTCATATACTTCTTGATTGATTGTATGTCCTCCTCTGAGAAATTTCTGTCCAGGTCCTTGGCCCATTTGTTGATTGGGTTATATGTTATCTCATTGTCTAATTTTTTTTAGTTCTTTGTATATTCTGGATATTAGGGCTCTGTCTGAAGTGTGAGGAGTAACGATTTGTTCCCAGGACGTAGGCTACCTATTTACCTCTCTTATTGTTTCTTTTGCTGAGAAAATAACTTTTTAGTTTGAGTAAGTCCCATTTGTTGGTTATAGTTATTAACTGTTGTGCTATGGGTGTCCTATTTAGGAATTTGGATCCCGACCCCACAGTATGTAGATCATAGCCAACTTTTTCTTCTATCAGACGCCATGTCTCTGATTTGATATCAAGTTCCTTGATCCACTTTGAGTTAACTTTTGTGCATGGTGAGAGAAAGGGATTCAGTTTCATTTTGTTGCATATGGATTTCCAGTTTTCCCAACACCATTTGTTGAAGATGCTAGCCTTCTTCCATTGCATGCTTTTAGCCCCTTTATCGAATATAAGATAGTTGTAGTTTTGTGGATTGGTTTCTGTGTCCTCTATTCTGTACCATTGGTCCACCCGCCTGTTTTGGTACCAGTACCATGCTGTTTTTGTTTCTATTGCTCTGTAGTATAGTTTGAAGTCTGGTATAGCTATACCGACTGATTCACACTTCCTGCTTAGCAATGTTTTTGCTATTCTGGGTCTTTTATTTTTCCATATGAATTTCATGATTGCTTTCTCTATTTCTACAAGAAATGCCATTGGGATTTTGATTGGCATTGCATTAAACCTATTGAGAACTTTTGTTAATATCGCCATTTTGATGATGTTAATTCTACCTATCCATGAACAGGGTATATTTTTCCATCTTTTAAGATCTTCTTCAATTCTCTCTTTAGGGTTCTGTAGTATTCATTGTATAAGTCTTACACCTCTTTTGTTAGGTTGATTCCCAAGTACTTTATTTTTTCTGAGGATATTGTGAATGGGGTGGTTGTCCTCATATATATTTTAGAGGATTTGTCGCTGATATACAGGAATGCCTTTGATTTATGCGTGTTGATTTTATATCCTGCCACTTTGCTGAATTCATTTATTAGCTCTAATAGTTTCTTTGTAGACCCTTTTGGGTCTGCTAGGTATAGAATCATGTCATCTGCAAATAGTGATAATTTGAGTTCTTCTTTTCCTATTTTTATGCCTTTAATTTCTTTTGTCTGTCTAATTGCACTGGCCAGTGATTCGAGAACTATGTTGAACAGAAGTGGTAAGAGAGGCCATGCCTGTCTTGTACCAGATTTTAGAGGGAATGCCTTCAGTTTTTCTCCATTCAGAATGATGCTAGGCTGAGGCTTAGCATAGATTTCTTTTACAATATTGAGGTATGTTCCTGTTATCCCTAGTTTTTCTAGAGTTTTGAACATAAAGGGATGCTGTACTTTGTCGAATGCTTTTTCCGCATCTATCGAGATGATCATATGGTTCTTATATTTAAGCCTATTGATGTGGTGAATAACATTTATTGATTTTCGTATATTGAACCAACCTTGCATCCCAGGGATAAATCCTACCTGATCATGGTGCACAATTTTTTTGATATGTTTTTGTATCCGGTTCGCGAGAAGTTTATTGATCATTTTTGCATCTAGGTTCATTAGAGATATTGGTCTGTAGTTTTCTTTCTTTGGAGTGTCTTTGTCTGGTTTAGGAATCAGGGTGATGTTGGACTCATAGAATGAATTTGGAAGTTCTCCCTGTTTTTCATTTTCCTGAAATAGCTTGAAAAGTATTGGTATTAGTTCCTCTTTAAAGGTTTTGTAAAACTCTGCTGTATAACCATTCGGTCCTGGGCTTTTCTTAGTTGGTAGTCTTTTGATGGTTTCTTTATTTCCTCAGTTGATATTCGTCTGTTTAGGTTGTCAATATCCTCCTAACTCAATCTGGGCAAATCATATGACTTAAGAAATTTATCGATGCCTTCACTATCTTCTAATTTATTGGAGTATAAGAATTCAAAATAATTTCTGATAATCTTCTGTATTTCTGAAGTGTCTGTTGTGATATTGCCTTTTTCATCCCATATGCGAGTAATTTGAGTTCTCTCTCTTCTTCTCTTCATTAGCGTGGCTAAGGGTCTGTCAATTTTATTTATTTTTTCAAAGAACCAACTTTTAGTTTTGTCAATTTTTTCAATTGTTTCTTTTGTTTCAATTTCATTAATTTTTGCTCTGATTTTAATTATTTCTTGTCTTCTACTTTTTTGCTGTTGTTTTGCTCTTCTTTTTCTAGGACATTGAGTTGAAGTATTAGATCATTTATTTGTTGGTTTGTTTCTTTTTTTAAGGAATGAACTCCAAGCAATAAATTTTCCTCTTAGAACTGCTTTCAATGTGTCCCATAGATTCCGATATGTTGTGTCTGTGTTTTCATTTATCTCTAAGAATTTTTTAATATCCTCCTTGATGTCTTCTATAACCCATTTATCATTCAGTAACCTATTTTTCATTCTCCAATTGATGCATGATTTTTCCTTACTTCTTTTATCGTTGATTTTCAATTTCATTTCATTATGTTCAGATAAGATGCATGGTATTATCTCTACTCCTTTATATTGTCTAAGAGTTGCCCTGTGACATAATATATGATCTATTTTTGAGAAGGATCCAAGTGCTGCTGAGAAAAAAGTGTAACTGCTTGATCTTGGGTGGTATATTCTATATATGTCAATTAAGTCTAGGTTATTAATTATGTTATTGACTTCTATAGATTCCTTATTCAACTTTTCTTTGTAAGATCTATCCAGTGGTGAGAGAGGTGTGTTGAAGTCTCCCATAATTATTGTACGGTGGTCTATTAGACTCTTGAACTTGAGAAGAGTTTGTTTGATGAACATAGCTGCACCATTGTTTGGGGCATATATATTTATGATTGTTATGTCTTGTTGGTGTATGGTTCCCTTGAGCTGTATGTAGTGTCCCTCTTCATCCCTTTTGATTAACTTTGGCTTGAAATCTATTTTATTTGATATGAGTATGGACACTCGTGCTTGTTTCCGAAGTCCATAAGAGTGATATGATATTTCCCAACCTTTCACCTTCAGTCTATGTATGTCTTTTCCTATCAAATGCGTCTACTGAAGGCAGCATATTGTTGGGTCTTGTTTTGTGATCCATTCTACTAGCCTGTGTCTCTTAATTCGTGAGTTTAAGCCATTAACATTTAGGGTTATTATTGAGATATGGGTTGTTCTTCCAGTCATATTGGTTTATTTATGTTACTAAACATGGTTTGTTTTCCTCTTTGATTATTCCCCCTCTTTACTGTACTCCCTCCCGCTGTTGGTTTTCATTGTTATTTTCCATTTCCTCTTCCTGCAATGTTTTGCCGAGGATGTTTTGAAGAGATGGTTTTCTAGCTGCAAATTCTTTTCACTTTTGTTTATCATGGAAGGTTTTAATTTCATCTTCCATACTGAAGCTTAATTTTGCTGGATACACAATTCTTGGTTGGAACCCATTTTCTTTCAGTGTTTCAAATATGTTATTCAAGGATCTTCTAGCTTTCAGAGTCTGTGTTGAAAGATCAGCTGTTATCCTGATTGGTTTACCCCTAAATGTAATCTGCTTCCTTTCTCTTGTAGCTTTTAAAATTCTCTCCTTATTCTGTATGTTGGGCATCTTCATTATAATGTGTCTAGGTGTGGATCTCTTATGATTTTGCACATTCGGCGTCCCGTAGGCTTCTAGGATATGGGATTCTGTCTCATTCTTCAAGTCTGGGAAGTTTTCTCGTATTATTTCATTGAATAGATTGCTCATTCCTTTTGTTTGGAACTCTATACCTTCCTGTATCCCAATGACTCTTAAGTTTGGTCTCTTTATGTTATCCCATATTTCTTGAATGTTCTGCTCATGGTTTCTTAACAGCTTTGCTGAGCTGTCTATGTTCTTCTCCAGTTGAAATACTTTGTCTTCATTTTCTGATGTTCTATCTTCTAAGTGTTCTACTCTGCTGGTAGTATTCTCAATTGAGTTTTTAATTTGGTTTATTGTTTCCTGCATTTCCAGGATTTCTGTTTGTTTGTTTTTTATAACCTTGATCTCCCTGTATAATTGATCTTTTGCTTCTTGTATTTGTTTATGTAATTCATTTTCGAAGTGCTCGAAGTGGTCTTTCATTGTCTGATTATGCTGTCTAATGTCTTCCTTGAGACTCCAGATAATCTGAAGCATGTATATCCTGAATTCTTTATCTGACATTCCATCTGCTGCAGATATTACCTCTTCTAAATTTGAGTTGACCTGCATTGCTTGTGGTCCTTTCTTTCCTTGTCTTTTCATACTGATCGCGTTTCTTTCTGCTTGGTGAAACTGTTTTGTTATTGATTTTCCCCCTATATATTTATATTGCTCTTATATAGTTGCAAAGTCTCCCTCGCAGGCTTTGGCGGTGGTTCTGCCCCTCCTCCAATTGGGGCAATGTGCCTACTACGCCGGCAGGCTGCTGTGCCTCTACTTTCGGTGGGCCTGTTCTTTCGGTGGTCACAGGTTCGCCTCCCTTGCAGGCGTGAGAAGCGGCTCTGCACCTCCGCTGGCCGCTAGGCCTGTTCTGTCTGTCGTTTGCAGGTCTGTCTACCTAACAGGTGCTGGTGGCGGCTCTGCCCCTCCCCCAAACGGGGTGATGTGTCAGACGGCCACTGGGCCTGTTTTATCAGTGGTCACGGTATCGCCTACCTTGCAGGTGGGTGGGGCAGCTGTGCCCCTCTGCAGGTTTCTGGGCCTGACCTGCCGGTGGGTCGCAGGTCATTCATTTTTTAGTTCTAGTAGTTTTTGTACACCTTTTTGTGTCTTCTATGTATAGAATAATGTCACCCGAAAATCGTGATAATTTGCGTTCTTATTTTCCTATTTTTATGCCTTTTATTTGTTTAGTATGTCTAATTGCTCTGGCCAGTGTTTCGAGAACTATATGGAATAGAAGTGGTGAGAGAGGGCATCCCTGTCTTGTTCCAGATTTTAGAAGAAATGCCTTCAATGTTTCTCCATTCATAATGATGCTAGCCTGAGGCTTAGCATAGATAGCTTTTACAATGTCGAGGTAACTTCCTGTTATCCCTATTTTTTCTAATGTTTTGAACATAAAGGGATGCTGTACTTTGTCAAATGCTTTTTTTGCTTCTATCGAGATGATCATATGGTTCTTATCTTTAAGTCTATTGATGTGGTGAATAACATTTATTGATTTCCGTATATTGAACCATCCTTGCATCCCAGCTATGAATCCTACTTGATCATGGTGCATAATTTTTTTGATGTGCCTTTGTATTCGATTCACCAGAGTTTTATTGAGGATTTTTGCATGTAGGTTCATCAGATATATTGGTCTGTAGTTTTCTTTCTTTGAGGTGTCTTTTTCTGATTTCGGAATCAGCGTGATGTTGGCCTCATAGAATGAATTTGGAAGAGCTCCCTCTTTTTCTCTATGCTGAAATAACTTGAAAAGTATTGGTATTAAATCTTCTTTAAATGTTTTGTAAAACTCCGCTGTATAGCCATCCGTTCCTGGGCTTTTCTTGGTTTGTAGTCTTTTGATTGCTTCTTCTGTTTCATCCATTGACATTGGTCTGTTTAAATTGTGTGTATCCTTCTGACTCAGTCTGGGAATATCATATGACTTAAGAAATTTATCGATGTCTTCACTATATTCTATTTTATTGGAATATAGGTTTTCTAAATAATTTCTAATTGTCTTCTGTATTTCGGAAGCATCTGTTGTAATATTGCCTTTTTCATCCCATATGTTAGTAATTTGAGTTCTCTCTCTTCTTCTCTTCATTAGCATGCCTAAGGGTCTGTCGAACATATTTATTTTTTCGAAGAACCACCTTTTAGTTTTGTTAATTTTTTCAATAGTTTCTTTTGTTTCAATTTCGTTGATTTCTGCTCTGATTTTAATTATTTCTTGCTTTCTGCTACATTTTTTGTTGTTTTGCTCTTCCTTTTCTAGGGCTTTGAGTTGAAGTGTGAGCTCATTTATTTGTTCGTTTTTACTTTTTTTCAGGAATGACCTCCAGGCAATGAATTTCCCTCTTAAAACTGCTTTCATTGTGTCCCATAGATTCTGATATATTGTGTCTGTATTTTCATGTATCTCTAAGAATTTTTTGATTTCCTCCTTTATATCTTCTGTAACCCACTGATCATTCAGTAACATATTGTTCATTTTCCATGTGATGTAGGATTTTTCCTTCCTTTTTTTATCATTGGTTTCCAGTTTCATTCCATTATGATCAGAAAAAATTCATGGTATTATCTCAACCCCTGTATATTTACTGAGGGTTGCCCTATGACATAATATATGGTCTATTTTTGAGAAGGATCCACGTGCTACTGAGAAAAAAGTATATCCACTTGATGATGATTGATATATTCGATATATGTCAGTTAAGTCTAGGTTATTGATTGTGATATTGAGTTCTATAGTTTCTTTATTCACTTTTGTTTGGAGGATCTGTCCAATGGTGAGAGAGGTGTGTTGAAGTCACCCATAATTATTGTGTTGTGGTCTATTTCATTCTGGAACTTGAGGTGAATTTGTTTTTTGAACATTGCAGCACCATTATTTGGTGCATAAATATTGATAATTTTTATGTCTTGTTGATGAATGGTTCCTTTTAACAGTATATAATGTCCTTTCTTATCCCTTTTGATTAAATTAGTCTTGAAGTCGATTTTATTCGATATGAGCATGGCCACCCCTGCTTGCTTATGGGGAGCGTTGCATGGTATATTTTTTTCCAAAACTTGCACCTTCATCCTGTGTATGTCTTTTCCATTCAGATGTGCCTCCTGGAGGCAATATATTGTTGGATTCATTTTTAATCCAAGTTACCAGCCTATGTCGCGTTATTGGAGAGTTTAAGCCATTAACATTTAGAGTCACTATTGATATATGGTTTGTACTGCCGCTCATGATTGATGATTCATCTTTTTTTTTTTTTAATTTAGTTTGTTTCTGCATGATTAGCTTTTCCCCCACCCTCAGTCATTACTGAGGCACTTCCCACTGATGGTTTTGGTTGTTGATTTTCATTTCTTCTTCGTGTATTGTTTTGCTCAAGATGCTTTGCAATGCTGGTTTTCTGGCTACAAATTTTTTTACCTTTTTTTTATCATGAAATATTTTTATTTCATCGTCATACCTGCAGCTTAATTTTGCTGGATACAGAATTCTTGGTTGGCATTCATTGTCTTTCAGTGTTTGAAATACGTTGCTCCAGGATCTTCTCGCTTTCAGCGACTGTGATGAAAAATCCATTCTCAACCTTATTGGTTTACCCCTTAATGTAATCTGCCTCCTTTCTCTTAGAGCTATTAATATTTTCTCTTTGTTTTGTATATTGGATATCTTCATAACAATGTGTCTTGGTGTTGGTCTACTGTGATTTTGTGTTCTCCGTGTCCTGTAAGCATGTCCAATTTGTATATCTATTTACTTTGTATTTCTGGAAATATTTCTGTAATTATTTCATTCAATAGATTACTAATTCCCTTGGTTTGAATCTGTGTACCTATCCAGATGACTCATTAATTTTTTTTTATGTTATCCCATATCTCTTGGATGTTTTACTCATGATTTTTTACCAGCCTTTCTGTGTTGGCTAGATTCATTTCAAGATGATATATTTTGTCTTCATTATCTGACATTCTGTCTTCTACTTGCTCCACAGTGTTAGTGATACTCTCAATTGACTTTTTAATTTGGTTAATCGTTTCCTTCATTTCTAGAATTATTGTTTGATTTTTTTATAATCTCTATCTCCTGATAAAGATGCATAACTTCTTCTTTTATCTGTTTATGTAATTCATTTTCAATGTGTTCTTTCACTGTTTGGATTTGCTGTCTCGTATCCTCTTTAAGTTTCAATTCCATCTGTCTAAGGTATTCCTTGAGTTCTTTATATGACCATTTTTCTGATGACTATAGGTCCTCCTGAATATTTTGGCTGTCCTTCGTTGTTTGTACTTATTTTCTTCCTTGATTTTTTGTGCTGCTCATGTTACTTCTTGCTCTGTTTGACTGTTGAGTTACTGCTTACTCTTATAAATTTATTTGATGCTTGGAAGAAAAGATATTAGAAGGAAAGGGAAGAAGTCACTAAAGAGAATGAGAGTAGGCAGGTAGAATTCGAGGAAGGGGAAATCAGAAAATTGAAAAGAAATGATAAGACAAAAGAAAAAATAGAAAAGAAAGAAAGAAAGAAAAAAATTTAAAAATAATGATCATTTAAAGATGTAAATTAAAGTTTAAAATAATAATAATAATAAAATAAAAATATTTAAAAAATGAAAACATATTAAAAAGTTAAAGTACAACAACAAAAAATATGAATTTACATAAAGAATCTAAACCCCACACTCAGTAGGCCTCACGTTGGAGAAGTAGAGCAGTATTAACGCCAGGCCTATTTTTTCACTTCTGTTTCACAGGAAGGCAGTCCAGGCAACCCTGATGTTAGGCAAATGAGGGGCAAGGGAGCTTATTTTGGACACGGACGTGGGCTGTGTACCTCATGGAAACCTCCAGATGGAGGTTATGATGAGTGTCTACATGGAAGAAGATGAGGGCCATGTTGGGGTGTTTTGGTTTTAACTGTGAACATTTGTATGGCGGTAGGAAGAGATGACTGGGTACACCTGTGCTTGAACTCTTGTGTGATTCAACATAGAGACTGAGTTCTGGAATTGACCTCAGAGAAGTATTGCCATGGATTGTGTTGGGCTTTTAGAAGGCCATGCATGAGAGTCGCCCTTGGAAAGTGAGATCTACGCCCAAGTTGGCTTTCCACAGAGCAAAGGGAATCTCAGCCAGGATATCACATGATTTTATTCTGAAAGACTTGGCAGCCATAGTTGAGAGTGAAAACACACATGGACCTCACATTGTAGACCTCAATGGGCCTGGCTTCATGTGACCTTTTGGCCACCCTTTGGGAAGCCTTGCCTCTGAGAGTTCTCCAGAGCTTTCATTGAAGTGAGCTTACTCAACATTTAATGGTTAATGAATGAATTGAAACCCACAGTGCCTACAACTTCTTCCTTGAATAATGGCTAGATGAATACCATGAAATTTTTGAAATTCCCAAGACTAGGTGTCACAGGAGAACCTTTGGATGTC
The DNA here is from genome assembly GCF_048772815.1 of Callospermophilus lateralis. Lineage (NCBI taxonomy): Eukaryota > Metazoa > Chordata > Mammalia > Rodentia > Sciuridae > Callospermophilus > Callospermophilus lateralis. The sequence continues at coordinate 12,543 of NW_027517592.1, read as the reverse complement.
CTCTAGCTGATCATGAGAATACAAGACATTGCCTTTATTGACTGGGTTTCATGAAAATGGTGTATAACAGAGATGCAAGTAAGTTGGAACCTGCTGAGTAGTGTTCCTAGAGCCGTGGTGGGCAGGTGTGTGATAAAATATCTCTGGTGTGGCCATGTTTATCTGCCATTGGTGTCCAAATAACTTGTGACTGACATTTTGCAGCCAGTAGACCCTTATATGTAAAAGAATCTTGTTATATGGAGAGGTTTCAGGGCAATGTTCAGAATCAGGTTGCTATGGTCAATGTTGCAAGCTATGTGGGATAGAAGCCTGGTTGGTGCATTCTCCAACAGAACCCAACCCACCACAACTGAATGAACTCCCTACAGCACTGTGTCCCAGTTGAACTCTTTTTATTTCATGAAGCAAATACCACACTCCTAGTGCAACAGCAAAAAACACAACAAAGAGTGGAGGATGACCAAATGGCTTCACAGTCCAGATGAGGAGACACTTGCCCTCAGTGGCCACAGTTTACCTACAAAGAGAAAATTCAGCACTGCTGCCTCATGTTCATCGGAAAATAAGAAACCATGTCATCCATGTCACATAGATGCAGACCCAGCTTTGATGGTCTCACTACAAAGGAAGCTAATGCTTCCTTTGTAGTGAGACCATACAACAAAATATATTTCAAGTGCTCACCCTCAGAGGTAGTTTCTCCAGATGTTAGGCCAGCAGAGCTTCATGTTTGTGGAGTGTTTACCCTGTCCCTTACTTTTGGAAACTCCTCTACCACCTCCAAATTTGTGAACTCCTGAGCATTTTCTATAACAGGAATGTATTCACAGATTTTCTAACTCTTCTCCTCTAATTGTGTCTTACATGGGGCGAAGGTAATGCCAAGGCATTGTTCTGAATGAGAGTGGGAAGATTTTTGTGTAGCACATATTTGCATACACATTGGATACATTTTCCAATTTTCCATTCAAAATACTGAATCCCTGACACTAACAAATTCCCTTCGAGACTTTTACTTCTAATCTTAATATGATGGAGAAAAATAACCCAAACAAAATAGAAATACAAGAGGTTCACAGGAGGCATGGTGTATAGTTGGACTTGCCTTTCCTATGATAAATGGTAGGTGCTATAAATCTAGCAAATTTTTATTGAAACAGTTCTTTATGTGTTTTAAAAGTTAACAAATATGTGAATAACTGTCTCCCTTTCTCTGTAGTCTATTCAGCACATGTATTTTTTTATGCACATATTGAATTCTACCTGGTATCACACATACATTTTGTGAGGTGGCTGACTTGGCAGATACAAACTGTAAGAAAAGATCACTCCTACTAAACGCTGTTGGAACTGAAAATTTAACATATGGGTCAGCTTTCTAGTTGAACAACATAAATTGATGTTCAGGAAAATGAGTATTTTTGGATCTGTGGATGATATATATTTCATGGTGAATTTCAATTGGCATACATAATGCTACTTTTTAATGTCTCTCTCTGTGTGTGTATCTATCTATCTATCTATCTATCTATCTATATATATATATATATGTATTCACTCTCCAGATTTTTCAAAATATGAAATGTATTTGTCTTATTTTACACTCCCTAAATTCATTCATATTTATGTATGTGGATTTATAATCAACTTTTCACAAGTTTATTCTCAGAAATGTTCATCCACCTGAAATACATATTCGTTTCCAGTACTGAAAACTAACTTCAGGGGATCATATGATGGCAGCGAAAGGAGTGCATCAACCCCATATACAGCATCACTGTGCAAGAGAATGACGAATTTCCAGCAAAATTTGAGTGCTCCAAAACCTAGTGGAAGTATTTCCATCTCATGAGGATTAGCTACGGGGCTCAAACGTGAGTGATTTGTCCGCATAGAGCGTCATGCTGCTTATTCAGCAAATCGCCCTGCGGCTAGAGTCTGTGGCGCATGCTGGCAAACAATGAGATAGCAACACAAATATTCAGTGGTGCGGATTCTGTGGGCTCCAGCCAGCTGTACAATCACTGTGCTCATTGCTGAATTCTGGGTTTGAGACCGGGGAAGGACGCGGTCCAATTCGGTTTTCCACACCAGTCAGACCACAGAGGAAGCCAGGGGCCACCATCTTGGAGAGCTGACGTCACCATTCCTGTTTTCAACTCATAGCAGCTCATTCAGCTATAGAACAGGTAATCTCAGGCTGCCATTCGCCTGTGTCTCGGAGACAAATTACTCAGGCCTGTTCCTATCAGAACATACACCAAGCCCAGAGCGGCCGAATTCTGGCTCCTGGAACTGATCAGGCCCAGGGCTAAAGAACCCGCGGAAACTCCTTCTCGGTCTAGGTCTTGCTGAATACTGTGGAGGTAAATACCTACCTAGCCTTCATAGGCAGTGGCAACAGGATTGAGACGGGGCTTGTGAGGGCTGGTCAGGACTCACCCATTGCTTTGGTCATCCGGCAAAGGGAACGAAATGCTGCCATTCGCATGGGATACCAACATGTTAGAGATCTGATGTCATCACAAAGTGGTGGAGGAGATAACTTCATCGATATCAGCGGTGACAGAAACAGTTGGTCTCCTGGTAAAAAAAGTGAGTCACAAACACCCGAGTCTCTCTCACTTTGTCTTCAAGCCAGAGGGGCAGAGCAGAGCCGCCGCCCATGCCCGGCACAGGCCCAGCGACCTGCAGGCGTGGTAGTCATGTCATCCCAATTGGAGTAGTGACAGAGCAGAGCTGCTGCCCGTGCCTGGAACAGGCCCATCAACCAGCAGGCGTGGTAGTCACGTCACCCCAATTGGAGTAGGGGCAGAGCAGAGCCACCGCCTATGCCCAGAACAGGCCCAATGACCCGCTGGTGTGGTAGACACGGCACCCCTATTGGAGTAGTGGCAAAGCAGAGCCTTCTCCCGCGCCCAGTACAAGCCCAGCGGCCCACCAGCGTGGTTGTTAGGTCACCCCAATAGGAATAGGGGCAGAGCAGAGCCACTGCCCAAAACAAAACAGTTTCAACAAGCAGAGAGAAACGCGAGCAGTATGAAAAGACAAGGAAATAAAGGACCACAAGCAATGCAGGTCAACACAACTTTAGAAGAGGTAATAGCTGCATCAGATGGAATGTCAGATAAAGAATTCAGGATACTCATGCTTTAGATGATCTGGAGTCTCAAGGAAGACATTAGACAACAAAATCAGACAATTAAAGATCACTTCGACAATGAATTACATAAACAAATCCAATAAGCAAAAGATCAACTATATAGGGAGATAGAGGTTGTAAAAACAAACAAACAGAAATCCTAGAATTGCAGGAAGGAATAATCCAACTTAAAAACTCAATTGAGAATACTACCAGGAGAGTAGAACACTTAGAACATAGAACATCAGACAATGAAGACAAAGTATTTCAACTTGAAAAGAACATAGACCACTCAGCAAGACTGTTAAGAAACCACGAGCAGAATATCCAAGAAATATGGGATAACATAAAGAGGCCAAACTTAACAGTCATTGGGATACAGGAAGGTATAGAGGTCCAAACCAAAGGAATGAGCAACCTATTCAATGAAATAATACGAGAAAACTTCCCAGACTTGATAAATAAAACAGAATCCCAAGTCCTAGAAGCCTACAGAACGCCGAATGTGCAAAATCATAAGAGAGCCACAACTAGACACATTATAATGAAGATGCCCAACAAACAGAAAAAAGAGAGAATTTTAAAAGCTACAAGAGAAAGGAAGCAGATTACGTTTAAGGGTAAACCAATCAGGATAACAGCTGATCTTTCAACACAGACTCTGAAAGCTAGAAGATCCTGGAATAACATATTTCAAACACTGAAAGAAAATGGGTTCCAACCAAGAATTGTGTATCTAGCGAAATTAAGCTTCAGTATGGAAGATGAAATTAAAACCTTCCTCGATAAACAAAAGTGAAAAGAATTTGCAGCTAGAAAACCATCTCTTCAAAACATCTTCGGCAAAACATTGCAGGAAGAGGAAATGGAAAATAACAATGAAAACCAACAGTGGGAGGTAGGACATTAAAGGGGGGAAAATAATCAAAGAGGAAAACAAACCATGTTTAGTAACATAAATAAACAAATATGGCTGGAAGAACAACCCATATCTCAATAATAACCCTAAATGTTAATGGCTTAAACTCACCAATGAAGACACACTGGCTAGTAGAATTGAACAAAAAACAAGACCCAACAATATGCTGCCTACAGGAGATGCATTTGATACGAAAATGCATACATAGACTGACGGTGGAAGTTTGGGAAAAATCATATCACTCATATGGACTTCGGAAACAAGCAGGAGAGTCCATACTCATATCAAATAAAATAGATTTTGAGCCAAAGTTAATCAAAAGGGATAAAGAGAGACACTACATACTGCTCAAGGGAACCATACACCAACAAGAGACAGCAATCATTAATATATATGCCCCAAACAATGGTGCAGCTATGTTCATCAAACAAACTCTTCTCAAGTTCAAGAGTCTAATACACCACAATACAGTAATCATGGGAGACATGAACACACCTCTCTCACCACTGGACAGACCTTCCAAACAAGGAATAAGGAATAAGGAAACTATAGAACTCAATAACACAATTAATAACCTAGACTTATTTGAGATATGTAGAATATAACACCCAACATCAAACAGTTACCTTTTTTTCTCAGCAGCACATGTATCCTTCTAAAAAATGATCATATATTATGTCACAGGGCAACTCTTAGACAATATAAAGGAGTACAGATAATACCATGCATATTATCTGATCATAATGGAATGAAACTAAAAATCAATGATAAAAGAAGGAAGGAAAAATCATGCATCACTTGGAGAATGAACAATAGGTTACTGAGTGATCAATGGGTTATAGAAGACATCAAGGAGGAAATTTAAAAATTCTTAGAGATAAATGAAAACACAGACACAACATATCGGAATCTATGGGACACATTGAAAGCAGTTCTAACAGGAAAATTCATTGCTTGGAGTTCATTCCTTAAAAAAAGAAACAACCAACAAATAAATGATCTCATACTTCATCTCAAAATCCTAGAAAAAGAAGACGAAAGAAACAGCAAAAGAAGTAGAAGGCAAGAAATAATTAAAATCAAAGCTGAAAGTAATGAAATTGAAACAAAAGAAACAATTGAAAAAACTTGACAAAAGTAGAAGTTGGTTCTTTGAAAAAATAAATAAAATTGACAGACCCTTAGCCATGCTATGAAAGAGAAGAAGAGAGAACTCAAATTACTAGCATAAGGGATTAAAAAAGAAAATATCACAAGAGATATTTCTGAAATACAGAAGATAATCAGAAATTATTTTTAATCCTTATACTCCAAACAAATAGAAGACAGTGAAGGCATCGATAAATTTCTTAAGTCATATGATATGCCCATATTGATTCAGGAGGATATAGACAACATAAACAGACCAATATCAATTGAGGAAATAGAAGAAACCATCAATCCACTACCAACTTAGAAAAGCCCAGGACCGTATGGGTATACAGCAGAGTTTAACAAAACCTTTAAAGAGGAACAAATACCAATATTTTTCAAGGTGTTTCAGGAAATTGAAAAAGAGGGAGATTCTTCCAAATTCATTCTACGAGGCCAAGATCACCCTGATTCTTACACCAGACAAAGACACTTCAAAGAAAGAAAACTACAGACCAATATCTCTAATGAACCTACACGAAAAAATCCTCAATAAAATTCTGGCGAATTGGATACAAAAACATATCAAAAAAATTGTGAATCCTGATCAAGTAGGATTCATCCGTGTGATGCAAGGCTGGTTCAATATACGGAAATCAATAAATGTTATTCACCACATCAATAGACTTAAAAATAAGAACCATATGATCATCTCGGTAGATGCAAAAAAAGCATTCTATAAAGTACAGCATTCTGTTATGTTCAACACTCTAGAAAAACTAGTGATAAGAGGAACATACCTCAATATTGTAAAAGCAATCTATGCTAAGCCTCAGGCTAGCATCATTCTGAATGGAGAAAAATTGAAGGTATTCTCTCTAAAATCTGGAACAAGACAGGGATGCCCTCTCTCACCACTTCTGTTCAACATTGTTCTCGAAACACTAGCCAGAGCATTTAGACAGACGAAAGAAATAAAAGGCGTAAAAATTGGAAAAGAAGAACTTAAATTATCAGATCACATGATTCTATGTCTAGCAGTCCCAAAATGGTCTACAAAGAAACTAATAGAGCTAATAAATGAATTCAGCAAAGTGGCAGGATATAAAATCAACATGCATAAATCTAAGGCATTCCTGCATATCAGCGACAAATCCTCTGAAATAGAAATGAGGACAACCACTCCATACACAATATCCTAAAAAAAAATAATAATAATTAGGAATCAACCTAACAAAAGATGTGAAAGTCTTATACAATGAAAACTACAGAACCCTAAAGAGAGAAATAGAAGAAGATCTTAGAAGATGTAAAAATATATCCTGTTCATGGATAGGCAGAACTAATATCATCAAAATGGTGATATTACCAAAAGTTCTCAATAGGTTTAATGCAATGCCAATCAAAATCCAAACGGAATTTTTTCTAGAAATAGAGAAAGCAATCATGAAATTCATATGGAAAAATAAAAGACACAGAATAACAAAAACAACACTAAGCAGGAAGTGTGAATCAGGCGGCATAGCGATACCAGACTTCAAACTATACTACAGAAAAATAGTAACAAAAATACCATGGTAATGGTACCAAAACAGGCAGGTGGACCAATGGTTCAGAATAGAGGACACAGAAACCAAGCCAGGAAACTACAACTATCTTATATTTGATGGAGGGGCTAAAAGCATGCAATGAAGGAAAATAGCATCTGCAAAAAATGGTGCTGGGAAAACTTGGAATCCATATGTAACAAAATGAAATTGAATCCCTTTCTCTCGCCATGCACAAAAGTTAACTCAAAATGGATCAAGGAGCTTGATATCAAATCAGAGACATGGCGTCTGATAGAACAAAAAGTTGGCTACAATTTACATACTGTGGGGTCGGGCTCCAAATTCCTGAATAGGACACCCATAGCACAAGAGTTAATAACTAGAATCAACAAATGGGACTTACTCAAACTAAAAAGTTTTTTATCAGCAAAAGGAACAATAAGAGAGGTAAATAGGGAGCCTAAATCCTGGGAACAAATCTTACTCCTCACACTTCAGATAGAGCCCTAATATTCAGAGTATACAAAGAACTCAAAAAAATAGACAATAAGATAACAAATAACCCAATAAACAAATGGGCCAAGAACCAGAACAGACACTTCTCAGAGAAGTACATACAATCAAAAAACAAGTACATGAAAAAATGCTCACCATCCCCAGCAGTCAGAGAAATGCAAATCAAAACCACCCTAAGATACCATCTCATTCCAGTAAGATTGGCAGCCATTATGAAGTCAAACAACAACAAGTGCTGGTGAGGATGTGGAGAAACAGGTACACTTGTACATTATTGGAGGCACTGCTAATTGGTAGAGCCAATTTGGAAAGCATTATGGAGATTTCTTGGAAAGCTGTGAATGGAACTACCATTTGACCCAGCTATTCCTCTTCTCGGTCTATTCCCTAAAGACCCTAAAAGAGCATGCTACAGGGACACTGCTACATTGATGTTCATAGCAGCACAATTCACAATAGCAAGACTGTGGAACCAACCTAGATGCTGTTCAATAGAAGAATGGATAAAAAAAATGTGGCACTTATACACAATGGAGTATTACTCTGCTTTAAAAAATGACAAAATCATAGAATTTGCAGGAAAATAGATGGCATTAGAGCAGATTATGCAAAGTGAAGCTAGCCAATCCCTAAAAAACAAATGCCAAATGCCTTCTTTGATAAAAGGAGAGTAACTACGAACAGAGTAGGGATGAAGAGCATGAGAAGAAGATTAATGTTAAATAGGGATGAGAGGTGGGAGAGAAAGGGAGAGGGAAGGGAAATTGCATGGAAATGGAAGTAGACCCTCAGGGTTATACAAAATTACATAAAAGAGGATGTGAGGGGAAAGGGAAAAATAATACAAAAGGGAGAAATTTATTACAGTAGAGGGGGTAGAGAGAGGAGAGGGGAAGAGAGCGGAGGGGAGGAGGGATAGTAGAGGATAGGAAAGGCAGCAGAATACAATAGACACTAGTATGGCAATGTGTCAATCAATTGATGTGTAACTGATGTGATTCTGCAATCTGTATACGGGGTAAAAAAGGGAGTTCATAACCCACTTGAATCAAAGTGTGAAATATGATATATCAAGAAATAAATAATGTTTAGAACAACCATAAAAAATTAAAAAAAAAAAAAGAAAACTAACTTCGGTGAATGAGGCACGCGAATCCTAATATTTCTACAGTAACTGACCAAGTTTAACATCAATGCAAGTAGATTCCAATGGACATGATGTGTATTTTTACGTTAATTTTTATTCAAAACTGGTACAATTTCATCAGTTTATGCACATCATAGGATATATATTTCATAAAAAATTTAGCAAATTTATAGGCATTTGTTTCACTTTCAATCACTTCCTGCTTCAAAACACATGTATTCCTCCATATTTCTTGACTGGTCTTTGCATGAGAATTCTTTCCGAACACATTATTTTCGATTTCCATAATCACTTTTGAAGCAAACTTCACACACTCTTCATGATAAATCAAAACACTAATATTACCATTAGATGTATAACTGGTTGGAATGAATGAATATATATCAATATAAGATTTATTGTATATTTTCAGATATCAATTCAATCCATTATTTAAAGTTGGAACCAGTTATATTATTTATTCACAGTATGGTGTATTCATGCTTAATCTCTATATTCATGGACACAGGGTACACCTCTTTGTACCCCCAATACAAATTTTACGTCTTCAGTATATTGCTCCCAGAAATGGTGGTAGAAATACTCATGTCACCTGATCTACATATAGATTTTATCACAGTAATATTCTGGACAAAAAATGTAAAGGTCACACTTATGATTGTACCAAAGACTAAATGGAAAGCGATCATGGATTACTAAAAACATCCTTGTCCAGGTTGCCTAATGCTCTCAAATGTCAATCCTATTGGTTACTACATATTTGTTTCTTCCTAAGATTATATATTCAAACTCAACCCTGGTGAAAATGTCTACTCCTATCACTCACTTAATACTTTGCCTGATTTCATAATGTCTCTATTGTTATCTGCTTTTCTACATATTTTCCCAATTTCATCATAGTGACTGACTCTTCATATGTGCTGACATTTACATTCACTCTCTATCCGAAACCCTATAGCTAAAGAATTTTTAGTCCCAATCCTACACTCACTCTTCTTCCTAAACCTACCGACTATCTTCCTAATTCTACTGACTATCCCTTTGGATTGGATGTTCTCTTCTACATTCAAACATCCAAGGTACAAGGTCCTATGCCATTGTATATCAAATTGTCTGAGACATCTTTGCAGAATATAATTCAAAACTAAGTATCCCAATTAAGGGCCCAATGCCCTTCTGGGCTTCAAATCATACCTAGATTTTTGTTTTCATACTTATATTTCACCTCAATATTCTTGTAAATATCGCAGGTTCCCAATACCATTATTTATCACACAGAATGATTGCTAACCCAAATCGAACCTGTTATTAAGCCTAAACATACACTGTTTCCTCAATCTCATTTTACAGAAGAGCAGGGATAGAGTCGTTCTTACAATACAGGAAAGTAGGGGACATTCCACCTGCTGAGAACCTCAAAGGTCCATTCAGAAATGATACCTGGAGAAGATGTAGGCAGCTATGAAGGACCTGAGAGAGCAAAAGTCATCTTCCATGGCAAACAACCTGGTCAGGATGAAGGGATGTGTCTGAATCAGCCTCTCTCTTTTTATTGTAGAGAAGATGGACCAAACCAGGCCTGTGTGGAGAGCTGCTGCTGGGTGCCTACGGTTGACATACCATTCTACCTTGTGAAAGTGTCACAGGAAGTAGGGGCAGCCTCCATCTCATGGGACACTTGGAAGCAACTGTTAGGACAAAGTGGTTGCCAAGGCAGTGACCTCATTCAGTTCCAAAGAAAGTGATATACCTCATTTCCTTGGTGATGGAACTCTCTGAACTTTGTATCCAAGAATCCAGGCACCCCGAGGCAGCCCCAGTCCCAGTGGACTCACTTGTTTGGATTTACCAAGGACAGAGTCAGTCTTTCTTGGTACCTACCGATGTGAGGATGGCCAAATGCCAGGAGAGCTCTGAAGAGGGACCTTTCCAGAAGAAGCAGGTAGTGGCTCACCCCTTTTTCTTGACAACTTCACAGAGTTGGCCAAGGAAACCAGATCTGAGAGAGGTCAGGCCATGTTCTGAGAATAGGTAGGAAAGTTGGTTTGTTTGGTTTGGAGTGGATTGTTTTTAGTAAGTCGTTTGACCAGGCGAGTGTTTCTATGTCTGTGTATCCCACTGTGTCCATTGTTGTAGACATTAGAAAAGAGAATGCATTAATGGATGCATCCAGTCTACTATAAATCTTCCCATAATTCAACCTGCCCAATTTATGAATGGACTGCAGCTTGTCTTATCGAGAGGCAACACATTCTATCTTCCTAAGTTCCTGTTTTCTTCCTGAATTCTGGCCACTCTCCAGAATAGGATCATGGTTTTGTGTCCAAGATATGCACCACTACAAGCTCTGTGACATGGCCATGTACTGGATAGCGGAAGAGAATGGCCAGCCTTTCAGAAAACTCAGATATCAGTGTGAACAGAAATGTCTCAGTGGAAAAACCCCGCTTTGGGCCTTTTGCTTACCTATTGTTCTGTTGCACTGAATGTCAGGAAAGACTTGGTCTCAGGCCACCCCTTTGTGAAGCCTGAAGAAAGAGTTTTCAAATGGAAATGAATGGGCATCACCTGTGGCTCTTTGCTTAATTGCTTTGTAAAGGGATGTGGCTGAATTAGCCTCTTGGCCTGTGTGTGGCTGTGTCTTGCATTCTCAGCACCTGATGGATCTAAAGAATGATCCCATGTGTGCATCAAAAACCATAATGGCAAAAAGATCAGTCATTGTGGATGAAGTCTCTTGCCTTCCTCTGTTAGGTTCCTGACCTCTGTCAAGTGAGAAAATGGATTCTTTGGGTCAAAAGAGTTCCTCAAAGCCCTGCAGAGGTGCTTGGGGTTTCGCATGACTCCAAATCACAAAGAATCTATACCTGAAAATTAGTAGGCCTCAAATTGGAGAAACAGAGCATTATTAATGACAGGCTTATTTGATCACTCCTGGTTCACAGGAAGGGTGTCCAGGCCACCCTGACTTTAGGCAAATGAGGGGCAAGTGAGCTTATTTTGGACACTTTCTTGGGCTTCGCCCCTCATGAAAATCTTCAGCCAGACATTATGATGAATGACAATATGTAAGAAGATGAGGGCCATGTGGGAGTCTTTTCGTTTTAATTTTGGTCATTTGTGTGGCGGTTGGAAGAAATGACTTTGTCCACCTGGGCTTGAACTCTGGTGTGATTCCCCTTAGAGACTGAGTTGTGGAACTGACCTTAGAGAAGTATTGCATTGAATTTTGTTGGGATTTTAGGAGGCCACGCATAAGAGTCACCCTTGGAACTGAGATCTAGGCCCAGCGTTGCTTTCCACAGATTTTTCAATTTCTGAAAGAAGTGACCTCACCTCACTTCCTTGGTGATGGAACTCTCTGATCTTGGGATCCAGGAATTCAGGCAAAAAAGCCAGGGCCAGTTCCAGTCCGAGTGGTCTCATTTGTTTGGATTTACCAAGGACAGAGTCAGTCTTTCTTGGTACCTACTCATGTGAGGATGGCCAAATGGCAGGAAATCTCTGAAGAGGGGCCTTTCCTGAGAAAACAGGTAGTGGCTCACAGCTGGCTCCTGACAATTAAATAGAGTTGGCCATGGAGTCCAAATCTGAGACAGGAGTGGCCATTTCGGGGGAACATAGTATGGCCCATAAGTCAGAGGACACTCAAGATAGTCAAAGACCTACTTGGCAGAAGGAGGTGCCTTTGTAGGTTTGGTTGTGGTTTTGTGGTTTTGTCTCATGTTCTGAAAATAGGCAGGGAAGTCGGTTTGTTTGGTTTGGAGTGAACTGTTTCTAGTAAGTCGTTTGGCAAGGCGAGTGTTTCTATGTCTGTGTATCCCACTGTTATCTATGGTTGTAGACATTAGAAAAGATATTGGATCAATGGATATGTCCTGTTTAGTAGAAAGCTTCCCAGAATTCATAATGCACAATTTATGAATGGACTGTGGCTTGCCTTATCAATTGGCTACACCTGCTATCTTCCTAAGTTCCACTTTTCTTCCTGAATTCTGGCCACTCTCTAGAATAGGCTCATGGTTTTTTGTGCAAGATATATACCACCTCCAAGCTCTGTGACATGGCCATGTACTGGATAGCTGAAGGGAATGGCGAGCATCACAGAAAACTCAGAAATCACTATGACCATTAA